>NC_082714.1:135623818-136353818 GCF_030144855.1 Hypanus sabinus
TACTTGTTTAGTAGATTGATGTGCTTTACTTTTTACGACTGCCATTTGAAACATTTTCTTGAAAGAAGTGTTGCAACTGAGAATTTAGACTACTTCACTAATGCAATATAATACAGACAGTATAATTGCACATGGGTAAGTAGCATTTGGGAAGAGAAGAAGAGGTGCATGTTTCAGTGACGTAAGTCAATTTGTACCCTAGAGACTTTTTTACAGGCCTATTGTTTTGTTATTTAAAGTGCATCCTCGATTAAGACCAAGATACTACCAAAATGAAGTGGATAAGACTTATTCTCCAATGCTGGTAAATTAATACCCATGATTTTGCATTTGACTTGTAGACACATAACAAATGCAGCATTTGAAGTGTTCTAATGGTGTAATAGCTGCCAAAATTAATCTTTCTACGTAAAGTAGGATTTTCAACATTGTGATGATTGTCTCCTGTAAATAATAGCACCTGAAAGAGGACTATTCTGGACATATTTAACACCTGGAATTCAATCCAAATTGGCCCAGACTGCTTCATATCTTTATTATAATTGGCTTGAATTCAAGGTTAATTCGAAGAGTGTGATATTCATGAGCAATAATTGTAAAATTTCAGATGCATGAATAGAACATCAAAAAGTTGTGTGAGTCATGGCTAATACAACAAAGACTATTTCACAATTTTCTGTAAAGCAGGCTGTCTTCCACTTAAGCACCTAGAGCTGTAAATCCTTCTGTGTAGCACTATGCCTAATTGTCAATCTGCTAACCTTTGCTCACTGTTTTTAATTGGTCTCCAGATTTGACATTGTTGTCAAGGCAGACATTCTCCTCTCCTGGAGATGATGAAGATGACCTCTTTGACACACAGATTGTGAAGTTTCAGAGGCGCTCACACAACGCAGATTGGAAGATTTGGATTTAGACCCAGCAATCATGGAATAGTAGTATATGGCTAAGTTGGGATAGTGCTCAACTTGGGGGGAACTTGGAGATGTTCCCATGCATCAGCTGCACTTGGTGGAGATTGCAGGTTTGAGTGGTGCTGTTATAAAAATACTTGAACGGGTTACTCCACTGCATCCTGTAGATCAGCCGTTCCAACCTTTTTTGCCCTGGAGGAACCCTTGAAATAATTTTCAGGTCTCAGGGAATGCTTGCATAAAAACATTATATCTACAGCTCATCACAGCTTAGCGTGATAAGTAAGATGTAGATATAATAATCCAAAAATAATTGTCAAGGCTGTTTTGAATAGAGAGCAAATTTTTAGCCAACCTTTCTTTGGGGTGTGAGGATATAGTTAAGCTCAGCTTACCTTTCTTGAAATTGCTCTTTCTTTCTCTTTCATAGATTTTAAAAACTCGTAAGGCAAACAAATCAATTTCTCAATTCTGAGTCAAACTTGACTTAAGCATTCACTTTCAACTGAAATGAGCCGATTTCTATTCTTGCTGTTGATGCTTGGTAAACAAGAAGAAGCTTGCTCATACATGCAAGAAGTTGAAAACTGCAGCAGAATGTTCATTGCTTTCTTATAAATGGCAGGATACTCTTCATTCTCAGAAATCCAGAACTTGCCCAGGGCAGGACAGTAAATCTCGTCTTGAGTGCATGATCAGAGTACAACTCACAAAGTCCATCCCCTTTTCTCAAAGTCAAGTTCTTGGGCTGAGCAGAAGATTCAGAGAGGGGTCTCTCACTCAATCATACACTTGTGTTGAAAGGGAGGAAAAATACTGTTCCATTTTGTTTTACAGTTCTTCCAGCTGGTTTTCAATAAGACTCAAGATGTTCTGATATCCTTCCTCACTCTCAAGCCCAAGCAGCAGTGGAAACTTTTCAAGATTTCCTTTAGCAGCATGATTTTTCCAAAGACTCAGTTTTCTTATAAATCCAAGAATCTTGTCACTTAAGGACAAAACGTTTTCTCCAGGGCCTTGCAGAGACTTGTTGGAAAAACTTGCAGATGAAAAATGTCTGTTAAATGGGCTAGTTTCTGCAGCCACCCTTCGTCTTCAAAGCACTTAGCAAATTCTTGCCTACCATTTTCTTGAAAGTACTCTTTGCAATTCACCTTTCAGCTCAAACACCCTGTTGAGAACTCCTTCTCTAAGCCACTAGATTTCTGGATGTAGCAGGAGATTGGTATGCCCTTTGTCCAGGTTTTCACATTTTTTTTTAATAAACATTCTCAAGTGAACTGTTCTTAAAGCTATTAAACAACTTGTTTCTTGAGTCTTTTTACTGACTGTGACTTTATTTTCTAAAACTCTAATCTGTTTGTTTTAAGATTCCAGCAGTCGTTTAAAATAATCAGCACTTTTACGTGCCAAATGGCCATGATTTGTAGTTAAGTGTCATAAGTTTGCTGGAGCCATTGCCACATTTGTACATTGCTTGCCACAGACTCGGTACAATGGAGCAGGACAGCTTGGATCACTTGTCAATGTAAAACCCATTGATGAGTAGCTTTCACCGTGAAGATATGGTACCGGCTGATTACTTCAGTCCTGCCCACTGCTATTGTTTCCAGGACCCAGAAAAGGCTGGTGGACTTGATCTGGGGGAACAGGAGGCATTGTGTCTTTGCTGTGGTCCTGAGTCTTCCTGTTTTTCAGGGTGGTCAGTCATTGGTGTGTACGGTGACCACCCTCTGAGTTGGCATGCACTGGTGCTGCAGTATCTCCGCCGGGGACACTGTCTGCAGGAGAACATGCGGCTTCCAGCAGATAGCACCAGCTACGCCTCTTTGAGGGAACTGCCGCACTTTTACCAAGCTGAGGGTATGGGGGCCAGTCTCATCCAGGCAGGGTGCTCCTGTGCCACCAGGGGATGGCGCTCCAGCTGCGAGAGGGACAGGTGGGGAAGTGGAGGGATTCCAGCTGCAGCACTGCCTGCTGGGCCAGGAGTGTTCAACAGCCCCAGGCACTTGGGAGATCACCCTGGAGAGGGTCTTGCACAACGTGAGCCATCTCACAGGGGTACCCACCATGCCATTCCGTGACATGCCAAACCATTTCTTGTATGGGCTGCTGCTGCACACCTTTCCCTTCCTTGCCTTCGCCTGCCAACCGGACTCGCCCTAACAGTCTGTTTTACCATCCGGCAGTGGGGCAGGTCCCAGTGGAAATCTTTCTGTGCAGGCATCCTTCTGTACAGTGGAGACCTGGGGTGGAAGGTGTTGCATAGGGCAGTACCATGCAACAGGTTCACTAACACCCCATCCACCTGTCTGTTCTGTGGCCAGGAGGAGTCAGTGTACCACGCTTGTATAGAGTGTGGGAAGTTGCAGCCCCTCTGAGTGTCTGAAGTGGCTGCTGCTCTGATTCTCGTTGTACTCGGCCCTGTGCTGTGTGTATACGGGCATCCAGTATGGAAGTGGGTGGGTCTGTTGGGCTTACTCCTGGGCCGAGCCAAGATGGACATTCACGGGCCTAGGCAGTCAAAAATTGAGGGCTCTGCCAGGGCCGACTGCCTGCCCCTCTTCTGAGGATACATTTGTGCCGGGCTGCCCTTGGAGAGGGAACATGGATACAGTGAGCGATTTCCGGGAGTGGTGAACTGCACCACCGAAGGGAATTGATTATTTTATAGATAGTAGTAATCATATTTTAACTTGAATTTATTCACTGTCTTGCAAATACTTAATGTTTGTACTTTGTGTATTGTGTAAATAAACATTTATTGTTTTGTAAAAGAAAAAGACAGACTTTTGTTTCCCTTGTTGCTCTGGTTCTGTGAAATGACTCAGACGATTGGAATTCGTCATAGTGAACCTTATCAGAATTGTGCCTGGGCCTAGAATCTTCCTCTTCCATCTCACACCGCCTCTTCCAAAATTGCCACATTAGACCACCTTTAGAATGAAAATTTCCCTCCCATTTTCTACCACATTAGTAGAGTTTGTTTGCCTCCGTAAGTCAGTCAGCGGCATGTAAGGGGAAATTGGGGGAGGTAATTCAGGAGGGAGAGGCTGAAATCACAGGCTGAGTTCATTCAATCCTCAGCAAACACACTTCACGCTCCTCAACAGCCTTCCATCCTCCCCCTTGTGCAATACATTGCTCATCAATTATTGGCCTACCATCCTCCCCTCTGTGCAATACAGCACTCACCAATTATCAATGCCCTCCCCGTCTCACATTTTAAAAACTGAGAATGGACTCAAAGCAAATAAATATGGTGCTACCGCACACTGGGCTGAGATTGCTTATGGGGCTGCTTAGTCACTGCCCACCACTGAGTGCTAGCATCGCAATTTGCACAAAGTTCAAAAAAACTATGTTTACTTTTTAATCACGATCTCTGGCAGAACCCCTAGCGCCCTCTCAAAGAACCCGGATTGAGAAACCCTGATGTAGATAGTATGCTCCTTGTTTCAATGTGGTCTTAGTTCATAGAGTGGAATGCTTTGTTGTGTGTGTCTCAAGTCTATTTGCTGATTCTGGCCTGATTAGGGAGGAGGGTTTCATTCCTGCACTTGCTGTTCATGAAAACCAATAGAGAGAGTGTGTTATTGGGAAATGAACAGCACACCATAGAATACAGTTGACTGACTTATTCTGGGTGCCATGGAGCTCGTATTGCTGGAAAAACTCAAGCTCTTGAGATTTTTCACAATGGTATCAGCCACACTGATGATCAGGTTGAGGTGGTTGAACCACATTACTGCATGTTTGTTATCAGGCATGTGTTCAGTATAATTTTTTTCTTGTCACACTAACAACAAATTACAAACCATGTTTTAACATTGCAAGAACACCCTATGATAATTAAAAGAGCTGTTATCAAACAAAAGGATTGCAAGTTACACATATGATACAATTCACCCTGCAGTTTGAGTGAGACAGAGAGCAAAAGTCAGATGTATCAGTATTACAGTGGAGTAAAGGGAAATTTAGAGGCATGAGAGAGGAGCTGGCCAAAGTTGATTGGAAGGGGACACTAGCAGGGATGATGGAAAAATTTGAGTTTCTGGGAGCAATTTAGAAAGCACATCACAAAAATGGAATATTGTAAAGGGAGGATGAAGCAACTGTGGCTGACAAGGGAAGACAAAGGTAGCATAAAAGTAAAAGAGAGGGCATATAATAGCAAAAGTTAGTGAGAAATTAGAGGATTGTTTTAAAAAAAAACTGTAAGGCAAGAAGAAATTAAATGGGTAGGTGATTTATATAAGAGGATTCCAAAGGGGTTTTCAGATGTATAAAGTAAAAGGAGAGGTGAGAAGGATATTGGACTGCTGGAGAGGTAGTAACAGGGGTCAAGGAAATGGTGAACATACTGAATAAATATTTTGTGTCATTCATCTCTGGAAGACACTAGCAGTATGCCAACAATCCTAGAGTGTTCGGAGGAAGAAGTGCATTTGTTATTATTAAGGAGAAGGTCCTTGACAAGCTGTAAGTTCCAAAGATAGACAAATAGCCTGGACCAAATGCATTGCACCCCAGTGTTTTGAAACAGATGGCTAAAGAGGTTTGTGGAAGTATTAATAGTGATCTTTCAAGAACGACTAGATTCTGGAATGGTTCAAAGTTGAAGGTACATTTATTTTCAAAGTGTGTATGAATCATAAAACCCTTAAGTTCTGGAGCAGTAAAACATTACAAATGTCATTTCACTCTAAGAAGGGAAGGAGGCAGAAGAAAGGAAATTATAGGTCAGTTAGTCTGACTGAGAGTGGTTTGAAAGACTTTGAGTATTATTAAGGATGAGGTTTCAGGGTACTTGAAGGAGCATGGTAAAATAGGCCAAAGTAAGCATGGTTTCCTTGAAGGGAAATCTTGCCTAACAAAGAATTCAAATTTTAATTCTTTGAGGAAGTAATAGGCAGGATAGACGGCATCAGTAGATGATGTTTACGTGGATTTTCAGAAGTCTTTGACAAGCAGCCTGACGTGTGGAACTTTAACAAGGTATGAGCCCATGGTATTTCAGGAAGATACTAGCATGGATAGAGGATTGCCTGATTGGCAGGAGGCAAAGAAGTGAATGGAGGGAGTCTTTTATGATTGGCTTCTTTTGACTAGTGCTGTTCCGCAAGGGTCGGTGTTGGAACTGCTGGCCTCTCTACACAATATGTCAGTAATTTGGATGGTAGAATTGATGGCTTCGTGACCAAGTTCACAGATGATGCGAAGCAGAGTGTCTGCAGAAGAATTTGGACAGATTGGGAGAATGGACAAAGAAGCGGCAGATGGAATATGGTGTAAAGAAGAATATAGTCATGCACTTTGATAAAAGGAATAGACTTTTCTAAATGGGAAGAAAATTCAAAACTGAGGTGGAAGTAGACTTGGTAATTCCCTAAAGGTTAACTTGGAGGTTGAGTTGGTGGTGAGGAAGGCAGATGCAATGTTAACATTCATTTCAGGAGGACTAGAATACAAGAGCAAGGATGTGATGCAGAGGCTTTAGAAGGCATTGGTCAGCATACTTGGAGTATTGTGAGCAGTTTTAGGCTCCTTATCTAAGAAAGGATGTGCCGGCATTGGAGAGGGCACAGAGGAGATTCACAAGAAAATTCTGGAAATGAGGAGCATTTGATGGGCCTGTACTTCAGAAGGATTGGGAGAATTTCAATTAAACCTATTGAATATTGAAAGGCCTAGATAGTGGTTGTAGAGATGATGTTTCCTATAGTGGATAAGTCTAGGACCAGAGGGCACAGCCTTTGTTTAGAGGGGCATCTATTTATAACAGATTAGGATAAGTTTTTTTTTTAAGCTGGAGAGTGGTGAATCTGTGGAATTCATTGCCCCAGACTGCTATGGAGGCCAAGTGATTGGATATATTTACAAGCAGAGGTTGTTCTTGATTCCTCAGGGAATTGAGGGTTGTGGGGAGAATGAATGGTGTTGAGGGATAATAAATCAGCCATGATGCAATGTGGACCTGACTAGATGGGCTGAATGGCCTACTGCTCTGTATCCTGTAAATTAAGGGATCCTGACCTTTTAGCATGCTGTGGACCAGTCTGTGGACTCCAGGTTGGGAACCCCTGCTGTAAGTGGTCATTGCAAGATGCTGCGTTCATTATCAAACATTGTCTTTCTATTGTGATGGAGTAAGGTGATATTATGAGAAACCCCAGCAAGGATGTCCTGGAACAGAAATGATGGTTTAATTGTAGTAAAAAGATTTTAAGGTTGTACAGGGAGCTGGCATTTTATAGTAAAGTTATTGTCTTCTATAGCCTCAGCTGTTACCTAATTTAATGTGTGTGAATTGTAACTTTCTAAAACCACTAGAACTAATAACAAGAGTTGGGCATTTGTCCTTTCAAGTATGCTTCTAAATGTACTTTAGTAATAGAAATTTTATGTGTATTCATCATAAAGTACCATGTTGATACTAGTGTACTCATCATGTCCAGTAGGAATAATCCCATAAAGGCAAAGTCAATCCCCAGAGACATCAGCCCTCATCTTCATGGAGATGGAGAGATGTCCGATGGAGTTCCTTCCCCTTTTTCTTTGTGAAATAACTATTCGCCTTCTCTGACCTTTATTTCTAGTTTCTTTTTCATGGCATCGTGGTGTATTACATCCATTGACAACTTAAGTTTGTCATGTTGTCATTTTCTACTGTTGAATGATAGTGGAAATGTGGGAAAAGCATTGATAACTCAGATGAATTTTTGTTTTAGAGCCTTCACCGGTCTTGGCATCCAATGACATGTTAAACTTTCTTTTCCCCTCTCAGGGGAATGTAAAATTTCTCATGGCTATATTTGAATAAGAACATGGGAGTTTTCAGTGGTCCTAGTTGATATTTATTTCTTAATCAATTTCATTTAAAATAATTTTGTGGTTCTACCATTTTATTTTTCTTACAAATAAAGGTTGCTGCTGAGTTTCCAGATATTGCAACATTTTGAGTTTTCTGCTGTTTTAGGAAAAAAAAAATCTAGCATTGTGGGTACCTACCTGTGTATCTGCACAAGTTCAGGAATCCTCCCCAAGCATACATGGGCAGGAATTTGCAAATTTCCACAGGGTTGATTGCCCTTGCCACTGTGTTAATATTAGTCTTTTCCTGGACTCCAGCAGCTTTATGTGAACTGCCACAGATAACTGTAACTTGTGCTGGGAAATCTGCCTGTAGTTGGACTTGGCACAGAAACAACAAGCTCCTTCATTTGAATGGAAAAGAGTTGTGATGAAGGTTCAGGTGTATGCATAATATTTGATTTGGTAGAAATAACTGAAATGTTCTTAATTATTTTAGGTTTTTAAATATTAGACATTGTTAAAACTAAAACTTTAAATGTTTGGAATGTTTCTCTATCAGAGCCATTTATAAACACTCATTGATCGCTGGTAAAACAGGGGCACTGACCTACCGAGCTGTGAAAGTAATTCTGTGCAGGTAGTTTACTACTTGCATTCAAGAGGTCCTGCCTTGGAAAAGGTCATTGCCAGCTTCTTTCAGGAGGTTAATATCAATTAATTTGTTGCAGGTAAGGGCTAGTTTAGGTTGGCAAACTGGTTTTTGGAAGACCTAATATTTATTGGCTGTAATGTGGATTGAGATTTTCTGGAAAGATGAAGAACCTTGTATAAAGCAAGCTCTTTCTTTACTGACAAAAATTGTAATTAATGCAGATTATTTATTACCCAATATTGCTATTTTGTTACCCAATGTGACAAAGTATTATAAATCATTTCTGATTACTGATCGTATATAAGGCAACATCCATTTATTTAACAGCATCCCTATTGGTTTTGGAAGCCTATGCCAGTCTTGGGTTGATGAGTTGTATACACAGTAGAAGATTATATAGATTTAGATGTGCACGTGATTGGAAATGCAATAAACTTTTCGAAGGAACCTGGGGAAATTACAGATATTACTATATTTGTATTAAAATGTTATAAAACCTGAAATACTGGTGGACTTGGCAATCTAGGGAGCATCTCTTAGAAGGGGAATAAACAGTAATTAGTATTTCAGGTCTCAGACCTTCCTCAGAAGTGATAGAGAGTTGAGCCTGTTTCTATGCTGTATGAATTTGACTGCATGATTCCTACAGGCTGAAACCGGCCGAGATGAAGAAAACGTGTTGTTGTTCCTCAAGCTTGCCTTGAACTCATAGAAGAAGCATGTGAGGTCACAGAAGTTAGATGGACAGTGGGATGGAGATTTTAAATGGCCGGCAACTAGTAACTCAGTTCTGAGCTCGGGCAGTCGCCAGTCTCCTCTTGCTTTCTCCATTTTAAAGGAAGCCATGTTGTTAACACGGAATGCAGTTGAATCAAATGCTAATTGCTGCTGCACCTGGAATGAATGGATGGTGGGAGGGGAAAAGTTGAATGGACAGGCATTATCTCTTCCAATAACGTGACGTATGGTTTTAATTATAGCTGTGATCCTGGGTGTGCTCAAATTATGAAGGATGAATTTGGAGTTCAGATCCATGCAGGGTAAGCTGGATGTGGAGACTGTGGGTAGAATTGATGCAATTTTGGTCAGAACCGTTGGATCCAGTATGCTAGACTGTAGAACAGCACCCAGATTTCAAAACAGTAGTCACATCTTGCATAGACAGAGGACATTAACTGTCCATTCAATGGCTACATCTTATCTCACTATTACAGACATTCCTTGTATTCTGGCCACAACTTCCCCCACCATCTCCCCCACTTACAGTAATTTTGCTTTTTCCACTGATGCTGCTTCACTGGTTAAACTCTTTTTTTTTAAATTCTGATTCCAGTTTTTACAGCTTTCTTTGTTTTCTGCATTTTGTTGTAAACTAAGCAGCACAAACCTGCGAAGCAAATGCTAAACTCTTTCTCATTTGGTCCGTAGCACATCAAGAAAGTTTCAAATGTTTTGAAATTTTGCTTATGATTGTTTCTATCCTGATTTAATTTTTCAGTTTGGCATTGCATACAGATATCTGGAGATGTTATTTGCATAGTATTGTTGAATAGGGTTCTGAGATTTAGACTGAGCAGTAATGAGGGGATGGGGACCATGACTTGAAGGGTCCATGCAGATGTTTCCATGGGTCTGCTGCTCTTTTCCTTGGTAGAAGTCACTGATTTGCAAGGTGCTGTCGGGCTAGAGTACCCGGTGAACTGTAGGAATGTTTGCTTTTTAAGGTAGTTTGCAGAATGTACACACTGCCGTTTCTGTGTGCTGAGTGAATGTTTATAGTGATGTGGTTGGTATGTTAATCGAGAGTACTGTTGAAGCTATAGGTGAGTGGGAAGCATTTCATAACACCCGTGAAAATGGGAACTGTTTTATGGTGTTTGGAGGCTGTAGGTTATCCAGCTTCAGAACTGTATTTGTGTGGCTCATCCACTTCAGTCTCCAGGGTGCTGAGGATGGAGCTGAAAGCCATGCAGTGCTGTTGAACGTTGAGGATTGCTGATTAGACTTTTATTGCAGATGGTCAGGAATTTGTCTGGTGAGCTGTTACTTGCAATTTATCAGTTCTCGTCTAAGTAGTGGGCATGGACTAGTTCACTATCAAGGCAGTTTTCTTCAGGAAATAGTAATTTACTCTTTTTAATTCATTTCCATTTTTGTATTCACCTTAATGTCATGGACTTTTTATAAATAAAAATGGACAGCATCAAATGTCGCTTTCATTTTATATTGCCCTTCAATTCTGGAACTTGCTCCTTGAGAGCGCCCAGAATCCAGACTGGCAAAACCTTGGCACTGTGCAATCGAGACTAAGCTGTAAATGTGTCAGCAGGACCTCCTGTTATGTTCATGAATTTTAGTTACCTATGTGCACTCCTTTTGCTTTGATTAATTCTGAACATGCCCAGTATCTTGAGTATGGCAATGACAAAGTAGTGATTGTTCAGTGGTGAATCCGTATATTGTATGTAATCAAAGTTATGGACTAAAATAATTAACTTCATAAGCCCTATATGCAAAATCCAGGCTTCTGTTACAGAAAACATTTTATTTTAAAATCTAAGATGTGAATGGCTGTGCACACAATATCTGAATTTGGTAGAACTGGGCTGTTCGATAAGCAGCATTGGCTATACTCGAGGGGAATTAGAGAACCATTGAATTTTCTAGTGTGCTTCCTTTGCCTGAAGTTGGATTTGAATTCTTCAAGTGTGGTCTTTAATTTGAATTTCCATTTTCTGGATTATTAATTCAGTTATTGGTTTCCAGCTTCAGCAGAGTAATGCGGTGTATAAGGACATAATTTGGTGCATGATTGACCATGTACTGCTCACATAGCGGTGAGCCTGACTTGTAGCTCAGGGTGTTCCGGAGCTGTCCTGTAAGGAGTCTGGATATCCTCCCTGTGGAATATGATGATTTTCTCAAGGTCCTCCAATATCCTTCCACAGTCCAAAGACGTACTAGGTAGTTTAATTGATCTTTGGAAATTGCCCCATAATTAAGTTAGGGTTATTCGGGTTTGCTGTGGCAGTATGGTTCGAAGAGCCTACTCTGCACTGTATCACTAAATAAATAAAACTATGACCTGCTATTCAGTAAGATCATGGCTTTTCTGATTCCATGTCCTCAACTCCAAAAATAAATTGCAGCCATCTGAGTGAAGAAGCTTCTCTTGTCTATTTATAATTGGGTGTCCTGTTCTGCAATTTTGGCCTCTAGTTCCAGAGTTCTCCACTAGGGAAACATCCTCACAGTATCTCCTTTGTCAGACTCACTCGGAATCCTACATGCTTGCTTTTCGTTGTATGCTAACACCTTCAGCCATTCTGTCAATATTGTGGACACAGATAAGAATACTTGCAGCCAGTCCTGCATATAAATTTGTTTGTGAATAGATAATTATTGGTTAATGCATAACTGTATTGGAACAGATTTAATGACTGCTGCATTTTTGTTCCATTGATTTGTGCTGGGGAGAAACACAAGATTAGCTTGCATTGTGATACTTTTTAAAAGGAAATTGATGCTGTCATATTCAATATTCAACATGCAGTAAAATAACCAAAAGGAGTAGGAGATCTCAGATCTAAGTTGTCAAATCCTCTTCTGGAAACAAGATACAGAATGAATTTAGAGACACCTTTTTAGTTTGAAGATAACTGCAACTTGGACTTTCTTATGTGCTTTGCTCATAAAAACATAAGAAATAGGAGCAGGAGTAGGCCATCTGGCCCATTGAACCTGCTCCACCATTCAATAGGATCATGGCTGATCTGGCCATGGACTCATTTCCACCCACCTGCCTTTCCCCCCAGCCCTTAATTCCCCTACTATGCAAAACTCTATCCAACCTTTTCTTCAGTATATTTACTGAAGTAGCCGCCACTGCTTCGTTGGCCAGAGAATTCCACAGATTCACCACTCTCTGGGAAAAGCAGTTCCTCCTCATCTCCGACCGAAATCTACTCCCTGAATCTTGAGGTCATGCCCACTAGTTCTAGTCTCATCTACCAGTGGAAGCAACTTTCCTGCCTCTATTTTATCTATCCCTTTCATAATTTTATGTTTCTAACAGATCTCTCATCCTTCTGAATTCCAGTGAGTACAGTCCCCGGCGACTCAATCTCTCCTCCTAGTCTAACCCTCTCTTCTCCGGAATCAACCTAGTGAACCTTCTCTGCACGGCATTGCCTCCAAAGCCAGTATATCCTTCCTCTAGTAAGGAGACCAGAACTGCACGCAATGCTCCAGATGCGGCTTCACTAGCTCCCTGTAGAGTTGTAGCATAACCTCCCTGCTGTTAAATTCAATCCCTCTAGCCAACGTTCCATTTGCCGTCTTGATAGCCTGCTGCACCTGCAAATCAACCTTTTGTGATTCATGCACGAGCACTCCCAACTCCCTCTACACAGCAGCTTGCTGCAATTTTTTGCCATTTAACTAATCTGATTTTCCGTTTTTTTTTCCCTTCACAAGTGGATGATCTCGCATTTCTTAACATCATACCCCATTTGCCAGACCCTTGCCCATTTAATAATACTGACATTTAATAGTATAGGCATTTAATAATATTGGAGTATATTTAAGTAGTCTTTAAATTGGTGTGCGTATAGTAGGAATGCTTTTCCAGCGGCACCCTTCTTTGCCTGGTGGAGCTGTTAGAGCTATTGCATCACTTTGGGCTGGCAGCTGTTCTGTATCAGTAGCCATGACCAGCACTATTTTCTTTACCGATGTTGACAGAAAAAGATAAGAATTGTTTGCTTATTGTGAAATGTGTTTAAATCTGCTGTACAGAGACTTGAAACTTGTCTGCTTTGAAGAAGGGGCTTTTTGTTTTAATTCCTTGGTAATTGTGTGTGTGGTGGGGGGGGGGCAGTTCCCTTGTTAGATAGGAGGGTGGTGGAAAGGATAGGTGCAGGCAGGCTCTTGGATACTGAGTGATTCTTTTATTCCCAGCCAGGTATTTAGAGTTTGAAGTTGTTTAGCAATGGCCTGGAGCAGATCACTGATCTGTCATCTTGCCAATGAAATGTTGTATCAGTGATGGGAAATGGAGGGGCAACTTAAACTGTTGTATGAATGAGAGCTCAAATGAATATGCTTATAGTGTGAGATGGGCGGGCAAATTCACATTCCAGCTAGTGTCCTACCCATCTTCTCCACACACCCCCCACCTTTTTATTCTGGTGCCTTCCCCCCTCTTTAGTCCTGAAGAAGGGTCTCTGCCCAAAATATCGACTGTTTATTAACTTCCATGGATGCTGCCTGACCTGCTGAGTTCCTCCAGCATTTTTGTGGGTGTTGCTTTGGATTTCCAGCATCTGCAGACTTTAATTGCCGGACGAATGAGCATTCAAATGAATATAGTTAAGGTGGGAGCCTATTGGAGATTTTTTGCTCACATGGTAATTATTGGAACTGATAATCGCTGGTGATGATACACAAGAAACAAATTGCAGGTTCTTCCCAAGTTACAAGCACCCTACCTATGGACATCCTGTAAGTGTTTGGGAGACTGGGATGGATGAAGATGGCTGCAGAATCTTCTGCTGGGTGTGCATGCTTTCTCTCTGTTCTACTCAGCCACAATGAGCATAGTCTTGGTCAAGCCAAGCAGATGGGCTGGATTTGATTTGCAATCCTTGTTAGTGCAAATATGATGGGCCAAAGGCCCTCAGCCTGTGCTGCACTCTTTGGTGCATCAATCTATTGAAACTGTCTGTTCATAATGCAGGTAACAAGTAGCTTGGAATTTTAAGTCTTCCACACTTTCTTATTTTGTTTTAAGTTGATCTAACATTTCTTAATTATGTATACTCAGTAGCCATTTTATTAGTTATAGCTGTACACCTGCTCATTAATGCATATATCTAATCTGTGGCAGCAACTCAAAGCATTAAAGTATGCAGTTGTTGTTCAGACCAAACATCAGAATGGGGAAGAAATGTAATCGAAGTGACTTTGACCTTGGAATGATTGTTGGTGCCAGAGGGGTTGGTAAGAGTATCTCACAAACTGCTAATCTCCTGAGTTTTCACACACAACAGTCTCTAGAGTTCACAGAGAATGGAGCCAAAAACCAAAAAAAAAAATTAAAATTCTTTGAGTGGCAGTCCTGTGGGCAGAAACACCTTCTCAATGAGAGAGGTCAAAGGAGAATGGATAGATTGATGCATACCAACAGGAAGGTGACAGTAACTCAAAATAATTTAGCGTTACCACAGTGCTGTGCAGAGGAGCATCTCTGAAGGCGCAACTCGTCAAACCTGAAGTGAATGGGCTGCAGCAGCATGAGACCAGGAGCATGCTCCGTATTGGGTACAGGAAGTACCTAACAGAGTGTATCGCATTTCATTATGTTGACCCCATACACATAGTTGGGATTTGGGAAGTCTCAACTGTGCAGGCAGCAACACTTTTTTGGTGCAATGTTGTACTAAAGTGTAATTGCAGCAATCACCAAGACGCTGGCCTGAAAACTGCTATTTGTGCTTGCTGTGTAGCACTGCTTTCTCAGTATGCTCTGCCCAGTGTGCCTGAGCAATGCAGGACCTTCAATAGAAAATGGTGCTGTACATCACGCAAAGGCCTTCTTTGCAATGGAGGAAGTTGGTATAATTAATAAACATGAAGTTGAAGTTGCAAATCTACAACACACGATCAAAATAAAAGTAAGAAATAGATAATGGGTGTAGGAGTAGGCCATTCGGAGGTGGTGTCAGTGAGCGAGACCGCCTCTGGCCATCTTGTGAACCGGTCCACAATAGTCAGGAGGTGCCGCGCTCCTCGTGACACTGGCAGGGGCCCCATGATATCCACGTGAATGTAGTCGAAACGCTGCTGGGTGGGGTGGAACTGCTGCGGCAGAGCTTTGGTGTGCCACTGCACCTTGGCTGTTTGGCAGTGCATGCACGTTTTGGCCCATTCACTGACCTGCTTGTGGAGTCCGTGCCAAACGAACCTGTTGGCTACCATCCTGACGGTTGAGGGGTGCGCTAAGTTGTGAATGGAGTTGAAAATGCGCCACTGCCAGGCTGCCGGAACGACGGGGCGGGGTTGGCTGGTGGTGATGTCACAGAGTAGGGTCCTCTCACCTGGGCCTACGGGGAGGTCATAGAGCTGCAAACTGGAGACTGCGGTTCTGTAACTAGGGATCTCCTCGTCTGCCTGCTGCGTCTCCGCCAGTGCTTCATAGACTACGGGACAGGGCTTGGATGTTAGGGCAGGAGAGGGCGTCCGCCATGACATTATCCTTTCCCGAGACATGCCGGACATCAGTCGTGTATTCGGAAATGTAGGACAGATGTCGCTGCTGGCGGGACGACCAGGGGTCAGATGCTATCGTGAACGCAAAGGTAAGCGGTTTGTGGTCCGTGAATGCGGTGAAGGGCCTACCTTCTAAGAAGTACCTGAAATGCCGGATTGCCAGGTATAGCGCCAACAGTTCCCGGTCGAAAGCACTGTATTTGAGCTTGGGTGGTCTCAGGTGTTTGCTGAAAAACGCCAGGGGTTGCCAGCGACCTGCGATGAGTTGCTCCAGCACTCCACCGACTACCGTGTTGGATGCGTCCACTGTGAGGGCGGTAGGGACGTCCGTTCTGGGGTGCACTAGCATCGTGGCGTTTGCCAAGGCTTCTTTGGTTTTAATGAAAGCATCTGCGGCCTCCTCGTCCTAGGTAGTGTCCTTGACCTTACCCGACATCAGGGTGAACAGGGGGCGCATGATTCGGGCAGCTGAAGGGAGGAAGCGGTGGTAGAAATTCTCCATACCCACGAATTCCTGAAGGCCTTTGATCATGGTGGGTCGGGGGAAATGGTGGACCGCGTCTACCTTGGCGGGCAGTAGGGTTGCCCCGTCTTTAGTAATCCTGTGGCCCAGGAAGTCGATGGTGTCGAGCCCGAACGGGCATTTGGCTGGGTTGATTGTCAGGCTGTATTCACTCAGTCGGGCATAGAGTTGAGACAGATGCTTCTGACGACTGCTGCTGGCTGTGAGGATGTCGTCCAAATAGATGAAAGCGAAGTCCAGGTCGCGTCCCACCACGTCCATTAACCAATGAAACGTCTGTGCGGCATTTTTTAGGCCGAACGGCATGCAGAGGAACTTGAAAAGGCCATAAGGGGTGATGAGTGCCAATTTGGGGACGTCGTCCGGATGCATCGGGATTTGATGGTATCTCCAGATGAGGTCTACCTTGGAGAAGATCTGTGCGCTGTGCAGGTTTGATGCAAAGTCCTGAATGTGCGGCACAGGGTAGCGGTACGGTGTTGCAGCCTCGTATAGCCTGTGGTAGTCACCGCATAGTCTCCAGCCCCCTGTTGCTTTGGGCACCATGTGCAGGGGGGAGGCCCATGGGCTGTCAGACCGCCGAATGATCCCCAATTCCTCCATCCTCTTGAACTCCTCCTTCACCAGTTGGAGCTTGTCCGGGGGAAGCCTTCGAGCACGGGCGTGGAGGGGTGGTCCCTGGGTCGGGATGTGGTGCTGTACGCCATGTCTGGGCATGGCTGCTGTGAATTGCGGTACCAGAACCGATGGGAAATCCGCCAGGACTCTGGTGAAGTCGTTGTCGGACAGCATGATGGAGTCGAGGTGTGGGGCTGGCAACTGGGCTGCACCCAGGGAGAACGTCTGAAAGTTCTCGGCGTGGACCAGTCTCTTCCTTGGCAGGTCGACCAGTAGGCTGTGAGCTCGCAAAAAATCCGCTGGGCTACAGCAGCCATTGTGAAGTCCTACATGAACTGGCTGGAGCCAAACTGTAGCAGTACCGTATAGGTGCCGTAGGTCCTTACTGTGCTGCCATTCGCGGCCCTCAGGGTGGGACCCAGTTCTCTGTTGCGGGTGTCGTAACTGGTCGGAGGTAAGACGCTGATCTCGGCTCCGGTGTCAACCAAAAAGCGGCTTCCCGACTGCTTGTCCCACACATCCAGGAGGCTATCCCGATGGCCAGCTGCCGTAGCCATCAGCGGCGGCTGGCCCTGGCGTTTCCCGGGAACTTGCAGGACGGGCGACAGCGGCGGGCTTCTGTGCCCCACCTGGCTGAGCCTGGTCTGGTCTGCTGCTGGGAGTGTGGCCTGGTGATCTGTGTGACAGATGGCCCACTCTCCTTCTTGGCTTTCCACAGCATGTCTGCCCGGGCCGCCACCTTCCGGGGGTCGCTGAAATCCGCATCGTACAACAGCAGGCGGATGTCCTCGGGCAGTTGCTCCAAGAATGCCTGCTCAAATATGACGCAGAGCTTGTGACCTCCGGCCAGGGACAGCATCTCGTTCATCAAAGCTGACGGTGGCCTGTCCCCCAAACCATCCAGGAGCAGTAAGCGGGCAGCTCGCTCATGCCGTGAGAGTCCGAAAGTCCTTATGAGCAAGGCTTTGAATTCTGTGTATTTGCCATCCGCTGGGGACGATTGTATGAACTCCTCAACCTGGGAGCCTGGGTCACTGTCTCCTGGTTGAGGGAGCTCACCACGCAGTACTAACATGTGGCATCCGAGGTTATCTGCCAAATGTGGAATTGGGCTTCTGCTTGCTGGAACCATAGGTGAGAAAGCAGCATCCAGGAGCTTGGCAGTTTTAATGAAACTGCATGAACAGATGCGACGTCGTTCATCTCTGGTCCAAATATTGTTTGGGCCGTCAGGGTCACCAATTGTTGCGGTGTGCTACACGCAGCGCTGCAATAACGACACGGAGTCGGTGAGCTGCAGTTACAAAAGGCGTTTATTCAAACTTCGCGTCTTCGCTTTAAAGCTTTCCTGATCCCGCCCTCCCCGGGCAGGATTGCTGTAGGGGGCGCGTATTCACAGTCCCGTCCCGCGCGCAGGCTTTTCCCCTTGCTGATGAAGCAGGCTTGGCGCCCTCTTTGGGACCGGCCTCAATGCCGGCGCGTGCCGCTTTGTGAGCCGGTTCGAGTGCACTCGGAAGTGGGCTGCCACAGTACCTCATTTTTTCTCTGCGTATTGCCTTTATTGTTATCTTCTGCTGCTCTTTAAAAGCTTCCCAGTCCTTCGGCTTCCCGCTCATCTTTGCTATGTTATACTTATCTTTTATTTTTATACTGTACTTTACATCCCTTGTCAGCCACGGTCGCCCCTTACTCCCCTTAGGATCTTTCTTCCTCTTTGGAATGAACCGATCCTGCACCTTCTGCATTATTCCCAGAAATACCTGCCATTGTTGTTCCACTGTCTTCCCTGCTAGGGTATTGTTCCATTGAACTTTGGCCAGCTCTTCCCTCATAGCTCCATAGTTCCCTTTGTTCAACTGTAATACTGACACATCTGATTTTCACTTCTCCTTCTCAAATTGTAGGTTAAAACATATCATATTATGGTCACCACCTCCTAATGGTTCCTTTACCTCCAGGTCCCTGATCAAATCCAGTTCATTGCACAACACTAAGTCTAGAATTGCCTTCTCCCTGGTAGGCTCCAGTACAAGCTGTTCTAGGAATCCATCTCAGAGGCACTCCACAAACTCCCTCTCTTGGGATCCAGTACCATCCTGATTCTCCCAGTCTACCTGCATGTTGAAAACCCCCATGACAACTGTATCATTACCTTTATGACATGCCAATTTTAACTCTTCATTCAACTTACACCCTACATCCAATCTACTGTTTGGGGGCCTGTAGATAACTCCCATTAGGGTCTTTCTACCCTTAGAATTTCTCAATCTATCCATACTGACTCTACATCCCCTGATTCTATGTTCCACCCCCCCCCCCCCCCGCAAAGGACTGAATATCATTCCTCGCCAACAGAGCCACCCCACCCCCTCGGCCCGTTAGACTGTCCTTTCAATAAGACGTATATCCTTGAATATTCATTTCTCAGGCCCTGTCCGCTTGAAGCCATGTCTCTGTTATTCCCACAACATCGTACTTGCCAATTTCCAACTGAGCCTCAAGCTCATCTACTTTATTCCTTATAGGACCATTATAAACAGAAATTCTTGGGATACATGGCTCTAGTCCATGATTTTTAAGCAGATTTTAGAACCATAATATTGGAGTTCAAAACTGGGAACCATTCCTATTAGACGGGGAAATTGCAGGTGACTTTTATTCCTTTATACAAAGTGTGCCATGCAAAATGTAGTATTGACCAGATGGTTTAACATTCTATTAGAAGATGGGAATAGTGTCCAAAACGGTAAATTGTCAACTAGTCAGAGAGGGATAATAAGGATTTGTAGAAGGGACCATACTGATACTGTTCCAGAGGAAATGTTTATTTTGCTGTATGTGAGGGTTGCTGTAAAAGCAAACATTTATTGCCAAACCATTATTGCCCTTAAGGAAGTGGTGATGAGCTGTCTTGTTGAACAGTTGCAGTCCTCCTAGCCACAGTACTCCCACATTATTGTTGAATTAGTACTTGCAGGATTTTAACCCAGTGACAAAAGAGTAAGACAATAGTTTCAGTCTGGTGATGTGAGTGATAATTCAGTCCATACATTGTTTATGGATGAGTCAAATTATTTCAAAGAAACCTTAAGTTTACAGCATTCAATTTGAATAATGTGCACCGTAGAAACACTAGCCCCAGTAGTGGAGAAAGTGAATGTAGAAGATATAGACTGCTGTTTACACAGTATGATTTTACAAGAATAACACCTGACATCTTGAGTATTGTGGCAATGTTCGTCCAAGCAAGTGGATTATTTGAGTGTATTCTATCATGTTCCTGAACTGTCTGTGGTCGATGGTGGAAAGGTTTGGGAAATGAGTCACATGCCACAAAAATTCCAGACTCTGAACTGCTCTTGTAGTAATATTATTTATAGCTTGTCCAATTGTATTTCTGGTCAGTGGTAATCCTGAAGATGTTGATGCTTTGTGAATGTGTGATGGGCCTGTCTTAAGAGAGGAAACTGTAACCTCAGTATGTCTTGTGGTCGAGGAAAGACATTCTTGCCATAGAGGGAGTACAGAGAAGGTTCACCAGATTGATTCCTGGGATGGCAGGACTTTCATATGAAGAAAGACTGGATCGACTAGGCTTATACTCACTGGAATTTAGAAGATTGAGGGGGGATCTTATTGAAACATATAAAATTCTAAAGGGATTGGACAGGCTAGATGCAGGAAGATTGTTCCCGATGTTGGGGAAGTCCAGAACGAGGGGTCACAGTTTAAAGATAAAGGGGAAGCCTTTTAGGACCAAGATGAGGAAAAACTTCTTCACACAGAGAATGGTGAATCTGTGGAATTCTCTGCCACAGGAAACAGTTGAGGCCGGTTCATTCTCTATATTTAAGAGGAAGTTAGTTATGGCCCTTGTGGCTAAAGGGATCGGGGGTATGGAGAGAAAGCAGGTACAGGGTTCTGAGTTGGATGATCAGCCATGATCATACTGAATGACGGTGCAGGCTCAAAGGGCCGAATGGCCTACTGCTGCACCTATTTTCTATGTTTCTAATTCCAAACTAGTTAAATTTCAGACAAATTAGAACCGATTCCAGTAACAGATATTATACATTTTTACATAAACAAATTTCCCCCTCCTTGCCTATTCCCCACTCTGACCTCTACTTCTCACCTGCCTCTGGGTTCCCTCCTTCCCTTTCTCCTATGGTCCACACTCTCAGATTCTTCTTTCTCCAGCCCTTGACGTTGCCCACCCAACCAATTTCACCTGTAGCCTTCCAGCCAGCCTCTTTCCCTTTTTACCCCCTCCCCACCCTTTTTATTCTGGCCCCTTTCCTCCTTCCCAGTCCTGAAGATGGCTCTCGGCATGTTTATTCATTTCCACAAATGCTGCCTGACCTGCTGATTTCCTCCAGCACTTTGTGTCTGTTGCTTTGGATTTCCAGTTTGGATTTCCATGGACTTCTCATGTTTATGACTGTACACTCTAAGGGAGGTGCAGATTTATCAGGGAACACTCAGTGTGGGTCTCTTTGATTAGCAGTCATGATGGATGAAATGAAGATCTCCTCTGTTGTAAATTTTTTCTGATTTTATTGTTAATGTTATTGACTGTCAAGAAGAAATTTGTTGCCTGGTACTTGTGTGGTGTAATTTTATCCTGGCTCCTTGTCTCCTTATGCTTTAATGTTGTTCCAGACCTGTTGCATTTGCATATTATTTTTATAGTGATGTGAAATGTACATCAATTATAGCTTTGTCAAGAGGAGGAGACCTAGAAGAAGCACAGCAGTGTTGGAGTAGAATAGCATCCCAAGGAACACCTGGAACTGGAAAGATTCCTCTCTACCAATTAAATTTGTGGGCTTCAATTTGGTCAAATGAGAGGTAACTTATTTTGGATCTAAAACTGAGATGGTAGCTTTTCAAAGGGTGAAAGTCTTTATGCAGATGCTTGGCTGTATGCAGGAAATTAAAATACCAAAATGGGTTCAGAAGTCACCCAAATCAAAGTTTCTAGGACAGTAAGGGGAGTTGAGTATGGGCAGAATGAAGTCATTTTGATCATTGACGTCATTAGCTAAAAACAAAGGTCTTGGTCACTTGAGTGAAAACGTGGATGAAAACATCAGATTCCGATTCATCAAATGTACATTGACACAGAGTGAAATGGGTCATTTGTGTTAACAGTCAACGCAATCTACCGAAGTGCTGGGTGCACCCAGCAAGGAATGCCACCCATTCTGGTAGCAACATGTATGACATGCCCACAGTGTTCAGCAGAACAATGCAAGAACAGAAGAAATAGGAGCAGGAGTAGGCCATCTGGCCCGTGGAGCCTGCTCTGCCATTCAATAAGATCATGGCTCATCTCACTTGCCTACCTTTCCCCCATAACCCTTAATTCCTCTACTATGCAAAAATCTATCCAATCTTGTCTTGAATATATTTACTGAGGCAGCTTCCACTGCTTCATTGGGCAGAGAATTCCACAGATTCACCACTCTCTGGGAAAAGCAGTTCCTCCTCCTCTCCATCTTAAATCTACTGCCCCAAGTCTTGAGGCTATGTCCCCTAGTTCTAGTGTCACCTACTAGTGGAAACAACTTTCCTGCCTCTATCTTATCTATCCCTTTCATAATTTTATGTTTCTTTTAAGATCTCCTCCCATTGTTCTGAATTCTAACGAGTACAGTCCCAGGCAACTCAATCTCTCTTTGTCTAATTCCCTCATCTCTGGGATCAAACTGCTGAACCACTGTCTCCAAAGCCAGTATATCCTTCCTCAAGTAAGGAGACCAGAACTGTATGCAGTACTCCTAGAAACAGTAAAACACGCCTGTGCTGGCTTTAGAAGTTTGGTTTCTTCTGTAAATGGAAAATGGATTGTTTTTGAATCTGAGATTGGCTGTGTTTCAACTAAATACTTTAATGGAAATGGAGTTGAGGAGTTCACTACCAGTTATGTGAAACAGGCCTGAGCCTTTTCCCAGAGTTAAGGTGTAATTATTGGCAAAGACAACAAGAAAAACTCTTGCACCTCCCCCTCTTCCCCACACCCTTCATTGTTTAGATAATGCCATGACTTTTTAGAACTGCTTACCGCTTAATATGTTTCTGGCAGCAGGTAGAAAATAGCAAAAAGAGCACAAGACATAATTCGCTTGATCAAGATAATCCTCTCATTTGCTGTTATAATTGAGACTATTCTCCATTTGTCTTTTGCTACCCAGTACACCATCAAATTGCTAGCCAATTCCTTTTAAGATTTGTGCATCATGCAACAATTGCCAATTTTTTCCACCTCACTGACACTCCCTCTTTCCTGAAGTTTGTGATAATCCTTGCTCTGTAGTTCCTTGCTAGCACGTTACCAGCCGATGCGAATAATACTTCTGTCTTCATTTTGATGAATTAAACTGATCCATTTAAATTCTTCCTACCTACATTATGGCAGTTCACCTTTTGTGGTTTGAGTTTCTGAAGACGCACCAGTATTGGAATACTCAGTGGAATACTTTAATTGTATTCCTTCCATCTGTAAAATTCAAAACTCATTCTGGGTTATGCATCCATTTTTTTTTAAATGCAAGAAAATGGGAGTAGGTGTAGGTCTTCAGAGCTCTTGAGCATTCTCTGCCATTCATGGCTGATGTTTGTCGGCATCAACTCCTTTTCTGTGCTTTTTCTTTCCCTGCCTCTCTTCCCCGATCAGTCAAATATTTTTTTTCACTTCCACTTCAAGTACTTGTATTGATCCAGCTTCCAAGCAGAGAATTCCATCTTGACACATAACACACAGAATGCTGGAGGAACTCAGCAGGTCGGGCATCATCAATGGAAAACGGTACAGTCAGTATTTCGGGACAAACCCTTTGTTGGGACTGGAGAGAGAAAATGATGTGGGGTCAGAGTTAAAAGCTGGGGGGAGAAGAGGTGAAGTAAAGAGTTGATGGGTGAAAGAGGTGCAGGGCTGGAGAAAGGGGAGGAGCACCAGAGAGGTGATGGGCAGATAAGGGGGGGATAGGGAAAAGGGAGTGGGGAAGGCGAGGGGATGAAGCATTACCGGGAATTTGAGAAATCAATATTCACACCATCAAGTTGGAGGCTAGCCAGGTAGCCTGGGTACAAGGTGTTGCTCCTCCAACCTGAGTGTGGCCTCATCGTGACAGTAGAGGAGGCCATGGACTGACGTGTCGGAATGGGAAGTAGAATTAAAATGGGTGGCCACTGGGAGATCCAGCTTTTTCTGGCAGATGGATGGAGTGTAAGTGCTCAGCGAAGTCGTTTTCCAATCTGTGTCGGGTCTCACTGATTATACAGGAGGCCATGCTGGGAGCACTGGATACAGTAGATGATATCAAAAGGCTCACAAGTGAAGTGTTGCCTCACCTGGATAATTGTTTGTGTCCCTGAATGGTAATGAAGGAGGACGTGTAGTGCCAGGTGTAGCACTTGTTCTGCTTGCAAGGATAGGTGCCAGGAGGGAGATCAGTGGGGAGGGACAAGTGGACAAGGGATTCGTGTAGGGAACAAACCCTGCAGAAAGCAGGAAGTGGGGGAGAAGGGAAAGATGTGCTTGGTGGTGATATCTCACTGGAGATGGTGGAAGTTATGGGGAATTATGTGCTGGACATGGAGGCTAGTGAGCTGGTAGGAGAAGACAAGAGGAATCCTATCTCTGGTGGGAGGTTGGGGTGAGGGCAGGATGTGTGAAATGTAAGAGATATGGTTGAAGGCAGTGTTGATGATGAAGGAAGGGAAGCCACTTTCTTTGAAGAAGGACAACATCTCCTTTGTTCTGGAATAAAAAGCTTATCCTGAGAGTAGATATGGTGGAAACAGAGAAATTAAGAGAAGGGGGTGGCCTCTTTACAAGTAACAGGATGTGAAGAGGTATATTCCAGGTAGCTATGAGTGTCCGTGGGTTTATAATAGAGAGCAGTAGAGAAGCTGCCTGCAGAGAGATCGAGGAAGGGGAGGGAGGTGTTGGAAATTTAAGGTATGCAGATATGAGTTCAGTGGGGCAGAAATAATGGGTCTACCTGAACAGGCAGGTTTGTGGATCTTGGGTAGTAGGTAGAAATAGGAGGTGTGGGGTGCGGGAACTACGGGGTTGAAGAGATTTGTAAGAAAAGTTTCCAAGGGATTTGAAATAGAGCATAATACCTCATGCTGATAAAATAGGGAGGATGAGGTTCTCCTTCACACATTTTGATGGTGAACAGTTGAAAACCCAGGATGGAGGTCAAGGAGGAGAACTACAAATGGGATGTTCTGGAAGAATTTTTATACAGGATATAGTAATGATTTGGAACCAAATTTAATTGCTTTGTTGAAAGCCAATTAGATGGCTATTGATAGGACCAACATGGTGAGTGGGGAGATGGAGTTTGGGGGGGTTTGGAGAAATGCCGCTGGTGTAAATTCAGTTTCACAGTTGTACATCCACAGCAAAAGGTATTTCAGCCCAAAACATATGTACTGATGAATGTGCCTAAATGAGCTACTCTCATTTGCCTGTATTTAGCTTATATCCCTCTAAAGTTCGCAACTTGTTTAATACCATGGACCAATACCATTAAGTAAGGATTCCATGGACCCCCCCCCCCCCCCCTCCGTGTTGGGAACCCCTGCTCTAAACAGTTTCTACCCATCTGCCTATCCAAATATCTTTTAAATATTGTGATCATCCTCACCTGTGCCATTCCTCGTGCAGCTCATTGAATATATACTATCCTCCGTGTGGGAAATCTTGCACACGAGGTCCCCTTTAACACTTGCCCTCTGTCCTTAAAGCTATGCTCTCTAATTTTAGACTCTGCCACCCTGATGACTCATGTTATCCAAGAACCTGATAATGTTATATATCAGGTCGTTCTTCACTTCGGGAAAATAATGCAAGCTTAACCAGCCTCTCCATTACTCAAACTCTCCAATCCTGGCAATGTCCTTGTAAATGTTTTCTCTAGCTTAATCACATCCCTCCTAGAGTGTAGGGACCAGAACCTTGCACACTGCTTGCTTGGAATCAGCAGAGTTTCAATGGGTTGAATGCTGTATCACACATCATAACGATTTTGTAATTCTACCCTCTCATTGGTACTTGAAGAAAATTCCCTTTTGCCTCAAATCAGTATTTACTCAACATAGTTATTTAACTCAGCTTCTTAACACATGCAATATTTCTGTATCAATGAGTCAATGCAATATTTTAACATAAAACAGATTAAGAGCAGAAATGAGCCATTGGTCCTTATAAGCATGTTCCATCATTCAGCAGAGTCACAGTTGACCCCTTTGTCTCGATTCCATTTTCCTGCTCTCTCTCCCTGTACCTCTTAATGCCTTTGGTGTTTAGAAATCTGTCAGTCTTCTGAAATATATTCAGTAACTTAGCCTCTGTGCCAGAGAGTTCCACAAGTTTCCTACTCTGTAGGGACTAGTCTTTCCTCTTTTCTCAATTGTAAATGCCTTTCCTCATGTCCTGAGGTTGTGACACCCGGTTTTAGACTCCCAGCTAGGTGAAAAATTGAAACTTAAATCCAGCTTGTGAAGCCCTGACAGAATTTTGTGTTTCAATGGTTTCTCCCATCATTCTCAACTCTAGCAAACGCAGAGCGAGCCAAACCAATTTCTCCTTATACAGTGGTCTGCTGTCTTGGGAATCTGGTGAGCTGTGGTTCCTCTATGATAGGTATCTCCTTTCTTGGGTAAAGAAACCAAAATGGCACAGAGCAGTTCAGGTGTGTTCTCACCAAGACTCTGTATAATGGTAATCTTTGCATCTGTACTCAAAACCTCTTGCAGTGAAGACCAACATATAGTTCCTTCTTTACTGTCTGCTGGATCTGTATGCATGTTTTGTGACTGCTAGCTCCTCGCTTATTGTTGCTTCTCACCTTTCTTCTTGGTTATTGCCCCATATAGATCTGAAATTCTTTAATCCATCAAAGTCTATTGACTCTTACCCTGCGATCCTTCTCTATCTCTGATGTTCTGTGGGACTGCCACATTTGGTTTCTTTTCTGTCCTCACTGAGGTCTTCAGCATTGAGAGATTCCTCTCTCAAATGTTGACAAATATATGGATAACTGGCATCCTTTCTAGGAAATATTCTAAGTCCAAAGCAATTTATTATCAAAATACATGTATGTCACCAGATAGAACTCTGAGATTCATTTTCTTTGCCGGCATTTATGGTAAATATAAGAAATATGATAGAAAGACCACCCCCAACAGAACGACAACAAACTGCAAATACAGAATGAGAAAAAGTGAAATAATAACACATTAACAATAAATATCAAGACACTGAGTTGTAGAGTGTTTGAAGATGAGTCCATAGGTTGTGGGAATAGTTCAGTGATGGGGCAAATGAAGTTATCCCCTTGTGTTTCAGGAGCCTGATGTTTGAGGGGTAATAATGGTCCCTGAGCCAGATGATGTGAGTCCTGTGCCTCCTATATCACCTTCCTGATGGCAGCAGCGAGAAGAGAGCATGGCCTGTATGGTGGTGGTCTTTCATGGATGCTGCTTCTCTGTAATGACACTCTTTGTAGGTGTCCTAAAAGTGGGGAGGTCTCAGCTGTGATGGACTGGGCTGTATCCACTACTACTTGTAGGATTTTCTGTTCAAGGAATTTGGTGTTTCCATACTAGGCTGTGATGCAGCCAGTCAATATACCCTCCACTGCACATCTGTAGGAATTTGTCCAAGCTTTAGATGTCATGCCAAATCTTCGCAAACTGCTCAGAGTAGAAGAGTTTTCTTCACAATGGGATTTATGTGCTAGACCCAGGACAGATCCTCTGGAAATTATAACACAGAAAAATTTGAAGTTTCTGACCCTCTCCACCTCTGATTCCCCGATGAAGACTGGCTCAAGGATCTTTGGTTTCCTTCTCCTGAAGTCAGTAATGGTCTTGCTGACGTTGAGTGACAGGTTGCTGTTGTTATGACACCACTCAGCCAGATTTTCATCTCCTATATGCTGATTTGTCACCAAGTTTGTTTCAGCCAGCGACAGTTGTGTCAGCTAGTTTAAATGTGGCATTGGAACTGTGCTTAGCCTCACAGTCATAAGTAGAGCGGGGGGGGGGGGGGACTAAGCTGACAGCCTTGTGGGGTGCACCTGTGGTGATGGAGGTGTTACTATTCATGCACGAATTTGCCAGAGTGACCATGTGCAAACATTCTACACTTGGGAAACCTGAGTGCCTGTGGCTTTGCATTAGTGACCATACAGCTGCATATCAGTCAGGGGATCTCCAAATCTACTGACTGTTGGGGAGTCATGGAGCTCGGGGAACACCAGAGTATCACACATGTATATAAAATATTTCCTAAGTACAGATTTGGAGAACTTTAGTAGACCTTTGCAAGAAAGTTCAATAGTTTTGGGGATCTAGAGGGCTACTAAGGGTGGAAGTGAATACTGGTGAAATAAAGTATTCAGAGTGATCAGTCTTGGTAGTGATGCCCTGAGAAGATACAATGATGTAAAAAGTTTATTTTTCAGTGCACTCACAGGTAAAAATCATGGATACTTTTGCAGTGTCCTTAACACTTTTCTCCCTTTCAGGCCAAGGTTAAAGTGTGCATAAGCAGGTTGAACAGGAGCCAAGTTGTGTCTCCAGCCATGAATGTTCAGAGAAGAGTTTCGTCATCATTGTGGAAAGCTGTGTGTTCATTTAATTTCCCAGATCCTGTAGAGTCCTGGTCCATGGTCTCTTCTGCTTTAGTACATCAGGATAGCCCTCCCCATCAACTCTTCCTTCACTGTATGTCTGAAATAAGACTGGTACACATTGGCAGTGCAAGAGAAATAAAAAAAGTGTCATATGTCACCAATTTTAAGTTTGTCTACTAGCTTTAACCTGGTATTTTGTCTAGTACAGGGTAGTTTAGTGATAGGATCTTCTTTTGGCATTTACTATGTAACAGGGAATGCAACTTGACCATGTGGAAAAAGTTTTTTTTTAACTCCTTAGAGAGTGGGGTAACACGCCTTCCACTCAAGGACTTGATTAAACATTCTGATGGAATAGCTTCTATACAGAGGACGAGGAATGTCCATATAAATATACTTGAGGCAACAGGAAATCTGGAGTCTATCTTTTCAACCTGAGTGGTTCCCTGTTTAATCCCAACACTCATGAGTGGTTTGCATTACATAAAAATGCAATGCATTACTTAAAGCCAACTTGAACCTCAAAGGTAATGTAATAGGAATAGGTGGTGCAGGTTGTCATACAATTTGAATTGAACTGAAAAATGTAACAACTTGGAAGAGAGCTAACTATGTTGTGTGTACTCCTGACTGAAAGCTTGGTTTGAGGTGGTGTATAGTCGGTGGAATGAATTTTACCTACAGGGAACAAAAGATTTCAGAGAAATGATTGCAAAATTTAGTTTAATATAACTATGGACATCAAGTCCCAAATACTTAAGATTACTGACTTTGCAGTCGTACACAGGGCGATTGAGTGAATCTTCATGTGCTATATTTGCACAGACTGCATTACCAATGTTGGATACTGCTTTGTCCCATGCACCATATAACCACCTTGCAAATCTACTTGGCAATTCTTATCAAATAGGACTTGAACTTGGCAGTTACATATCCTAGTACAGCCTTGCACACTATGCACTGCTGCAAGCTTGAGCAGCATCTTGCAGAGAGCATGACTTGTACCTCACGTAAAGCTGTTTTGCAAATGGCTTTACTGCTCACTAATGTTTTCCTCCGCTTGCAGGACAAGGTGGTGGATAATTGCAGGCAACTAACCGGCAGGTAGCGTATGCAGCTGCTTCAAGCTGAAATGGAGGAGGTAGTATTTGGAGCGGTCTCACAGCAAAGGACCGTAACCTCCCAGCAAATAAACATGATTCACTTTCCCTTGTCTCACAAACATCCCTGTAAATAGTCCTTTGTATTGCATTTTCCTTCATTGCACAATCTCTTGTGATTCGCTGATGCCCCTCCCATGCATTACAATTCTATTCATCAGCTTTTTTTTCCCCTTTCAATGCTGATTGGAGCCAGAAGTAGATACACAAGAAAATAGAAGCTGATTGAAAATTAGCCGATTAGTAATGAATTCCCTTTCGAATAGAATTGTTGGAGACCCTTTGACATGCTGAATCAATCTCAAGGCTTTGTAAGTTTGTTGAGGCTAAGTGGAAGTACTGTGTTCCAAAATGACAGCATCTGATTTGTGCACGTACCTGGTGAGTTGTGTGTTCTGCCTCTTTCTTGCAGGTGTTTGTTGCACATGAACAAATGCGCTCATCAATATGGCATCCACTGCAAATAGAAGCAGAAATATGCACAGTTGGGTGCCACATCAGGATCAATTTGATTGTTAGCAATTATTTGAATGTGCCATGGAGCCAAATTTCTCATCTATTATGTCTAGGTTAGTAAGTATTTGTTGGAATTTTTTTCACTCAGTATAGTTAGTGTGTCAGATTTTAACTAAAGGAATAGAGGGCTATGGGTAACCCTGGGTAGTTTCTAAAGTAAGCAGATGTTCGTCACAGCATTGTGGGCCGAAGGGCAAGTACAGTTGCTCTAGGTTTTCTGTGTTCTAAATGCAGAGGAAAGGAGCACTGTTAAGTTCAGTTTGTTTTCCACAGAGGGTCAATTTGAGTTTGTGTAATTACACAACTGTAAAAGTAAAATGTAATTATTACATTGTTATACCTGAATGCTGACTTCCCAACTTTGTCAGTTTCATAACTTGCTGAGAGTAATATTTTTTTTTCAAATATTAAGTTTATAAGGCTGAATTTTTTTTTTGGCAAGTACTAAAGTAGCGCATTCTTAGTAGCAGAACTCGATCTGCACCTTCCAGCTTTCTGAGTTGCTGTGTGTGTGTGGACTTTGGAAATGTGTTTCTCAAGTTGTTCTGTTAGTTGTGATAACCTTGCATTAACTCCCATTGTGGGGGAAGAGATAGTCCTTCATATTGCCGAGAGTATGACCACTTCATTCCTTCTGTGACCAGTAATTCACCTGATCAATAATACTGTGCATACAAGCCCATAAACTGGACCATCCAAGACCTATTTCTCTCCCAATACCTCTGCAATCTGTTTTTTTCTGCATTCCCTAGTAGCCATGAATATTGTATTTTCCTCTCTTGGTAATGGAGCTTGCTGAATTATGCTCTTGGAATCTCCCCCATTATTTTCTCTGGCTTTTTGAGAGAATTTGTAGAACTACTTGAACTATTTCTTCTGTTGCATCCTAACCGGTTTTACTGAGTTGTGCTTGGAGCTCCAGGGTCATATTTTTTCCCTCTCAATTGCCTTTTTATTTTATTTCAAAAGTGGTGGTATTATTGGTTCCTTTTCAGGAGTTTCCTTTTCGAAACCAATCTCCACCTCTCCCCAACCCCTAGTATTTACCTCCAGTATTTCTGTTGGTTGCCCATCTTCACTAATCTACCATCCTGCATTCCTCCTTAACAATTTACTGTATCTAACTGATCATCAATAGACATATCATTCCTCATGTTTTAGTACCTGAATTATTTTAAAACGGGGAAATAGGAAATCAGAGGTGCTAAGCTCAACTTTAGACTGTTGGATGTTTCTTTTCTTAATACCCCAACACACTTTAAATTCAACTTCTGTTAAACTATAGATGTTAGACAGTCTTATTTTTCTAATGAGCCATGTTTGTTAATGAGGCAAGAGAAAATCTGTAAGATTCTGGAAATCCAAGCAACACACACAAACGCTTGGAGGAACTCAGCAGTCGACGTTTCAGTCCAAGACCCTTTAGGGTCCCGCTGAAGGATCTCAGCCCAAAACGTGGACTCAACTCTTTCTCATAGATGCTGCCTGGCCTGCTGAGCTCCCCCGGCATTTTGTGTGCATTGCCTGTTAATGAGGCCCTGGTTCCTACACTCCTTCATATAGAAAGGGAGTATAGCATCACTTGGTGGGCTGTATCAGGCCGTAAAACAATCAGGATTAATTGGATAAATTACTTTTTAAAAATTGTATTGTGATATTCTCTGGAATTAAAACAGTTATCAGAACAATTAAGTTCCCAGTCTGAGTGCAGGGCAAGTCAACTTGTGCTGCTTCTATTGTTGGCAGTATGTTACAGTTCCGAGCTCAATATTGGCTGCTGGCACACATCAGTATTATGCAAAAATAATATTCCCTCTTCAATAAAAGGCCATTGATATCACATAGTTATGCATCTTTAAAGAACAGAAAACCCACATGAAAACACAAATGCTTTTACATCAGTAATGAGAATCATCTGTTTAATTTGTCTGTAACAGTTCATTTCCCCCCCCAGCCCCACCAGCAACATTTCAGCTTTGGCTGCAGATAGTCTTAATGCATCTGTTAATACATTCCTGTTTCTGGGACTGGGATATATTTGCATTCTATTCTATTATGATTATCCTATTAAGAGTACATAAACACAAGAACATTTTGGTGAGGAAGAGTACCTGAACACTTTGAAGTCCAACAAACCAGCGTGTTAAGTTCTCAGATTCTAATAAACTTGTTTCTTCTCACTCCAAAAAAAATTAGGATTCTCGAGACAAATAACCGAAAGACGACACTTGCCTTTTGAGTCAAAACTTCATGATTTCAAGCTACAGTCCTGCTCTTCATGTTAATTCAGACAGGGACTTTAATGTTGAGGAAGTGCTGCTTTGTTGAAAGTTTTTAATTTTGGGTCTGATGTCTGGATTTCAAAATCTATAAGGGGCATTGGAATTGGAACACCTTGAGGTCTTGAAAGGTGGTAACTTATTTCCTGTGTTGGTTTATAACCACCCCAACTCTGAACTGATTCCACAGTCTATGGACTTGCTCTTAAGGGTTCTACGACTTGTGTTCTTGATATTTATTGTTTATATATTTCTTTTGCTTGCACATTTTGTTGTCTGTGGCACATTAGTTGTTTGTCTTTGTCATGTTTGGTTTGTCATTGATTCTGTTTTTCTTTATGTCTTCTGTAAATGCCAGTGAGAGAATGAATCACAGGATGGTATATGATGACATGTATACTTTAGTAATAAATCTACTTTGAACTTTATGGTTTCATACATGGCCTGAGTCAGCACCTGGCTCTGCAATATATTTAGAGCTATTAATAGCACCAAGTGATCCAGACATATCCTTGCTGAAAGTATGTTTAGTAAGGGTATTGAATTTGTCTCTATTAATAATTTGCATTGCTTGACAGCACCCCTGCCTACCCATCACTGACTGGAGGTAAGATCACACTGACTCGCCACAGGCCTGCCGTATGGCAGCACCCTTACCACCACCACGTCAAAATTTCAAACCTGTGTTTTTTTTCACACTTGCATTGTAATGTGGATTACATGTTCTCACCTTATTTCTTTACAGCCTTTCTCGGTTTATAATTCAGATTTCAGATTAATTGCATGTACATCGATACACACTATCTCTTCATTTCCAAAGATGCATCCTGGCCTACTGAGTTCCTTTCGCATTGTGTGTCTTGCTTTGGATTTCTAGCACTGTGTTTATGATACATACATTGAAATGTGTCATTTGCATTAGCAACCAACATAAGGGTGTGCTGGGGGCAATCCACAAGTGTCACCACACATTCCATCACCAATAAGCATGGTATGCCAGCTGTGCTCTGCAGAACAACACAGCAGCAAAATTAGCTGCTTTCCAACCTCTTGCCCTTAATCCAGGGCAGGCTGCCCCCGGGCCTCCAGCTTCCAGAGGACTCGCAAAAATCACAGACTTCGGGCCTCCAGCTTCCACAGTGGAATTGCAGACCTAGGGCTTCAACTTCTGGTTTCTCTAAGGTTTTTGATCATCTGGCTTTGATCTTCACTTTCGACCCAGGTCTTGCCAATGAAGGAAACCTAAACTTCAGGCCTTGAACTCTGGATTCGCCAATTTTCCAACCATATGACTCCTGTAAATAGGGACCTTTAGTCCCAGACCTGCTGGGGTTGGAGATACTCTGGTCTTCATCCTTGTTGGTCTTTGCCCATGATGCTTGCCAACTCAACATCTGTGCACATGAACCCTAACTCCCCTAATTTTGACCTGGGGCATTTTCTAGCTAGCTTTTGCGAATGTTACTTCATCTTCTGCAAGTTGAAGTCTAGCAAACTGCCAGTTAAGTGTTTCCTTTTCTGAGGTTTTTTTTTTAAATTCCATGTGTGTCCCAGCTAAACCATTTTGTATTCTATCAAAGGAATTAATTTAAAAGGTATGAAAAGATTGACCAGATTTGTACAGGAATAACAGCATATGCATTCAGTGGCAACTTTATAATGTACTCCCTGCACTCAGTAAAGTGGGCACTGAGTGTATGTTCATGATCTTCTGCTGTAGCCCATCCATTTCAAGGTTTGACATGTTGTGCACTCAGAGCTGCTTTCTGAACACCAGTGTTGAAACATGTGGTTATTTGAGTTACTGTCGCCTTCCTGTCAGCTTGAAGCAGTCTGGTCATTCTCCTCTGACCTCTCGTAAACAAGATGTTGGTGCCCATAGAACTGCCACTCTTTTTTTTACACCAATCTCTGTAAACTCTAGAGCATGGGTTCCTGTAGACCTCTTGCTCAATGGTATTGGTCCATGGCAAAAAAAAAGCTTGGGAACCCCTGCAGTGTGTGAAGAGACCAGGAGCTTAGCAGTTTCTGAAATGCTCAAATTACCCTGTCTGCCACCAACAATCATTCCACAGTCAAAGTCACTTCCCAAACCTGATGTTTGGTCTGAGCAACAGCTGAACCTCTTGATCATGTCTGCATGCTTTTGTGCATTGATTTGCTACCACATGATTGGCTGATTAGCTATTTACCTTTGTGGGCAGGTATAGTCACACACAAGTCACTTTTATTGTCATTTCGACCATAACTGCTGGTACAGTGCATAGTAAAAATGAGACCATGTTTTTCGGACCTTGGTGTTAAATGACACAGTACAAAAACTAGACTGAACTATGTTTTAAAAAAAAACTACACTAGACTACATTCCTACCCAGGACTGCATAAAATGCACAGAACAGTGCAGGCATTACAATAAATAATAAACAGGACAATAGAGCGTGTAGGCTCTGGGTATTGAGAAGTCTGATAGCTTGGGGGAAGAAACTGTTACAAAGTCTGGTTGTGAGAGCCCAAATGCTTCAGTGCCTTTTCCCAGATGGCAGGAGGGAGAAGAGTTTGTATGAGGATTGTGTGGGGTCCTTCATAATGCTGTTTGCTTTGTGGATGCAGCGTGTAGTGTAAATGTCCGTAATGGCAGGAAGAGAGACCCCAATAATCTTCTCAGCTAACCTCACTATCCGCTGCAGTGTCTTGCGATCCGAGATGGTGCAATTTCCGAACCAGGCAGTGATGCAGCTGCTCAGGATGCTCTCAATACAACCCCTGTAGAATGTGATGAGGATGGGGGGGTGGGAGATGGACTTTCCTCAGCCTTCGCAGAAAGTAGAGACGCTGCTGGGCTTTCTTTGCTACGGAGCTGGTGTTGAGGGACCAGGTGAGATTCCCTGCCAGGTGAACACCAAGAAATTTGGGATACCTAATAAAGTGGCCACTGAATCTAATGAGTCAGTAGTCATGTTGAGTTTATTGTCATATGCGCAAGTAATTGACCACAAGTCATTCTTGGTGCCAGATGGAGTGATTTGAGTATCTCAGAAACTCCTGATTTCCTGAGATTTTCATGCTTAACAGGCTCTAGATTTATCAAGAGATGAGTGTGATGAACAAAAAGCCATCCAGTGAGTGGTGGTTGTGCAGGCACAAACACCTTGTTAATGAGAGAAGTTCGAGGAGGATTGCTAGGCTGGTTCAAACTGACAGGAGGCGGCACGAACTCGACTAACGGCGCTTTATAACAGCGGTCGCAGAAGAGCATCTCTGAATGCTCAACACATTGAATTTTGTAGTGGATGGGCTTGCAGCACAACCCCAGATGTACAAATGTTTGTTGGTTCCACTCCTGCGGCCATTGTATCAGGTACACTCTTGTACCTAATAAAGTAACACTGAGTGTTTGGTAAGGTACAGTGGGGGAAAAATTGCAGCAACATCATGGACACATAGATTCAGATTACAGGATTTAAATTGTACAAATTTAACAAGACAGTGAAGAGAAAGGGCTTGTGCACTAATCAGTGATGGTGTGAGAGTTGGCCTATGGTGCTCTATTGCAGAGGTGGGGTTAAGGTTCTCCAGGTTGGTTGGAGATCCTCACAGTAGATGGAAAGCAACTGTTCCCGAAGCTGATGGAAAAGGACTAGAGACTTCTGTATATTCTGCCTGATAGTAGCAGCGAGAAGAGACCAAGGCCCTGATGTCAACGATCCTTGACTATGGGTGCTGCATTTTTTTTTAAAGCAGCATGTAGACGCTGCCAGTGGTGGTGAGGGCTGTGCTCATGAAGAACTGAGTTGCGTCCACTACACTCTGCAGCCCCTGGCAATCCATGTGTTGGAATTTCTGTACTAGGCAATCATTACAGTCATCAGCAGTTAGACCATTTGACTTTAAACAAACACAGGAATGGGCCATTTGGCTCACAAAATCTGTGCTGAGCATGATGCCAAGTAATCCCTTCTGCCTGCATGTGATTGCTATCTTTCCATTCCCTGCACATTCATGTGCCTATCTAAAATTCTCTTGAACACTGCTATCTTATCTGCATCCACTACCATCCCTTTGTTCTAGGCACCTATAGAAGATATCTTAAAAAAATAACTTGCCTCGTACATCTCCTTCAAACTTCTACCTCGTGCCTTAACACTAAGCCTTCTAGCCTGCTAGTATTTGACCCTGGGGGGGGAAGTGTTCTGACTGTCTACCCTTTCTATGCTTCTCATAATTTTATAAATGTCTCGCAGGTCTCCCTCGGCTGTCGGTGCTCCAGAGAAACCAGCCCAAATTTGTCTGACCTCTTCTTGTCGTTCACTCCCTCAAATCCAGTTAGCATCCTGCTGAACTTCCCCTAAACCCCTCCAAAGCTTTCATCTCCTTCCTGTAATGAAACAACCAGAGTTGCATACAGTATTCCAGGTGGGGCCAAACAAAATTTTATACAAGAGTAGAAAATAATTACACACTCTGGACTATAGTGTTCCTATACTTAGCGACTTGCATTCTTTATAAGTGAGATCCTCTGGTAATGTATTGATATTACTCATTGAAACTGTCAAATCATGTTCATAATCATGTTTATTATTGCTGACTTGTGTGTTGTGGAATTGTTTTGTGGTAGCAGTATGTGGCAAAGATAAAAGTTAATATAAACTACAAATTAAGTAAAGAGTGTGAAGTTTTTTTTTAATAAGTTCATTTTAGACTATTTTAAATGAGAATATAGCAAATATATTGCCTCTCCTACAATGCCATTGAAAATTTTGTTTTAATTTTCACAGCAATAAATCTACTTGCTACTAGAAATGGGTTATCTCATTTGTTTGGTAAAGCATTCCCAAGTGATGGTGCTGCTCTGTAATGAGCCAAATAACAGTAAATGAAAATTGGATATGGAAGTTTTAGAATTTTTTATTATAATATAGTCCATTTGTTTCAAATGAACAAATGATACGCAATTTGAATTGAGCCTAATTCCTGGTGATATTTGCCAATATTAGAATCTGCAAAATTTGTCTCCGAGGATGGGTTCCTGAGACCTAAGTTTGAATATTCTGTGAAAGCTGCTGAGATTCCACTCAGAATGCTGACTCAGGTTAATAATTTGAAGAACTGTGGCACAAAAAATGTGCCCTTCAATCCACTAAGTCTGTGCTGAGCTTCAGGCACCTACAAACCAATTGTATTTTATTCTCCTCACATCTCCATCAACTCCCCTCAGATTCTACCACTCACCTGCACAGCAAGGACAGTTTATAACTCACAAACCAAGAAGTGGGAGCAAGCCATGGTGCTCAGGCAACACCTACGTTATCACATTGGAATTACACAAACTCCTGAGACTGCACTAGAGGTCAGAATTGAACACTGGATCATTCAAGCAGCGAGACAGCAGCTCTGCTTGCTGCATTGTATTTTCAACTAATGATATAACCATGGTAATTTTCTCAATGTTAATTTTCTTTGTCCCTTTGATTAATTTTAAATTTCATCTGATGGCAAAGGAATCTACAAATGTTGGATAAATTTGTTTTCTAAGTTCAGGTTTGCATTGTTGTGTTTTCTTTTTAATCATTTGCTACTCCTACTTTGGCATGATTTTGTTTTTTTAAAAAAAATTAAAAGTGCGGTTTAAAAAAAAAAGTTGAAAGTGGCTTTACGGCCTTGCATTTAAGCAAAAATTCCAGTTTTAGTAAAGGGTCTTTGACCTGATACACTTCCTTTCCAGACTGCCTGGGATGCTCAGTGTTTCCAGCGCTGTCTATTCTAATTTAAAGCAGCAATGTTCTGCTGATCTTTTTGTATTAATTCAGTATTTCATTGAATATGAGCTTAGCATGAATCCTTTCATGCTGATGAACAGTTATTTTAGCTTTCTCATTAGAAATTAGTCCAATCAATAAAGGCTATTTTGCATATAAAATTTTCTTCTTTAATATTCTGTACAACAACATAACTTCGACTAAATGCGGAGTATTTTTCTTATTGGTAAAGGCAGCCTTGATGCAGAGGAAAGTAGGAATTGGGTTTTGGACAGGTCAATTTGTACAGCTGATCCTTGCTGAAGATCCTGGTCTAATTCTGTTCTTATTTGTTATGGTCTTAACATTCAAAGTTGTGCCTGCAGCATCATAACTTTTCTTTTAGTTAGCAGTACAGCTGTGATTTGCTGCTGCCTTTTGGCTAACTGGCTGTATAAACCTCTCAAAGCTATTTTATATGAAGAACAAAAATCTTTATTGAGTATTAACTATCTGAACGTTGCAAATGTATTGCACTTCTCTCACCCCATGAATCAACATGGCTGTGCTTATTCTGTAATTGGATACTGTTGTGCACTAAGGACCAGTTAACCAGTTAGCCTATGCGTGCCCTAGGCTCTGTGGAATTTGGTTTGGGTGGTGGGGGGGTGGAGATCACTGCAATAATTGCTACCTTTTGCTTTTCTGGGTCTGGGTAGATGAAAGAGAAAAAGGAATAACCCAGTGATTCTTCTAGATGTCTGTTTTTTTTTGTCCAATCAATCAGGCCATTTGAGATTAAGACAGGTTATCAACAAGCACTTGTGTAATAAATGATGATTTTGAAAGTTAACAGCATGCGCAAGTGTGGAATTGTGCCCAAATATCTTTCAATGATATTTGGCAACTTGAGTGTAAAGAAAGTATGAATGATGCTGTGGGTGAAGGTCAGGGTGGTGCATAGTGTGCATTGTAGAACAGGTTGTTGAATCGCATAAACTCTTCTTGGGCTTCCAGGCAGGTTCATGTGTCAATTTTAACCTATATTTCAATGACAGACTTTGCCATCTTCATTAGGGATGACGCCTTGGCATGGTCTAGTCCAGTGGTATATATACATATACTCAACTCCTGTTGTCTGTCCCTCTTGATTGGTTAGTCCTCAACCAATCAGGTTTCCGCTGTCCCACCATGTTTAATCGCACTGCAGTTCTTACTTAGAGCGAGTGCTCTGTCTTTGAAATTCTTATTCTGTCGTCTTATTTCAATGTTTCCTTAACCAGGTGGTCTAAAATTCATTGTCATTGCACAGATGTTGAATTATAGTGACAGTACTTTCAATCTACTGAATCTATTTTTAGGAGGAATATTTCACCCCATCAAGATATTGACAAGCTAACTATCAGCTCCGTGTACCCAATATAATCTGCTCCCCAGGAGAATGATGAGAACATCAGTTAAGAACTGATCAGACTTGTTTTAAATTGGAACTTAATCATCAGCATGTTCAATGCTTCTATTATTGTGATATTACTGTGGAGGGGGAGAGGGGAGACTTGCACAAATAGGGAATCTTGTATTTATCCTTGTGTAACATGGATATAACTTTCTTTATTCCATTCACTTTCATTCCTCCTCTAATCTGGTTGCTCCAGTCGTCATGATGACATTATTCAAGGGTATAGTTCTATAGATACTGGCATTCTTCCCTGTTGCTTGTTGTTTAATTTTTATTGTAGCTCATCCACTTCAAGGTTCAATATGGTGCATATTCAGAGATGCTCTTCTCCACGTCACTATTGTAATGCAGTTATTTGAGTCACTGTCGCCTTCCTAACAGCTTGAACCAGTATGGCCATTCTCTGATCTCTCTTATTAATGATGTGCTTGGGCTCACAGAACTTGTACTCTTTTATTGTGTGTGTGTGTGTGTGTGTGTGATGTCAATGTGCTTTTCTGTATTGGGTTGCTGCCACATTGATTGGCTCATTAGTCATTTGCAATATTGAGGTGTACCTGATAAACTGGTACTGAGTGTGTTAGATTGAGGCACAATTTAAAGGTTTTTTAAATACTTTTGTTGTTTAAGGCCATTTAATCAGCCCTACCTCAAGCCCATTATATTTTTAAATTGAAGCTCTGCCTAATTTTCCATACAGCCTTTATTTTATTAGCTGTGTGGAAGCTTCATCTATTGATGTTTGTTTTTGCAAGTAAGAGCCTTCAAATAGTTGGGGACGTGTGGGATATTTCATAAATGTCTGCTGTTCTTGCTTTAAAAAGTGTCAATTTGTCTTGGCGGCTATTGGCTTTGTAAACAAGAGTCCCACATTATTTTTCTAAAACTGACTTTGCATTGTGCAAACTCTGGAATTTTATTTCTGCAGTATCTAAAGTAGAAATTTTGTTTGCTATCTGAAATTCATTTAACCTAACTTCAATGGCTCCTGTAAATAGGTGTGGTTATTACCTTGTCCAAATAACCTGCAGCCATTTGCTTTCATCAGATTGGCATAACAAATGACTTTATCTGAAGTCCTCTCAATGATCCAAATTATTTTTTTTAAATGAAATCTGGTACTTACATGATTACCGGCTACCTCACAACTTGATCTCATGCCTTCAGATCATTTGCATATGAGTTCAGGCACTTAACCCCCTGTGCTGCTGCCCTCTCAGGAATGTGCAAGATCAGCTTCCTGTTGCACAGCTCCACCTGTTGCCGTGGCACTCTGGCCTACTGGGTACGGCGCTAGCTGAGTGAAGTGCCAACGGACCTGTACAGTTGCCGCCTACTGTTTTCTTTCCAAAGGAAGCCCCACTGATGATCTTGTCATTATCACCCTTCCTGTGTCCCCCATTTCCTTTCAGTCAGCTTGTCATCTGTGATGAGATAGTGCAGCCCGATGGTCTTCCAGAAAGACTTAGCAGCACATTGTGGCAGTCTGCATTTTTCCACCAATAATCAACAACCTTTCACCTGCCACTAGGCTAATGATGTCTAGAAATGTCATCAGGAAGCCCTCAGCAGTGAGTGCCAAAGGAATGTAGATGATGATGTGCATTTCCATCTAAAATGACACAATTAATTTCTAAACTTGCCTTTGGAGTAACTTTTTGTATCGGTGTATAATATTGGACTGTGGCAAAGCTTATGGCATTATGGTTAACGTCAGGGGGAGTCAAAGAAGGGGAGAATGGGGGATGTGGGTTGTTCATTGATGCCACAGTGCTTGCTACCAGTCTGTGGATGGCATTTTGCTGTTTCTCAGCCTTACTGTGTCAAGGGTGTGCCCTTGTGATTGAGGTTATGTGAGGTCCTTGCATTGGTTCAGCCAAGTTCTTCAGGGCACCTCCAAGGCAGTGCAGTCATAGTGTGTGCAGATTGATGGTAGGCTCTTCATGCCTTGTCTTTGTAAACGTGCTGTCTGTGTGTGTTGCATATGTGTGTGAGAGATTAGCTTTATTTGTCATATGTAAATGGAAATGTGCAGTGAAGCTGTTGTCTAGACACCTCAAGTTGCAGGGCATGCAGCGTGTATTGGACTGGAGCTGAATCTGATTAACATGATACTAGGCATTGACCTACTTTATGTGATGCTGTTGGTCACATGTCAGCAGACTGAAGAGAGTGCAGTGTGTTTCATACTCGGATCTGATGCGATGCTTGGAGAGCAAGTTAATGATTTTGGAGCAGCACATGTGCAAAGTTAGTGGAGCTGCTGTGTCAGTTCCAATGATCCAGGTTCAATCCTGACCTCCAGTGGCATCTAAGTGGAATTTGCATCTTTCCTCTGTGACTGCTCAAGTTCCTCCATTTTGTCTCATGTTCTCCATTCCCACACCACCCCCCCCCCCCATATCTCAAAGACTTGCAGATTAGTAGGTTGATTGGTCACTGTAACTTGCCCCGAGTGTATATACTCAGTGGCCATTTAATTAGACCATAAAAATTGTAAACCATAAAATATAGGAGCAGAATTAGGCCATTTGGCCCATTGAGTCTGCTCCACCATTTCATCATGACTACTCCCAATTTTTTCCTCTCAGCTACAATCTCCTGCCTTCTCTCCTTATCCCTACATGCCCTGACCAATCAAGAATTGGTTAACCTCTCACTTAAATATTCGTAAGGACTTGGACTCCACAGCTGGCGGTAGCAATGAATTCCACAGATTCGCCACTCCCCGACTAAAGGTTGGGTACAGGAGGTACCAAATAAAGTAGCCACTGTGTGTATTTCTGAATGTTCATGCTCTTCTGCTGCTGTAGCCGATCTACTTCAAGGTGCAATGTGTTGTGCGTTCAGAGATGCTGTTCTGCACACCACTGTTGTAACCTGCGGTTATTTGAGTTACTGTCAGCTTGAACTAGTCTGGCCATCCCCCTGACCTTTCTCACCAATAAGGCGTTTTCACAGATGGAACTGGCACTCACTGGAGTTTTCTTTGTTTTGTTTTTTGTTCCATTCTATGTAAACTTTAGAGACTGTTGTGTATTTTTAAAGTAAGCAGATAAATCCATCCCAGGAGATCAGCAGTCCAGTTTTTGAGCTGCTCAAGCTGGCCCGTCTGGCACTAACAGTCGTTTGTGGTCAAAGTCACTTGGATCCCATTTCTTCCCCATTCTGATGTTTGGCCTGGTCGACTACTAAGGCTCTTGACCATGTCTGCATGCTTTTTGTGCAGTAAGTTGCTGCCACATGATTAGCTGATTAGATATTTGCAGTAACAAGCTGGTGTACCTAATAAAGTGGCCACTGAGTGCAAATGAGTGCCATTGCTGGAGAGAGTTATTGGGAATGTGGGAAGAATAAAATTAGATTAGCTTAAATGTGCTTGCTGCTTGGTGTAGATTCATTAGGCTGAAAGGTGTGTTTCTGTACTATACAACTGGCTGTTTGCACAAATAAGCCTACAATCCTTAAAACATTGCTGTCTCCACCTGTGTTTCTCCAGCAAGAAAGAATGAATTGTAATTGGTTCTTGTTGTGTTTGTCTTTTTAAGAGTCAGTCATAGAAAAGTATCGCTCAGAAAAAGGGCATTTAGCCCACCTAGTCTGTACTGAACCATTTAAACCGCCTACTCCCATCAACCTGCACTCACCAGGGCCCTCCATACCCCTACCATCCATGTACCTATCCAAACTTCTCTTAAACATTGAGATTGAGAATGCATGCACCATTTGTGCTGGCAGCTCACACTCACAGCCCTCCATGTAAAGAAGTTTCTCCTCATGTTCCCCTTAAACTTTTCACCTTTTACCCTCAATAACCCAAGACCTCTAAGTTGTGGTCCCACCCAATCTCAGTAGAAGAAGCCGGCATGCATTTACCCTACCTAGATCCCTCATAATTTTGTATACCTCTATCAAATCTCCCTCAGCCTTCTACATTCCAAGGAATAAAGTCCTTCACTCTTGCAACTCAGGGGATCTAGTCCTGGGAACATCCTTGTAAATTTTCTCTGTACTCTTTCTACCTTATTTACCTGTAGATACTCTCCTGTAGGAAGGTGACCAAAGCTACACACGGTTTCCCCCGCAATACGAAAGTAGAGCGTTCCTATGAAACCGTTTGTAAATCTGAAATGTCGTAAATCAAAGAAGCAATTACCATTAATTTAGATGGGGAAAAATTTTTGAGCATTCCCAGACCCAAAAAAATAACCTACCAAATAACACACAAAACCTAAAATAATACTAACATATAGTAAAAGCAGGAATGATATGATAAATATACACTATATAAAGTAGAAATATTGTAGGTACGTTGTAGTTTCACTTATCAAACTCGGGAAGACAGCGAGCCAAAATCGATTTGGTTAAAAAAAAAATCGGCAAGTACTCGTATATGCATACGCACGTGTGCAAACAACTGCCCGCACAAGGCTTCACAGTCATTGTAGTCTTTCTTGGGGTAAACACACATATAAATCGGGAGCCTTTTTTTCATAAAAGCGAAAATCCTCTTTGGTTAGCAAAAACCAGATACTAATGTACGTCTTCCGTAACAGCGAGTTGTCGTAAAGCGAACGTATGAAAAGCAGGGGCCATCTGTACCCCAATTGTACCTCACCAATGTGTTATACAATTTTGTGAAACGTTAGTCATCTTTTCAAACAGTGGATGGAATGCTGTGAGGTGCTGGAAATATTTCCAGCTCTGACATGAAGGAATCTGATACAATAAGGTGGAGCCTTCTGAAAGGACAAGGAACATGTAGACACTAACTGAGATTACAGTTGGGCACCTCTACACTGAAGTTCAGGAGTAAGATGGGGGTATTTCTTCTTGACCACCCTGGCAGGTAAGATCTCATGGTTAGAAGATCCATCACTAGCACAAGCCTCCCCACTATTAAGGAACATCTAGCACAAGACCAAGGAACTTATTGTGGACTTCAGGAGAAGGAAATCAGAGGTCCATGAGCCGGTACTCATCGGAAGATCAGAGGTGGAGAGAGTTAACAACTTTAAATTCCTGGTGTTGCCATTTCAGAGGATCTGTCCTGGACCCAGCATGTAAGTGCTGTTACGAAGCACCTCCACTTCCTTAGGCCTCTGCAGAGATTTGGCATGACATCTAAAACTTGGATAAACTTTTATAGATGTGTAATGGAGAGTATATCGACAGACTGCGTCACAGCCTGGTATGGAAACAATGACTTTGAATGGAAAATCCCACAGAAGGTAATGGGTTTGGCCCAGTACACCATGGGTAAAGCCCTCCCAACCATTGAGCTCATCTTTGTGAAATGCTATCATAGGAAAGCAGCATCCATCATCAGAGATCCCCACCACCCAGGCCATGTTCTTTTCTCACTGCTGCTTTCAGATAGAAGTCCTCAGAACTCGCACCACTAGGTTCAGGAACATTTGCTACCACTCAACTATCAGGCTCTTGAATAAAAGGGGATAATGATGCTCTCTTGCTCCATTGTTGAGATGTTTCCCACAATCAATGATCTCACTTTAAGGTCTCTTTATCTCATTATCTTATGTTCTCCTTATTTATTGCTATTTATTTATATTTGCATTTGCACAGTTTGTTGTCATCTGCACGCTGGTTCATCTTGTTATGGTTACTATTCTATAGATTTGCCGAGTATGCCCACAGGGAAGTGAATCTCAGGATTGTATATGGTGACATATATGTACTTTGATAATAAAATTTACTTTGAACTTTGAGCAAGAGGTGATATTCGGTGCAATGCTGCTGCAAATGTGTGCATGCATCACACTTGGCAAAACGGTTTTTAATTGCAGGTCATGATAAGAGCAGAAATAATTTCTTTATCACAGAAGGCTATTTAGCCCATAGAACATTCTCTGATTTATAGAGCAATCCTATTTTCTCACTAATTTTCCCTTAGACTTACTCTCCCTACTGTTCCTTGTTGCAATTATTGAATCAGAATCAAGTTTAATATCACTGGCATATGTCATGATATTTGTTAACTTTACAACAGTAGTACAATACATGATAAATAGTGAAAAGTACTGAATTACAGTAAGTACATATGTATATTAAATAGTTTAATAAATTGTACAAAAACAGAAATTTGAACAAAAAAGTAATGAGGTAGTGTTCATGGGTTCAATGTCCATTTAGAAATCGGATGGCAGATGGGAAGATGCTTTTCCTGAATCGCTGAGTGTGTTCCTGCTGGTTTTTGTACCTCTTCCCTGATGGTAACAGTGAGAAGAGGCCCTGGATGATGGGGGTGCTTAATGATGTCTTTCTCGGGCTCTGCTCCTTTAAGATGTCTTGGATATTGCAGAGGCTAGTACCCATGGTGGAGCTGATTAATTTTACTACTCTCTGCAACTTACTTTGATCCTGTGCAGTACCCCCCCCCCCCATACTAGATGGTGATGCAGCCGGTTCAAAAGGTTCATTTTATTGTCAAGTATGCATGTCCAATACAAGTTTGATATTTGTCTACTCCAGATAGCTGTTCAGTTTTGCAAAACTATGGGCGTTGATTGGAAAAAAGATGTCAACTACCCCCCAGCATGAAAAGGAAAAGACTCATGCACCCCAAAATTTCCTCCTCCCCCCCCCCCACAGCAAAACACAGCCAGAATAACAATTGCTGATCCCCTGCACATAACAATCCCCAATCTTCAACACTCTCACTCACAGAAAAGAGCAGCGGCAGCAGCACCAAACTACCTCCGCCCCCCCCCCCCCCCCACCAACACAATAAAAATTAGCAGATCACCCACTCTCCAAAACTGGAAAAACTGAATGAAAACAATATAGCATACAGTTCAGTAATCACAAATTGCAGAACATGGGAAATGTCTTTTACTCTGCATACGAGGAGTGTCGCCACAGAAACTGTCCTTCCATAAAGAGTGACCGCCAACCGAGGTCTGAACGCTGCTGGTCCAGGTCAGATGTGCCCGTAGAATTCCAAACAGCACTGATCCAGCTGCTGACTTTCTCTGATGGAAGTCATCTCTGACCCCTTCCACATTCACCTCCGTCTCTCTCGTCGCTTTGAAATGCAATCGTTCCTGACCCTGCCCCTCGTCTCTGGACTTTGTCACAAGGCAGCTTGTGTTCTCGTACCTTTTTGGGCTCCTGTCTCTGATCTCCTTGAGGCAGCTCTCCGGGCACAGTATAGTGCTGTTTCCTTTGACTTCTTATGTCACAGACTCCAAATTTCCATAACACAAACATGACAGATAATAAGCAAAACATGTAAAAAGAAAAAAGAAAGAATTGGATGGATTTTCTATCTGTAAGATGCTGCCCAAGGAATCTGTGTTCATTGGCACCATCTTGACTGGAACCCAGGAGCCAATCTTGTTCCCTTTAATGTGCAAGAGAAATATTTAAGCTGCAATGCAGTTCTGGGGGAAAATATCTGATGCAGAATCCCAGCAAAGGGTTAAACTCTTATCAAAAGATGGAGGAAATCCAGGCTCTTCACTATTTATAGAATACCATGGAGAAGTGATCTTGTGAGTTGCAACAAAATGAAATAGTGAAGAAAAAGAAAGTTTAAAAAAAATATATGGCATGATAATGTCTGATGGTGGTTTCTCAAGACAGACCAAAGTTTGAAGGAAAAACAATATCTTGGCTGTTTTGTTTTAGGGGGGAGGGCATGTCCTTAAATGGGTCCACATGGTATATTTTGGTAAACTAATAAAACCTATGCTACACAAGGAAGCTGATTCACTGTCCCCTTCATTTTGTATTGGCATAGCTATTTAAATTGACTGATACTTGTTTGTTACCTGGAAATTGTCTGCACTTCAGCTGACTTATTTATTTGCAGTTCAAAATTGATCTTGAACACTTCATAATATTTTGCATCTCCAAAATGGTTCTATTTAAAACAAGTTGGCCTGACTACAGGTATGCATTTTTTACCCCATGAATGAGTGCCAACTGTAGTTGATGTTATTTCAAGAATTCAGCCTTGCCCATAGAAATGTGCTTTTAAAATAAAAGGGAAGGTATATTTCTCCACTTTCCCATGATTCTATTTTGTGGCAAGGTCCAGATGTGAGTGTATCTGATGGTTTATATGGAGTGGCGTAGAGACACTGGAAGAACAAGTGAAGAATGTGATCATCCTGGAGGTTAAAATTGTCTTATAACCTGCAGTGCATCTCCATGGAAATGGTAATGCCTTAGAATGGAAAAAGACTACATAAGTGGTGGATATGGCCCAGTCCATTGTAGGAAAACCCCTCCACACTTTACGCACATCTACAAGGAGCACTACCATTAGAAAGCAATATCCAACATCAAGGATCCTTACTATCCAAGCCATTCTGCTGCTGCCATTGGAAAGGTGATGAAGAGGAGCCTTGGGCCCACACTGTCAATTATTATCTATCAACCTCTGGGCCCCTGAACCAACATTGGTAACTTCACCCTCCTCAACTCTAAACTGTTTCCACAACCTATTGAAACCTCGTTTTCAAGGACTCTACAACTTTGGTCCAAGAATTAATTAATCACTCAAATATATAACGAATTGTCTAGTGTCATCCATTTAGACTGTGTGTGTGTATATAAATATTTATATATAATAAGAAATTTACTTGAGGTGTAATATTTCATTAAGAAAACAATTGTTTGGATTTTTGTTTGATCCTGTAAAATCTGGTGACAATGATGTATTCTGAAGAACTTATTTATGAGGAACTGCATCACATTTTCTGCTTCAGTACAGCCAAGTGCTCCACCAGCAGGGAGATTTAAAGAGAAGTGCATCTGTAGATGGATGCCTACAAATTCGCCAAGTATGCAAGTGACCAACTGAACAATGAATGGAAGGAACTAATTTGAGACGTTAATCTAGGTTTAGGTGGAGAGAAATGTTTATAATGTGTCAAGAAGCTTACACAAGAATTTTCAAAATTGTAAAGATCTAAATCTATTTTGTATGAAACTCAGACAATCACTGATCTTTTACAACTGGAAAAGCAGCTGGAGCACATCAACCACATAAATAGAATATACTTTGTTAATATTTAATTTTAAATATCTAAAAAATTGTCTTGATTATGAGTTTATAATTTGCTTCATATTTTCCCCTTACATTATCACATTTGTGCAAACAATTTTGAAAATCGTAAATAATGGTAATCTACTTGAAATAGTTATGTATTAGCATTTACAAAACCATTTTGGATGCTGAAAGCCTTTCTGCTGATAAGATCTAATCTTTCTGGTCTAACAACCTTGCTATTTCCTCAAAGAGTATATAATCCTGGCCTTGATTACCCTTATTGACAATATTTTTGTAACAGTCTGTGTAAAGAGAGATGCTTCCTATTAAATATTCAGCATACATTAGTTGTGGCCCTACCAGAACACTCAACAACTGCTGTGTGATTCTTGAAAATCTGTACTCAGTTAATTTTGCAAATGTACATCACTGAGGGGGCGAAAAAGAGGATCTATTTTAGTTACCTCATCTTGATGTTCTTTTAATATCCGGTCTCTAATTATAGACTGAATAAGAAGAAGATTTTCATTCCTTTCTTTCCCACTAGTAATTCCAGTTGATCTTTGCAATCCCTATGATTACAATGGTGTCTTTTTCTTCCCCTTCGGGTTAGAAGGCAGTGTGTTTGGACACAATGGCCATTTTGAGCCCAACCAAAGGTGAATTTGTTTGTTCTGTATGTCTGTCTTTACGACTGCAAGGCACTGCTGGAAGATAAGAACATTAAGACATGCAGGACTATCCCATCAGCAGGTTGCTCTACAGCAATGGAGCTGGACTTAATATGCAGTGTTACTGTATTGACACCTGGGCTTATTACATACTGTTGTGACAAGATGTTGCATCTGACACTCGGTGCGAGTGAGTCGTAGATGTTTTTATTTGATCACAAGAGCCTGTTGAATATTGGTAATGAACAATTCTGCAAGTCCAGTTCACTGGTGAGACTGACAATGGCGGACTGGTGTCACCTAGGCTTGGGCTGTGGGGTCGCCTTTTGCAAACGGCCAGGAAAGGAAAAAATGCTGCAGCAGTGTGGGAGAACCTCAGTGGGGTGCACCGGAATCCCTATTGGTTTGAGGGCTGGACTCTCCTGCCAGGGCTGCTGTCTGGTGCTCGCTTGGCGTGAGAACGAGCTGGACCAGGACAACATTACATAAATCTACAGACATGTCACTTGGACTTGGGCCATGTTTTTTTTTCCTTTGTGACTGAAATCGGTAACCATATGTGCTATTTGTACTTTGTGCCATGTGATGTTGGTAATTTGTTTTGCACCTTGGCTCAAAAGAACACTGTTTCGTTCGGCTATATTCATGTATGGTTCAACTTGTGTCTTGTAACTAAAATTTAATTAAAATTGAAATCTGTGCATCCTTTTGCTGGATCTTTTCTGACCTGGTCTGGGCTAATCCAGCAGGAAGTTAGTTGATTTGGCTGTTAAAGATCACCAGTTTGGAATACAGTGCATTGTGGTTAATTGGGTCACAGCAAAGACAGACAGACATACTTTATTGATCCCGAGGGAAATTGGGTTCCGTTACAGTCGCACCAACCAAAAATAGTGTAGAAATATAACAATATAAAACCATAAATAATTAAATAATAAGTAAATTATGCCGTGGACATTAGTCCAGGACCAGCCTATTGGCTCAGGGTGTCTGACCCTCCGAGGGAGGAGTTGTAAAGTTGTAAATTCCACAGGCAGAATGACTTCCTATGATGCTCAGTGTTGCATCTCGGTGGAATGAGTCTTTGGCTGAATGTATTCCTGTGCCTAACCAGTACATTATGGAGTGGATGGGAGTCATTGTCCAAGATGGCATGCAACTTGGACAGCATCCTCTTTTCAGACACCACCGTCAGAGAGTCTAGTTCCACCCCCAAACATCACTGGCCTTACGAATGAGTTTGTTGATTCTCTTGGTGTCTGCTGCCCCAGCACACAACTGCATAAATGATAGCACTGGCCACCACAGCCTCGTAGGACATCCTCAGCATCGTCCGGCAGATGTTAAAGGACCTCGGTCTCCTCAGGAAATAGAGACGGCTCTGACCCTTCTTGTAGACAGCCTCAGTGTTCTTTGACCAGTCCAGTTTATTATCAATTTGTATCCCCAGGTATTTGTAATCCTCCACCCTGTCCACACTGATCCCTTGGATGGAAACAGGGGTCACCGGTGCCTTAGCCCTCCTCAGGTCCACCACCAGCTCCTTAGTCTTTTTCACATTAAGCTGCAGATGATTCTGCTCACACATGTGACAAAGTTCCCCACTGTTACCCTGTACTCCGCCTCATCTCCCTTGTTGATGCATCCAACTATGGCAGAGTCATCAGAAAACTTCTGAAGATGGCAAAACTTGGTAAGATCTGTAAAAGACCTGTACATTTTGGCCTAATTAGCCAAAGTTTCATGTGAATAGTTAAAAAGTTTTTTTTTGGAAAAAGACGAAGCATCATTTAATTGAGTAACAAATAATGTATTTAAATAAAATACAGAACAAATTGAGCATTATTAACACTACTAGAGTATTATAAAACTGTATTAGTTCCACATTGTTATCAGTGGAGGAATTATCCAGGGTTTGCTGTTGCAATACTTTGAGTGTAAATGAACAAAATCAGTGTAGTCACCTAGTCTAGATAATGGACTGCCTTTATACAAAGCTATCGGTGATTGCATTCTCCAAATCTTCATTTGTATTGTAACATTCAAGATGATTGTCAATGCCTTAATTCTTAGTTCCTAAATTTTTGAAGTGGTGAACTCATTTCATTTTCATTTCCGGCCATTTCTGGCATCTCCAAGTTTAAAGTTGCAGTGAGCAAACTGTCCTGAATTGTCTTTTAGCTTGTTTCTCACCAACAATCAGTGACAAAAGTCACTGCCTTTTAAACACAAGTACATGCAACATTATTTTAAAACTGTTTGCTCTAAGCATGGTGTAGTGGCTAATGTCCACCCAAGTGCACACGTCTGAAGCCAGTTAGAAACTGTTTGGTAAAAGTCTCCTGCACCATTAAAGTGGCAGAGCGTCCAAATAACTGAAGGGTACCCCGGCTGTCTCTTGATTAGCTTTTGTTCTTTAAGAGTGGTCCGAAATAAGTGGCTGTCCCAACTAAGTGGAATCTACAGTTTCATGCTTTAATAAAATTTACTTGTTCAGTGTAGGGTTGTTCAATGTGATCAAGCACAGACTTGATCATTTGTTAAGGCACACCCTTTTGACCTTCCCATTAAGCGTAACACTAGCACAGAGTTGCCTGCTGCTATGTGTGTTGTATTTGAGGATGTTACATTTTCTTGGTTATGTTGCCATTCAGAGGCAATAACAGGATGGCTTCTGTTAAGGCCTACTCACCTTTTATAGTATTATATAGTAATTATCTCTGCTGTTCAAATTAAGCCATTTCTGCTTTTGGTGCCATGGAGGGTTCTCAAACCTTTTGTGAGGATGTTTAAAATTTTAATCCTCATGAGCAAGTTTACATGGCTATTAAAGCATCAGTGTGGTAATATTCCCATGAATGTTGACCTTCTCTTAGAATATAACGGAGATGGCTAATGTTTGCAGCATATCCTGATGCAGGTATATTTTGGCCTGGCAAGAATTGATACAGATTTGAGATTTCTCGTATCTTTATATTACAACCTTAAAGAAAGCCATCTAAAGGATGTGATTTCCTCCACTTATTTTCCTGTAACTGATTCTCTCACATGCCTATCAGCTCCATCCTAACTGTCCTTCCACCAACCTGACCAGCTTGATGGAATGGCAGGGCAGACTCGATGGGCTAAATGGCCTAATTCTGCTCCTGCATCTTATGGTCTAACAAGATCACTTGCAGTTGCCAGTTAAGCATCTCTCATCTGTGAGGGGAAAGTGGAGAGTCCTCCTTACCTTCACTCTTTTGAAGTTTATCTCCCCTTCCCTACTCTTCTCTCTTTCTCCCCCCCCCCCAAACAACTGTACGTATTTGTCAAGCAATGGTGAGAATTTCACTTTTTTTTGTTATTGTTGGAACTTGAGAGCGAGTCACTGACAAAGATTACTGTTTAAAGAATGCCATTTGGCTTTGTTTGTCAAGCTTTCTATGCATGTTTTAATTGCGTTTTGGCTCAGGCATGTTTTTACACAGCTGTTTTGGCACCATGAGTTGGAGCTCCTCGGGTAGATTGGCACTCCTGCAATTTCTGACATGGCTCTTACATTGTGTGGAAGGATTTCATTTATGGAAGTGTCCTATTTTATGTTAGGATCTCAATCAGTTTACAATGCTGAGCATCCTTCACATACAGTAATCTCTCAACTTTCTTGAATTGGCTTTATTTCTCGCATCCTTCAGATACATGAGTAAAAGTGTTGTTGCATCTCCATCTGAATGTGCAAATTATGGTAATTTGTGATGTTATGATATGTAACAGTATGATAGACAAAAGAACCATCAGTATAGCTTAGAAATACAATTGTTGTTTAATCAGTTTGATGGCCTAGTGGAAGAAGCTGTTCTGGAGCCTGTTGGTCCTGGCCTTTACGCTGCGGTACCGTATCCTGGATGATAGTAGCTGGAACAGATGTGATTTGGGGTGACTTAAGTCCCCTATAATCCTTCGGGCCTTTTTTATGTACCTGTTGCTGTAAATGTCCTCAGTAGTCGGAAGTTCACATCTACAGATGCACTGGGCTGTCTGCACCACTCTCTGCAGAGTCCTGCAATTGAGGGAGGTACAGTTCCCATACCAGACGGTGGTATAGCCAGTCAGGATGCTCATATTGTGCCCCTGTAGAAAGTCTTTAGGACCTGGGACTCATGCCAAACTCCTTCAATCGTCTGAGGTGAAAGCAGCGCTGTTGTGTTTTTTTTCTACCACACAGCCGGTATGTACAGACCACGTGAGATCCTTGGTGATGTGTGTACCAAGGAAATTGAAACTGTTCACCCTCTCAACCCCAGATCCATTGATGTTAATGGGGTGAGCCTTTCTCCATTCCTCCTGTAATCCACAACCAGCTCCTTTGTTTTTTTGTAACATTGAGGGAGGGATGTTTTCTTGACACCAGTGTGTCAGAGAGATGACTTCTTCTCTGCAGGCTGCCTCGTTATTGTTTGAGATAGAGCCAATCAATGTATCATCTGCAAATTTAATTAGCAGATTCGAGCTGTAAGTGGTGATGTAGTCATGGGTATATAGAAAGTAAAGGAGGTGGCTTAGGACACAGCCCTGGGATCTCCTGTGTTGAGGGGCAGAGGTGAGGGAGCCCACTCTTGCCTCCTCCTGACAGGAAGTCCAGCATCCAACTGCACAAGGCAGGGTGAAGGCCGAGGTCTCTAAGCTTCTTGTCAAGCCTGGAGGGAATTATGGTGTTGAATGCTGAACTGTAGACCAAGAACAGCATTCTCACATAAGCATCTCTCCTCTCCAGGTGTGTAACGACAGTATATAGAGCCGTGGCTATTGTGTCATCTGTCGATCAGTTGTGTCAGTAGGCAAACTGTAGGGGGTCCAGTGTAGATGGTAGCGAGCTGCAGATATAGTCCTCGACTGGTCTCTCAAAGCATTTGCTTATTATTGAGGTGAGTGCAGCAGGTCATCAGTCATTCAGACATGTTACCTTGGTCATTTTAGGTACAGGAACAATGGTGGGTGTTTTAAAGCAGAAGGACACCCTACACTGGGAGAGGGAGAGATTGAAAATGTCTGTAAACACACCTGCCAGTTGTGCTGCGCACATCCTGAGTACTCGCCCTGGGATGCCGTCTGGTCCCACAGCCTTGCGACTGTCCACTTGTTGGAAGCACCTGCGTACTTCAGCCCCAGAGATGACCAAGTGCCGTTCGCTTCAGAGGCTCTCCTCGGGGGCGTGGTGTTGGCGACATCGAACCGAGCATAATAATAAAAAAAAAGATTTCCCTCATCTGAGCGAGGGGCAGCAGCACTGTGTTTAGCTTTGAATCTGCGATGGTGTGCAGGCCTTGCCATTACCTACGTGTGTTGTTGGTATATCTATTTGTAAAATTATCAAAGCAATATATAAATAACCTTGAGGTTCCGTCTGTCTGCGAGTAAATGAATCTTAGGGTTGTATATGGCATCCTATGTATTGTGGTAATAAATTTACTTTGAACTTTGATATTAAAGTACAGTCCACAGAAATTAAGCTTCATTCAATGAAGATTGAAATTGACATTGTGGAAATTAGAGGAGTGCCTGCCTTGTATTTTGGATTTTGCCTGAATATTTGAAAGTAAATTTTACTGTCTTCTTAATTGTCTATGTCACTAATGTAAGCGTTTTCATAAAGGGTTAATTTTTGAAACCAGTTCATTCAAAATTCATCTTGGCGTGTGGTGACTTGATTTGAAATGTTTTGCAGCATAGAGCTTGGCTATTTGGATTTGTTTTTTTTTGTTACATCTATTTGAGAAAGCACGTTTGCATTGAGTATTATGTATAAAGCTGTACATAAATTGAATGAAAGTACAGGAAAATTCTACATGCCTTTTTATTCTTGTTTTTGTCTTAATTTGTTCCTCTAACCTGCCTTCCAGTTGGCAGATAGCACTGTAAATTAAATATCCTGACTACTTCTGGCTTCTGGCCATTGCTCATGCACATGCAACATCCATTTGGTGCTTTTCTAAGTAGTCTCGGCTCACTGCACCGTACTTTTTCGAGTTTCAGAGTGTTATTGCTCCCGTCATACAACGGGTCAGTAATTGACCTTCTGAGCCACTAGAATTGTTTTTAATCCTATATCAGCAGTTTAAGGAAATGAAATAGTACTGGTGAATGTTTATAAATTGGGTTTTAAACACAACAGTCCCACTTTCTCCTTTTTTTGTTTTTAAAAAAACTTTCTGCCTCTGTTTCTCTCACTCACCTTGCACTAGTTGTTTGTTTTTTGAATGTCCTTGATTATCCATTTTGTAAATGCAGAAATGTTTTGAGCAAAAATACACTGTGACCACTTGATTAGGTATCTCCTATACCTATAAAGTGGCCACTAAGCGTATGTTCGTAGTCTCCTGCTGTAGCCCATCCACATCAAGGTTAGATGTGTTTTGCATTCAGAGACGCTCTTCTGCACGCCACTATTTTAACCAGTTTGGCCATCCTGCTCTGACCTCTCTCATCAACAAGGTGTTATTGCCCACAGAACTGTTGCTCACTGGATGTTTCCCGCATCATTCTGTAAACTCTAGTGCGTGAAAGTCCCAGGCCATCAGCAGTTTGAACTACTCAAAGCACCCCGTCTGGCACCAAACATTCCACGGTCAAAATCACTTGGATCATACTTGTTCCCTATACTAGTTTTGGTCTGAACAGCAACTCAACCTCTTAACTATGTCTGCGTGGTTTTTCTGGATTCATTTGCTGCCATATGATTGGCTGATTAGATATTTACGTTACCGAGCAGGTGTACCTAAAAGTGGCCACTGAGTGTACATTCGCATGAAAACAAAATTGAAGTTTGATATTTTTTTCTCCTCATTCAGTTCAGTCACTGATGTTGAGCACTGTTTTTCCGGAGGTTGATTCTTTTACATGGACGCCAGTACTGCTTTTAACTAAGGCATATTTGGAATTCTTGAGAAAATACATTTTGCAGTATCACACTGTTGGAGATGGCAAAAATCTTCGGTATACAGTTGACTGATTTTCAAAGTGCGTATGTGACCATATACGACCCGGAGATTGTTTTCTTGTGGGCATACACAGTAAATCCAAGAAACACAATAGAATCAATGGAAGATCGCACCAACAGGACAAAGTGCAAAAACAACAAACTGGGCAAATACAAAATAAAGATAATAAATGTAATTAATAAATAAGCAATAAAAGTCAAGAACATGAGATGAAGAGTCCTTGAAAGTGAATCCAGAGTTTAGGGGATCCGTTCAGTGATTGGACAAGTGAAATTAACCCCTCTGGTTTAGAGCCTGGTGGTTGAGGGGTAATAACTGTTCCCGGACCTGGTGGTGTGAGTCCTGAGGCTCCTTTACCACCTTTCTCATGGCAGCTGCCAGAAGAACCATGGCATTGGTGGCAAGGGATCCTTGATGTGACGGATACTGTTTATCTGTGGCAGCGCTCCATGTAGATGCGCTCATTTGTGGAGAGGGCTTTACCTGTTCAGTACTGGACTGTGTCCACTAATTCCTGTTCGAGGGCATTGGTGTTTCTATACCAGGCTGTGATGCAGCCAGTCAGTAAGCTCTCCACCCCACGTCGGTAGAAGTTTGTCAGTTTTAGATATCATGCTGAACCTTCGCAAATCTCTAAGGAAGTAGAGGTCCCTCTGTCCTTTCTTTATAATGGCACTTTTGTGCTGGGCACAGGACAGGTCCTCTGAAATGATGACACCAGGGAATTTAAAGTCTGACCCTCTCTGCCCCTGATCCTCCCATGACTGCCTCAAGGACCTTCAGATTCCCCCTGATGTCAATAATCAGCTCCTTGATCTCGCTGACATTGAGTGAGAGGTTGTTGTTGTGGCACCACTCAGCCAGATTTTCAATCTGCCACATGCTGATTTCTCAGCACCTTGGTGTTGTAGATGTGCTTGGCCTCACAGAGCAGGAAACTAAGCTCAGAGCCTTGTGGTACACCTGTGCTGGTGGAGATTGTGGGGGAGATGTTGCCAATCTGCACTGACTGAGATCTGTAAGTGAGGAGATTGAGGATCCAATAGCACAAGGAAGTATTGAGGCCAAGGTCTTGAAGCTTCTTCGTTAGTTTTGAGGGGATGATGGTATTGAATACCGAACTGTAGTTGATAAACAGCATCCTGATGCATGCACCTTTGCTGTCCAGATGTTTCAGGGTTGAGTGAAGAGCCAGTGAAATAACACTTGCTGTGGACCTGTTGTGACAGTAGGCAAATTGGGGCAGATTCAAGTCACTTCTTGGGCAAGAGTTGATATGTTTCATCACCAACCATTCAAAGCACTTCATCACAGTGGGTGTAAATTCTTCTGGATGAGTCAGATTACCATGTTCTTCGTAAACACTAGTATAATTGGGGCCTGCTTGAAGCGAGCAGGTACTTCAGACTGCTGAAGCAAGAGATTAAAGATATCAGTAAACGCACCAGCCGGTTGAACAGCACAGGTCTTTAGTACTCAGCCAGGTTCCCCATCTGGGTTGGATGTCTTCTGTTGTTTGGTTTCACTTTGTAGGAGGTGATGGCATTCAAGCCCTGCCACAGCCGTCGAGGATCCTTCAGTGATTCAAGTTTAGTCTGGAATTGCCACTTTACATGTAAGATGGCTTTCTGGAGATCATACCTGGACCTTTTGAATCTATACTGGGTCACCAGACCTTAATGCCAGTGATCTGGCCCTCAGCAGATTGCAGATCTTGTGGTTCATCCAGGCCTTTCTGGTTGGGGAAGACTCTGAATGATTTTGTGGGGACGCACACATCTACAACACTCTTTACTGTCAGTGACAACTGTGGTGTTTTAATTTGTTGAGTCCCTGAGGTTGACCCAGTCCACTGAATTGAAGCAATCTGTAGCTGATCCTCTGCCACCCACGACTACTTCTTTGTTGTCCTTGTCTCAAGAACTTTGCTTTTTACCCTTGACCTATGTGCTGGTAGGAGGGGGACAGCCAAGTGATCAGGTTTCCCAAAATGCAGTCTAGGCATGGAACGATAGGCATTCCTAATCGTACTATGGCAGTGGTCGAATGTGTTGGGATGCCTGGTGCTGCGAGTTGTGTACTGGTGATGATTGGGCAGAGAATTCTTCAACAAGTCCTGGACTACGTTTTGAAATTTATTGGGATGGGCAGTTTCTTGTTTGGTGAAGGCAGCATTCTAAATCGCGAGTGTCTGATTAATATCTGCTTTTGGCAGTATGTAAACTGCAGTCAGGACCAAGGAGGAGAACTCTTTTGGAAAGTAAAGTAGTCGGCACTTAATCATTAGATGATTTGTATGTATTCCACAATAGCCTCTTGGAATTATGGATTGCAAATCTTTAAAAAGGCATTTTATTGGTGCTAGCACACTATGAACCTATAAATTATGTTGATAATTATAATGTGTTGTTGCTGGTTTTCGACTTGCAGTGGAATGGTGCAGTAATTCACACGTTCTGTCGTTCTGTATCCTTTAGCATTGGTCACAACAGGAATGTGTAAGCATTCAGAAAATTGGGAAGCTAATTTATTATTGACAAGTGCTGAACAGTGGAAAATTTATCTTGCATGGTTGAATTCATCAGTGGTGCATTGGACAGTACAAGGTAAACACTGAGCGCAGAATAAAGTGCTTCTGGTAGAGGAAGTGAGTGCTGTGCAGATAGAAAATAAGGTGAGGTTATGAGTTCAGGAGTCCATCATGCTGGGGAACTGCTGAATAGCCTTTAGACAGTAGGATAGAAACTGTCCTTGAGCCTGTGGTAACTGCTTTCAGGTGTTGGATCATCTTCCTGGTGGGGCTTTTGATTTATAATGCTCAGTGAAGGTAAGCTGCAAATTCAAAGTAGTAACAAATAATTGCAAAACAAATTATTCAAATCTAAAGCTACAAATAAAATTATTTCTTTAATTGCAGTAAAAAAGAGTCTTCAACAATTTCAGAGCATACATTACTAGTCCAGCTATTCACTTCATTGCTGTTTCACCTTTCAATGAGATGGGTGGGCTTAGTGCAGGTTTCTCAACACCGGGCTGAACGTTACTCAGAAGGAGTCTAGATCCCCCATGTTCTTCCTCCATCCTTCCTGTTAATTCTTCATTGCAACTGTTCAGGAACTGATTTATTACCCATTCTGGAATTTGGATTGAGAGAAGGTCTTGATCTCTCAGACGAATGACCATAAGGCATAGGAGCAGAATTAGGCCATTTGGCACATCAACTGCTCCACCAGTCAATCATGGCTGATTGTCTTCACTCTCCTCAGCCCCGGCTTTCTCCCCATAACCTTTGATGCTGTGTCCAACCAAGAACCTATCAATCTCTGCCTTAAATACACCCCAACGACCTGGCCTCCACAGCTGCCTGTGGTAACAAATTCCAAAACATACACCATCCTCTGGCTAAAGAAAGTTCTCTGTTTCTCTGTTCTAACTGAACACCCCTCAATCTTGAGGCTGTACTGTCTTGCTCTAGACTTCCCTACTATTGGAAACATTCTTTCCACATAATTCTGTCTAAGCCTTTCAACCTTCAAAAGGATTCAATGAGATTCCCCCCCCCCCCCCCACCCCGCATCCTTCTAAATTCCAGTGAGTACAGTCAAAGAGCCGTCGAATGTTCCTCGTAAGGTAATTTTTTCATTTTCGGAACCATCCTTGTGAACCTCCTCTGACCACTCTCCAATGCCAGCACATCTTTTCTTAGATGAGTAGCCCCAAACTGTTCACAAGGCTCAAGGTGAAACCTCACCAGTGCCTTATAAAGCCTCAGCATCACATCCCTGCTCTGTATTCTAGACTTTTTGAAATGAAAGCTAACATTGCATTTGCTTCACTACTGACTGTACCTACAAGTTGGTCTCTAGGATGTTCTGCACAAGGACTCCCAAGTCTCTCTGCATCTCAGATTTTTGTGTTTTCTCCCCATTTCAAAAATAGTCTGCATATTTACTTCTGCTGTCAAATTGCATGGCCATGCATTGTTAAGCATTGCATTTCATTTATCACTCTCTTGCCCATTCTCCTAATCTGTCTGTTTTTCTGCAGCCTACCTGTTTCCTCAATGCTACCTGCCCCTCCACCAATCTTCCTGTCATCTGCAAATTTGGCAACAAAGCCATCTATTCCATCATCTAAATCATTGATACACAGCATAAATAGAAGCAGTCCAAACACCAACCCCTGCGGAGCACCACTAGTCACTGGCAGCCAGTCAAAACAAGGATACATTCGGCGGTCCTTATCCGTGGGGGATTGGTTCCGAGACCCCCCGCGGATACCAAAATTTGCGGATTTTCAAGTCCCTTATTTAACCTGAATCAGTGCGGTGGTCTTTAGGACCCAGCAAAACCCTGGATTTTATTAAACATGTTCAGAGCGGTGGGCATTAGGACCCGGCATAGCCCTAAATCCGCAGTGTTTCTGTTCACAAAAATAGTCACAATCGAGAATGAAAATATGGTGGAAGTAGTAAAGCGATCGGAAAGAGGTTTTCATTGGAAAAACGTTAGGCTACAGTCGGTCAGCAATCGGAACAATTTTAATGGAGCATGTGAAAGACCTTGCCCCAATGAAAGCTACGATTATTACTAAGCAGCACAGTGGTTTAATTATTGAAATACGTATGTTTCTTAAGTGTTTTATATGCATAGAAAGTTAAAATATGTACTATATACTAAGAAAAACATTTGACTAACTGATGCTAAATAATACCGGATGTACCTGTTCCGACTTCAAATCCGACTTAAAGACGGACTCGGGAACGGAACTCATTCATAACCTGGGGACTGCCTGTACTTATAAGTCATTTCTAGATTACTTATAATATCTAATATGATGTAAATAGTTGTTATACTGTATTGTTTAGGGAATAATGACAAGAAAAAATAGTCTGTACATGCACAAACAACGAATACTGGAGAGAGAGCTTCCGGGTTTTCCTGATCCGCGGTTGGTTTGAATCCGTGCTTACGGAATCCGCGGATAAGGAGGGCCGACTGTACTTCTATTCCCATTCACTGCCTCCTCCCAGTCAGCAAATGCTTTAATCAGGCCAGTAGCTTTCCTGCAATACCATGGGCTCGTAACTTCATAAGCAGCCCTGTGTAACACCTTACCAATCACCTTCTGAATGTCCAAATATACAACATCCACTGCATCCCCTTTATCTATCCTACTTGTAATATCCTTAAAGAATTTGTCAGGCAAGATTTTCCCTTAAGGAAACCATGCTGACTCTGTCCTATATTGTTCTGTGTCACCAAGTACTCAACAACAACAACAACAACAACAACTACTACTACTACGTCGACTCAGGCCTAGGGGGCTGGCCTCAGGCATATGCCTTCCAGGTCAGGTCAAGGCCTTGCCTTGCTGCTGTTACCACATACCACATGCTGTACTACCTGTGTCGTGTCAGGTTGTCGGCGACTAAACCTGCACCCACCCCGCCCCCCCCCGTGCATTTCGGTTAACCAGGGAGGAGGGTGTGTAGGCACCACCCCCCCGTGCATTTCGGTTAACCAGGGAGGAGGGTGTGTAGGCACCCCACCCCCCCCCAGTGCATTTCGGTTAACCAGGGAGGAGGGTATGTAGGCACCCCCCACCCCAGTGCATTTCGGTTAACCAGGGAGGAGGGTGTGTAGTCACCCCCCCTCCAGTGCATTTCGGTTAACCAGGGTGTGTAGTCACCCCCCCCAGTGCATTTCGGTTAAACAGGGAGGAGGGTGTGTAGTCACCCCCCCCCCAGTGCATTTCGGTTAAACAGGGAGGAGGGTGTGTAGGCACCCCCCCCCCCCCCAGTGCATTTCGGTTAACCAGGGAGGAGAGTGTGTAGGCACCCCCCCCCCCCAGTGCATTTCGGTTAAACAGGGAGGAGGGTGTGTAGTCACCCCCCCCCCCCAGTGCATTTCGGTTAACCAGGGAGGAGGGTATGTAGGCACCCCCCACCCCAGTGCATTTCGGTTAACCAGGGAGGAGGGTGTGTAGTCACCCCCCCTCCAGTGCATTTCGGTTAACCAGGGTGTGTAGTCACCCCCCCCAGTGCATTTCGGTTAAACAGGGAGGAGGGTGTGTAGTCACCCCCCCCCCCAGTGCATTTCGGTTAACCAGGGAGGAGGGTGTGTAGTCACCCCCCCCCCCAGTGCATTTCGGTTAACCAGGGAGGAGGGTGTGTAGTCACCCCCCCCCCCCAGTGCATTTCGGTTAACCAGGGAGGAGGGTGTGTAGGCACTTAGCAGGACTAAAAACAAAACTTGTCAAAGGGTGGATGAACTCCTTGTGAGTCAACGGCCACTTACTGTCTGTGTGAGGAGTGGCACACCACACAGTCTTTCGTTTCGCACCTTGTGAAGGCAAGTAAGGCACTCCATAACTGCCTCCTTTAAAAATTGACTCCAACATCTTCCCAACCACTGAGGTCAGGCTGATCCCCCAAGTAGGCTCAAGACAAAATGCTCTAAAAAGCCATCTTGTAGGCATTCAACAAACTTAGTCTTGATCTATTGTGAACCTGATTTTTCACATTCTCCCTGCATGTTAAAATCTTCCATGACAATCATAACAATGCCATTCTGACACACCTTTTCTGTTTCCCCATGTAATCTGTGGTCCACATCCCAGCTACTGTTGGAGGTCTGCATATAATTGCCATTAGGGCCCTTTTACATTGCAGTTTCTTAACCAAGAATTCACCATCTTTCAATCCTATGTCACAACCTTCTGCTGATTTAATGCCATTCTTTATCAGCAGAGTCACACCACCTCTGCCTAGCATCCTATCCCTGTAAGACAACATGCAACATTGGACGTTCAGCTCCCAGCTACAACCTTCCTTCAGCCACGATTCACTGCGATGGCCACAACATCATACCTGACAATCTAAAATAGTGCAACAAGATCATCTACCTTATTGTGCATTGAGATGCAACACGTTGAGTACTGTATTTGCTACCTTTTTTTTCATTCTGCATCCCTATTGAACTGATACTCACCCTGCTGGCTGCAATTTTGTCCTATCAGCTGCCTGCCCTCCTGATAGCATGCAGTCAGACTATCTTTGCTTTTTTTACATCTGCCCTATCCTGAGTCCCTTCGATCTTGTTCCCACCCCCAGACAAATTAGTTTAAACCCTCCCCAATAGCTCTGACAATCCTGCACTTGAGAATATTGGTCTCCCTCATGTTCAATTGCAACCTGTGAAGCCCTGCTCCCCTGCACCAGCTTCTCAGCCACACATTAATCTGCCAGATCCTCCTGTTTCTACCCTCACTGGCGCATGGCACGGGTAGCAATCCAGAAATTACTACCTGGGAGGTTCTGCTTCTCAGCTTCTGCCTAGCTCTCTAAATTCTCTTTTCAGGACCTCTTTGCTTTTCCTTCCTATGTCATTGGTACCAGTATGTACCAAGACATCTGACTGTTCTCCCTTCCCTCCAAAATGACGTTGATGCAATCAGAGACTTCCCTGGCACCTGGGAAGCAATATCCCACCCAGGTGGCCCATTCATGTCCACAAGATCTCCTGCCTGTTCCTCTGACTATTGAATACCCTATCACTACCTCTCCCCTCTTCTCCCTCTTTCCCTTCTGTACCACAGACCCATGCATTGCCAGTAACCTGGTCTCCGTGGCGTTCCCCTGGGAGCTCATCCCCCACAATATTATCCTCGTTTTTCGATAGTTCACTTTACGATAACTTGCTGTTACGAAAGACCTACATTAGCACCTGTTTTCGCTAACCAAAGTGGATTTTTGCTTTTACAAAAAAAAGACGCCTGCTTTATACGTGTGTTTACCCCGAGAAAGACTACCATGAATGTGAAGCCTCTCTCTCTCTCTCTCCCTTTCTCCCTCTCTCTCTCTCTCCCTTTCTCTCTCTCTCCCTCTCTCTCCCTCTCTCTCCCTCTCTCTCCCTCTCTCTCCCTCTCTCTCCCTCTCTCTCCCCCTCTCTCCCCCTCTCTCCCCCTCTCTCCCCCTCTCTCCCCCTCTCTCCCCCTCTCTCCCCCTCTCTCCCCCTCTCTCCCCCTCTCTCCCCCTCTCTCCCCCTCTCTCCCCCTCTCTCCCCCTCTCTCCCCCTCTCTCCCCCTCTCTCCCCCTCTCTCCCCCTCTCTCCCCCTCTCTCCCCCTCTCTCCCCCTCTCTCCCCCTCTCTCCCCCTCTCTCCCCCTCTCTCCCCCTCTCTCCCCCTCTCTCCCCCTCTCTCCCCCTCTCTCCCCCTCTCTCCCCCTCTCTCCCCCTCTCTCCCCCTCTCTCCCCCTCTCTCCCCCTCTCTCCCCCTCTCTCCCCCTCTCTCCCCCTCTCTCCCCCTCTCTCCCCCTCTCTCCCCCTCTCTCCCTCTCTCTCCCTCTCTCTCCCTCCCTCTCCCTCTCTCTCCCCCTCTCTCCCTCTCTCCCTCTCTCCCCCTCCCCCTCTCCCCCTCCCCCTCTCTCCCCCTCCCCCTCTCTCCCCCTCCCCCTCTCTCCCCCTCCCCCTCTCTCCCCCTCCCCCTCTCTCCCCCTCCCCCTCTCTCCCCCTCCCCCTCTCTCCCCCTCCCCCTCTCTCCCCCTCCCCCTCTCTCCCCCTCCCCCTCTCTCCCCCTCCCCCTCTCTCCCCCTCCCCCTCTCTCCCCCTCCCCCTCCCCCTCCCCTTCCCCTTCCCCCTCCCCCTCTCTCCCTCCCTTCTCCCCACCCCCCCATTGATTTTGGCTCGCTGTCTTCCCAATTTTGGTAAGTGAAACTACACCGTACGTACAATATTTTTACTTTATGTAGGCTGTATATTTATCATAGAATTCCTGCTTTTACTATATGTTCATGTTATTTCAGGTTTAATGTGTTATTTGGTATGATTTTGTAGGTTCTTTTTTGGGTCTGGGAATACTCAAAAATTTTTCCCATCTAAATTAATGGTAATTGCCTCTTTGCTTTACGACTTTTTGGCTTACAAACGGTTTCATAGGAACTCTGTACCTTCAGACAGCGGGGGAAACCTGTACTTGTTATTAAGAGGAACGGCCACAGGGATGCTCTGTGCTAACTGCCTGTTCATGTTCTATTTCTCCTGACAGTCACCCAGCTACTCGCCTCCTGCAACTTCGGGGTGACTGCTTCCCATCTCCTTGCTATCCCGTACAAGCCAGAGGTCATCCAGCTGCTGCTCCAGATCCCTAACGCAGTCTTCAAGAAGCTGCAGCTGGATGCACTTCACATAGATGTCATTCCCTGCGAGACTCTGGCTCACCCAAGTGGGCACAGTAAACTTGAAGATCATTACCTGGTATTCGTTTTTTTCTCTCTTACAACTCAAGGCGGCTCAGAAAATGGAGAAGGTCTTGACGGCCACTGTTTCAGATAAATAGGGTTAGCTTGGACAGTAATGTGGCAACAACTGATTTGACTTTGAGATTTACACTATTTCCTGAATGATTACTGAATAAAGCATTCAAGTCTTAAAATAATTTCGAAAAGCACATGAGAACTTCTCGGGCAGTTTCCTTTTGAGAGCCATCTGACTTCTATATGTAACAGCACTCATTCAAGCTGTTTATCATTCTCGATACAAGTTTCTAGAAATAGTCAAAAATTGAGGGCATGGGACCTGATTTTATTTGCTGCTGTGATATAGTATTTAATGATGTTGCAGCCAATCACTTGGGTTTTTTTGCAGCAAGATGTGTGTGGATTGCACAGAGTGCTTTTTTCTGAGAATGTAATAACCCCACAGCAGCATCCTATCATTGGTGCCCTTTCAGTTGCACGAGAATGTTGCTGAGTGGAATGTCCTTCTCTTTGAAAATTTGACCTGAAATATTGACTCCTGCATCGTATCGGTTTCTAGTCCCCTTGCAAATAACCCATGCTTTCATCTTTTATGAAGCGAACATAACCAAGAAGCAAAGATTCGTTGCCTAGCAAAGTTGATTCATTCAATTACAGAGCAAATCCTGTTGCCCCAAGTATGTTGCACAATGTGTCTTCCACATTTTCAGACATTTAATCTATCAGCCTTTAAACAGAGTTGTCACAGAGCGGAATTGCTTTAATTATTTGGTCTGATGACTCGTGCAAAACCATACTCGGAATCTCCCTTACTGCTGGCAGAATCAACACTGGTGCACCTCGGGTGTGTGTGCTTAGCCCAATCCTCTACTATCTATATACACATGACTGTGTGGCTAGACATGCCTCAAATACCATCTATAAATTTGCGGACAATATAACCATTGTTGATAGAATCTCAGAGGGCGTACAGGAGTGAGATATGCCAACTAGTGCAGTGGCGCTGCAGCAACAACCTGGCACTCAAAGACCAAAGAACTGATTGTGGACTTCAGGAAGGGTAGGACTAAGGAGCACGTACCAATCCTCACAGAGGGATCAGAAATGGAGAGAGTGATCAGCTTCAAGTTCCTGGGCATCAGGATCTCTGAGGATCTAACCTGGTCCCAACATATCAATGTCATTATAAAGAAGGCAAGACAGCGGCTATACTTTATTAGGAGTTTGAAGAGATTTGCATGCCAACAGATACACTCAAAAACGGTTATAAATATACCATGGAGAGCATTCTGACAAGCTACATCACTGTCTGGTATGGAGGGGCTACTGCACAAACCATAAGAAGCTGCAGAAGGATGTAAATCTAGTCAGCTCCAACTTGGGTACTAGCCTACCAAGTACCCAGGACATCTTCAGGGAGTGGTGTTTCAGAAAGGTATAGTCCATTATTAAGGACCTCCAGCACCCAGGGCATGCCCTTTTCTCACTGTTACCATCAGGTAGGAGGTACAGAAACCTGAAGGCACACACTCAGAGATTCAGGAACAGCTTCTTCCCATCTGCCATCCGATTCCTAAATGGACATTGAACCCTTGGACACTACCTCACTTTTTTTAATATATAGTATTTCTATTTTTTGCATTTTTTAATCTATTCAATATAGATGTACTGTAATTGATTTAATAATTCTTTTTTCTGAATTATGAATTGCATTGAACTGCTGCTGCTAAGTTAACAAGTTTCACATCACATGTCGGTGATAATAAACCTGATTCTGATTCTGAATCACTTCTTCTGCAATTGTATGGGTCTTTCCAGATTTAGCAATGAGCAGCGAAACTTATGATTCACCCAAGCCATCACTGTTTTGTTGTGAAGTGCTAGCAGTGTTTTCCATTTCTGAATGTTTTCACAAAGTGACTGGAAAAAAAGCTAGGTTTTTGTTTGCTTGACCATCAGAATGTATTCTCTTCAAATGTTCAAGGAGCCCGGACAGTTTCATTGCCTCATTTTGGGGAAAAACAATACTTTTCCACAAAGCAGACACATTGGCTGCTGGTGGTTGCTTGGTGCTGGTGTCAACCCATATTTCAGATACTGCTCACTAGACCATCAAACTTCCTCGTGTTTGTGACTATACCATCTACACCCTTTTAAGTTTGGTCTGCTTCTGCCATTTTTGTTATGGATTAACAACTATGGTCAATCACCTATTTAACTCCAACCTCGAGCACTGCAGTCAGGAAAGGAGAAAGTTATGATATCATAATAGTTCAGGCAAAACCTGACTTTCTGTCAGAAGGTACGTAAAGTTGGTTGGACTGTGGGTAAGAGAAATGCAGTCAAGACCATTTGAAAGGGCAGATTCTGAATTTTAAGGCCTTTAAGCACCATATCCTAATTCACAGGAATTGTGTAATTCCTCAGCTGTCTAACCCTTGCCACCGAATGCCCTCCCACTGCCCCTGTATCACCCCCTTAGAAACTCCCTCTGGCCTCTTTGGAAACCATTGCTGTATTTTCCATGCGCCTATCCAAATATCTTTTAAGAATTGCAATTATTCCCGCCTGTGCCATTCCTCTAACAGCTCATTGCATCTAATTCCCATCCTCCATGTGAAAATTTTCCCCATCTGGTCCTCTTTAAATCTTCCCCTTTTGCCTTAAGCCTGTGCTCCATGGTTTTAGACTCCCCTGCCCTGGAAAACTGACTGTGCAAGTCCACTTTAACTAGGACCCTCATAATTTTAAAAGCTTTTTTTGCTTTGGGGGAAAATAATGTTAGGCTAGCCAGCCTGTCCATAATGCAAGCCCTTCAATCTTGCAACAAACCTCAGCTGCTGAGCGCCACTGCCCCTTTTATCTTTGTTACCCTCTTTAGCTCTCACCATGCCCTAGAGGGCGATAACACCCACTTTGGGAACCAATGTTCTAAACCCTTTTGAATTAGTACCATTTATGCAAACAGCAGTGTGTGTGCGATGTCTCCTTTCTGAAGGCAATAACCGGCTCTAGTGTTTTGCTGGCATTGAGGAAATGATGTTGTCACGACGCTGTGTCACTAGGCTCTCTATCTCCTTCCTGTACTCTGACTCATTGTTTTAAAAAAGAGTAAGTGGGGCACCAGTGTTGAGGACAATTGTGGCAGAGTTGTTGCTGCCTGTCCTTATTATTTGCTATATGTTGGTCAGGAAGTCCAAGATTCTATTGAAGAGAGCGGTGTTAAGTCCCAGATCTAGGAGCTTGGTGTTAGATGCTGATGTTAAATGCTCATCAGGATGTGTGCTTAGCCAGGTAGATGGTGTCCGTCGTAGACCTGATTTGGCAGTAGGTGAATTGCAGTACATTGCCTGGGAGGGGAATAAAACTATTACTTTTATATTAATACAGTAGAGATGTTCTTTCAAAATCAAAATTAATGATTCTTGATTAAAATGTCAGGTTCAGACTCCTGAAGTTTTTATGTTAAACCTATTCTTTGCAAAATGCTTCAAAGCATGCAGGGTATCATTGTGAACCTAACTGGAGAATTTGCTGGAATCTGCAAAGGGCTGCTATTATAACATTTGGAAATAATGTACTGGAAGGGAAAACTTGGTCTTGGTTATTTTACTCCCAAGATTATTGACCAACTGATAGAGGTTAATGTTGTCCTTGAGATAACTCCACGTTGCAAAATAGTTTTACAACTATTACCTAGGATAAATGCACACAAGATTTCATGTGGGGGGAGAAACGGCTGCAAAAACTAAAACTTCTTTTCAAATGGATGTGAGCAACTGGATTCAGCAGTGTGCAACTTGTTATTGTTGAGGTGAACAACAATTATTGACCTTTCAGCTTTTCATGTGGTTAAAGTATTTATATTAGCATGTACTGGTACAATACTGGGGTAAATGAAAAACAGTTTGTGTAGGACAAGCATCTGCAAACAGCTGTATTTGAATGACGGGATTCTCCATTTTGGTGTTGACTTGGGGGAGGGGGGGAATGTTGAATTGGGAGCCAAGGGTAATTTCCAAATCTAGCTCTTGGACATGGTGCCATGGCTTATTTTCTTCGGGAGAACAAATTTAACACACACCTCGCAAATAGAGGAGTTATATAATGTCAACCTAAGTTTCTGTGCTCAAGTCTCTGCAATAGCCGGGAGAGCTGCCAGCTGAGCTGGCCCTGATATGAAAGGACATTTTGCTTTTTTTTAAATACCCTGTGAACAACTTAAAATTCTGCAAACAAATCTGCAGAGTTAGTGGACATGCAATCAGATGATTTTCCAAAGTCAAGCATTTTGTTTGAGGACAGAGATAAAAATTATGTCTGCCTTAACATCCTCTAGAAAGAGGATCTTGCAGAGTGTGACTTGCAGTATATGAAATGGGGAACAGTTTCAAATTTATTACTTTATAGAGGAAGGAAATATGGATACAAATTGAAGACAAAGCAATTTAATGTTGTCAGTCCTTTTTATTTTAATTGAAGCCTAATTGAGGTTTCTGTGGAAAGGTGAGTGAATTGGATAGTGTGTCTTCTTTCCTCTGGAAACACCATATGGTTTGTTGCTTTCAGTAATTTTTTGCAGTACAGTTTAAGACAATTTGTCCATGTGGTGATTCTTTAGAAAACTTATCCAATTAATTGCAGTCCTGCACTTTAACCTTTTGGTCCTAAAACAAATAAAATGTGGTTTCACCACCCCCCCCCCCCCAAGGACCATTCTGGCAGATATTTCTATTTCTATTTGTCTAATTTTTGTGAGTAACGTTGTTGCTTCCACGCCTATTTAAAAGCAACAATTGTTTGTATTTTCTAAACAAAGTTCTGCCGATGCTGGAAATCTTGAGCAAAACACAGTGCCAGAAGAAATCAGCAAGTCAGGCAGCATCTTATAGAGGGGATTAAATGGCCTACACTTTGGGCCAAGAGTCTTCATCAGGACTAGAAAGGAAGGGGCAAAAGCAGGAATAAGAAGGTGGGAGGAGGGAAGTTGTACAAGCTTGTAGGTGATAGGTGGATCATGGAAGAAAGGGAAGAATGAGGGGCATCAGAGGGAAGAGATTAGCAGATGGAGCAAAGGTGCTTGATGAAGCAGTCCCCCAATCTATGTTGGGTCCCACAAATGGAAAAAAGGCTGCACCAGCTACAATAGATGACACCAGCAGACTTGTGGGTGAAGTGTTGTCTCACCTGGAAGGACTATTTATATTTCAATTACACTTTTTCCTACTGTTCTATGTTGCACTGATAGGAAAACTGGGTGTGAAAGGTACATCAACACCCAATGCCAGAAGTGGAAACTTCAAGTATTCAGTTTTTTTTAAAATTGAGATTCTTGTCTGAACATTTTTTTGATTTACTAAGTCAGTTCTGGTTATTTTAATTTTGTTTTTGTGTTATCTAATTCATATTCAATGGGATTAAATGTTGGAAAATCGCAGCAATGATTCCATAAAGATATGTAAAATCAGTACTTTATATTGCATTCAATGTGACAACTGAATTTTGAAATTATGAACTTCCTTTTTTTTTAAAAATCAGTGTTTTAAGGTTTGTGAACGTAGATGACATTAAGGGTTAATGAGGGGGAGCTACTGGTGAATCTTAAATCTTTTGGTGATTTGATCAGATCAGAAAATATTCACCATCACTTGCAAGTAAACCATTATCTTTTTAACTTAGTCAGATCTTGTGATTGATATTGCACAGTGCTGTTTGTGGTGGTCTCAATATCTGCAGCATTTCATGCATGTGACTCCTAGGTTGACAGGAATAGTTGCCGAATATTTACAGTGGGGAAATGGCATTTACGTTATTGGCCTCCTCCAGACTTGCTCTGCTGACAGGAAGATATTCAAATCCATTCATGGTTCTGCCTCTCCCTATTTTTTTTGAGGCCATTATCCCTCACTGCTAATCAACAAGCTTCAAAACCCAGGCTCCCTCCACAGCTTCTATAGATCCTCACCACATTGGCAGTGTTATTACTGACCGTCAGTGTGGATCAGTGATAGCATTAACTCCTCGCTGACCATCAATGCAGCCACATCTGAAGGATGTGTGTGAAGCCCATGGCTCTATACACTCGTGCCTGTGGCTGGTCGGTGCTCAAAACACCAATGATGCAACTCAGATGACGAGGAGGAAAGGTTCAGCAGTAAAATTGGCTTGTTGAGTCGTGTTACAACAGCAGCCTGGCACTCAGCACCCATAGAACCAAGGAATTGATTGTGAACTTCATGAAGGGGAATTCCTCATTGAGGGTTCAGCAGCGGAAAAGCCGAGTATCTTCATGTTCCTGGGCATTGAGTATCAATTCTGGGCTCCATCATTAAGGCAGGACAGCAGTTTTCATTAGGTGTTTGATGCAATTTGGTATATCATCAAAGATTTGCAGACAGAGGGGTGTAGACTCAATCAGCTCTATCAAGGGTGCAGACCTCCCCACCATCAAGGATATGTTCGAAGGGCAGCACCTCAAGAAGGCAACCTCTATCATTAAGGACCCTCACCTGCTGGTGCATGCCCTCTTCAACACTACCATCAGGGAAGAGATACAGAGGCCTGAAGACCCACTCCGAAAACATTTTAATAACGGCTTCTTTCCCTTTGTCATCAGATTTCTGATCAGTCCTTGAACACTTATTCAGTATTTGACTTTTGCATTACTATTTATTTTTATAACTTGTAGTAATTTTTATCCTGCACTGCATGCTCTTGTAAAACAGCAAATTTCATGGCATATCAGTGATAATAAATCTGATTCTGAATGTAATTGTTTTATTTGGTGTTTTCTTTGCTTTTGTCATACTTAAAGTATAAGCTTAATTCCATTGCTTTGTTTTCAATAACACATTGATTAGCTTGAAAGAGACATTGTGCATTCAAACTTGTTCATTTCAGTTTTCTAATAACCTTGTCATTATAAGCTTGCTTTTGGGTGTGAATGTTTACAGTATGTTTTGACCATTCTGAGAAACGTCATGGTGAATGGCACGTGACCTTATTTGAGCCACTGTTTTCACAACAGTGGCATAGTATGGAAGTAGCCAGATATCTCTCAGATGCATATCAGATTACAGGAACGATGTCCTCTCCATTTTTTTTACTGCTGTTTGCTGTACAACATCATGAAAATTACAGAATTTTCTGGAGTAGTTTTAAAGATTTTTGGGAGAAGGGACATGTCATGGTATTAAAAATCTTCAAGTTTCTGCCTAAGCACTTGGATGGGAGCATCAGTCTGCACTAGGTCCCAGGTTGACATATATCTATTGTGGGAGACCTTTTCTCAACATCTCATTACGATCCCCAGTCTGAAGTCCTATTAACATTTGTATGGCTTTCAAACAGATGTTTTCTTAGCAGATAAGAAAACACTAAGTGGACAGGCCAATTAATTCTTCATGGCAGAATCAACCTCATGAAATTGGCATTCTTCCAGTGTGCCAACTTGTTTTTGAGCTCACCTACCTGATGTAGCATCTCAGGAAGGATATATAAGTTCATGAGCTATTATACTAAACCAATTTTGCTGCCTGAATTGGCTAACAGATACTAAACATTACAGGTCTTAAATCTTATTTTGCAAAGCAGAAGGTGTTATGCATGATTTTTGTTTAATGTAGGATAGCTGTTGCACACTTGCTAGTATAGCTGTTGGCAGATGAACTGTCTCCAGTGTTGTAATGGTTGGAGATCATCCGCTGCTCTTTCACTTTCATTAACACATGGCAGATTCCATTCTTGTGTGTGCACACATGGAAAAGATTTACTTGCATACAAGTCGGACAGGTATCACAAAGGAGGCCACTCTTCTCCACTGGCTACAGCTGTCATTATCGTTATTATTCTTGGTCTACAACCAATATGACTTGTGACTGTGGCTTCTTGGTCTCTCTAGAATGGTTGCCTTGTCCACAAAACCTTCGAAGTCCTCAGTAACAGTAACTACCCCTCAACCATCGGGCTCTTTAACCAAAGAGGGTAACATCACAACTTCACTTGCCCTGTCAGTGAAATGTTCCCAGAACCAATGGACTCATTCTCAAAGACTCTTCATCTCCTGTTCTCTATATTTGTTTAATTATTTATTCTTTTAGCATTTGCACAGATCGTCTTTTGCAAACTGGTTGAGCACCGAATTTGGGCAATCTTTCATTGATTGTCATGGTTATTATTCTGTAGAGTTATTGAGTATGCCCACAAGAAAATTAATCTCAGAATGGAACATGGTGACACATGTACTTTGGTAATAAATTTACTTGGAACTTGGGAAAACAGACTATAAAGTATATTGATTTCATCAACCATTCTATAAGATTGTCATTTTTTCTGCTTTTACTACACACTGTATAATTATTAACATGATCTCAGTGGACCTGAAGATTTTGATGAATCGTTTATTTTGCTGCACAGGTGTTAGCGTTCCAAAAGGTTATTTTTTGTTTTATCTAGTACTGTTATTCTTTCCCAAGATGCATCACTTGACTGCATGCAGCATTAACTTGTTCATTAGCATTTTTTTCTGGTATCGTTGTTTAAAAACTTGCTTAATCCTTTTCCATTGTTTTATTTTTGAAGGGAATTAGTGAAGGGAAGGAGATCTATAGAGAAATTAGTTCCCAAACCTGCTGAATGTTCTGTAATTATTAAATAATCCATTTCTGATTGAGATATTAAGCAGTGAAGTTTGTATATAATTTTAGAACTGAACACCTTGCTAAGTCTCAGGGGACCTGTTTATAATAGCAAAAAGTTTTATCAAGCAGAGGAAGAAAAATGGCTGCACTTTGTTTTTGTGATATTTTCAGTTAATAACCATGCCCCATTGCAAATGGAAGTGCATACACTTGAGAGAGGACACGTAGCTAAAATGCTCGTATTACCAAAAGGTGATCAGACCAGCACCCACATTTAGCAAAAGCAGCAAGAAATAGTTATTAGGTTCTTGTTGCAGTCAACTTGGCAGTCAAAGCTCTATATAGTTTAATCACGACAGCTGAAGTGCAACACTTCAGCAGGGCATCGAACAGCTGTTGAAGAATGGAATGGTTGGTATGTATATGTATTTATAGATTGGAAGTTTCAAACCACCAAACTAAGGAAGAAAGGGGAACACTTTATTTTCAATTGACAATATTTTGGCAGAATCTATTTCTGTTCAGATGGATGTCGATACTGTTGATGTGGGTAAAAACAGTGTACCATCAAAATTTATTTTGGATATATTATTTGCATTTCTTATAGTTTAGCTTTCAACTTTGTCATGCCTGCCTTACAGTTTGCAATAAAATAATCTTATCAAGATGCATACTTTGGACTCCTTGCAATTTCTAATGTGTGGTTTTTAGCTTCTGTCAGAGCAGAATTAAGCAGCTTTGTGGGGATTTCCCATACATTTGGGTTGTGGATGATATTTATAGGCACCAGCCTCATGAACTGTTCTAAGTTTTGTTTTGTAATTCCTATTTTAATGAATGTATTTGGTGTTTTGGTCTCTTGTACTATTTATTTCTATTTCTAACTATGTGAATGTTTTTCTCAACATCTTCACAGATTTAGTCCAGTCCATTTTAGGAATTCAGATATTTAACCAACTTTTGTTCGAGTACTTTGCAGAGAATGGAAAAAGTTTCATTGAGGTTTTGGAAGATCAGGGGGTTTTAGGAAAGTCTTGTTGCAGCTACGAGCTTGTATGCCATGTTATTAATGTAGATTTCTAGATGATTTTAGTAGTTCTATTATCATCTTGCAAAGCTAGCTGAATCAAATGAAGTTGTGTGTTTATTTGCTTAGCTGTGTATGCAAGCATGCATATATAATGTTAGGGAGAACAAATGGACTTTGAGCCCTGTTGGCAGAATTCAGAGGTGGTGAAAAGTACAGTGGAAGGCACAACCTCCAATTACAAGGACGACCCTTTAGAACAGAGATGAGGGGGAATTTCTTGAGCTAGAAGGTGGTGAATCTGTGGAATTGATTGCCACAGATGACTGTAGAGGTCAAGTCATTGGGTATATTTATAGCAGGCGTTGATAGATTCTTGATTAGTAGGGGTGTCAAAGGTTATGGGGAGAAGACAGTGGAATGGGTTTGAGAGAGATAATAAATCGGCTATGATGGAATGGCTGAGCAGACTCGATGGACTAACTGTGCTCCTAGGTCTTATGGTAGTGAGGTTTCATTCAAGACAGGAGGTCCAAATAAAATGATTGGTAAATGGGGAGTTCTGTTGGCAGAACTACAAAAAAAATAGCTAAAGAAAGAGGGAATGTTTGGGGAGGAAGTGTGTTGGGGGGAATTTAACTGAATGGTTATTGGAAATTTTTTGCAATGGTAGAGGTTTCTGGTATAGTGAGGCACTTTTTCCTCCATGTTTTCACCAAGCTGTATAGAAAAATTACACCCCTCTTTTTGCTGTCCTGTATCTATTCCCTATCTATTGGGTGGGGAGGAGGGAGACACGGGCGCTGTGGAAAGGGGGTAGCAAATGTACATGCTCATACGGCACTTAGCAATTCGCTTTTAGTTAGATGAGAAACTTGCCACACTCCCTTTTGAGCATGGGAGGGAGCCACATTGGGCAGAATCGGTATTCACAAAATAAGTGGTAGAAAGAGGGCTAAATGCTTGCCAGTCTTTGCTTAATTTTAATCCCACTTTTGCATTTCTGCCTTAATAGTCGAACACTACTAATAAATGTGAGTTTGTGTATGTAGTCATGGGCAGCCAAGATCAGTGGCCATTACTATTGATTCAAGCAGAGGAATACTGCTTCTAGCACAGGTGCATAAAGTGCCAATTTTGCCTTTCTATTGAACAGTACCTTTCCAGTTATAAAGTGTTCACAAAACCTCTTGCTCGCTATGTCTCTGCCCCCTCCCTGCCCCGCCACCCCCATCCACTGACTCTCTGTCTCCGCTCTTGTGTCAAGGTTGTCATGAATCAGTGGCCAGATGTATAATTTGGAAACACTGTTTACATAAATGAGCAAGGCTGCAGGAAATCTCAAGCAAAGCTGTGGTTTATACTAACAAATAACCAAATGAAATATGTCAAAGTTTAACTTTTATCAGCTGTGTATGCAACTTTCCCTATTTGTATAATTTCTGCTTTATGGATTCTTGCACGTGCGTGTATGTACGTAAGTATATGTGTATGTGTGTACTGTAATACAGAGGGAGAGAGAGACAGACACACACACACTTAAATCGTTCATTTCTCAATGGTTATTTATTTATAGAAAATTCAAAATTTAATTTTTACCTGCTTAATTGTGGTAAAATCAGTCTGAATCTAATGACTTGAAGTTGATCATTCACTTGAAATTGCACAACATCAAGATAAAGTTTGGCAAAAGATTTTAAATAGAGCTCATTGATTAGAATACTCCGTATAGAAGCTACAACGGGTAACATTTCTCAACCTCTGCCAATATTACACTAAACACTTTTTGTGTATAATAGTAGGCTTGATAGTTGACACGGGTGCTGTAAACATACTTTATCAACTATGGTCATTATTGTTCAAACTGAAAGCAAATATTTGAGTGTGGGTCTAATGGGTGGTCAGATCTCTGCATAAACTTGTACATTTCATTCTCTAGAGATCCACACTCAATGGGCTGAAAGCTTACCTCTTATTCATATGTATTTTAAAAGAACTATGGTACTAAATTGGGCTTTTTGGTCCTCAGGTGCCAGCTGATGGTGGGTTTCATAATAATTTTTCATTTTCATGTCTGCAACCTGAATATGATCATCTGGTATTTGACATTTTGTTGTCTTCCTCCATTCCTCATATTCCATTCTATTATATATTTATCCTATTGGTTAATCTTTCAATAGCTTACCTCATTTAATTAGTGAAGTGGAAAGTTTTAGACTGGCAAAAGCAACCACTCGAAATTAGCTTTTCCAACGTTCATAATTTAAAATCTAAAGCATTATCAAGCAAATAAAATCGTTCAAATGATTGTTATTTTTGGCCACTCTTCTTTCACTGATCACTCATAATGTGCATTCCAAGCTCCAAGGAGAAAGAGAGGTGCACAGGTGACAAATAAGAATTATTAAAATTGCTCTCCTCATGCAAATAAATGGTTCAAAAGGCTTCAGGGTAGTGGTAGAATAAACAAATCTTGTTTTTATTTGTTGGCATGCTCATCTATAGCAATTGTCTGAGGCTTTTGCTTAGCTTCACTGAGTTGGAGTCTTCTAGTTGGCATCTTCTATGTGGGCCAGCTTCATCGTGTTCCTGCTCTGTTCCTCTATTAAACCAGTGTTAGTCACCTGCCTTGATGATAATAGCAGAATGATGGATTATGCTTAGTGAAAGGTTAAATATTATTGTGGAATACAGTTGCATCAACAATTGTTCCATGATCAAAGACACTCTAATCACATCTCTGTTCCATTCTGATAATTGGTCTGAACAATAACTGAACCTCTAGACCATGTCTGCATGCTTTTATGCATTGACTTGCTGCCACGTGATTGGCTGGTTAGACATTTGCATCGATGAGTAGGTGTACCTAATAAAGAGGCTATTGTAACTAGCCATAGTATGTCAAGTGCTCAAATAGTAACTAAAAAATAAAGCATGGAACTGTGCCTCACAGGAACAAGCTCTCTGGCCCACCATATCTGCACTGGCCAGGGATGCCAATGTATCAAAACCTTATTTATCAAAATACTTGTTCAACATTGTTTTCTGATTTGGCTTCTACTATCTGCCCTGGTGGTGTGTTCCAAGCACCTGCCACTCTCTGTATTCAAGGGGGAAAAAATACTTGCTTCAAATATCTCTGACTCTACAATGCACAAACAAGAGAAAATCTGCAGATGCTGGAATCCAAGCAACACACAAAATGCTAGAGGAACTCAGCAGACCAGGCAGCGCCTATGGAAAAAAGCACAGGGGGCGCTTCAAGCCCGAAACATCAACTGTGCTTTTTCCATCATTGCTGCCTGGTCTGCTAAGTTCCTCCAGCATTTAGTGTGACTTTACAATGCCCTACTTTATCTCTGCTTCTCACAGTTGTATGTACTCCTCACAACTTGCCCCTCAGTTTCCAGTGCTCCAGAGAAATCAAACCAAAAGCTTGTCCAAACTCCTCTTCATAAGATAGTGAACCAAAATGAGCTAACATTCTGGCACACCTCTACACTGTTCTCCATCTCCCTCTGGTGCTCCCCTCCCACTTTCTTTCTCCCTAGGCCTCCCGTCCCATGATCCTTTCCCTTCTCCAGCTGTGTATCCCTTTTGCTAATCAAATTTCCAGCTCTTGGCTTCATCCCTCCCCCTCCTGTCTTCTCCTATCATTTCAGGTCTCCCCCTCTCCTACCCACTTTCAAATCTCTTACTGTCTTTCAGTTAGTCCTGACGAAGGGTCTTGGCCTGAATCAGGTTGGTGCTGGACCCCAGGATAGGGAGTTTGTAGAGTGCCTACGGGATGCATTCTTGGAACAGCTTGTACGAGAGCTGACAGGGACAAGGCTATTCTGGATTTAGTGTTGTGTAATGAACAGGATTTGATAAGCGATCTTGAAGTAAAGGAGCCATTAGGAGGTAGTGACCATAATATGATAAGGTTTTTATCTGCAATTTGAGAAGGATCAGGGCAGATCGGAGGTGACAGTGTTGCAGTTGAACAAAGGAGACTATGGAGCCATGAGGGAAGAGCTGGCCAAAGTTAAATGGACGGATATCCTAGCAGAAAAGACAGTGGAACAGCAATGGTTGGTATTCTTGGGAATAATGCACAAGGTGCAAAATCAGTTCATCCCCCGGAGAAGGAAGGATTCAAAGGGGGGAAAGGGGCCACAGTGGTTGACAAAGGATGTCAGAGATTGCATAGCATTTTAAAAAAAAGTATGACAGAGCTAAGGTGAGAGGGAAGACAGATGATTGAGAAATTTTTAAGGAACAACAGAACTTAACTAAAAAGGCAATACGGGGAGAAAAAATGAGGTACAAACGCAAGCTAGTCAGGAATATAAAGGAGGATAGCAAAAGCTTTTTTAGATATGTGAAGAGAAATAAGATAGTTAAGAACAATGTTGGGCCCTTGAAGAATGAATTGGGTGAAATTGTTTTGGAAAACAGAGAAATGGCAGAAGAATTTAATAAGTACTTTAGATCTGTCTTCACTAGAGAAGACACAAGCAATCTCCCAGATGTATGGATGGGCCAAGGACATAGGGTAACAGAGGAAATGAAACAGATTGACATTAGAAAGGAAACGGTGATGAGTAGACTGATGGGACTGAAGGCTAACAAATCCCCAGGTCCAGATGGTCTGCATCCTGGGGTACTAAAGGAGGTGGCTCTGGAAATTGCGGTAATCATTTTCCAATGTTCCTTAGATTCAGGATCAGTTCCTGAGGATTGGAGAATGGCTAATGTTATCCCACTTTTTAAGAAAGGAGGGAAGGAGAAAACAGAACTATCGTCCTGTCAGCCTAACATCAGTAGTGGGGAAGATGCTAGAGTCCATTATTAAAGATGAAATAGTGGCATATCTAGATAGCAGTGATAGGATTGGGCCGAGCCAGCATGGATTTACCAAGGGCAAATCATGCTTGACTAATCTATTGGAGTTTTTCGAGGATGTAACCAGGAAGTTAGACAAGGGAGATCCAGTGGATGTAGTGTACCTCAATTTTCAGAAGGCATTTGATAAGGTCCCACATAGGAGATTGGTGGGTAAAATCAAAGCTCATGGCATTGGGGGGGAAGATACTGACATGGATAGAAAACTGGTTGGCAGATAGAAAGCAAAGGGTAACAGTGAATGGGTGTTTCTCGGAATGGCAGGTGGTGACTAGTGGGGTGCCACAGGGCTCGGTATTGGGACCACAGCTGTTTATGATTTACAGCAACGATTTAGATGAAGGCATTGAGAATAACATCAGCAAGTTTGCTGATGATGCTAAGCTGGGTGGTAGTGTGACATGTGATGAGGATGTTAGGAGAATTCAGGGTGACTTGGTAGGCTGGGTGAGTGGGCAGATACTTGGCAGATGTCATTCAATGTGAATAAATGTGAAGTTATCCGCTTTGGAAGCAGGAACAAGAGGGCAGAGTATTGTCTGAATGGTGTAGAGTTAGGTAAGGGAGAAATACAAAGAGATCTAGGAGTCCTTGTTCATCAGTCACTGAAGGTGAATGAGCAAGTGCAGCAGGCAGTGAAGAAGGCTAATGGAATATTGGCCTTTATTACAAAGGGATTTGAGTACAAGAGCAAGGAAATCCTTTTGCATTTGTACAGGGCCCTGGTGAGACCACACCTGGAGTATTGTGTACAGTTTTGGTCTCCAGGGTTAAGGAAGGACATCCTGGCTGTAGAGGAAGTGCAGTGTAGATTCACGAGGTTAATTCCTGGGATGTCCGGACTGTCTTACGCAGAGAGGTTAGAGAGACTGGGCTTGTACACGGTGGAATTAAGGAGATTGAGAGGGGTTCTGATTGCAACATATAAGATTATTAAGGGATTGGACAAGATAGAGGCAGGAAATATGTTCCAGATGCTGGGAGAGTCCAGTACCAGAGGGCATGGTTTAAGAATAAGGGGTAGGTCATTTAGGACAGAGTTAAGGAAAAACTCCTTCTCCCAGAGAGTTGTGGGGGCCTGGAATGCACTGCCTCGGAAGGCAGTGGAGGCCAATTCTCTGGATGCTTTCAAGAAGGAACTAGATAGGTATCTTATGGATAGGGGAATCGAGGGATATGGGGACAAGGCAGGAACCGGGTATTGATAGTAGATGATCAGCCATGATCTCAGAATGGCGGTGCAGGCTCGAAGGGCTGAATGGCCTACTTTTGCACCTATTGTCTAGTGTCTATTGAAACATCCACTGTACTACTTCCTATAGATGCTGCCTGGCCTGCTGCGTTCCACCGCACTCCATTTTGTGTGTGTTCCTCCGCACTCTCAGTTGTTCTTAATGGGTAACGTTGTAACAACCCATGTATCTGTGCCTTTGCTACTCCTGGTGCTATTCAGCAGAAGGGGCTGTGATTTACCAGCTACTGCGTGCCACCAGAGATGGCAAGGAAAGAACGGTAAGGTGCAATGGATTTCTCGCAACCTTGCAAGTTGGTTTTCCTTGCTTGCTGGTAAATCAGAATCCAGTTTTTTTTTAAAAGCGGTTTGATCAAGAACTAAGAGGTTTTTACTGCTAATAAAGTGATATATTTTGAAATCTGAGTTCTTATCCTATCTCTAAATTTTTCTAAGTTTTATGCATTTTTCATGTGCTGCAAATCCACTCGCTCGCTTGCTTTTCTGCTTGGGCCCCTCTCCTAAGATCTTTTATATGTGGTTGCTCCTTTGGTTGAGGGTTGCTGTATTTGCAACCGAAGTTGACTTCTGCCATGGGCTACTCTGACCCTGTTCATGCCGCACTGCTGCTATTTGCCCCTGCTGTGGCATTAGAATGAGGGTGAGAAACGACTTGAGTGGGTGATCAGGATACTGTATAGTTTGACCTATAGTTACTCTCGTTTGTCATATGGAGAAGATGGAATGTTTCCCAGTTCTTGCAATTTTCATTGGCTGTTGCAACACCTTTTACTCTTGCTTCTGCCCTCTTCCTTTCCAGTCGTGTTGAAGAGTCTCTGCCCAAAGTATCGACTGTCCATTTCCCTCTGTGGTTTCCCCAGCATATTATGGGTGTGAGTTTTCAATGTGCCGTTTCCTACTGTGTATATTTTCTTTTACATCTGTATTAAAATCCTCTGTGTTCTCCCTTTTTTTTTCTTGGACTATTTAACAACACACAACTGCAAAGAAACCTCCACAGCCGCTGGTGGCAATGAATTCCACAGATTTGTCACCCTCTGGGTGAAGAAATTCCTCCTCATCTCTGTTCTAAAGGGATGCCCCTCTATTCTGAGGATTTTGGTAAGGAAAGCCATTCTTTAATTAAGTTGGTGTTTGCTTGCTTATTATGTAGCACTCCTCAAGGTTACCTTGATTTTTTTCCTTACAACTTCCAATGGTCACATTTTTAATGTTTGGATGCCATTGACTGAAATTGTGGTTTGATTGTACTCGAATTAGAAAATGCATCTGAGGAATTCGATAATGGTTGGTCAGCGAAAGTGGAGTAGGCAGTTGAATTCCCTCAATCATATCTTTGTGTTTGTTGTGCTAGTTATTATTGGAGACAAAGAATGATGAAGTAAGAGGAGGTAATGGAGAAAATGGAGCTCAAAGCATGAACCCACAATGGCATGCTCACTGCGGAGTCCACTGGTGTATAGTGTGGTCCAGCTGAAGAGATGGTTGAGCCAGATGTACTCATTTCAAGTCTATGCCCCTTCTACCGTTTCATCTAAGTAACTGAACTGTTTCCGCGCACATAGCCTTTGTTGCCGCACAGCTGGAATTCTCTTCTGTACAATGTTTTATTAAAGTGCCGCACAGTTTTCAGGCAGTGTATTTGTGTATATAAAAATCCTGCTCTGAGCAATGTTTGGTCCAAACAGCTGTGAGGGGGAAATAAAAATTGACAGGGAACATTGGCCCCTTCACACAATGGGTTTTTTTTACTAGAAGAAATCACTGAGGCAGAGGTAAGAACAACAAATAGGATATATCTATGTATTTTAAAAACTTAGTGTAATAATAGCCCAATGGTTGTGATACTGAACTGGTAAATCAGTGGTCAGCAGTTCGCATCCCGCCATTGCAACTTGTGAAGTAGAATTTGTGAGCACATTTCCGAAGTGGATTAATGCCTGGTGGACATGTCTATATATCTGTCATCCTGATAATTCATGTGACTACAAGTTTTGCAACTGAATTTCAGCAGTACTTTGAGAACAACTTGCTTTTACTGCAATTCTGCCAGTTGTCAGGTGACTAAGGCTTTTGTTGGGCATTCAGGCCCGGTTATTAAGCAGGCTGCGGTTGGGTAGAGTTCCAGTTTTTAAAAATTTTTTTACTGTGTTTCCACGTGCTCCCAATGAAGAAGAACCCCTTCCTGGATCCTCCTTTTCCATTTTGAGCTGTCACAGGCAGGAGCTCACGTAAATGGGGAGGGGTGGGGGATCCTGCAGGACCTCCAGTCACCTTCCACAGTCCAAAACGAGTACCAGTTGATGCGTTAACCGGCCATTGTAAATTGTCTCATAAATAGGCTAGGGTTAAGATCAGGAGTTTGCTGGGCGGCATAGCTCAAAGGGCCAGAAGGGCTGTAACTCAAATAAATAAATAGATACGTAGAACTTTATCGCTGCATCAATTCCCCTGCCAAGTATTTGGGCAGACTTTGTAGAGGCGGCATTGGTGCCGTCAGATGTCAAAGTACCTGCTGTAGGTAAAGTTTCCGATTGCTGTGCTCTTGTTAATCACATGCCAGCTTTGAGCTCTTGATCTTGCATGTCTCTTCCTTGATGACTAATGGCTGTGCTGGTTTACTACAGCCAGTGATTCGTCATCAGTGATTGGCATCAGTGCAAAGTGTCATCTGAGCTGTGGAAAATAATCCACGTTTCTAGGGGCTCATTGTGGACCCATTGAATGGTGTTGTATGGCAGCAACAGGTTAGCAGGGGACCTTTACTTTTTAGACACTTAATGCAAGATCTGCCCACAAGCTCCATGAATAAATTAGTCATTTCTTGGAGCTTGGCCTCGAAAACGCACGAGTGAATGTCCAGTGCACTGCAGCTCGGAGATCAGCGGCCATGCCTGTGTGATTGATTTTAAGGTGGAACATTTTCCTATGTTTGCTCTGTTAGTGACCTTGGGGCAACAAGAATTGCGAAGTAATCATGCTTTGTTAGTTTAGGCCACCTCCCAGGATCAAGTTAATTTCAGGTATGCTTTAGTTTTGACGAGAGTGAATGCCAATCGCGGCGATAGAGCCTGAAGGACTTCATGTGATGTAATTTGCTATAGTTCCTTGACGCAGAAACAAATTAGATTTTGGAAATCTGAAAAGAGTATTTAAAGTACTGGTTCACTCCACAGTTAATTACACAAACTTTGTCAACCAGAGAGATGTTAATAAAAAAGTTAATACTTTGGTGGGGGGGGGGGGGGGGCGCTAAACATTATACTTTAATTCACTCTACTTTATTCTCCCAATATCACTTAGAAATACAGTTTTTTATTTGTTCTCTGTTGAAGACTATGGAAGAATTTTACTCAGCATTTGATCAAAAGTTTAAAATTTCCCTGAATTTACCCTTTGGAAAAAGTTAGCTATGTAAGTGTCAAATGTGCTTATCTGCCTTAATACTGAATGGCCAGATAATACAAGAGCGTTGAATAGAACATAGAATAGTACAACACATTACAGGCCCTTCGGCCCACAATGTTGTGCTGACCCTCAAACCCTGCCTCCCATATAACCCCCCCCCCACCTTAAGTTCCTCCATATACCTGTCTAGTAGTCTCTTAAACTTCACTAGTGTATCTGCCTCCACCACTGACAGGCAGTGCATTCCATGCACCAACCACTCTCTGAGTGAAAAACCTTCCTCTAGTATCCCCCTTGAACTTCCCTCCCCTGACCTTAAAGCCATGTCCTCTTGTACTGAGCAGTGGTGCCCTGGGGAAGAGGCACTGGCTGTCCACTCTGTCTGTTCCTCTTAATATCTTGTACACCTCTATCATGTCTCCTCTCATCCTCCTTCTCTCCAAAGAGTAAAACCCTAGCTCCCTTAATCTCTGATCATAATCCATACTGTCTAAACCAGGCAGCATCCTGGTAAATCTCCTCTGTACCCTTTCCAATGCTTCCACATCCTTCCTATAGTGAGGCAGCCAGAACTGGACACAGTACTGTAAGTGTGGCCTAACTAGAGTTTTATAGAGCTGCATCATTACATCGTGTCTCTTAAACTCTATCCCTCGGCTTATGAAAGCTAACACCCCATAAGCTTTCTTAACTACCCTATCTACCTGTGAGGCAACTTTCATGGATCTGTGGACATGTACCCCCGATCCCTCTGCTCCTCCACACTAGCAAATATCCTGCCATTTACTTTGTTCTCTGCCTTGGAGTTGTCCTTCCAAAGTGTACCACCCCATACTTCTCCGGGTTGAACTCCATCTGCCACTTCTCAGCCCACTTCTGCATCCTATCAATGTCTCTCTGCAATCTTCGACAATCCTCTACACTATCTACAACACCACCAACCTTTGTGTCGTCTGCAAACTTGCCAACCCACCCTTCTACCCCCACATCCAGGTCGTTAATATAAATCATGAGAAGTACAGGTCCCAGAACAGATCCTTGTGGGACACCACTAGTCACAACCCTCCAATCTGAATGTACTCCCTCCACCACGACCCAATGCCTTTTGCAGGCAAGCCAATTCTGAATCCACCTGGCCAAACTTCCCCGGATCCCATGCCTTCTGACTTTCTGAATAAGCCTACCGTGTGGAACCTTGTCAAATGCCTTACAAAAATCCATGTAGATCACATCCACTGCACTACCCTCATCGATATGCCTGGTCACCACCTCAAAGAACTCTATCAGGTTTGTTAGGCACGATCTGCCCTTCACAAAGCCATGCTAACTGTCCCTGATCAGACCATGAATCTCTAAATGCCCATAGATCCTATCTCTAAGAAACTTTTCCAAAAGCTTTCCCACCACAGATGCAAGGCTCACTGGTCTATAATTACCTGGACTATCCCTACTACCTTTTTTGAACAAGTGGACAACATTCGCCTCCCTCCGATCCTCCGGTACCATTCCCGTGGACAACAAGGACATAAAGATCCTAGCCAGAGTTTCAGCAATCTCTTCCCTTGCCTCGTGGAGCAGCCTGGGGAATATTCCTTCAGGCCCCGGGGACTTATCCATCCTAATGTATTTTAATAACTCCAACACCTCCTCTCCCTTAATATCAACATGCTCCGGAACATCAACCTCACTCATATTGTCCTCACCGTCATCAAGTTCCCTCTCAGTGGTGAATACCGAAGAGAAGTATTCATTGAGGACCTTGCTCACTTCCACAGCCTCCAGGCACACCTTCCCACCTTTATTTCTAATCAGTCCCACCTTCACTCCTGTCATCCTTTTTGTTCTTCACATAATTGAAGAATGCCTTGGGGTTTTCCTTTACCCTACTCGCCAAGGCCTTCTCATGCTCCCTTCTTGCTCTTCTCAGCCCCTTCTTAAGCTCCTTTCTTGCTACCCTATATTCCACAATAGACTCATCTGATCCTTGCTTCCTAAACCTCATGTATGCTGCCTTCTTCCACCTGACTAGATTTTCTACCTCATTTGTCACCCACGGTTCCTTCACCCTACCATTCTTTATCTTCCTTACCGGGATAAATTTATCCCTAACATCCTGCAAGAGATCCCTAAACATCGACCACATGTCCATAGTGCATTTCCCTGCAAAAACATCATCCCAATTCACACCCGCAAGTTCTAGCCTTATAGCCTCATAATTTGCCCTTCCCCAATTAAAAATTTTCCTGTCCTCTCTGATTCTATCCTTTTCCATGATAATGCCAACGGTCAGGGAGCGGTGATCACTGTCCCCCAGATGCTCACCCACTGACAGATCTGTGACCTGACCCGTTTTGTTAACCTAATACTAGATCTAGTATGGCATTCTCCCTAGTCGGCCTGTCAACATACTGTGACAGGAATCCATCCTGGACACACTTAACAAATTCTGCCCCATCTAAACCCTTGGAACTAATCAAGTGCCAATCGATATTGAGGAAGTTAAAGTCACCCATGATAACAACCCTGTTATTTTTGCACCTTTCCAAACTCTGCCTCCCAGTCTGCTCCTCGGTATCTCTGTTGCTACCAGGGGGCCTATAGAATACCCCCAGTAGAGCAACTGCTCCCTTCCTGTTCCTGACTTCCACCCATACTGACTCAAAGGAGGATCCTGCTACACTACCCACCCTTTCTGCAGCTGTAATAATAATAGAATCCCTGCAATAGAAGTCACCAGAGCAAAAGAGCATTTGTAACTTGCACAATCAGTAGTGGCAACAAAATGGAAAATTTTCTCTTCAAAACCATAGATTTGCTTTTGTCAAATTACAAGAGATAGGAGCAGAATTAGGCCATTTGGCCCATCACATCTACTCTATTTATCTTGGATATAACCCAGTAGCGTGTCCAGTAAAATTTTGTACTGCAGAAATAATGTAGAAGAGAGCATCTTTAAGTGTGGCGTTTAATAGATGACAAGATGTTCTTCACTAACGCCCCCCCCACCCGCAAGAGGATTCTGACACTGTCTCAGTAAAGTAAGTTTAAGTGCCCACATTTTTTTCATGTTTCAAAAAAAAACAACTTTTGATTACTGAGAAGGCGCTGTAGCAAGTTGAGGAATCCACACTAGTTTTTTCAAAATGTTTTCCATCTTCAGCATTGGGTAAAGACCATAAAGGCTTGAGGTAGGTGAAACTGTGTAACGTGTAATTGATGATGAGCTGAGGGTCTGTTGATTTTTGGAGGGAGTCTTCGGTCATCATATGCTATAGGTCATTCGGATGAGTAATCTATGAAGGAAAACTGCTCCAAACCATTGAATGAGAAATTTTTTTTAATAAAGTGAAACATATTGTTGTAGAATAGCTAGGATTCATTACATCAGCAAATGGAAGAAAAATGCCTGAAGCAATTCAAGAAATGTGGTTGTGTATTGGGCTCAGCTGCACCCACACTCACTTTTATCCCTCAGTGGCTCTTTCCCATCACCAGACTTAGTGATTCTGCACTGTGTATAACCTGCTACACCCATCCCACAAAATGATGAGCTGCAGCCTGTAACCAGGTCCCAGACAATGACCCCACAGACCTGCTGCTGAAATCCTTGATTGCTTTGATCGGCCCTCATGTCCACCGTTCAGTAATTAGTGACGAACTGACCAAAGAAAAGGAACATGCTGTATATTTTTTGTCCAGCCGGGGTTAAGTTAGACTAAACTAATGATTTACGGCTACATAAACTTGCTTCAACAAAATGGATAAGAACTTGAGCAAAATGGCTATTCTTTACTGATATTTAACCAGAGATCTGCATTAGCACAATACTACCAATGCTGAAAAGCTGAAACAAGCAGAACAACTCTACTCAGCAAGCCAGGCAGCATCTGTAGAGAGAAAATCAGGATTAATGTTCCAGTTGCTGATTTTATTTTCATTAAAACTCAACACTGAACACAAAGTTAATCCCACATGCTTCAATCAATGCAGTGAACTGACTGCCAGTAGTAAATTGCTTAATCAAATTCACGTTTTAACAAATGAAGCAAATGCCAAGTTAAAGCTATATCAAGTTAAAGGATATCTCTTTATCAGCTCTGTTTATTCATAAGGATGAAGAAAAAGTAGATGTGGTCTCCTCTTTGAGTTTGAAGCCTGGATAACCAAATTATTGTAGTAGTGAGCAGCCACAGCAATTATTCAAAGTAAACCTGAGGCTGAGAATCTGTGAATTATCATGACCTTGAGTAGTTTAGGCACATGTATAAGGAGCTTTCTGGCCTCAAAGAGGGCAAAGAATGCTCTTCGAGCATTGGTCCTTTAACTAGTAAAGTGTCGTAAGAAGCAAGTTGATTTTTTCAGGTGAACAGAGGTTGAAAATTACTTGCTGCTCAACTGTTGAAGACACTGAACCTTTAAATTTTGTGATGGGGTGGGAAGGTTCTGGGACAAAAAAAATTCCTGTCCATCAACATAACAAGTTGGGCTTTGGTGTGAAATGCAGTGGAGTTATCTTGGTAGATTTTGTAGATTCCTATAGGTTTTTAAAAAAAAAGTTTTGCTAGAGTAGTGGCTCCATTTGATGACCAAATGTGGTTATTCTGAAGATGGTTTTTAACTTGCCATTGACAATTACAGTGACATGTAGACCAATAAGATGATGAGTGATTCTACATGATATTCTCTTACCATTGCTCCTCCTGTTGTTTGGCAAGAGTAGCAGAGCTGGAAGGTATCTGAAATTTAACATGTATTTCTGTAGCACGTCCTAAAAAATCCATTTACTGTGCACTGATCCTGATCAAGTGAACCATTTCAACCTAGACGTTATAGAATGATTTTCAATTGCTGTGTACACCGATACTCTAGTCTAGATGAGGGTTTAAAGGCTCATATGAGTGCCAAACCGCTGCTCGATGATTGTCAGCACTTGTTGCAGTGAACTGTGTTGATTTTTTTTTGTTATAGATGTTGAAGGTTTTTGAGTGATGTCTGTTAAAGGTGGAGCTGGTGAGACACAGCAACCCTTTGCAGGCAGTGAGCAAACTACGAATTATTCTATAAATTATACTTTGTTTCTGGATGGCAATCACTACAATCCGCAGCCTATGCTTTTCCTTTTATGAACTGTGCTTTTGAACCGTCTGTACAAGCTGAAGTTTTATTTGCAGTATCCTGAAGGATTTGGCAAACTGAACTTCAAGATCTCAGGAAGGCAGGTATGGCACAGTAGCCATTGCTGGAGTGGTCTTGGGCCTAAGTCAAATTGGTGGGGCCCAGGCCTGAGAGCGAAAAAGTGAATCAGTGTTTAAGCGATCCAGATGAGAAAGATCAAGGCGTGAAGGCTGAGGGCAAAGAATTTACCAGAGTTCAGCTCACTACTCCCTGATGTTTATTGGGCTCAGCACTGAACTGGCTTTGTAGTGTTACGAACCCCGTAACTGGGTCACTTACCAGCAAAGATAGAGAGGTCCGTTGAAGTCTGATGGTACTATTTTTAACAGTATTTATTAGTAAAAATACACAAAAAATAATATCAATGCAAACATACAGATAATATACGTCATCAATACTAAATCTAAAAGTGAGGGTATAATAATAATAAGAAATAAGCTCTATCATTGTCTAGGGGATAATGTATTGTCCGATAGAAATATAAAAGTCACTCAGTTCATGCAGGCTTCAGGCTTTGGGGACCACTGGGGTTGCAATTGTTGGAGAGAGAGAGATTTTGAGAAAAGAAACTTGCCGGCTCTCCTTGATCCGATCTTGATCCGTATTCGTCCTTTAGCGAGGCCGTTCCGTGGAGGACTTGTCATCCAGGCAAGGATGGACACACACACAAGTCCCCACCGGTCTCATACGTTTCTCCTGGTGTGTCTGAAGGGGTTGTTCTCCAGACCCTCTTTTATCCTTACTCACGGGGTCTCAGATGTCAATCAGGTTGGGATGATGCAATCCCTCAACCAGCCCACTCTGGTCGTCCCCTGAGGGCTTCAATGAATAGTACGGTACTCAATACACAATTCCGTCTCCAAGAGACAATGGCCGTTATCCATGGCTTTGTCTCGCTGAGGCCAGGACACATTCCAACACCTTGAGGATTCTCTCTCATTTCCTGGGTCCCAGACCCGAATTAATAGCGATCTTGCGATTCTCAAAAAGGAGGGGGCGACTTTGTACCCTTCGGCCCCTCAGAGTTGCTGCACATTCATAACAGTAGCTTGTGGCCTGCAGCTATTGTCACTCAGCTCGGTGTTGAACTGGCCCTGTGGCTATGGCCTGCAGCCATTGGACTCCTAGACCAGCTACAGCACCGAACAGGCTTCATGGCTGAGGATTCTCTTTTGGGGACTCTGAGGTTCATGGTCGGTGTGTTATTTGTTTAATTTTTTTATTGATTGCACGATTTGTTCTTTCACACATTGGGTGTTTGACCATCTTTTAGGGATTTATTTTAATGGGTTCTGTGTATTTCCTTGTTTTGTGGCTACCTGCAAGAAGATGGATCTCAAGGTCGGATAGAGTAATAGATTCTTTGATAATAAACAAGATATATTCAAAGTACAAAGTAAATTTAAGATGGTGAATATCTGGTATGTTATGCCACTTGTCAGTCCCAGTTGGGATATACTTCAGCATAAGTTAATTAATCAGAGAATCCTTTAGTCTGAAGGATATCTTGGTTCCAATCTTCCCTACCCCCTCCCTTTCAGAGTTCTGGTGAATGGCTGATGGGGTCAGTGCAGATACCAGAATTGCACTTGTATGAGCTTCTAGCTGTCCCTGATGAAAGGGCTCCAGGTTCTGTGTTCACCTATATTTTGAGAAGTCATCAGCCAAATATTCCTGAGTTGGTAGTCACATTATGTTTTTGTCCCCCAAAGGAAACTTTTGAAACCTTTTTAAGGATTTTTCCTGTCCTGAATTTCTTGCTGTGATTAAACAAAGAATGCCTTCATTGCATCAGTCACTATTGAAGTTCAAGAGCTGAAATTCCGCACAATCACCATGGTCTCCTGAGCAACAGTGATTCCCTTCTCCCCCAGTAGGCTTGGTAAATGAGGGCTACTTAGCACCACCTGGGTCAACTCTGAGAACGCTCCAAATCCATAGGCAAGATGTGCAGCTCTCTCCTACTTCACCATACCCAGCCTGGAGACTGTTGATACACTTAGCCTGCTCTAAGGGGCAAGTCATATTCTTCCCATTAGCTCTCACAACAAGAGTCACTTCAGTCGTGGCCCAGTGCTGAAAAGCTAAAGGCTATGGAAGTATTCTGCTTGCAGCAGTCGCCATCAAAGCATTACAAATAACAATCCCTCTTCTCTATCTATTTTGGTAAAGCTATAACATTGGGATATACCAGAAAGGGTGCAAGAGCACCTAAAGTTTGCAGGATAAATATAACCACAACCAAATACCCCCCAATCTGCTCCCAGAAAATTATTGATGTTTTCTCATTGAAGTCTTCTCCAAAAGATTCCTTAGATTTGGAAAATGGCCTTCGTTTCTCCTTCAAGAGCCCCTCAGGCTCTTCCAACCTTCATTGGTGGCACAGTTGGGAAATTTGGGGGCTGGAAAGAGTGAGTGAGTGTGTGTGTGTGTGTGTGTGTGTGTGTGTGTGTGTGTGTACGCACACATACATGGGCAATCGTTATCTGTGCACAGCAGGTCAATGATTGACTGAGACTGGAGTGACTTGGGCTCGGGAGTAGAGGCAATATGGCTTGAACGCATCCCCGTTTATTTTGTAGATTTCAGCGAGAAGCTTGTCAGAGGTGGCAAGCAATGTTGCAGCAAAAAAAGATTGAGGAGTGTTGAACAGTGATGTAGCCTCGTGTCTGTAGAAGACTGTGTTTCAAACCATGGCTTGAATGCCCTTGTGCAGCAGACAAAGAATGAAGGGAAATTTGAAGTGTCCAGATTTTGAGAATGGTATGCCACATATCCCTTGATTCACCATTTAGATACTGTACTGTGAACTCTGTAAGAAGGCTGTATACAGTTGATGCATCTCCTTTGGTTACTGTGAATTTGAAAATCATATCTTTTGAGCTTCCCCATGGATGGAATCCGTTGTGCAATTTGGGAACCAGCTCTTCACAGGAATCGGTGGAGGAGGGCTTTGGTAATGTCTTTTCCTGTTAGTCGGTAGATACTGTATTTGAATTTTTCTGGTTTTGTATAGGTGATCACAATGACAGCGTTGGATAGATGCAACTCTTTACGGGAGGGGCTTGCTCCACCGTACTTTGTAATTGGTTTTGAAATTTCTCCCTTCTATCCCGGATCTTTCATCCATGTTCAAAGTTCACTTATTTTGTCTGTTACTCTTCGTGTTGTCCTTGAGGATTCTTGCGGACTAGGTCCTGAAGTTCAGCTTTTCCTGTAGTGGTGGGTTTTGGATCGCCAGTCAGAAGACATGCAGCGAGGCGACATTACTAACCCTTCTGAATTTGAATTAGTCAGAGGGTTTCCTGAGGGGAGACCGCTTGGTAATGGATGCAGCATCCAAAAGATACCGCTTTCTCAGTACAGGTGTTCAGTGACCATCATGGTCGAGAGCTGGCTTGGAGTATCCAACTATCACTGTCTTATTCCTGTCACTAATCTTCAATATTCACAAAGCATTTGAATCTAACAGAAGCTTGCATGTGTCATTTTTAATTCCGGTATACAGTTTGATCCGTGTGGTCCTGGCATTTGATGATGGGGTTCAGTGACATGATAGAGGAAATTCCCTTTTGTAGCCTTCTGCCTTCACTGTTGAGACCACAACCACCTTCTGCATGTCTTGCAGTTGAAGGTTTTTTCCTTTTTTAAAAAAAAAATTCTTTGTTTTCGAGACTCTCCTTCGACACTGCTGTTCGAGGTGGCTCTGCTCAGGAGCTGAAATTGAATGGGCAAGGCAAGGAATTAAGGCAAGGGATCTCCCCACCACAGTGAAGAGATTCTACCTGTTATATCAGGTAGAATTGAGCAGCTTCTGCCGTTGGTTTTATTTTGGCAATAGCTCATCTTCACTCTTTCAAACGCGGCCTTCATATTCCAAACAGTTGCTCGCATCTCATCGAGACAGTTTGGATTAACAATTATATGGATTCTGGAGCCAAATGGTTCTTGTTAAACCCACGCTGAGCACTGGTAAGCAGGTCTTGAGGGAATTGTTGATTTTATTCAATCAATTTCCTGGTTATTGACTTGAAGTCAGGGCTGTAACTGCTTTTGATTTGTTTTGCAAATACTAAATGTTCTTCTAAAATTCTGAGTAGATTCCATTTGCGGCAGCTGCACATAGATAGCTCGGGAATGATTAATGTTGGTTCAGATGCATTAGCTTTCACTGCTGCAGGCAAAATACTTCCACAGCCTTGAGCTTTGCTGTGCCAGTGGTAGGTCCACTATTGAGGTATTGATCCTATAGCAAACATTTCAAGGCAAACAACAATTTCTGGACCAGATTACTCTTGTCACAATTGCATAGGATGACATTAGAGACATTGATTGATCTGAGCCATAATGGTGCTGGATTGGAGGTGAAAACAATCTCATTGCCCTATTCTGCCTTAATAGCTTTGAACTTTTGTCTAAATATTGAAATAACCATTTCCCTTTCTTTAAAATAAGTCTTGCTATGACTGTGGTAGACCATGAAACTCATTGCAACACTAGGGTCATTTGATCCTTTTTGCTGAGTACCCCATGATCAGGAGTTAGTCGGGGTAGTAGTGCTAAATGACGCAGATTTCATTCCCAAATGAGAGATGTTACTTTAACTATATGTAAACAGTGTCTGGCACTGTATTAGAAGTCTGGTGCATTGGACAGACACTCTCAAAAAACACAGATGTAATTAGCGGTGCTAAAATGAACTAAAGGAAAAGCTGGACCCCTCAGCAGCGTATCTACATTTTAAGTTTGTCTGGAGAATGTAAGCGATTGAGAATCGGAGGCTTAGTGCAGTTCACTTCCGTAAGAAAAGATAACTTGTAAACATTTTACATTCTACATTTGAGAGGTCGCATTTGTTTGACCTGGGGTTTTCCCTAAGTGCAGTTGGAATGTGTATGTTTACATCCATAAATCCTTGTCTGTTATGTTATATTTTATGTCGTGCTCTAATCTCCTTTAGCAGTTCAATGCATTGTGCATGACATGTCAACATATTTGTTAGTACAGAGCTGTTATCCTTGATATATGAACCAAACCGTGGGAGTCCAGTGTTAAATGTGTTCCATTAAGTAGTGTTTGCCTTCACTAAAAGCTTGGGTTGCTTGATCAAAATTGCAATTTATAAAATTTTGTGCCTGCACATCGGCAAATATATTTTATGAATTCCATCTCCCAAAAGAATTAGCATTAGTAACTTTTTTTTAAAAACTTGCTGGAATTTATGCAACAGTTTTGAAAATCATGCAGCTGACTTCCATGTGTGCTTGGGTTAAACAGAAATCACTCATTTAACGTGAGTAAAATGGGCAGATAAGTTTAATGCAAAGCAGTGGCAAGTACTTTATTGCAAGGAAGAATGCAGTAAAGTAACCCATATGGTACCATTTTCAGGAATATTGAAAAATAAAAACGTTTATTGACATGGCATGAGGAATTTATTACATGAAAGGATTAGAGAAACTGGAATTGTGGAAAGTATTTACACAAAAATAGAGGTAATAATTTAGTTCTGTTTCAGAAACATGGACTCTGAAATATTGGTATTGAAGCTTCATCTTCATACAAGAAGGATCTCTGATCAGCAATAAATATCTGCAGAAGGTGGGAGAACTGGATTTGATAAAAAAAATAATAAAGGAATTGAATGCACACTTAAAGGAAACATTTTGCAAGAGTGCGACCAAGAGGATGATTCTTTCTGAGCTAGCACTGATAGACATAGTGACAGAATTACTCCCTTTCGCGCAGTGTGATGCTGTTACAGCTCATGGTCTTAAATGAATGCTGGTATGTACGTGAGGCCATAAATATTTTGTCCTACCAGTGCAGTCTCTAACTGGAATGTGTGGCTCAAACTATAGAATATATATAATTTTACTTTGGATCGTAATAGCTGCCTGCACTGTTGAAACCAAAGTCCAGTCCAGCACATAAAGAGTTAATAACTTATTTTGTAGCACCAAAGTGCAGAACAGGTCTAGGCATAGTTATGGGCGAAAGATACAGTCAATTCTGAAACGGCATTCTTACCGCTGATGTGTATGAAGCAAAAGTGAAGTGGTTGAAAGTGAGTGAGCTGCAGTGGTTTTGTCCCCGCCAACTGTTTGCTTTTTATACTTCTCTTAAAGCCCTACTTTGTCTGAGGGCCAACCAATAGAAACAGTTGCATACAACCAGCTTGTTCTCCTAGGCAGTGGCTGTCAGTACGCTGACCTTGTTTGTTTTAAATTGCAGCCAGTCAACATGCGCTGGGGAGGAGCTAATGTCGAGGCTGTTCTCAGTGCTCTGCGCCTGCTGGAGACCTTTCGAAGAGATTGGAACTTTGCTTTTAATGTTCATATCTTATTTTTAATATTTCTGAGTTGGAGCTTGTACAAAAAAAATTTCCATGCTCAAGTTCCAATAGTTGGTGAGCTCCCCTTTGGCCCGTGGATCGACTGACTGATCAAGAGAACTGTTTTTGTGGCAATTTGAAATGCTGTGCTCAACATCCTGCCAAGTCTTTCGGCAACTTGGCTCCGTTTACAGTCAGAACCGGTTTGCTCTGGTTACATTGCATGGCGCATGAGGGGGATATCCTGTGGATTTTAAAATTTCTGTCATCTGGTTTGTTTTCAATGCATTACTCCTCACTGCAAGGACACCTATCTGATTTCGTTTCTTTTGCAATGCGTTCTCTTTTTTACCTTTCTCCATTAATCGTATAGAGTCTGTAACATTAGGAAGATCAACTGTCAAGTATAACTTTCAGATGAACCGGGGTAAGAGGAAAGGCATCAAAGGGCCAATGCATGCAGACATATTTATTTGCCACTTTTTAAGCTCTGCGAGATTTTTTAAAAATCATTTTTATTGTAAAATGTAATACTTATTGCTTAAAACTTTTAGTCGCATAATATAATTTTTGGCTCTGTATCAAATGTATCTGATCGAACTCTTGTAACTGCCATTAGATGTCATGTTAACCGCTTGAAAGGCACTCTATTTATTATTGACAGCTGTGGCTCACTTGAGCACAAATCTATGATGTTTCAGGAACAGAGTGCTGTACGGTAGGGGGTGCTGTCCTTTGGCCCTGATAGTAAATGGAGACTTCCATCTGCTCGGCTCCCTTGGGTGGCTGTAAAAGATGCTGCATTGATATTTTGATAAAGGCTGTGGCACATCCCTGTTTTCAGCCAGTACACATGCTTCAATTAACATTACATAGCCAGCAATCAATGTACAAATTGGTGGTCACCGCTCTGCTTTATAACATTGACTCCATGTACAAAGCTCTTCATTCATTTCAGGATGTTTTGTGATTTTCTAAGGTCTATTTACTATATTTTTTCCCCATTTTGTAAATATATTTGCTAAGTCAGAGAGGCCTTTCAGATTCATTGACCTTTTTCGTATCCTTATTGCAATGCAGTCTGCCCAAAAATACCTCTTGCTTCTTTTGGGATCTATCTCCACTGAGATTTTTTTTAGTAACTAATATGATTTTTGGATTTTGGAGGGATCAGAAGCACCTGGCGGAAACCCTTAAGACATGCAAACTCCAGGTAGTCAGCTCCCAAGATCAGGATTGAGCCTGTTCAGCTGCTGCAGCACTACGCAAGTTATTACTGTAAAGTTTCATAACTTTTTTGGACAGCAGCTGAGAGTAGTGTTCTGAAAATCAAACTGCAAGGGTGTCTTAAATTCTGCACCGCATGTTTACTCAATTTCCATTGCCAATGTGGAAGGGGAAATTCTGATTTATGCTAGGAGTGGAGGGGGGAGAGTTTGTTGAGATGAAAGACAGTAAATGTGCAGATGCAAGATTTTTTTATAAAACAATATTTTTGTGTTTTTATTCCTTAATGCTAGTAAATGCAATTGCTGTATTGTAATTTCTGTTACGGCAGAGCCAAGTAGGAAATAATTTAACTCTCCACTAAGATTTTCCCAAAACTTTGAGGCCTATTCCAACTTTTTATAGACCAGCATGCAGTAATGGTGTATATTAGGCCTTTCATATTTAACAACTGTGGTATTTGATATGGATGAGCCTTTCGATGTCAAAAGATTCAAAAATAAAAGCTCTCAAAGTGCTGTGGGCATGAGAGAGGGATCATGTACAATATCCCAGTGACTGAACATTTTAATTCCAATTCCCATTCCTGTTCTGACATGTCGGTCCGTGGCCACATTCAGGTGGGGGAGCAACATCTTGTATTTCGTCTGGGTAGCCTCCAACCTGTTGGTGTGAATATCGATTTCTCCTTCCAGTTTTAAAAAAAACCCCTCCCTCTCCTCTTTTTATTCCCCACTCTGACCTCTTCTCACCTGCCTATGATAGCACTGCCACCTGGGTCCCCTCCTCCTCCTCTGTCCTGTGGTCCACTCTCCTCTCCTGTCCTGTCGTCCGGCTTTACCTATCACCTAGCTATCCTCCCACTTTTAATCTGGTGTCTTCCCTATTCCTTTCCAGTCATGATGAAGGGTCTCGACCCGAAACATCAACTGTTCATTCATTTCTACAGATACCTGACCTGCTGAGTTCCTCCAGCATTTTGTGTGTGTTGCTTGTACACTGTTGTCTAGAAATATAAATTTGATAATAGATTATAGAATTGTTAACAAATAGATTAATATCTAGTTAACTAATAGACAGGTTCACACCTTGTGGCACAGTGGGCAGTGTGTTTGCCGTTTTCATAGCATTTGGTGGTTTTGTTTTTTGAGGTTCAGTTGGTAGTTCAATGCTCAACCCAGCCCAGAGAGCATGGGTCGGATTAGAACTCAGAAGCATTTGTCTCGAAGTCCAGTGCCAATGCCACTACACCACCAGCCGGCTATAGAATAGCAGTAACCTAAAGAGAAGTGCAAGGCTTCAGCTAAAGCTGTAGAACAATACTGATCTTTAATTATGAACCAGAAATGGGAATCATGCTGATCATCACTTATATGTCGTGAAATTTTATGGGTGTAAATTTATGCAATGTCAGTGTGATAGGATCTTTGACTGGAAGCAGAATTGTACTCCTTGAGAAAGTTGTGTAATTTTACTTGTAGGATGGAGAGCGTTGTTCTTTTCCCTGTGTCTGTCTCTTTAAAGCATTTCAAATCTGAAAGCCTTGCCATAAATGTAGAGTTATGCTTGCTCCTCCAGGTCACCCAAGCTGTTTGTCTTGATGATTGCTTTAGCTGCATATTCCTGGAGCCTGAGTTAACAATATAAAAATAAATCTTTATTACTGTCACTACATACTTCAAAGACTTGATGAAAGATCTCTGGTATATTTAATATTAGTGACTCCCTTTATTAAGCTGAAGGTTCAAACAGCAGAAAAGTTAGTGATTTTTTTTTAAAAAAAGAATTTGTCAGGGTATCGAGGGTTGATTCCTTGCGCGTAGTCAGGAATCTTGGTATTTCTTTCCTTTGCTCTGCCCCATCGAAGCATTCCAGTACTCTGACATGCTTTCTTTCTAAAGGGTAGTGAGATGCCTTTTGAATGCAGATGGCTGCTGGCGTCTTTTGGAAGGAGTTCTGCTGACAGTTGTGCTGGGAGAAATGACTAAATTTAGGAACCAGTCCAAAAGTGTTGAAACAAGACAAATGTGAAACATCCTAGCGCTGTAATGTTGTGTGTGGAGAACCAGCGTGCAAGAGCATAGTTGTGTTTTCTGCCAGAATAACGTGCTAAAGTACAGTTTGCACAGTTCACAACTGAGTGCTACAGCTAAGAAAGCCACTGTATCACAGTTCCACGGTTCGATCCTGACCTCGGGTGCTGATTTTGTAAAGCTTTTGTGTTCCTTCTGTGATCTTCTGGATTTATTCTGCTTTCTTCCCATATTCCAAATGTGTGCAGATTGTTAGGGTAGTTGAATCAGAATCAATCTAATATCACTAGAACACTTACAGTTTTGTGGCAGCAATTTATAATAAAAATAATGGTCAATTACAACAAGAAATTTATATTATACTTTTATATTGAATATATTAATATATTAAATAAGTAGTGTAAAAAGAGAGCAAACAAAGAAAAAATAGTTGAGGTAATGTTCATTGTCTATTCAGAAATCTAAAGACAGACGAGAAGAAGCTGTTCCTGAAGCATTGAGTGTGTGTCTTCAGGCTCTTGTACCACCACCTTGAAGGCAGCAATGAGTAGAGGGTGTGTCCTGGGTGATACGGGCTTTAATGACAAATGCTTCCTTTCTGAGGAGGCCTCACCTTATGAAGGTGTCGATGCTGGTGCCTGTGATGCAGCTGGCGGAGTTTACAACCTTCTGCAGTTTTTTCTGATCCTGTGCAATTGTCCTCCTCACCAGACGGTGATAGGTCCATACAGAATACTCTCCTCAGTAAATCTATAGAAATTTGAGAGAGTCTTTTGTGACATACCAGGTCTCCTCAAACTCTCAGTAAAATATAGCTGCTGTCATGGCTTCTTTGTAATTGCATCAATATGTTGGTCCCAGGCTGGGTCCTCATAGGGGCATTGTAAACTGCAACTGGTACGTAGGTGAGTTGAGGAGAGGATGTAGAGAATGAGAGGAAAATACAAAAACGTAATCAGTGTAGGATTAGTGTCAAAACTGGTGATTGGCAGTTGGTGTATACTTATAGACACATCCTCCTGTCTTATTATGTTGTATCTTTCTGTACTAGAACAGCCAAGTTAAGGTAAGTCATAGAAAAAAGGATGAATACTGGCCCTTAGCACATTCTCCACAGCCAGAAAGCAAGAATGTTCTGTGCATCTGGACGTGCATAGAATGGGACAGGTGGCAGGGGAGATGGAGAGAGCTCCAGGATTTAAAGAGTACCTTGTCGAAGCATTCATCTGCAAAGAGGCTGTGGTGTGCAGGCTTTGTGACCTATTTTGCAAGAACTTAGTAACAGACTAGTCACACTGCCATGTGGCTTCAATGACAGCCTATTTTGGAGGCACTAAGAGAGGTCACTTTTTGTCTTTGGCCTTGCCCCCGATCCAGATGGAGATTGGTCTCTGCCAGAAGAATATTTGAAGCTTTAAAAGAACATCTTATTTTGATTAAACATCGAACAGTGCAGGCTCTCAGCTATGATGTGCTTTATAGCCTTCTCCAAGATCAATCTAAAAATTTCCTCCTGAACAGCCCATAACCCTCAATTTTTCTTTCATCCCTGTGCCTATCTGAGAGTCTATTAAATGCCCCAAATGTATCAAACTCTACCACTACCACCACCAGCAGTGCGTTCCCAGACTAGAAGAACTTTTTTAAAAAAACAAATTAGAACACTATCTCTGACATTTCCCCTGTACTTTCCTCTAATCACCTTTTAAAAGAATGTCCTTTGATATTAGACATTGCCACCCTGGGGGAAAAGCAATGGCTGTCACACTGTCTATGCTTCCTGTCTTGTGTACATTTATCAAGTCACCTGTCATACCCCTTTGCTCCAAAGAGAAAAGCCCAAACTCGCTCAACCTTTCAACTGAGCAAAGAGATACCATCCTTGAGTAGACTGCTCTTCTCAGTGGATGCGAGGAGTTCTTTCTCCAGGAGAAGCTAACTGTTCTGTGCTAACAGCTGCTATATTTCAGAGAGCAGAAATGCCCTGAATAATTAGATTGTTCTCCTCAACAAGCAGAGATGCAAAAAATGAGCATTTATACAAAATGCTGGCAGAACTCAGCAGGCCAGACAGCATCTATGGGAGGATGTAGTGACGACGTTTCCTGATGAAGGGTTTCGGCCCGAAACGCCGTCACTACCTCCTCCCATAGATGCTGTTTGGCCTGCTGAGTTCTGCCAGCATTTTGTGTTTTGTAAATGAGCATTTATCTTTTTTTTGTAGGATAAGAGCCCTAACCTTCCCTCTCTCCCTATCATCTACCCTACTCTCATCCCTTCATCTTTAGTACAGTCCTGCCAAGATTGTACTGATTCCAAAGGGAACAGTGAACACAGCACAGGACAAAGTCACCTGTAATTTGGGGTTACACTTCTGAACTAGAGGTTGAAAGAAAGGATTGCACAATGATACATTCTTTTCCAGCTCTCAAGCAAATGAAGGTACAAGACTACAGATGCTGGAATCGAGAGCAACCTACAAAATGCTGGTGGAGCTCGGCAGGTCAGGCAGCATCTGTGGAGGAAATGGACAATTGAAGTTTTGGATGGAGACATTTCATTTGTGCTGAAAGAGTAAAGGGGGAGTTTGCCTTTCTCCAACAAATGAATCAGCAGATCTGTGTGCAGTTGATGCTCGCAACATTCTGACTTAAACTTTTTCCTGAAAAAGTTGATCTGGAGCAGGTGATCTGGAGTTACAGAAGTGCCAGTGGTCGCAGGGAAGATGCTCAGTTCCATTGTGGGTGTTTGTCAGTCCATCACCACTCTGTTTCAGGAGCACCAACCAATACCAGTTGAATTATTAGCGCACTCTCCTAGATGGGCAGAGTTTCAATATATATGTATTTATTCTTTGTAGGATCAGAAACCTAACTAGGGTCTGGCTTGGTGTGCACCCTTTAATTTCTTCACCTGACCCTCCAATGCATGATTTCCAGCTTGTTTCCATTCCAATGAAAGACCATCAACATTAATATTGTATTTCTCTCTCCATAGATGCTCCCTGATCTGAACATTTACAGCATTCTGTTTCCTTTTCAAATTCCACCAGGCCAGTTTCTTTTTTCTTTTGTGTATGAGAGGTAGACCTGTTTTCACCAGGAGCTATTCAGGGCAATGCTGATCACTGAGGATGTCGGGCAGTTAGGATGATGGTAGCTCGGGTTGCAGCATTTGATGTCATAACATCAAATGTCAGGCAATACCTACTCTAAGGTCAAAGGGGTCATGGGATCTGTAAGAACAATAATGTTAACCATTACAACATTTTTCTCATGAAAACTAACAACCTACACATCTTCTGAGAGACAATTCTTTGGGTCGATGAGCAAATGTGTGTTATTCAAAGGAGCCTATTGGGAAGAAGAGTGCAACCAGTGTCTGCAGTATTGAGAAGCCAGGACTGTTAACAAATACTGGTGCCCCCTTCACTTTAGCCAAATCAAATTTGGTTGTCTTCCGTGGGGACAGAGCCCGAGTGACCTTTCTGATACCGTGGTTAGCAGAAACTACAAAATATGGTGGATTAGCAGTGGCAGCCGCAATGATCTGGAAACCAGTAAACTGAGATTTGTTTTGGCCACTTTTATTGAAGCTCATTCTGAAGAATGGTATTCTAAAGATGAAAAAAGATAGATTAGCTTTAGTTGTCACATGTACATTGAAACAAGGAGCGGAATGTGTACTTTTACGTCGAGAACGTGACCTGGGTGCAGTCTGCAACCATCGCCGTGCTTCCGGTGCCAACTTGGCATGCCCACGACATAACCCGAACCCATGTGTCTTTGGAATGTGGGAGAAAACCGGAGCACCAGGCGGAATCATCGTGTAGTCACGGAGAGTACAGGCTCCTCACAGATAGTGGCGGGAATTGAACCCTAATCTTACAACTGGCATTGTAAATCGCTACACTGCCCTGCTGCTTGTGCTTCCCCAAGTTATTACAGTATTAGAGGGAATGTGAGCTTTCAGCTACTTAAGTTATCAAAAGAAACGGGTGTCCTTAAAGAATCTGCGTGTTGGTCTTTGCATCTGGACCTTTCTGTGCTTCTTGATCCGACCTTTACTGAGTCATCCAAGAGGTCCTTTCAGTAGCCAGAAGACAGCAGAATAGAAGCTGGCCTTGAGCTTTCAGACAGGCAGACCTGAGGTCCTCCTGCAGTGTTGCCATTGAGGCAGCCAGCAGAACCAGTGACTTGGCAGCTAGGTTCTACGAGAAGTGATACCTATGATTCAAAACATCGCCTGAGGGATTGCAGGATATGTTTAAGCAGGCCAGTCTGTTCTGAGAGGATTTTTCTGAGGTGCCCTGATGTCACCAGCGTATCCTTTTTTTAAATTACAAAGAAGGTAAGAGATTGCTCTGCTGTACTCCCAGTTCTCCTGTAATTGTTCCACAACAGTTGACATCAAGAGCTTTGAGCTCCAGTTTACATCAGAAGGGATTAAAACATGATTTGCAACAACAGTTGACATCATTGTATGCACACTGTAGAGGATTGAATGAGTCCATTTTTGTGGTTGCCATAATTTCATCCAGAAATTAGAAATGATTGCTAATATTACTTAGGAAAAAAATAATTTTGGATCATGAGGCTCTAGAAATGTATTCTTCCACTTTTTTTTAACCATTTGCACTTCCCAGCTTCTATCAGTCAATGCTCCCTTCTGTTGCGGACCAATCTATATTATGAACAATTAGCTTTCTTGTTCTGTACTTTTGGCTCGTTAGATAGGAATCCATTTTGATTTACAGTCTTCAGATTTGATCCTGTAGAATTTCCCATGAACTTTGATTGCTAATTACCTCAGTCACATTTCTCACTTATTCCTTGGACTACGACTTTAACCTTGGCTCATAGTTCTTTTTTTTGTGTGGGGATATGAGGTAAACAGAGCCAAATGTAATTTTTTTAAATCATTATCTATTTTGGTGCTATTGGATTTTGTTTTCTTTTTGACCAGAAACGCTGTTATGTTGCAAGGTTACTTGTGATTTCAGGTTATTTGTGGAAATTAAAAAAAACGAACTTTGTGGGCAATTTTGCAGATGTGGGAAACCGGTTATTTTTTAAAAAATCCTGGAAACTTATCAGGTCAGGCAGCGGCTGTGGAAAAAGAAACAGTTAATGCTTCAGATCAGTAGCCATCTTCAGATGTTGCGTAAACTACTGGATTTTCCTGCATTTTCTGTTTTTATTGCACATTTTGTTTCTGTGGTTTAGCCAGTGTTGCTTTAGAATGTGAGTGCAGCCTCTGGAAGTGAGTACACGTTGTGAGGACTGCCTTCCATGGATTCAGTGGTCGTTGTACCTTGCCCACTGCCAAGACTGTAAGAAAATGTGCACTTTTACTTGTGTGTTTGCTATGTGGACAGTATTTCTCTCAAAGTTCATTTTATTATCAAAGTACATATACGTCACCATATACAACCCTGAGATTCATTTACTTGGGGGAAAACTTAACCAATCTATAGAATAGTAACTCCCAACAAGGTCAAAGGACAACTGCCAACGTAAGCTATCGAACAGAGGGCAGAAGACAAGGAGCTGTGCAAGTGCAAAAAGAGAAACAGGAATATAAATAAGTCAGCAATACATATCGAGAACATGAGATGAAGCCCTTGAAGTCCATTGGTTGGGGGAGCACTTCTTTTGCTGAGAGAATTACACTTCAGTCGAATTCGGAATTCATCAGCAACAGAATTGCCAAAGCCAGTGCCGCCTTTGGGAGACTCCGTGAGAATGTATGGGAGCGGGGAGGACTCAGCCTTACCACCAAGCTGAAGGTCTACCGAGCTGTGGTTCTCACCACCCTCCTCTCTGCCAGCGAGACCTGGACTGTCTACAGCAGACACGCTAAACAGCTCAACCACTTCCACTTGAGCTGCCTCCGCAGACTTCTCCACGTACAATGGCAGGACAAAGTCCCAGACATGGAGGTCCTGGAGCGGGCTGGCACCCACAGCATCTACACCCTCCTACAGAAAGCCGAAGCCGGATGGGCTGGCCATGTTGTCAGGATGTCTGATAGTCGACTACCAAAACAGCTGCTGAATGGAGAGCTGAGCCAGGGCAAGCACTCAGTTGGAGGGCAGAAGAAACATTTCAAAGACTGCCTCAAAGTGTCCCTCAAAGACCTCAACATCAATTCCAGTAACTGGAATTCCAGTAACTTGCTCTGGACCGCCCAACCTGGTGGAGCAGGGCCACTAAAGGAGCATGTAGGCTCGAACTACCTCCACTTCCACTGCAGCACCTACCCTCGTGTCCCACATGTGTGCGAGCTTTCAGGGCCCGGATTGGCCTCACCGGTCACCTCCGGACCCACAGTTACAAACCCTCCACCTGTCACAAGTCATGGTCGTCTTCAACTCCGAAAGACGAACAACACATTCCTGTAACTGCCCTAGAGTTTTGCACTTCACTGTTACAATTGTGGTTCTTCTGTCGATGAATCTTGCATTAGAATGTGATCTCAATGGTGATAAATGAAATCCTTTTGTGTGAACACAAAAATGCTGTAAAACATCACTAGGTCAGAAGCATTTGTGGAAAAGGAAATGGTTACTGCTACAGGTCAAAGACCCTTGTTGGAAGATTGAAGAGAAGAAAAGCATTGAGTTGATCTAGGGGAGCATAAAGAGAGACACGGGTCTGGGGAGAAGACTCTTCACCAGAGAAATAAGCTTTGAAGTACATGTGGCAGAATAGTTCAATGTTGTGTTGGGCTTAAAATTCATTTTAATGGAGATACAATGAGTGATTGAAGCCTGAGCTTCAGCTGGAGGCTAATTGTTTAAGATCCCAAGTGATGGTGAAACCTAGACACTGTGGATTTGGTTGTGGGGGCCCCTCCACTGACTGCGATTGGGGCCACTGCTCCTCCCTCAGTCTCGACATGGTTGTGGTCTCTTTTTCGCTGTTAATAAAAGCCTGTTGTTCACTTCCAGTCTCCTAGAGTTATTGATGGTGCATCAGGTTGGAAAATTGCTGTTGAAAGAAAGTTCAGAGGTGGGGAGAAGAGAGTCCAGAGGGATATTGGAATTCAAGACCTGTTGGAGTTTGCCATCTGAAAAGGGATATCATTTGGAGGGAGAACAGATGGAGTGGTGGGGGTGGGGAAGACAATCATTTTGCAGCACTGAACACTGCGAAGAATAAAACTGCTCTGTGAAATATCACAGCTTTACGATAAGGTCAGTTGTTACGATTGAGGAGGTTGGTCAGTTGTATGTATGTGACGAGACAAGGCAGTAAATGTTGATCTGTTGAGGTGATGAGAACAATGCTTTGAAATATTGGGGCAGTAGGGAGTGTGGTGGGGTTGAATATACCCATGGTTCAGGGTAGGTCTGAATTGTGAAGGATAGGATTTCAGTTGGAGTCATTTTCCAAAGATGATGGTGTGGCTGTGTAAAGGAGATCCTGGGTAATATTCACTGTTCCTAGTTTTGTTAACGATGTGCATATTTCATATTTTATATTCCATACTTTACTGGGGTTTCATATTACCGGTGTGGATTCCTTCACTTGCCCCATCATTGAATTGTTCTCACAGCCTATGCAAGGACTCTTCATCTCATGTTCTCACTTACTACTTATTGTTGCTGCTGCTACTACTGCTACTGCAGCAGCAGTAATAGTAGTATTATTCCTGTACTATCGTCTTTTGCACATCGCTTGCCCACCCTATTGGGTGTGGTCTTTCATTGATTCTATTATGGCTCTTGAATTTACTGAGATTGCCCACAGGAAAACTAATCTCAAGGTTATATGGTGACATGTATGTATTTTAACAATGAATTTACTTCAAATGAATTTTGTTAGGAATATTAGGGAAAGAAGTCTGCCAGTCAATGCCTGAGGCCTGTTCTGTGAGCTCAGTCAGATGTTTGCTCGTCTCTAGACGGTGATTATATCACTCTTCAATTATCTTAACTCTAGGGAAAGTCTGCCAAGTTCGTTCAATCTGTGCCCTTAATTTAACTCTAAAGATACTTATGTTAATGTGACTTGTTTTAATCAGGTGTGCATAAGCTCAGTAATTCTATGGGTCTGGTTACCTTGCTCAATATTGCCAGCTGATCTCAACACTGAAGCACTTGGTAGGCAAAATAGTATAAGAGGAAGGTTTCTCAGGAATTTAGAAAAGTGATTTAATAAAAATATTCAAGAATTAATTAAAGCTGGTAAGGTAGCAGGAAATAACTTGTGCTTGCTGGGTGTTTACTAAACCTTAGAGCAAAGATACAGGCCCTCTGAGCAGAGTCCATGTTGATGGTTCCCTCTCGGCTAGTCCAAATGCCCGTATCTCTCAAAGCCTCACTCCTCCGTGTTACAGGGAATATACATCTATCCTGGCAGCCTTTCCCTATGACTTGAACCCTCCAGTCCTGGCAACATCCTCATAAATCTTTTCTGCCCTCTTTCCAGTTTAACCACTTCTTTCCGACAACAGGATGGCCAAAACAGTCCACAGTACTCATTGACATGTATAACAGCAATATAGTAACCCAGCTCCTACACTCAGTGCCCTGACTGATGGAGACCAGCATGCTAAATGCCTTTTTCCCCCAATCTATCTACCTGTGATGCTCACAGTTTATTCTGCTGAACCTCTCTGTTCAATTAAGTTCCTGGTTTAGCACTAGGATACAAAAATTATTTTTTTATTATCAAATTTACCAGTGGTAGTAATGGGGGGGGGGGAGGAATAAAATGAAATGTAAAGTCGGGTGACTAGTCACAGATCTAACTTGAACTTGATGAAAGCCCGACCAGGCCTGGTGCTTCACATTGGCAAATGACAGTTGGAAGTCTGGTGAGTGGCTTAGTCCTATCCCCTTTCTACCGTGGAAGATGTTATTCTCCAACAGTTTGTCCCATAAACACGGTGCTGGAAAATTGGGAATTCTCCTCCTCTAACAAATGCTGCACAGGACAAATTGAGCAAGCCCAGTGAGCGGAGCAGGCAGAGGACATAGGGTGGGGTGGGTGATGGGGGGGGGGGAGGCTGCATTTAATTTGAAGTGTCATAAATCAAATGAGCTGAGAGCAACAGATGGATTTACAATATTATAGCAGTCAAAATGTGGCTGGGTGAAGAGCAGGACTGAGCTTAATGGTATTGGGTATAGAATTTTCAGACACGACGGAGAAGGGGAATGCACATTTCTGATTGGAAAAACATCACAAAAGTATCTTGTGGGCATCCTCAAACAAGACCACATGGCTAAATTTTGGGAGTAAGAGAAGGCAAATCACTAGTCAGTGGGAAAAGATATGTAAGGAAATTGCAGAAAAGTGCAAAAGCATCAGGGCTATGATAGTGGAGGATGTTAACTTTCCCAGCATTGACTGGGATTCCCTTAATGCAAGGGGCATAGAAGGGACAGAATTTAAGTATGTCCCAGATAGTTCTTGAGATGGTACATATATAATCCTATGAAAATGAGGCAATATTGGACCTTTGGAAATTAAACCAGACAGGTGGTGTAAACGTCAGAACACTTGGGTACAGAGAAACTTCAAAGGTCTTTATTGAAAGGGATAAGGTTGACCCTTAAGTTAACATTCGAAAGTGGGGATAGGTATGACAAGTGAGCGTGCAGAACCTCTGCTAAGAGTCGAAAGAGAAAGCTGGCGAAATTAGGGAACCTTGGATGACCAGAGGTAATCGAAGAAATAAGAGATTAGAAATACTGGAATCTGGGAGCAAAGGAAGGACTCGGTGGGCCGAGCACTGTTATGGACACAAAGGAAGTGCTGACATTTTGGGTGATCATCTTTCCTTCTACAGAGGTTGGTGAAAGTTTGACTGGGGGAGAAGTTCTGCTCGCTTTATGTACTGACTGTGTGGCTAAGCTCAGCTCCAGTGCCATATTGAAGTTTGCTGATGACAGCACTGCTGTGGCCTGGATCAGAGGTGGTGATGAATCTGCATGTAGGAGGGAGATTGAAGATCTGGCTGAGTGATTCCAAAACAACAAACTCACTCGGTGTTGGAGCTGTTTGTTAACCACAGGAGGGGGAAACCGGAGGTCCGTGAACCAATCCTCATCAGGGGATCGGGGGTGGAAAGATTTAGCAACTTTAAATTCCTCGGCGTTTTCATTTCAGAGGATCTGTCCAAATCCAGCACTTAATTGCCATTACAAAGAAGGCACAGTAGTGCCTCTAATTTCTTGGACATTTGTGCAAATTTGCCATGTCATACAAATTTCTATAGATATGTGGTGGAGAGTGTACTGACTGGTTGCATCAGTCTGGTATGAGAACACCATTGCCCTTGAACAGAAAAGAACTTACAAAAACTAGCGGATACAGTCCAGTCCTCCCCACCATTGAGCACATTTACAACGGGCGCTGTTACAGGAAAGCAGCATCCATCGTCAAGGACACCCCCACCCCCAACCATCCAGACCATGATCTCATCTCGCTCCTATCATCAGGAGAGACAGAAGCCTCAGTTTTCACAATGAACGTTCAGTAACCATTATTATCCCTCAACTATCTGGCTCTTGAAGCAGAGGTTCACTTACCCCACACAGAACTGAATGGTCTCATTTTCTCCATTGCTTTTTTTTGAATTTGCAGTTTGTCAACTTTTGCACACTGGCTGTTTGTCTCTGTTGTGTGGGGTTTTTCATTGATTCTATTGTGCTTCTTTGTATTTAGTTTGAAACAACAAGAAAACAAATCTCAGGGTAGTATATGGTGACATATATGTGCTTTGATAATAAATTTACTTTGAACTTTTGAAGAAAAGCACATGATGCATATAGACAGTTAGAATCAAGTGAGTCCCATGAGGAGTACAGGGATTAGAAATTACAGATTTATGAAAATCTGACTTCATGCAAATTCTCTATTTTTCAAGCTGGTAATAGTAATGATATGCTTCATGGTATTCATTATCGACTGGATATATTATGTCATCAGTTTAATTATGGAAAGTGTTAGGGTGATTATTCAGTGAAGTGAAAGAATTATAATAACTGTATGTGAAGTAATGTGATATGGGTAGCTATTGAAATCAGACATTCCTGACTTGTGGAGAACTCCACCTATGCCAACATTCATGGAATAGAATTCTTGTAGTGCCTAAGGACTGCCTTAATAGAGGGTGTAGGGAAGTACATTAAAAAGAGCTTATAAAGCACGTTTAGCAGGTAAAATTACAGAGAATGCAATTCAGTCCATAGGAATATCAGGAGCAAGATGGTAGCTAGGGAAAGTGTGGGTCCCCAAAGGTATAATCTATACGTGGAGCCAGCAGATGTGGTGAAGGTCCTAAATAAATATTTTTATATTCACTAAAGGAGATGATAGATGGTGAGTTTGGGAGAGGTGTATTGCAAGTCTGGGCTGTGTTGGTATTAAGGGTGGGAGGTGTTGTTAGATGTTAGTGTCATTAAATCCCCAGGGTCAGATGAGATTGATCCTAGAATGCTATAGGAAACAAGGGTATTTCTGGGGCCCTGATGAAGACTTTTGCATCTTCCTTAGCCACAGGTGAGGTTTCAGAAGACTGGAAGATAGCTAATGTTGTTCCTTAATTTAAAAAGAAGAGCAGGGATAAGCCAAGTACCTGCAGGCTGATGAGCTTTGCATTGTTAGTTGGAAATTTATTGGCAATCTGTAAGGGACAGAACTTTAATGACGTATTTGACAAGGTCTGCATGATAGATTGGCCCAGATGGTTAAGTTGCATGAGTTCCAGGGCCATCTGGTTAATTGGATTCAAAACTGGCTTGATGACAGGGTAGTAATTTGAATATCTGTAACTAGTGGTGTAGTGCCTGTATTTATTGAGAAACATCGTCAAAAGCTGCAGCAGAATAGATCAAACAGAAATTGTGTGGAGCATTAGCAGATGACATTTAATCTAAAGTGATGCCTTTTGGGGAAATAGGACCATAATAGCTCAGGGCATAGAATATCGGAATGCGGGCTTCGTGTTGCAGTCTTACTAAACACGGATCAGGCTGCAAGAGGAATATTGTATATGGTTCTGGCTGTAGGATATGATTGCACTAGTGAGAATTCAAAGGGGATTCTTTGTGACAGTGCCTGCATTGGATGACTGGAGTTAATGGGGAAGGATTAGTTTAATGGGGTGTCCTTTTCCTGAAACAAAGGAGATTGGGGAGTGACCTGATGGAAGTTGATAAGATTGAAAGGCACAGATGGGCTAAATAGTCAAAATCTTCTGGCCTATGGAAGGGTTATTATAAAGGTGAGGGTTTCGATTTGAGGTGAGAATGAGTTTTAAAGTAGAACTGAAGGGAAATGGTTTTTTTTGCACTATATTTGATATCTGGAATGTTCTGCCAGAGGTGCATTGGAATTGGTCCAAATACTGCATTGGAAAGGCATTTGGGCAGACACTTGAAAAGGTATGGGATAAAACATGCAGTCCTAGTGAAGGCAAACTGGATTACTGTAAATAGCCAAAAAGATGGCTGTGAACGGGATGGGATAAAGGGCCCATTCCTGTGTTGTATGACTCTCTGATTCTGACTATCATAACTCTAGGGCTTTGTTGCCACCAGGAACTTGGCCGAGTGGTCGTGGATTTGGCTCTATGCAAAGAAAACTTCTAAGTTGTTCAAGCATACATGAATATAACCAAACGAAACAGCATTTATCTGGGGCTGAGGTGTAAAACACATTGCACACAGCACACTGCACATAGCATAAATAGAACATGGTGAATTTCAGAAAAATATACAGTAACAAAGAGGATAAAAATGATATAAACTAGGTTGTCTTGGTCCAGCTTGTTCTTCCACTGAGTGGGTACCGAGTGTGAAATTCAGCAGCACACAGCCAGCCAGGTGCCTCCTTCACCTGCACCCATCACAGGAGACTGTGAGGCTCGAGTTCCTTGTCTGCACAACAACAGAGGCCCTGCAGCCCCCAGCTGTCAGTCTCACCAATGAATCAGATGTACTGCTTTTTACATTAATAATGTCCAACAGAGTCTTGCAATCTCAATTAAAAAAAACATCCAAGACAATCAGTCACTTTTTTTTTGGACCACGCACAGTCTCTGTAAAACAATACGTAACAAGCCCAAGCGGCAACGTCATCGAGCAGCTTGCTGGTTGTCCTGCCATACTTGATACCGGCTACAAGCTCGAGGTGGATCATCTGACGAAGTGATGTAAGGACAATGACCTGGTCCTTAACACTTCTAAAACAAAAGAGATGATCATTGTCTTCAGGAGATCAAAGGACAGAGTACACACCCCCCACCACATACATGAAATGGAAGGTGTGGAAAACCTAAAGTTCCTTGGAGTTATGTTGTCAAATCAGCTGACACGGGCTACCACATCTCACTGCTTGTGAAAAAAAAGGCACAATAAAGACTAACTCAGAAAGCTGGAACAGGCCAAACTCCCACAAAAGCTGTTGCTTGACTTCTTCAGAAGCACAATTGAAACCATCCTGACCAACAGCACCACAGTGTGGTATGCCAGCTGCACAGCCGCTGAGCGACAAAACCTGCAACACGTGGTGAAGGCGGCCCAGTGAATTGTCAGGATGGAGCTCCCAGGACTGGACACCATCTACTCCAGCAGACTCAGGAGGAAAGCAAGCAGCATAACGGGAGACACCACACACCCCGGCCACTCCCTGTTTGACCCGCTGCCATCCAGCAAAATGTTCAGGACACTAAAAGCCAGAACAAATAGACTGAGGAACAGAGCTGTGGCCTCCATCACACCACTCCCACAGAACAATGACTGAAACCGTGAGCACACACAAAGGACTCAAATACTTGCACTAACGGCACTTTGTGCATTACTGTGATATTCTGGTGTTGCTGCAACTTATTTTCTGCTACTTATCTATTTAATACTGCTTTCTTTCATTACTGTCTTGTCTTTATCTACTGCTTTATTTAATTGCCTGAGAGGAAGCCAGAGTTTCACTGTACCTATGTATAATGACAATAAAGATCATTCAATTTAGTTTAATTCAATATTTTTAGTATCCGGTAGTGACTGGAGATCATAAAAGAGATGTACAGGATGAACAAACACCTTTGATTGGACCAAGAGTGGCTGTTGCATTCGAGCCACTGCCTTAAAAAATTTTTTAATATGTCTCAGATTGACTATTACTAACATACCCATGATATTTTTTGCATTCTCCAGTAGTAGCTTTTGTCCTTCCTGTAAATTCTGTACAAAAAGCCTTTGATGATATTAACAGCACAGCATCTTCCAACTTAACACAGAATCTTTTTACAATATTGGTTCCCAAACTTTGAGTTACCACCCCTTTGGCTCCCAGACCACATCCCTAGCAAATTCCTCTTGTTTTCCGGCCATTACATAAAAAGCTATTTAAAAATTGCTGATTTATGATGCAAGAAAATAGGAACTGCAAATTTAAAGCAGTGACAAATAATCACAAAAAATATTGAAATCTATTTGAAGCTACAAATAAAATGATTTAATTTCAGTAAAAACAATTTTCATCAGTAATTTTTAGATGGTACATTCATAGTCCAGCTATTCCTCCTCCATTGCCTTTCCACCTTTCATTAAGACGGCTAAGCTTGGTGCTGTGGTGTCAACTTGTCAGCGTCGGGTTGAATGTCACTCAGGAGGGTCAGATCCCCATGTTCAGTAATTTGCAATCTGTTTCATTGCTTTCAAAGAAGTTGGGCCAATGCACAGAAACTGCAGTCCTCTAAATATAAAGTTGGAAGGGCAATAAAGAACATCCTGACCTTTTTCCACACTGCAAGATTGCATTCAGAAATTTCTTTCTGCAACCAAAACTCAACATGATTTTTTGAAACTCTGCTTCAGCTCAGTAATTTTATAGCGACATCAATTCTTCCTTCATCCTTCCTCGTAATTCCTCATTAGAAGTCTTCAGAAATGGATTTCAAGTCAAGTCATTTTGACCATAACTGCTGGTACAGTGCATAGTAATAACGAGACAATGTTTTTCAGGACCATGGTGTTACATGACACAGTACAAAAAACTAGACTGAACTATGTAATAAAAAAACAGAGAAAGCTACACTAGACTACAGACCTACACTGGACTGCATAAAATGTATAAAAACAGTGCAGGCATTACAATAAATAATAAACAGGACAGTAGGGCAAGGTGTCAGTCCAGGCTTCGGGTAATGAGGAGTTTGATAGCTTGGGGGAAGAAACTGTTACGTAGTCTGGTCGTGAGAGCCCGAATGCTTCGGAGCCTTTTCCCAGACGGCAGGAGGGAGAAGAGATTGTATGAGGGGTGCATAGGGTCCTTCATAATGCTGTTTCCTATGCGGATGCAGTGTGTAGTGTAAATGTTCGTGATGGCAGGAAGAGAGACCCTGATGATTTTCTCAGCTGACCTCACTATCCACTGCAGGGTCTTGCGATCTGAGACGGTGCAATTTCCGAACAAGGCAGTGATGCAGCTGCTCAGGATGCTCTCAATTCAACCCCTGGAGAATGTGATGAAGATGGGGGGGGTGGGAGATTGTCTTCCCTCAGCCTTCGCAAAAAGTAGAGACGCTGCTGGGCTTTCTTTGCTATGGAGCTGGTGTTGAGGGACCAGGTGAGATTCTCCATCAGGTGAACACCAAGAAATTTGGTTATTTATTATCCAGGATTTGAATTGAGAGAAGATCCTGAAATCTCTCTGACATGTCTTTATGCAGCTCACCCAACTAGGGAGAGTATACTTGAAGATCATCATCTGGTATTCTTTCTTTTTCTTCCAACTCAAAGGGGTTCAGAAAATGAAAAAGTTGCAACGCTCGCTGTTCCACTTAATTAGGATTAATTTAGCAATGTGGAGATGACTGATTTGACTTAAGGGTCACATAATTTCCTTGCAATTGAAGATTGATTTTATTAAATTTTGCAAATAATTCTGACAAATAAGCAATGTCATTCCTAATATTCTTGAGTTGATTACTAAATGAAGCATTCAAGTCTTCAAAGAATTTTATCACAGTTTAAAAAAAGCACATTTTCCTCTTGAGAGCCGGCTGACTTCTGTGGCAACAGCAAGTGTTCACTCTGGTCATCGTTCTCAATATAAAACTCTTGAAATAGTTGAGAATTGAGAGCAAGGCACGTGATTTTATTTACGACTGTGATATCAGTATTTAATGATCTGTGCAGCTGATCACATGGGTTTTTTTGCGACTAGATGTTGTCTGTGAATTATGAGGTTTTTTTTAGGAAGTAATAACCCCACAGCGGTCATTGATGGTGCCCCATCTGTCGCACAAACAAGAATGTTGGTGAAGGAAATGTCCTTCTCTTTGAAAAGTTGCTCAACAACCCAAAATATTGACTCACCCTTCCTATCTGTTTTTAATTACGAATAAAAACTCTTGAACCATGCTTTCATCCTTTATTAAATGAATGTAACAAAGAAGCAAATATTCATTCCCTGGCAAAGTTAACTCATCCGACTGCAGAGCATGTTCTGTTGTCTTAAGTTTGTAGCACAATGTATCTTCCACATCCTCCAACATTTCATCCATTTGTCTTTGAACAGAGTTGTTGCCAAGTGGAATTGCTTGAATTATTTGGTCTGGTGATGTACCACACACAGAATCTCCCTTATTGCCGACAGAATCAGTTCTTCTCCAAATGTACGGGGCTTTGAGATTTAGCAGTGAGCAATGAAATGTTGTATGAAGCATGCGCACTTATCATTATATTGTTGTGACGTGTTGGCGATCATGTTTTGAAGTATTTTCCGTTTCTGAATGTTTTCACAAATGTGTTCTTTGGTATCAATATCTAAGGATCTTACCTGGTCCCAACATATTAATGAAGCTATAAAGAAGGCAATATTTCATTAGAAGTTTGAGAAAACTTGCTTTATCACCTAAAACACTCAAACTTCTGCAGATGTAGCATGGAGAACATTCTGATAAGCTGCATCACTGTCTGGTGGGGGGGTGCTACTGTACAGGATCAAAAGTAGCTACAGAGAATTGTAAAATTAGTCGACATCATCATGCAGACTGGCCTCCAAGACATCTTCAAGGAGCAGTGCCTCAGCAAAGTGGAGTCCCATTACTAAGGACCTCCATCACCCTGGACATGCCCTCTTCTCATTGCTACCGTCAGGAAGGGGCACTTGCTCAGGGACGCAGAAGCAGCTTCCTCCCCTCTGCCATCCGATTCCTAAATGAACACTAACTCACATTTTTATTATTATTTCTGTTTTTGCACTATTTTTAATTTAACTATTGAATATACATATATATCTGCCGTAATTCATTTTTCTTTATTTATCATCTATTACGTTGTACTGCTGCCGCTAAGTTAACAAATTACACAACATAAGCCAGTGTTATTAAACCTGATTCTGATAATAAGTCAAGTTTTTGTTTGCTTTATCAGAGTGTACTCCCTTCAAATTTTAAGAAGGCTAGACAGATTCATTGCCTCATTTGAGGGGAAAAAAAACATTTTCACACACCAGGCACGTAGGCTGCTGTTGGGTGCTTGGTGCAAATATAAATTCACATTTCAAATACTCCACACTATCCCATCTACCCTTTTTTTAATTGGTCTACTGCTGCCATTTCTGTCAGGGATTAATGACCACAATCAGTCACCTATTGAATTCCAACCTCAAGCAATCGGGAAAGGAGAAAGTTATGTTGTCATTGTAGCTCAGGCAAAAGCTTACTCTCTACCTGAAGGTACATAAAGTGGGGTAGCGATATCTCTGCTGGGTTGTTTGAAAGGGCAGACTTGAATTTTAATTCCATTGAACACCATGCACTAATCCACAGAAACTTCACTATTGCATGATTAGAGAATGGGAACTGTACTAGTTAATACTGTACTCCAGTAGTTAATAAGATAGTTAATTACAGTAGGTAATAATGCGCAGACCAGGCCTGGAAATAAGTCCATTTCTTCCGTTCAAATTTCTCATGATAGGCCATATACAGAGGTGCTGCGTTTGCGTTTCAACAAGTATAATACACTTCGAGCAAAGTTTAAGAGCACGGTGGGTTAGCAAAAGATGAGGTGATTATGTGATCATCGTAATCAATTGAGGTACTAAGGATCAAATTCTTCTAATAAGTTGAAACCCTGCTGGTTTAGTAAAGAAAAAACATAAAGGGCCCATTATAATTAAACAGCCAAATGTGCACAAATTGGAGCTCAACTCTTCCTAAAATTCATATTCACCGATCCTCAGTCGATCTTGGCACCTGCCTCCATTGAAACACAGTCCCCCACTGCGTCAAATCCTATGACCAGTTCTCTCCGGTGTTCTCTCTTCATCTCCCGCCAAACAAAATACCCAGCTCACTTTCCAAAGCACCCGTTATCTCTAACCATATTCTAAACACAGCTTCTAAAGAAAGACCATTATGCTAGCAGTAAAACCTTTTCCAGTGTGTTACTTAAGTAATTCATTTCTAAAATTAAGCCTGCAGTCCCTCAGCTGCCCCCATTGTTACTGAGCACCCACACCCTCCCCCTTATTTTTAGAAACTCCATTGTCCTGGGGGTGGGGGGTGATATTGGCCACTTTCAGAACCACTGATTTGTGCCCCAAACCTTGGTAAAAAATATTTTCACAGAAAAGTTGATATGCTGATTTCATCAAGGCTCTTTATATAGATTTCAAGGTGCAGAGTGAGTTGCCGTTGTCATTGAACTTCTGAGTTATCCAGATCTTTTCAGAATAATGAGGTACAGCTGCTAAATTTTAACAAATGCACATCACATACTCAAATCCCTGTTGATATTGGGAGCCTGACTGCTGCAGTCAGTTTTACTGTCGATACTTTCCCATCTCTGGGCAACCTACCTGTTCTAAAAGTTTGCTTTTTCACTCGTACCAGTAGCGTGTGCCTAGACTGGGATGTGTCCTTTGGTGTGCAGTGAGAGAAGCCAGCACTGCCAGTCGAGGTAACAAGGAGCTTAACAAGGAGCTTGACAAGGAGCAGGAGAACAGCATGCAAAATTTTCAGTGCTCTGCATTTCAGCAGATCTGGCTATTGGCACTAAACATATAACAATTACAGCACAGAAACAGGTCATCTTGGCCCTTCTAGTCCGGGCCGAGCACTTACTCTCATCTAGTGCCACCTACCTGCCCATAACCCTCCATTCCTTTCCTGTCCGTATACCTATCCATTTTTTTTAAATGACAAAATCGAACCTGCCTCTACCACTTCTACTGGAAGCTCGTTCCACACAGCTACCACTCTCTGAGTAAAGAAGTTCCCCCTCGTGTTACCCCTAAACTTTTGCCCCCTAACTCTCCCCTTAACTCACTAAATGGGCTCTTGGGCCTAAACCTGTCAGCTCCTGTTCCTGCTCCTCCACAGTCAGGTCGGACCTTTATTTGTAATTTGCATCGCGCTAAATGCAACCTCAGAGCTTGGTAAAGCAAGTAAAGCTCCCATCACACCGTGCATGCAGCATGCTGTTGAGAAGTATGTAGCTATATTTGTTAAGGGTCATATTAAACTTCAACTGAAACTTGTATCCAAGGAAAATACGTGCTGTATGGTCCATGTGGATTATAGCTTTAATAATGTTGACTTTGAAACTCTTAAGTGACTCCCGTTTGTGCTTCATATGCAAATAAAAACATTCCTTTTAAAAATTGAAGATAAATATTATCCCCTGATTGCTGGCAGGTTCTGAGTCCTTTGCCCAACTGCGTTTCATAAATTGCTCTTAAATCATTAATCCCCACAATATGATATCATTTGCAAGATATTACTACTTGAATGTTCATAACATTATTATGGTAACAGTTCTATAAACATAAAATATTTAAAGTGCTGCTTTCTTGATGCATTTAATTGTGGAACTAACCCTTTTTTGTTTGTCATTGTTTTCCATTGCAATGTCATTCATTCTTTATTTTAATTTATGCCTTTTGGATATTTTCTAATCAATGTATCATGTTTTGACCAATTTTCATTATTTCTTTATGTATTTTTACCTGGCTTTTCCAGGTATACTTCTGCTTCTGCCAAGGATTTCAGTTCAATATTTGCCAAAGCTCACTAAACACTGGTACCTAATGATTCGGTTCCTGTCTAGTAGCAATTCCAAATCTGAAGTTGCTAGTTTTCACCTTGGGCAAGATCACATAAACCAGGGGCTCCCAAACTTCGTTGTCTTTTCCCACTTACTGCAGGCTTTGCTGGACTCATACATAAAACCTAGCTTAATTGCCTTTTTTATACTATGGAAAAAGTCTTGTTTTTATAGGATTGTATGATGAGGATTAATTGTGTGGACAGTTAACCCTCGCCGTCGGTGCTGTTACAGTTTCTGTCTCTAAAAGACTAGCATGATATCCATGTAATCTGGGATGCTGGTATTGATGTTCCTCTAAGACAAAATATATGCTGGAGCAAATGCACAACAGAGCCAAGCAGACAGTGCCAAGGGTTAAAGAGCTGTTAAAATTTCATGGTTGGGGAAGAAATGGTTGGAATTTGTAATTTATTTTTTTAAATCCTATGCCCTGCATTAGTACTGATTTCTTTAGTATATATTTGTTGGTGTAGATATCATTCCTTAGGGCAGAAAACATGAATTATACGTAGGCAAGTTCACGCAGCTTGTACAGTAAGTTAATTGCCTCTTTTTAGAAGCTGTTTATATTTATAGCTTAGCACTAATGGGTGTTTCAGAGTGTGGCATCTGGAGAAGTACAAGTTCAGTCTATATCCCATAGTACTGATGCATATCCATACCTTACATGGGTTTAAAGCTTTGCAGGTATAGATAGGTCTTTAGATAGTAAGTAATTATGCATTGGAAAGCCTGCATTCATTGTCTGGGAATATGGCAAAGACTGGTTTAATTTGACAGCTATCTGCAACTTTCTTTTTTGTGTGGGAGAATGTTGGGAAAAGATGCAAGTCAACCATTGTTTTTAAAACAATAGTCCAAAAAAGTTAATTCCAGAGTATTTAATTCATGTTCTTTCAGGAAGCCTTCTGAAGAAGCTGACATGGATGAAGTTATGGCAGCTACTGTTTTGACCAGTCTCTCTACCAGTCCACTGGTCCGCAGTCCGTCCTCGGGAACACATATGTTGGGTAAGGTTTTTTTTTAAACACAAGTCAGTACTAAGCGTGTGGGTGTTATAAAATTGTTTCTAAAATAAATCAACTGCACTTGTACAGCACTTTGAACTTGACTATCAGGTGCTACCATGGTGAGCTAATTCCATTGTTGAAAAGGTGGAAATTGTCCTCCGTGTCTGTGTTGGATAGGATGAACTCAGTTCTGAATGAAGTTCTGTGACAAATTGGTGCCAGGTTCTTCCATGATTCTTGACTGAACACAGGCTTCAAAAGCGTGGGACGTTTTGTGGGGAGCTGAATGCGAATGAATGTGTAGATGGTTGCTGTTTTACTGCAGTTCATAACCGGTCTTACTTTGAGTTCTCTGGTATCTTAAAGGTAAAAAGAAGGATGTGGAAGTTTTGATGGAAGGAACAAAATTGCACCATCTACAGTTTCTACTTCAGAATGCAAGGACTGAGTGATAGGTTATCAGAATGGAGAACTGTTAGAGAGTGCTATATCTTTGATTTATTCAGCCCCATTGCTTAGCTATGGCAGTGACAATGACCATCTCAATCAGGGCAGTGCTGTCATGGAGTTTAGAACAATGCGGACTTGTTGGTTGTCCTTCAGTTGGCTCTCGTTGCCTCTGGGTGTTGCCACTTTATTCCATAAATAAATTCTCCAACTTTACAAACGGCGCTGCACGCCACTCCACTGAGCTGGAGAGGGTACCCGAAGAAATTCTCCATAATATTACCTCGGTTAGGGCATTTCAGTTATGGGGAGAAGCTAGCCCTGCTTTTCTTGGATCAGAGAAGATTTAAAGGGGTTATTGGAATTGTGAGGGACATGGTTGCCGGAAAATTTTCCCCTTATCAGCAGAAGTTTAAACTAATTAAAAGTAAAGGTAAAGTTCCTCCCGGCGCCTTGTTTTACACGGCTGAGTTGCTGGCTCAACAGTGATTCCAGCACAAATGGAAGGCGTGCAAGGAGCTGACCTGATTCGAACCCAGGACTACTTGCCCCAAATTCCAGATGCAGATGCCACTATACTGCTGGCTGACCGGTTTAAACTAGAGGATGTAAATTTAGAGTAAGAGGTAGAGAGGGTCTCGGGGAAACGTTTTTCCATTCAGAAAGTGGTAAGTACCTTGAATACCCTGCCTGGGGGAGTGGTGGAATCAGAGTTGCCAGCAGCATTGAAGAAATGTCAAGAGACTGGATAGGCAAATTTGCGAATGACGCCAATATTGGGAGTGTAGTGACAGCGAGGAAGACTATCAAAGCTTGTAGCAGGATCCGCCCCAGCTGGAAAAATGGACTGTAAAATGGCCGATGGAATTTTATGTAGACGTGAGTTGCTGTACTTTGGTAGAACTAATTAGAGTAGGTCCTACACAGTGAGTGGTAGGACACTGAGGAGTGCTACAAAATGGAGGGATCTGGGGATGCAGATCCATAATTCCTTGAAAATATCGTCACAGCATAGTTTTTTTCCTTTTGCTTGTTTTTTTCTTTCCGCTCTTTTCTATAAGTGTATACCTCAGATAAATACTTTGTGGAGATTTGTGATATATATGATAAATATGTACAATGTCTGAAATACATCTTATGGAAATGTTTGTTTGATGATGAGCTTCAATAAAAAGAAATTACAAAAAAAAAAGAAAATATTGTCACAGCCAGATAGGGTCATAAAGAAAGCTTTTGCACATTGGCTTTCATAAATCAACATACTGAGGACAGGAGATGGGATGTTACAATTGTGTAAGACTTTGGTGAGGCTTAATTTGGAGTATTATGTGTTTTTGTTCATCTATCTACAAGAAAGCTGTAAATAAGATTAAAAGAGTGCAGCGAAAATTTACAAGGATGTTGCCAGGACTTGAGGACCTGAGTTATAGGGAAAGGTAGAATAAGTTAGGACTTTATTCCTTCGAACATGGAAAACTAAAGGGAGCTTTGCTGGAAGTATACAAAACTGAGGGCACAGATAACGAGGCTTTTTCCTCTGAGGTTGGGTGAGACTGCAGCTGGAGGTCATGGGTAAATGTTTTAAGTGAAACATGAGGGGAAACCTCTTCACTCAGAGGGTGGTGAAAGTGCGGAACAAGGTGCCAGTGCGGGTGGTGGATATGGTGTTCATTTCACCATTTCGGACAGATTTGCAAAGGTACACGGAGGGCTATGGTCCAGATGTATGTCGATGGGACTAGGCAGATTAATAGTTCGGCATGGGCCAAAGGGCCGGTTTCTGTGCTGTAGTGCTCTATGATTATGACTTCATGACAAGAACTTGAATCATCAAGGCATAAGAAGGCCTAGGGCAAAGTTCTAGAAGATGGGATTAATATGGTTTGGTCCCTATTGATTGAATTGGGCTTTTTTTTAATGCTGTTTTACTGATCTATTTACGAGAGTGGAGTGCAGTAGTAAAATGCAGTCCATCCATGGGACTGCTGAGGTGGAAAAGCTAGCACTGTGCTCAGGCAGTGAGATGTGGGTGACAGGTTTACAACAGTACCAAGTGTATGAGGATGTGGTGAACTATCTGATTTGACAAGTGAATTCTGATTTGGGACTTTTTAGTACATCAGTAAAAATCTGCTGAATTGAGCAGTCCAATTGTATAGTTGGCAGATATAGCATATATCTACATAGCATCTGACAACTATCATTTATTTGACCATGTCTGGCTGTAGCATTACATCTCCAAGGTTAGATTTCTGTAGTTGCACCATGGAGAGCATTCTGACAGGCTGTATCACTGTCTGGTATGGAGGGGCTACTGCACAGGACCGAAAGAAGCTGCAGTAGGTTGTAAATCTAGTCAGCTCCATCTTGGGCACTCGCCTACAAAGTACCCAGGACATCTTCAGGGAGTGGTGTCTCAGAAAGGCAGTGTCTGTTATTAAGGACCTCCAGCACCCAGGGCATGCTCTTTTCTCACTGTTACCATCACGTAGGAGATACAGAAGCCTGAAGGCAGGCACTCAGCGATTCAGCAACAGCTTCTTCCCCTCTGCCATCCAATTCCTAAATGGACATTGAAGCCTTTGACACTACCCCACTTTTTTTTAGATATACAGTATTTCTGTTTTTGCATGTTTTTTAATCAATTCAATATACATAATTGATTTGCTTTTTAATTTATTATTATTATTATATCTTTTTTTCTCTCTGCTAGATTATATATTGCATTGAACTGCTGCTGCTAAGTTATCAAAATGCATGTCACATGCTGGTGATAATAAACCTGATTCTGATTCTGATATTGGTCTATCAGGCAGTTTGACAACTATAAATGGCCAGGTTTAATTAGTAGAATGCAATGGTGTAAAATACAATCATCTGTGTTGAACATGAGCTGAATTCTTAATGTCCTTCTGGAGTTTAGCCATCTCGGGTAACACATTAACAAGTATTGTACACAGAGTATTTTCAAATGACTCTACAAACAACACCAACCAGAAAATATACAACTCCCTTCATTTCAATTTTTTTCTAATTTAATCTATCTCGATAACTGTTTTAATATCACTATTTAATCTTCCATGTTTCTGCAGTCTATTAGAATCTTCCTGCATGTCATTCTATTATTGTTTGTTAGTCATTCTATGTAATGTAATGGCTCCATCTGTCTAAGTAGACAATGATGCGCCCGGGGCACAGACCTGGCCGATGAATATTGAGATCCTGGGCTGCCCAGATATCAGGATCCCCCTCTCGGCCTCGCGGATGTAGTCCAAAGGAATGTAAAGCAGTACATTTGGCATCAGCTTGGCTGTAGGAGCTGCCGGGAGTTGACATGATATGTCATCCAACTGTCTTAGCGGCTCCACTCCGCATTCATGTAGTGTTTACTCCTTAGCCTTCTCTGCTCCCGAAGATACCCACAAGGCAGTGGGGTCCGTAACCCTGGATACGGGCCCATACCGGGTACTGTCAGCCGGAGACAGCTGAGCCTGGGACTTGTGTAAGGCAGGGTTCTCACACCCTGTAGTAGTGACATATGGAGCCACAACCTATTCTATATTTCTATATGTACCAAATCACCCACTTTGATGGTCTAAGATGGTATAAATCTAACCCTACCCACATTACATATCATTGTTTATCCTGAACAAGTCCATTGAGTTAAGAATGGCTTGGTTCTGCTTCACTTCTGTGTGTCTGAGGTGGCTGATGTATGTTTATATTGCAGAAATAAATTAAAGAAAGCCATTCAGCCCAGGGGATTTTGTCCCATTAATGATTAATCAGCTTGTGAAAACATATTCCTAGTTGCATTACTAAACTCTTCACCTCCCTCTAGTACACTTCCTCCCACAGTCCACACTCCTCCTCTATCAGCTTCCCACTTCTTCCACCTTTCACCTTCCCCACCCGACCACCTGGGTTCACCTGTCACCTGCCAGCTTCACTTCCGCCACCACTTTGTTCCAGATCCTTTCCCCCTTCCTTTCCAGTCCTGGTGAAGGATCTACGCTCAAAGTGTCAACTGTTTCTTCCTTTCCCTTGCCTAGCATGATGAGTTCCTCCAGCATCTTGTAGTTTATTTTCTTGTAAGCCATCAGTTTGATTTGGTAATGGTGTCCATTGCCAGAAGCTAATCTAACAAATGGTCATATCCAGATATACATTTTCCAGAGAGTCTTTTTAACGAAAGCATTAGTTTGAAAACAAAATAAACTCCCCATGGTCTTCAGGCATGTTGTATAGCATTACAGCTAGGGAGACATTCCATACTCCGCTAATGTCTCTTTCCTAAATTCCCAATTGGGGTGGGAAAGTTGCAGCTGGATTTATCTTTGTGTTTTTTTTTAAAGCACAGTTTTGAGAAGTCTACTAAATAACATTTTGGAATGATTAGTTGTCCACCTTGGCCACAGTAAAACACTATCTGACAACATCATATGGGATAGAAATAAGAGGATTTTCATTACTTTGCATTTATATCCTGATATACTTAATATTGTATGCAAATTTCAAATATTGCTTTTTATATTTGCAGTATTCTCTCCATATCCCATTAAAAATGTGGCATATTCTTTGTTTGCTTTCTAGATAACTGTAAAGTATCAAAGGAGGGGCCAACTTTATCCGTCAGCTACAGCAGCAGCACTACTAGTGGTAATTGGAGTTGGGACATTCCAAGTGACCACTCCAATCCATCTACACCTTCACCACCATTGCCAGCTGACGGCTCCAAACCCTTCCCATTGTCTGGACAGTCAGATGATGGCATTGATGAACCAGAGGCATCTCACTTCCTGTTTGAAGAACCTACTCCTAGGAAAAGAAAGGTTTGTTTTAATTTTTATTGGTGAATCACTGGTTAGTTTTGAGTCTGAAAGCCACATCATTGCTACCTACATTAACTGAGTCAACATTTTTTCCCCGGTGACTCGACATGGACATCAGGGTGGTTTTCTTCTTTCTTTTTTATTTATTCATTTACGGGATGTGGGTGACATCAGCTAAGCCAGCATTTATTGCCCATCCCTAATTGCCCTTGAGAAGGAGACTGCTTGAACCGTTGCAGTCCCTGAGGTGTAGGTACAAACAGTGCTGTGCATAACAGTGGAGGGAATTCCATAATTTTTGACCCAGTGACAGTGAAGGAATGGCGATTATGTTTCCAGGTCAGAATGGTGAGTGACTTGGGGGGGGGGGGATTTCCAAGTGGTGTTCCCAGGTATCTGCTGTTCTTGTCCTTGTAGATGGACATGGGCCTGGAAGGTGCTGCCTTAGGAACTTCTGTGTGTTGTCGCAGTGCATCTTGTAGACAGTACACACTGCTGCAACTGTTCATTGATGGTGAGGGATTGGATGCTTGTGGAAGGGGTACCAATCAGGTGGGCTGGATGGGGTCAAGCGTCTTGAGTGTTGATGGAGCTGCATTCATCCAGGCGAGTGGTGAGTATTCCATTACATTCCTGACCTGACCCTTGTAGATGGCAGATAGGCTTTGGGTAGTCAGGAGGCGAGTTACACGCTGCAGGATTCCTAACATTTGACCTGCTCTGGTAGCCACAGTGTTTATATGGCTAGACCAGTTTGAGCTCACTAATATTTTTTTCTCATTCTCTTAATAATGGTTTTGCAACCCTGGATAAATATTATATCTGCTCCAGTTCAGTTGATTTTGGATGCCTTTCATCAATCCCAATTTGTTACTTTGAGCGTGGAGGATATATTCATTTGGATAAAGAGGAATTCCAGTTGCTAGGGTTTCTTCACTCACTCTGCCTTCAAGGTTTCTGGGCTTGTACAACACAAAAACTTAAAGAAATGTAGATCATTACTGTCTCTCTTCCAGTTACAGTTCGCAATTGCTTAGAGCCCTGAGAGTTGCAAAATGTCCGTAGAATCTGTGGGAGTGAGAGATTAATTGAAAAGGAGCATCTTGGAAGATTTGTAGGATGGAGGGTGATAAAGAGGAAGTTATAATTGCATAACGAAGCAAGATGGGGTGCATTAGAGGGTTCTTTAGTCCAGTGTTGTGGTGGCTGCAGATTACCACTGTTGCAAAAGAGTATCTAAACACAAATGTGATGCTAGGAACGGGTGCAGAAATAAGGCAGAGAAAAATTATGATCTTATTTTGGGTTGGGATAAGTCAAATTGTGTACCAATCAGCAAATAAGATATCACTTGAAAATAGTATTTGGTCAAAGTGATTTTGTGCACAATATAGAAAGGCTATTCCTACATCAGCTGTGTTGTAGCGGGTAGAGTTCTGTCAGTGAATTTCCCATATATGGCAGTAATTTGTCAATAAGGCTGTGATTTTGTATTACATGATTTAATTGTCAAAATTCACAAATGTTGCACATTGTGTTACTGTTTTACTACAAAACTTTGATTTCTGATCGTTTTATAAAAATGGTATTTGATAAGCTTAAGTTGAGGTACTTTTGAAGTTGCACTTTTTAACGAGGCTGGCATACATTTAGAGACATGATAGATGTTACACTAACAAAGATCCATTGGCTCAAAATTTCTTAGACCTTTGATGTAATTTAGGAAACTGGAAGAAGTAGCTTAATGTGCCCTCCTGCATGAATAAAAGTAATTACTTTATTCATCTGCAAGGAATAGTAAATTATTTTAAATTATGCTAAGTTTTATTTGTGATGTACTGTCAGCTGCAGACTGATCTTTGCAATGTACATAATGTTGGTGTTTTAATATTATTCTGTTCTAGAACGTCACTGTAAATATTTTCCTCAGAGGTGCAACTTACTATTTGCCAGAATGCTTTCAGATAGACTAAGTGCAACTTCATCGAATTAGTAACATGTTTCTGACTGGATTTGAATATATGCGCAAGTAGAGCAATGGCAGAGCTTTGTTTTATCCGTCATGCATTTAAGAATGCCCATTGTTGCAAAATATCTCATAAACACCATGCATCATTTTAATTTAAAATGGAAACACTACACTTGGATGTATTCTAAAGTATGAAATTTAAATGAGGTTCTATTCTTGAAAAGATATGTAAGACAAGTTACTCTGTGATTTAAATTATTCTATTTTTGGGAAAGTTGAGATGCCACTTGGCAGAACTTGAGCTTTTTTTTCTCAATGTTATTATCATTTCCTAAACCAGCTACACAATTCTGTAGTGGCTAGAAAAATTTGATGGGAATTTCCGCTTGCTTTTGTTTACCTATTCCCATGCAATTTACAGTGCAGTTTTTCTATGTAAAATGTGCATCAGTAACTCCCTTAAAGCTTTTTTTAAAAGTTGGGTCTGAAGAATCTCTACATGTACACATTTTTTATGTGTGTTTTGTTTAGTTTTTCTCTGAAAGTTTAACTGTGAGCTAGCATTCTGGAATTGCTCCAGCAATTAATCTCTACAACGACCACAAAAGAGTCTTGTTCCGGAACAAACCTTGATCTCTTCTCAGTTGTTTTTTTTTGGTTGTCTTTCATTTTGTTTTACAACTCTTTTGTTTGCAAAGGGAGGAGACTTACTTTGCTTTTTCCAGGACTAGATTAATAAGGTCAGTATGGTCCAAATGCATTTTTCATTGCCATTTTAATTTAGTTTTTATTCAGCTTATTTTATATAAGTAAAGTTAAAACATTACAGCTTTGAACACTAAAGCATTGTAAGGATAAAAACTAGGATTTGTAAGGACTAGAGGTAAAAAAAAGAAAAAGAAACATTGAACAAAGGAAAGGCACTTTATTAAAATGGTAATGCTCAATATTTATTAACTTCAAATTGACACTTTGGGCAGAAGCCATGTCCAGATTTACTTTTGTTCACCGTTCAGCAATGTTGTGTTCTGGACCCAGTGCAAGTTAAGTAAGGTGCCATGTAATGCTTTCTCTTAAACACACACTTCTTCTTCTCATCCATTTTCCACAGTCCCCCACTTGGAGAATTCTAGATAGCCTCACAGTTTGCAAATACTCCCGTATAAGTTTGGTTTGAGAACGTTGGCAGGTGGAGTAGTATAAACTAATGTTTCCTCTTTTGCAGAATTCTGGCATGGGCTATTTCTATGTGTTGTCCAAATTTGGATGCACCTAAAGTTTTAAATATCTTTTTCAACTACTTGCAGCTGTTATGTGGGCTGAAGAAATAATAACCTTTTGTATGAATTAGTTGTTTGTAGAGTATCAGTCCTTTCCCTGCATTTCTGGAATCTGGCTTTCTTTAATATGTAGCGGTCCTTAAGGAAGGGTGTGTTTAAACAATCTGCACCAAGACAGAATTGGACTTGTTTCCCAGAGAGTAACATGAGCACTGTTTCCTAACACACTTGCTTTCTTCCAGTCCTATTATACAAATTCATAGGCTTTTGAATTTATTAACACCCATCTATTGAATAACTGTATTCCTCTAAGTTGAATAGTGTGACGGTGTGATAGTTAAGTTCAAGCTCAGTGGAGTTGCGGAATGGTGCTACTAAAGGTGTAAAAATTGAAAGTTACGAAAACAAGCCATTGTATCAAGTAGATTGCCTCGTATTTGGGAAGTAAGAAGTGAGGTAAGATTTTCCTTGAATTTAGTGTCAGTTTCAGGGCTATAAATTGAATTGGGCTCCATACTGGCCAAATGCCTCTGCCTTTCATACATGCCACCAGCCCTGGTCTTCATCATTATCCAGCTGGCAAAGCTGCATAGAATAGTATCTGGTGTCTGGACTGCAACTGTATGTGAATATTGACTTGCAAAATATATGTACAATACCACAGGAATTTCTAAAGATTGGAGGCTTATTTTCAATTGAGGGTGCTGATTGGTTCATTGAGCCTGCATAAAAGCCACTACCCTCATCTTGCCTCTCCAAATGTTAGAGAAAATCAGATTGGAAACCCACTGAAGTACTTAAATAAATAGATAGATAAATAAAAAAAAATCTTGAACTCTTTCCAGCAATAACACCACATAAAAAATATTCCTGATTGTGTTGTCAAAGTAAGAACTTCTGAAACAGGTTGAGCCTGGTTAAGCTTTTTTTTTATTTTTATTTTCTTGTAGGCTAACTTCTGTAAGACTGCACCACAAAGCCGTATCATTATTTTAACCATGATTCTCTGGCCAGTGACATTGTTTTGCTGCAAGTGAATGTTGCTGAACTTTCCAGTGGTCCTGGTTGGAATTTAGTACCAATGCTTTGTTCATTTAGCTCCTCCATCTGTTCCATTCTTGCAGAACTCCATGAAGGTCATGTTTAAATGTTTGTGGAAGAATTGTGGGAAAGTCCTAAGCACGTCATCAGGGATACAGAAACATGTACGCACACTCCACTTGGGGTAGGTTTGAATAATCCTTGTATAATTGAATCTTGTAATTGGGACTAGTAGCATTTTAAGATATTCTGAAGAGTGGTTCTTTATATCATTTGTCTTATAATTGTGAATATGTTGACATTAAGTTTCTGGTCTAGCAATCCAGATGTGGAGCTAATGCCCAGACACGTAATTGTATACACTCACTGGTCACTTTATTAAGTACAGCAGTATAACATAGTGTGGTTTTCTGCACACCACTGTTGTAACATGTGGTTATTTGAGTTGCTGTCACCTTCCTGTCATCTTGAACCAGTCTGGCCATTCTCCTTGGACCTCTCTCATCAACCAGCGTTTTCACCCATGCAGCTGTCACTCACAGGATGGTTTTTGTTTCTTGCACCATTCTCTGTAAACACTGGAGACTGTCCTGCATGAAAATCCCAAGAGATCATCAGTTTCTCAGATGCTCTGTTGGCACCATCTATCATTCCACCGTCAAAGTAACTTGAATCATATTTCTCCCCCATACTGATGTTTGATCTGAACAACAACTGAATCTTTTGACCATGTCTGCATGTTTTTATGCATTGAGTTGCTGTCACATGATTGGCTGATTAGCCATTTGCAGGAATGAGCTGGTGTACAGGTATACCTAATAAAGTGGCCATGGTGCGTATATAAACTGAGGAACTGAAGTTCACTTAATTAAATAAACGTGGAATAAATAGCTGGTATCAGTAATGGTGACCACAGTGTGACTGATATTTTCCTGAAACCCCATCTGGTTCATTGATGTTCTCTTTAAGGAAGGATATCTGCTATCTTTATGCAGTCTGGTCTTCATGTAAATTCAGACGCATAGCAATTTGGTTACTGCTTAATTTGTAGTGAAAGTCTTTCAGTTCTTCTAATCCAGAATACTAATCAAAAAGCCTTTTCTTCATAAAAAAAATAATGTTGAAAGAAAAATGTAGTGTAGGTTTGCTCAAAATACTCTAACTACTTATCCTGAATACAAAATAAGGCACATGGGAGGGGTGTGTTTTTATGCCGTTTTAAAGGGATAATATCTGCTGAAATGCTAGCACTTCCAGTTTATCCTTCTCTCTCCTGATTCATAAGAACAGGGAGATCAAGCTCATGTTGTGGAGTATTTGTAAATTGCTGGTGCGAGATCCTGAAAGATCAAGTACAAAAAATGTCCTCAGAAACTAATAATTGCATCTACTGTTGCATTGATGTTAAGTATTTCTGTAGTATTTTAAAATAAGTTGTCAATGTCCTAGAATGGTGGAATTGGACAAGGTACCACATTACCTCTGAACCTTTTAATATAGAAGGATTTACATTTCATTTGCATATTTAACATCAGTCCTGGTCTGTGCTTGTGTTAAAAGAATGAGTCTTGATCAGTTTTGTCTTGTAGCCAATGTTACCATCATTTACAGTTGGCATGTTTTGATAACTTATTTTTGGAGTCATCTTTAATTTTAGTCAAGCGTTTCATAAGAAACAGGAGGGAAATCAAGTTGCCAAAATGAAAACTGAATTTGTGATTAAAGATTTTGAGGAATTATTTGAACATAGCAAGATGTAAAATATGAAAAGAGCTATTGGCTGGGTTGGGAGGGAGTAGGAATGGAAAGGTGGAATTCTACCAGGGTGAGAGAAGGATTTAAGAGGGGTGCAGGTACTTGACTGTGCATCAGCAGGTATAATGTGGAAGGGTGAGCAGAATTTAATGTAATTCAGGACACAGCAGGCTTTTAAAGTTGCATGGACGTACAAGATGAAATGTGTGGCTAGAAGTATTGTGGGGGGGGAAAGAAACTTGTTCCTTCAAGTCCTTTATTTCTTGTAGAATTAGGACATTGTCTAGAAAACTGAAACTTGCAAATCTCTGCAGCATGGTAGGTTGGTTTTGTAATCAACAATTAATAACTCATCAATTGAGAATATCCTGTTTTAAGCAAACGTTATGACAAAGGGTGTAAGAATGCATATCTCGTTGCAGGCATAATGGTGACTCTGACCACTGTGACGGTGAAGAGGATTTCTACTACTCTGAGATTGATGTAGATGTTGATTCATTGACGGACGGTTTGAGTAGTCTTACACCAATGTCTCCAACTGCCACAATGCCACCTGTTTTTCCAACCCCGGATTCTGGATCTTCAAATCCAGTTTTGGTGAAGAGTGAAGAAAAGTTAGTGACTCCTTTGAGTCGTTCAGCCCCGACCAACTTGTATCATGTACGCACTGACCATGCTTATCAGGTAAACTATGAGAAATGGTGATTATGTTAAGCTCTCCTGGTCATCCTCGCTGTTGTGTTATCTGGCTCAAAGCTACTGATTCAGCTCCTTTAGTTGGGCTTTGGTGGCTCGTTTCTAATTTACTAACCCTTATTTCAAAAATGAATAATTTTTTTAAAGATCTCTATTTCTAATGAGCTTAATTTTGCCTTAAACCTGCTTGAGAAAGAATACTTGTCAAATTAGAAGGCATTTTTTCAGGCAGTATCAGTCAAAATTGTAATAATTAGTGTTGTAGACATGTACTCAATACTTGCTGATTCCCACTCCCCACTTAAAATGTATAGTGCAATAATCATTGACTGTTAGACAGCAGAAATGAGCAGATCTCCACATGAATCTTCCAGTTTTATCACATATTTCTGTCTGTTCTTGACATTCAGTCTTATAATAAGACAAACCAGTTACCTTTAAAAAGAATGTATGGACTCTTACTGGTAGTTTCTGACTGAGACCATCTCTTTAAGTTGCTTAGTTTACAGTATCTATTACAATTTTTTTTAAGTTTAAAATTTGCAATCAATCCAACAGGAAAGTTTCTTAAAAATTTCAAGTTATAACCAGAGTCTGTCTTTTCATAGGTTCTTGTTTGAGATGCACTGCTTACTCTCTCTGGCATGCTCACATTTAATCATTAGTCACACTCATTCATAATCTCCATTCTTTGCCTAGATGAGTATATTTTTTCTGAAAATGAATTGCATTTAATTTTGAAAATTGGGTTTGCAGCACCTGGAAATTAGCAGAGACTAATGTTTAAACAACTTCCTGAATTACAATTTGAGGGCCACAGAATTTTGGATATATCACACTGGACATTAACACTAAACAATGAAACTATATTTGCAGATTGCTATTTCGAATTTGGACAAACTGAAATCATTTTGTGTTCAGGAAGACTACATTACCGTGCAAAAGTCTTAGCCACATACTGTACATATAGATAGGATGCCTAAGAGTTTTGCACAGTACTGTATATTTCCAGTTACCAAATAACACTTGATACTACTGAGCTAATACTGAGCTAAGTACTCTTTTTACAGTACATATTAAAAAACCTATGTTACAGTAAGTATAGACTACATAAAAATGAAAATAGGGTGGGAAAGAGGGGATCCCTCTTTTTCAGCCAACAACCTATCTCTGAATGTGAACAAAACAAAAGAGATGGTTGTTGACTTCAGGAGGGCATGGAGCAACCACTCCCCGCTGAACATCGACGGCTCCTCGGTAGAGATCGTAAAGAGCACCAAATTTCTTGGTGTTCACCTGACGGAGAATCTCACCTGGTCTCTCAACACCAGCTCCGTAGCAAAGAAAGCCCAGCAGCGTCTCTACTTTTTGCGAAGGCTGAGGAAAGTCCATCTCCCACCCCCCATCCTCATCACATTCTGCAGAGGTTGTATTGAGAGCATCCTGAGCAGCTGCATCACTGCCTGGTTCGGAAATTGCACCATCTGGGATTGCAAGACCCTGCAGCAGATACTGAGGTCAGCTGAGAAGATCATCGGGGTCCCTCTTCCTGCCATCATGGACATTTACACTACATGCTGCATCCGCAAAGGAAACAGCATTATGAAGGACCCCATGCACCCCTCAAACAAACTGTTCTCCCTCCTGCTGTCTGGGAAAAGGCTCCGTAGCATTCGGGCTCTCACGACCAGACTATGTAACAGTTTCTTCCCCCAAGCTATCAAACTCCTCAATACCCGAAGCCTGGACTGACACCTTGCCCTACTGTCCTGTTTATTATTTATTGTAATGTCTGCACTGTTTTTGTGCACTTTATGCAGTCCAGTGTAGGTTTGTAGCCTAGTGTAGCTTTCTCTGTTTTTTTATTACGTAGTTCAGTCTAGTTTTTGTACTGTGTCATGTAACACCATGGTCCTGGAAAATGTCTCATTTTTACTATGCACTGTACCAGCAGTTATGGTCGAAATGACAGTAAAAGTTGACTTGACTTGTTGGTCAGGGTGGAAAGTAGATTGAATTTTGAAGCAAGTAGAAATGAAAGGATATTGCTGTGTTTAATCTTGAGAAATAGGAGAAAGTCTGCAGCTGGACTGCTGAGAAAAGTTTGTACATCTTCAGTTAACTTTTGTTTTGCCTTTCTATTCCTGCAGTCATGCATTTATTTTCTATTTTATAGGCTACAGCACCTGTGAGCATCCCTGTATCATCCAAGTTCGTGCCAGATGCTTCTGGGCTGAGCATATCGTTGCAATCTCCACCTATAATTTTTAAAGGTTCACAGGCAAGTAGTACACGATCTAATTAGCTCATTGTTGCTTAGAAGCACAGTGTAACACATCCTATAAGAAAATCACAATGTAGCAAACTGTTGTACAACATAACTCTTGCCTTCAAATGGCATCACCTTTGCCTCCTTGTGAAAATGTTTTAAAGAACTCATTTTGAATCGGCCCCATACATAGATGGTGTTGGAGGAACAAAACTAAAATACGACCGACCTGCATTTGGTTGCAGGTCATTGGGAGTAAAGCCGTGCCCAAGGCTGAATTAGCCATGGTGTTATTCAGTGGCAGAAAAGGGTTGAGGAGACACGTGGCCTATTTCTGTTGATAACGTTCCAGTGTTCTGAACGTGGATTTAGTACATAGGGCTCCATTTAAGGAACTTTATGTACAACGTTCCATTTTAGGCATACCTCAACTGTTTTAAGAGCCTTGCTGATAACTTGATACAGGAAACCAGGGAGGTTGTAAGCTCCAAAAGTTGGAAGTGTTAAGATTTGATCAGAGGTTAAATTCCATAAAAATAAACTGAGCCTGCCTACTTTCTGGTTTGAGGGATGGCCAGCCAGTCCACGTGGATGAAGTGGTTCTTTGTGACAAATGTAATAGGCCTGCATGTTTTAATTGAATTGAGTTCACACTTAACCACAGATATGCCAGTTTTTCAAGGCTTTGTGGAATCTGGCAACTAAAGGTAGGTCTGAAGTGGCAAGTGCCTTTATGGGATATACACCTGGATGACCAGTGCTTCTTGCAGTCCAATTGAGCTTGATCTGACTTCCCTCCTCAAACAATTTGCTTTCAGCGTAACTTCCCCACACCCTATACACCTCATTCACACCTCTACCTGAGCCCTAACACACGACCTCTCACTTGATTGTACCCTTCTCAACCTTAAATAAACTTAATAGCCCAGCTTCCCCAACTCTCGGTTAGAGATTTACAAAGATCCGCAGCCTTAGTCTCTTAACTTCTAATCCTGAGACTCTTGTTTACCTAGTCTCATTGGCATCTGCCCAAATCTTGCGGACCTATCAACGAAGCTGTGTGAGGGTAGGAATGTGTGGCTTGTTCTTTTGGCCACAGTTTATATATGATCAATGATAATTAATCTCCTCCTTCCCAAGATGTTGATTATGGCAGCTTCTGGGATGGCATTGTCAAGCGATATTGGTTAAAATTCACACTGCTGGAGACTGACACTGTATTATGTACCACTATTAGCCTAAACCTCTATTACCTTGCTGCATGCTCTTCAACTTCTCCACCTTGCAAAGTAACAGCCATAACTCTCAATTAGATTAAAATCCTGCAGGTGGTGTCTATTAATTTTTAAATGTTTATGCCTTTTGCTGCATTTTGCTTTGTAAATTTTTAGATTTTCTTGGCCACTGCTGTGTATTTGCTAGATTTTTGCCAATACTTTGCTGCAGGATTTTACAATGATTTACAATAGAGTACACTGAGGGAATTATCAATGTAAAATGATAATTATAAAAAGGTACATTGACTTAATGCCTTTCATGAAGTTCCTCATAGCCACTGAATGCTATTTGTAGTCGCTACTTATGGAGCCAACCAAACTGACAACTTTGCCAAGCGAAAGATGCTCTGTGTATAATCTTGATTTTTAACGTCTTGTACGGAAGGCCTTTGAATGCAGTAATTTTTCACTACTTGAATGAAGTACCTGGCCAGGCTGCACAGAGCATTCCAGAATGAGATTTGTGTTCAGGATGCTGAGATGTAATGGCATCTGAGTCATGTCCTCCCTTTGAGTAAAGTTTCAATTTGTCCAATGCCCTTAGCAGGCTAGGAAGACTAAGTAGCACTAACTTCTGAGCAGTGAGGCCAATATTAAGTCTGGAGTATGTTAACTGTTTGAAATAAGCTCAGACATTATTGTTTAAAACCTGAAAAATATGTCCAGTGGGAAGGGACAGTTAACAAGCATCAGGTGCATTCCAGGTTAAATTCTCCTGTGAACTGAGCTACAACAAATCTTCAATCAAATGTATACTTTTTTAAATAAAGTTTGGGAATACACAGCTTGTTGCTTAGAAAGCGTAGAAATGGACAATATTTCAGATGTTTCTCTTTCCTATTTAGTTTCTGATTCTCATTTGCAGTGTTTTGCTACATAGATTTAGGTGTTACACTGTGGAAATCCAGAATTTCATGTGAATGTCTGGTTATCTTTAGGGTCCTTTAACACAAATTCGTCCAGTAAGTATTGTGGAAAAGCGACAGATTTCTCATCCATCCTTAAAGGTACATACTTCTCTCGTATCACCACCGAAACCAGGGACAGGAACAAGGTACTATTTTATGTTGCATATTTTAAACTGGTGTAATGCATTTGATTTTATGCATGATAATAACCAAAGTACATTGTTAGCATATAAATTGTACATGCTATCTTCACAAAGTACTTTGCATCATTAACATTAAATAAATATTCTTTTTAGACCTAGCTGCAATAAAGCAAGATTGCATCCATGAAAAGAAAATCATTAGAAACTATCTGAACTATTAGTAAGTTTGGTATTGACTCTGATCAAATTGTTCGAAGTGCTGTAGAGAAGTTATAAAAATGAAAATTCACAAGTGAATGGTCATTCGACCCATCCGGCCTGTGGTGGAATTTTGAAAGGACTTTCTAGTAGGTGCTAGTCTTGTTTGCCTTACCCCACCAAAATAAAATTGTTCATAGTTGAATGCTTATGATTTATAAGCATATAATGTCAGAGGCAGTTCTTTCAGTTGTTTGAAGATTAATGTTCCACAGGTTTTTAATGATTCTAATTTTTCAGAGGAGTACTGAAGCCATATTGTTATTTATGTCACAGTGTAAACATTGCTGTGTTTCTCAGTAGAGGCACTATATGCTTTAAAAGTGTACAATTTAACAAGGTAGCAAATATGTCAATGTCCTTCTGACGGTAGATTACAATTGTCTGGTTTGCATCTCTGCTCCCTCCAATCACCTCACTCTCCACCAAGCACCATTTTCTTTATTTAGAAATATGGCAAATTGAAGTGTTCAGCAACTTTGGAACTTCAGTCTTTGAGGGAACAGAGTGTGTTGATTGGATGAGTATACCACATCAAAGTATAACTACACTGCATTATCAACAAGGTTAAGTCAACCTACACCTTATTAAGTCTTTGACTAAACTAATAAGAGCAGAATGTGCCTATTGTTTTGAAGACAGTGAAAAGTGTATTTTTGGGATGAATGAATTCCTAAGATACAGCTTAACAATTGAGAAGCATTGTTTTTGCAGTTGTTTATTTCACACAGAGCATTTTGAAATAGGCTTGGAATTTCCAATGACTTGTTATGCCCTACAAATTACCATCAGAGTCAAATCCAATTTGGTTTCCTTGAGTGTCATTGGTTATTTTGAAATGGTAAGTATGCTTAAGAGAGGAAATATTAGGAACCAGCTCTCACTTTTTTTTTATATAGTGGGTTGATAAGTGAATATTTTTCAAAATTCCCCCTTGTGAAGACAGTTCTTGGAAATCTTTATTCTTGTTCACCCATTAGCCAACCAGAATGCAGAGGACTAGGTAATTTCCCTTTCATTCATCTTACTAACCACACCACTGTTAGTGCAGATTCATTTTATTTATTTAACTTGGGTCTGAACATCCTCACTTTTGTTGGTGAAAATGCCACATTATTAATGGGAAAAGTTAACACCTTTACATTGTTCTCTAAGTAAATTGATGCTTTTCTGCTTTCCTCCAACGTAAATGACAAAGTTTAGAGGAAAGTAGTTTCACTCAGTCAAGTAGAGCTGGTTCAAAACTTACTGCCCAAGTAGTGATAGAGGCAAAAAATTCCCACCATATTATAAAATTACCTGGATGAACACTTGGACCAAGAGCTGAGAGGTTAAAGAAGCCTAAAGTCCACTTTTAGTTATGAAGGGTTGAATGGCCTCTCTACAATAGTTCAAAGTAAACTTATTATCAGAGTACATATATGTCAACATACGCAACTCTTGAGATTCATTTTCTTGCAGGCATACTCTATAAATCCATAATAGAATAATAACCATAATGGAATCAATGTAAAACTGCACCAACCTGGGTGTTTAATCAATGTGCAAAAGACACAAACTGTGCAAATATAAGAAGAAAGAAAAAATAGCAATAAATATATTATTTGATATTGATAGCTATTTCCATAACTTTTGAATTCATTCAGTGATATCTTGTTGTAAGTAGTGGCTGCATTCACAAATTTGCATGCGTCTCCTTTCAGGAAGCCCAGAGGTGAAGGAAAGAAATGCCGAAAAGTTTATGGAATGGAAAACCGGGATATGTGGTGCACTGCCTGCCGCTGGAAGAAGGCCTGCCAGCGGTTTGTTGACTGAATTAATGGCACTTTCTGTATTTTGTACACTCTAAGATCTGACTGCACGCTGTTTCCTGAACGATCAATTATAATAAGGAAAAAAGCTAAAATATGTTTAAAAGCAGGGAATGCTTGAAGCATGATTCTGTCACGTGAAGCACTTCTAATTATGTGTGAATACAATCAAAAGAAATTTTAACTATTTTAAAAGTACATATTGACTTTTTTTTGTTTTTCTTTGAACTTGCTGTGTTTTTTTTGTGGCACTTGAATCAGCTGACAATTTTGCTAGGATGTTTTTCAATACTAAATCCTTGCCACTTTGTTGAAATTCCTAAAGTGGTTTTTTGACTGGCATGTTTGCACTCTGATCTCAGTTCATTTTAGCCCCTCTAATTTTAGGGAAAAAAAGACACCTTTAATCTTGAAGAATTGGCTCTTCATTCTCTGCAGAACCACGGGTTTCTCATGAGACATTGTTTCAGGAAACACATGCAGATTATTTCAAAAATTATTTTTTGTAGAGCTTTGCTTTTCTGCATTAAAATGTAAATTTTATAGTTTTGATTATTGATAGTAAAAAAAAAACTAAATTTTAATTGTTTTTACTGTGGAAACACATTACTGTCAAGTTTTTTTTAATTTTGATAAAGAAAAATTTGGCTGGTAATTTGAAAGTTAAAGTAGGGTCAGATCTAGCTGGAAAATTTCAGGATGTGCACCAGGCTGTACTGCACAATGAATAATTTGAGAAACACAGATTGACAAACGTGCAACGTTATAGAGTTGAGGAAGTACAGTATATAAGGTGTAAATGTCTCTTCACTGTAAAATAAGACTTGTAGCATAGCCTTAGTTAAGTTTTTGAGAAAAGAGAAGAATCTGATGGAAGTGGTTTTATATTTGATCCATTTTCATGAATGTATGACAACCGTCCTTTCACAGTGTTTAGTCTGTTCTTTAGCGCTGGTTGCCATTACAGTTTTCTTTTACTTTAAGCTATTATGCAAGTGTATCTGCTCACTGCTGCAGTTTTCTTTTGTTTCTTGATTGGTTACTTTTTAATGACTGTGACCAACAGAGAATGCTGCACCTTTTAGTACCAGGATATTAAGCTAAATTCAATCCAGTTTATCACCAGATGCATCTCATCTTCAGGCATACATTTAACAGTAGGTGAAACCGGCAGCTTAAAAATTAAAATAGATTGAATATACAGGGTTTATGATTGCTTTCCATCCAGTTAGTCACTGGCCAGTAAGATGATTAATGAAGTTTCTGAACACATTCAAATAATGGGCAGTTTAATGATGGGTACTACCAAAAAAATTGATTAACTTGCATTGCAAAAATGATGCTTTGTATTTTCAGATCATTAAAATTCTCAAGTGAAGTTACGTTTAAGCTGTACTGGCACACTGGCCCTTTTAATAATTCACAGCCCCTATGAACCATTTGTTTCTTTAATTAGAGAGGAAAACAAGCACGTCTCAGATTGATCAGTGTTCATTTGTACTAGTTTAGAAATAACATACCAAAGTCAGTCTCTCCACAACCAGTTTGATATGCTGTAATCTCAGGATTTTAATGTTTATAACTGTAAAATGAAAAGCAGAGACTCTAATATTTTTAATTATATACTAGATTTTTTTTATAAAAGGGCTTACCTGTAAAATAGATGTTGCATAAACAGCTCTAAACTGGTCTTTGACCACAACTGGTGACATAAGCAAATGAATGTAAACTGCTAACTTTTGCAGCTTTCATTACATCAGTTTGTTCTTTGCATATTAGGGAAAAAAAGGTCAATGGTTAATTTTCCATATGTCATTCTGCAAAGGAAACTGTGACCCACAACAAAGCTTGTTTTATTGCCAAATGTATTGGTATTGCATAATTGTGGCAGTAGACATTCCAAGAGAGAACTTTATTTCTGCTTTGAAGACAATGTGTATTACCAGCAGTTGTAACACCTTTGGTTTCAGAACTTAATCATTGAACAGGTGAAGAAATCAAAATCCTTTAGGGGGAAAATGCACTTTTTGTATGAAAAAAAGTTATGGATGATGTGTATAATGTGCTTTTTTATTATGTCATAGAGGTGCAGCATTTGTTTTCCTTTACTGTGTTTCAGTGGAGATGTAAAATTCTCATGGTTTTACAAAGGAACATAATTACTAAGTTAACCAGAAATGGAAGGACCTCTTATTTCTGTACATACACCTGTAATGCTGTGCCGTGTTTTACATGAACAGCAATGCCTACTGCTGAGGTTTACGTGCCAATGTAATTCTGGGTTTCATATTTTTTTAAAAAATGCAAGAAATAAAGATCCTCAGAACCAGCTTTGTCTAAATAGTATTGCATTTTAGGGAAAACATGTTATCAGCAGATGTTGTCATAATCGACAACTGGGCTTTATACTGTCATGCTTAACAACATAATTATTACTTTTCAGATGATTTGAAGCAATGTAAAGCTGACTCTCGGTCACTGAATTTATTATTGATCTGACTCCTGAACTTAAAGCAATGATTTAAGATTCCCCCTAAGATGCAGGGCTGCAGCATCTAACCTTAATCTTGTGTGGAAATACAACTCCCATTTCTCAGCTGAAACAAATTAGCAACTCACCTGCTTGTGCAGTACACTTAACATATTGCAGCTGAAGGTGGAGCTGTGTCAGCGCAGTACACTTAGTGCTGCTTGTATCAAAGCCAAGCAGTATAAATGAGGTATTGTTTAGCTGGAATGTTCACTGTAATTACTAATCCCTGACGAGCAGTAAAAAAAATATAAACGCAACCACAAACCTCAAATGTTTCTGCCAAAAGCAGACCAGGAACATGGTCCTGATCAGAGATTATATTAATGACATTTGATCTCCACATTCTGTGTATTTTACAAGAGCTAAGCAAAAATCCTCAAGTTATAGTTCAGTTGCAAGATTTTATTTTAATGACTAACCATATGTTTATATGCCAGGATATGGTAAAGCAGTAATAGACTGTTCACATTTTACAAGAATAATTGTGTCATTAATGGAGACATCAGTACTGATGAAAATACACAATTCTTATGGGTCTTTGCTGGATTTATAAATTCTATTCCCATCTTAAAAATTTAACTTGTTAGCAAGACAAGGTAAAGGAAGCATTCATGAGCTGACACGTCTTATTTCAATATATTTCACTACTTCTTTCACCATGAAGTGTTTTACAATCAAATAATTTTCTTCTTAATGAGATATGGAACTGAATTGTTGAGCACCTTGTTGTGGGATACGGTATTGCCAAGATAAGGAATTCATTATTGGATGCCAATTCATTCAGTTTCTCCTTATAACATGAGCCCTTCAGTCCTTTTAACATTCTTAGACCTTTTCTGCACCCTTTCCAGCTGAAGGGCATCCTTTCTAGAGCTAGTTGACCAGAACTACAGTATTCCAAGTATGGTCATGTACAGCTGTAACATGATGTCCCGACTCTGGTGCTCACTGTCCTGAATGAAGGCAAGCAGACGAACACCACTACCACCCTGTCTAACAGTGTCCCTACTTTCAGGAGCTAGCGGATCTATCAGTGTACAATAAGCCAAATAACAGGCTGTTTACCTTTCTGATGGCAAGTTGTTTTAACATTTTACATTGTGAGAATCAACTTGGTTTACCTTTAAATACTTCTGCTCTGTTAGGTCAGACTTTTTTTAATAAAATCTGGGACAGCAGTGTGTTGCAGCTGGTGGAGCTGCTGCCTGAGTTTAATTCCTGGCCTCTGGTACTGCATGGAACTCGCATGTTCCTGAAACTCTGTGGGTTTCTCCCATTCCAAAGCAGTGCAGATTGGTGGGTGTGGTGAACTACATATACCTGTCTGGACACGCCCCCTGCTGACTGCTCCTGTGGCATCTCCCACAGACCCCTGTATAAAGGCGATTGGAAGCACCGCTCCTCCCTCAGTCTCCAGGATGTTGTGTGATGGTCTCTTGCTGCTGACAGTGCTTTCTTCCAGCGAATAAAAGCCTATTTCGCCTCACGTCTCCGAGAGTTATTGATGGTGCATCAGTAGGCTAATGGGCCTCTGAATTGCTCTTGGTCTGTTGGCTAGTTTTAGAATCGGGGTGGAGGGGAGTTGATAGGAATGTGGAGAAAATTAAATGGAGTAAGTGTAATTGATATTTGTGGTCAGCACAGTGGGGAGCAATGATAAAACACTAATCAGACCAAACTGCCTCTTTGGAAAGAGAGAAAGTTCAACATTTATAGCCACCCCCTTCATCAGAACTGAAATAGAAAACAAGTCTTATCTAAAATTGCTGAGAGTATGGGGGGACAGACTAGATAGAACAAAGAGAAACTCTGTGATTCAGTGAGGATGAGTTGGTGTAGAGCAGCGTATTAATTAATCTGGTTGATGGATTAATGAGGGACAAAAATAGGACATGTGAAGCAGGTCAGGTCATGCCAGGAGGGAACATCTGATAAGTGACAAAACAGAGCGAGTTACCGGAAGCTATTGAATTAGGTATTAATTCCCAAGGCTCCAACATGCCCAGAAGGTAGATGAGATGCTGTTCCTTAAAATTGCTTTTGACCTCATTGCTTCAGTACAGGAGGCTACAGATGAGTCTGAATGGAAAGGAGATGGGGAACTCACCGAAGTAAGTTTGAGAAACAATGTGTAATCAATTCAGACATTTGTAGCCATCTTAACTCTATTTAATTCAACTGTCAGTTTACGTCCTTGTGCGTTGTCAGGACTTCCCCATTCTGCTGTGAGTCAGTGATATGGAGTCAGTTTTCCTCTCTCAGAATAGCCTGATACATTTGGCATTCCCTACAACCCTACACTTTACAGTCTTTGTTGTCTCTGACCTGAGCATCTCAAAGCTCACCCTCTACAACTAAAACACCAACTTGCTTTCTCTCCATTCTCATGAAAGACTTCAATCTAAAATGTTTCCTGTTTTTCTTTCTGAAGATGGTACTTGAATTGCCTTGGGTTTTTCAGGATGGGAGCTGTAGGTCTTCAGTCTCAAGGCTGAGCTACACAGATTTTAAATTGCTTGAGAGATACAGGATCAGTCATGGATGTAGATAGGAGGTTCAATATGCCCAGTGCAGCTTCTGTTTTTTAAGTTTTCTGTTCTAATAATTACTGTATGCATTTGTCACCGTCCAAAACACCAACCTTAAAAAACCTGGATGTAACAGCTGTACTGGATTATCAAAAACAAAATGAATACCTGCTCCAGAAATAACAGTAAGTCCTTGTTGACTAGTGTTAGATCAAGTCACCCTTGTATATTATCCACCCATGCATGTTCCTAGGGCAGAAGTCAAATGGAGTTGTTTCCACTTCGGTAAGACAGGATCTACAACCTGATGGTTTATTTGGACGTTCCGCCTTTCCTTCATTCCACCTTAAGTAATTAGAAGCAAAATATACTATGATTTTTTTTACATTGATCCTTCTGTCAAATGGTGCAATGCTGAAAGGGGTTGAACAGTTAATTTATGGAAATAAAAGATGTAGTTTATTGATGGAGGGGCTACAGCACTACCTTGGCTATTTGGATGGAGGAAGTAATGGGATGCAAAGTCAGCATAAAGGTTAACTGAAGTTTCTGGATAGAACACTTGCTCATAAATGTCCCGGAGAGGAATTCAAGTAAGAGTAATGGTTCATTCATGAATGGAGACCAGAGACAGCATTCATCTATAATTGTAGCACGTGAAAGGTATGGAACAATTCTGTTTAAAAAGTGTTCCATGGCAGCTTGCTGCTGTAACACTCACCTCTAAGACTGGAACCTTAGAGAGCTGTAACACATTATCCATGCAGTTTACTTCTGGCTGCTACATCGGCAATTGCATTAATACTCAATCCTCTTCTACCTTTCAATTAGAAGAATAATTTTGCCACAGAAACTTTCTTTAACCTTTCCATGATCCAACTTTTAGCTACTCACCTTGCCTCATGCTCATTTCACTTTAAAAGCAAACCAGGTTCCCATCCTGTATTTGAGCCTTTGATGGCTGATGAGCATGTTTTCACTAATATTCTGGGCTCACAGAGTACCACACAATTTCTGCTGAGAGATGGTTGATTGACCATTAACAAATGGATTTATAAAGTTAATCACGTCCAGTGATGAACATTGGGAATTGGAATTCAGTGCTTGGATCTGCTTTGTGTTCTTTTGATTTTGTTCATCATTATATGTGCAAATTTACTTCTCATTTCAATCATATTGTAAGAGTACACTTTCAGTTTGACTTGCAACAAATGAAATGCAGTGGTGTATTCATAGATCTGCTGGAAATTGGGAGACCAGTGTTGACATCCATTATACAATGGCAAATTGGCCTTGCTGCTCCACTTAACATGTTAATGACGCACACAGAACCTGCTGTTTAACCTGTGCCAGGCCATACTTCCCGTGTTAATATTCGCATAGGCCAGGTCTTACGGACACTGCTATCTGTAAAGAGCATGCTTGTATCGGGAGTTCCTCTGGAACTTCCATAGGTTTTGTTGGTCCTTCCAATGTGCTTAAGATTTCTATAGCCAAGGGTGGTAATGGGGACAAGCTCCCAGTACCTAGTAATTACTCCCAAGGGCATGCACTTCAAATAGCCTCTGACAACCAAGTCCAGCTCCTGGCCTTCACATATGGCTTAGCTACTAAGCCCAGCTTAGACTGGAGAATTCTACAGACTGCAGAAGGGGCAAAGGCAGGTTACAGTCACTTCAGGCAGATACAGCTCATCAGTCGTGGTTGGCAGCTGATACAGGAAAAGGAAAGCTCTGATCTCAAACCTCCGCTGCCTTGCGGCTGTACCCTCTAATGGGGAAGGCTTTGGGAGTAAACCCCAAGGGGGGAAACCCAGAGCTGGAGTCCCTAAGGCAGTCCCACATGGAGTTCAACGTAGTCTGGCCACTCCTACGACTCTGCTAGTACCAAACTGTATTAGGGGGCTAATGCGCCAGCCTAAATTGGCAGGAGGTGGCGGGTAGGGCAGCCTTGACCAAGAGTGATTATCCTGCTGGAGTTTTGGTAATGCATAATCATGTACCCAATGAATACAAATTGTTCAGACTTGTTTGTCTCCAATGCTTTGGAGAATGCATCTGCTGCACATAGCCAAGGGCGCTGCAGCTGGGATGTCTTCCTTGATTAACTTTAGTGCTGAAGTCCCAGAGCTGGCAGGGCTAGGGCTTATGTACTGTAATGGGCTACAAAATGAGGCTGCCAGCATTGCTGACAACAGCACACCCTTCCTGATAAACTTAATGTATTCTTTAAGATGACTGGTATGCTACACTCACCCTGAGAGCCTCCAATACACCTAACACCATTGTGGACACTAGACCATAAGGAGCAGAAGTCGGACATTCGGCCCATCGAGTCTGCTCCACCATTTCATCATGAGCTGATCCAATCTCCCCTTTAGTCCCATTCCCCCGCCTTCTCACCATAACCTTTGATGCCCTGACTACTCAGATACCTATCAATCTCTGCCTTAAATACACCCAATGACTTGGCCTCCACAGCTGCCCATGGCAACAAATTCCATAGATTCACCACCCTCTGGCTAAAAGAATTTTCTCGCATCTCTGTTCTCAATGGGCGCCCTGCAATCCTCAAGTCATGCCCTCTTGTACTAGACTCCCCCACCATGAGAAACAATTTTGCCACATTCACTCTGTCTATGCCTTTCAACATTCGAAATGTTTCTATGAGGTCTCCCCTCATTCTTCTAAACTCCAAGGAGTACAGTCCAAGAGCGGTCAAACATTCCTCATATGTCAAATCTCTCATTCCCAGAATCATTCTAGTGAATCTTCTCTGAACCCTCTACAATGTCAGCACATCCTTAAATAAGGAGCCCAAAACTGCACACAGCATTCCAAGTGAGGTCTTACCAGTGCCTTATAGAGCCTCAACATCACATCCCTGCTCCTATACTCTATTCCTCTAGAAATGAATGCCAACATTGCATTCGCCTTCTTAACCACCGACTCAACCTGGAGGTTAACCTGAAGGGTATCCTGCACGAGGACTCCCAAGTCCCGTTGCATCTCAGAACTTTGAATTCTCTCCCCATTGGAGTAATAGTCTGCCCGTTTATTTCTTCTTCCAAAGTGCATGACCATACACTTTCCGACATTGCAATTTACTTGCCACTTCTTTGCCCATTCCCCCAATTTATCCAAGTCTCTCTGCAGACTCTGTTTCCTCAGCACTACCGGCCCCTCCACCTATCTTTGTATCATAAGCAAACTTAGCCACAAAGCCATCTATTCCATAATCCAAATCGTTGATATACAATGTAAAAAGAAACAGCCCCAACACGGACCCCTGTGGGACACCACTGGTAACCAGTAGCCAACCAGAATGGGATCCCTTTATTCCCACTCTGTTTCCTGCCAATCAACCAAAGTTCTATCCACATATGTAACTTTACCGTAATTCCATGGGCTCTTGTTTAGCAGCCTCGTGCGGCAACTTGTCAAAGGCCTTCTTAAAATATTAGATCAGTCTTCTGAAGAATGAATCAGAAGAAAGCATTGGGTCCTTAGGTCCTTGGCAGATCGGCTGGCAGGGGTATTTGCAAATATTTTTAACCTCTCCCTGCTTCTGTCGCATGAGATTCCCCACCTGCATTAAGAAGATCACTATCATCTAAGGAAAACAAGATAATGTGCCTCAATGACTACCGCCCAGTGGCTCTGAGATGCAACATAGTGAAGTGTTTTGAGATGCTAGCCATGGCACACATAACCTCCAGCCTCCCAGACAACCTTCACCCACTGCAATTTGCCTACCACCAAAACAGATCTACAGCAGACACCATCTCCCTAGCTCTACACTCATCTCTAAAGCATATGGACTGTAAAGACACTTGCATCACACCTTTTTTATTTACTGTCTACAGCTCTGTCCATAATTCCAAGCATTCTCATCACCAAATTCCAAGGCCTTAAAGTCAACACCGCCCTCTGCAACCGGACCCTTGACTTCCTGACTAACAGACTGCAGCCAGTAAGGATAGGTAACACGACCTCCAGTGCAATTATTCTCACATTGGTGATTCACAGGTCTGCAACTGCAGCCTCCTACTCTAGTGCCTGTACACTCAAGATTGCATGGCCAGATTCTGCTGACTCCATCTACAAGTTTGTAGATGATACAACCATATTGGGCCATATTTCAAAATAATTGGGAAGAGATAGAGCTTAGTAACATAATGCCATGACAACATTTTCCTCAGTATCAGCAAAACACTAATCACTGATGTCATGTGCTTGTCTATATCAGTAGAGTTGAGGTAGAGCATAAGAGAGCTTCAGATCCTTAGGAGTGAACAGTGCCAACAGTTGTCCTAGTTCAACTGTGTATACACCACAGCCGAGAAAGCTCACCTTTCTCTACTCACCCCGCAGGCTAAAGAAATTTAGCATGTCCCTGTTGACCCTTAGTAATTTTTATTGACACACCATAGAAAGGATTTGGATACATCATGGCTTGTTATGGCAACTATTCTGCCCATGACACAAGAAACTACAGAGTTGAGAACATGGCTCTGTACATCGCAGGAACCAGTCTCTCCTCCACGGACTCATTCTACACTCCCATTGCCTCAGTAAAGCAGCCAACATGATCAAAGGTCCTATCTACCTGAGACATTCTCTCTTCTCTCCTCTCCCATTGGGCAGAAGTTGCAAAAGCTACCACAGCTTCTAACATGCTGATATAAAACTACTGATTGGTTCTGTGGCATAGTAAGATGGAGCATAATCCTTACAATCTACCTATTATGACCTTGCAATGCTGCACTCTCTGTAGCTGTTGCACTTTATTCTGCATTCTGTTAGTGTTTTACCTTGTGCTCTCTCAATACACAGTGCAATGAATTGCTCTGTACAACAGTATGCAAGGCAAGCTTTTCACTGTACCTCAATACTTGTGACAGTAAACCAATTCCAATGTCTCAATGCCTTAAAAGCTTTAACCAAGACTCATTCCAGGCCAGATCTGGAGAAGTATTGCCCAATGGACTATCCAGTACAACTGCTGTACTCAAGATGATGAATAGTTCAACTCCTCTGTTGGCAGAGAGCAAGTAGCATATTTGTGAAACTGATAAAGGAAAGACAAGTATTCGTAACACAGAGCTCTACTGCAGCTACAAAGGTTTTGTTCCTTAAATGTTGTGTATAACCACAAACTAGACATGTATGGGGAAAACCAGAACTTGCACACTTCAATCAGCAGTTGTGCTCCCTGCTATTCCACCTGTAGCCGTTGAGCAAAGACTCTTCCTTTTACATCTGGGTTTTCCCTCCAGTCTAAGGCCAGCTATTACTAATGCAATACATAGATTCTTTTGAGGCATTCTGTCCCAGAGTGATGAGACGATAACTCACCTCCGTGTTTGATATGTCCTCCTCACCTGACTATCATGTGGCCATTCCTCCAGCCTGCAATTGTACAGCAAGAGGAGGAGTGGAAGTGTCAACAAATTGAAGCTGTATCTGGGTGTGCATTGACCTTTGGTCTAACTGCCATTTGTTTCTGATGAGTGGAATCATTAGAGCTTAAACAAGGAAATTTGTGCCCATGCCAAGTTTCTCACTAGCATATTTTGTTCATACTGCCTTTGGGCCAAGTTAGTCCTCTTCTGCAGTGACTTACTGAGTTCACTGATGTCCTGTGCTTCTTAATCTCTTCCTCCATGAATTCTCAACAAATTTATGGGCATCTCCTCTAGTACTTTTAATAACATCATGTCAACCACAAAAAATTATTTCTGATAGCTTCCTTTCATCCCCAATCACACTTAAATATTCATCCCTAATAAGTTCCATTCAAGGGCAAATTCTATTTAAGAAATTAATGAAAGACATATAGACAATAGAAAAATTGAATTCTATGTGGGAGGGAAGGGTTCAATTGATCTTAGAGTAGGTTATAAGGTCGGCACAACATCGTGGGCTGAAGGGCCTGTACTGTGATGTAATATTTTGTGTTCAATACCTTAGCTTTTATTGAATTAGCCTTGAATGGCTCCAAGGAATGGAGGCTATCAATTCTAATGGACACATGATTTACACACTTATGCGAAGTCTAGCTGGAGCTCATCAAACATTATAAGGTCTGTTTATTCTATCAAAAAGTTGCTTACTTTTCTATCAGGACCAGAATAACATTCAAGCTTAAAAAGCAACTAAGCAAGTACCAGGCAGTGGCTGTATTCAATATCCCCTTCATAATTAACTGTAATGCCATCACCAACTCCCCACACACATTCTTTGAGTAACCTTAAAACTTCGTGGAACAGACACATAATTACTGTAACTGCAAGTCCATAACAGAGGCTATATATTCTGCAGCTTAACTCTCTACTCCACAGAGCCATTCCATCATATATGGGCATGTCAAGAATATAACTTATGTTTGATTAGATTAATACAATTCCAACACCATTATTATTATCTAGAACAAAGCAGCCCATTTAGTTGGCACCCTATGCACTGTTTAGAACATTCACTTCCTCCATAACAACTGCATGGAACAACTTTTTTTTAAAAAAAAACATCATAGTAGTCCACTTCAGCTACTGAAGTGACGGTTACCAGTCAAGAGGAGAGCAACATTGCACAGGTACACAAGTTCGCATCCAAGCCAGTTGTCCTCCCGAGTTGAAAATATATCTGTTTCCCTTCAAAACTGAATCAAAGTCCTGCACCCTTTAACAGCACTGTGATAAATAATCACACGCATCACAATTGTTCAAAAAACAGCTTCCCACCACTTTCTCAAAGGCTGTTAAAAGGAGTGTTAAATGCTCCATTTGCAGTAAGTAACAACCACATCCAATGAGTGGATAAAAATAAATTGAAGTTTCCTGCTCTTTCTATCTTTCTGTTTTCCTGATCATCTCGGCATCCAGTTTAAAAATGACTAATAGAGTCGCCTAAATCAACAAATATCTGATTGAGAGAGAAAAATAATCACCAGATAACCACCACTGTGCATTACTTTTACATGTCCCATGTTGTCTTAGTGTTCATTTGCAGTGGAGGTTACAAATGATCCTGAAAGATGAGCAGGACTGCATCTCAGCTTAGGTATTTGGCTTCAAAGAACACTTTGAAGGGGAATGACAACAGCATTGCCAAGAGCCCGAGTTTCCACTTCAACTTTGTTTGGCTTGTGCTCTAATGAAGAGAGAGACCTTGGGTGTCAGACACTGCACAATGGTTGAGGGTGCAGGAACTAAAATGGAGCAGAGCATCACTTCATGCAGAACGGGTTACTGATTCTACACAGACACGCAAGGTTGGTGTTCAACGTTCCCAAATGCCTTGACATTAAATGCAGGCTTCCAGGCAGAGCTGCACTGCTCCATGTGTCCCATGTACTGACCCAAGTAGAGTCTCAAGTACTGACCCAATTTCTTAAGATTTTTCCTCTTCACCCTCTAGACTTGTAGTTACCAACCTCTCACAGCTGGCTCCTACCTCCTCACCAAGATCAACAAGCAGTATTGCTCTGGGGAGACTTATTGTTTCAGACCATTCACAACATACACTTTATTAGGTACACCTGTTTGTTAATGCAAATATCTAATCAACCAGTCATGTAGCAACAACTCAATGCAGAAAAGCATGAAGACAAGATCAAGAGGTTCAGTTGTTGTTCAGACCAAACATCAGACTGGGGAAGAAATGTGATCTAAATGACTGATGATGGAATGATTGATAGTACCAGACAGGGTGGTTTGAGTATTTCAGAAACTGCTGAACTCTTGGGATTTTCACGCACAACACTCTCATTTAACCAATAGAAAATGGTGTGAGAAATGGAAAACATCCTATGTGCAGCAATTCTGTGGGTGAAAACTCCTTTTGAATGAGAGAGACCACAGGTGAATGGCCAGAATGACTGACAGGAAGACATCAGTAACTCAAATGACATGTTACAACAGTGGTGCACAGAAGAGCATTTCTGAATGCAGAACACATTGACCTTGAAGTAGATAGTCTTCAGCAGCAGAAAACCTCACTGGGTTCCATCCTGCAACTAATAAAAGTGGCCACCGAGTGTATTTCTTCTTGACTCTGTTCTTTCTCACCTCTTCCGTCTCTTTCCACTCCCATTTATGACACCTTTGGTGCCCTCTGGCACTTCAACATTTTCAAGTTTCCTGGTCCCAACAACTCACAGAATCTTGGCATGGCATAGAAACAGTTTCTTTGGCCCACCTCATCCAAACCAACAACTATGCCCAATAACTAATCCCATTTGACCTCCTTAGGCTGCTATCTCACTACACGTTACTTAACACATCCAAATCCCTTTAAAAAAATTCAGTTCTATCTGCCTCTGTCATTTTCTCTGGCAGCTCATTACAATACTCACCATCCTGTGTGTGCGGGAAAAACCTGCCACTGAGTTATCCTTGAAATTTCTCCCCTCACTTAAGCCTACGCCTCTAGCTTTAAACACCCCCGCCTTTGATAATCAATCTGTCCTGCCCCTCAACTTCAGAAAAACCTCTGCTTCTTGTGTTCCAATGAGAAATGAAGCTCAATTTATATAATTTCTCCTAATAAGTAAGGCTCTCAAATCCAAAACAAACTTCTGCACTCCATCATCATGGATGCACAAATTAACACAACTCCATCCCATACAAAAATGGACTAAGGACTCTTTCCCTCCCACTTGTTAGCCCAATATTGCCTATCTGAATTTGTTTTTACATTACATAGATCTTGCAACTCCACTCGTCAAATGTCTAGTATGAGAACTCGCATCAAACCTAAGCCACGATGCACTGGTGGATACCTGGAACCAGCTATTAATGTCCACACCAGTCCTAACTATACCTACCCTCACTTTACTTCCTGGAAGGACTCCATTCCATTCTTCCAGTGTCTCTGTCTTGGTAATATCTTGTAAGCCTTCCCCTGACCAATGTATCTAAAAGTCTTCCTTTTCTCATTGTCCTGGCTTCCCCTCTACCAATGAGCCAAAGCTCTACTGTTTGTCAAGTCCAATTCCTGCACTTTGCTCCAAAGGCATCCTGAGTCAAAACAGATTGGTTCCTCTTGTTCCCAACTTCTACCTACTAGTCTCCAAATTCTTTGCAATTCCTGCCTTCTTCAAAATGGACATCATCGGAAACATCTTTTGCTCCCCATTAGCATTTTTAAGGAATAGTTTCCATTCCGGTTCTCTACCACCAACACCCCCTTCTCAAAGCCTTTTCACCAATGCAACCTCAAGAAAGGCATTACCTGTGTCTTTATCCCTTCTCATTATTGACAAAGCCAAAGACTCCTTCCAGGTGAAGCAGTGTTTCACTCATTACTTCTTATGGTATATTGCTTTCATTCAGCATTCACAGTGTCTCCTCTACATGAGAGAAATCAAATCCAGAATAAAGCATAATTTACAGAACCCTTACAGACGTTCCACAAGGATGACCCCAAAATTCCAGTTACCTGTCATTTAGTTCTCCATCCCACTCTGATCTCTGTTTCCTTGGCCTCTTATAATATTGCAGTGGAGCCCAATACATGCTCAAGGAAAAGCATTCATCTTCCAGCCGAACACATTACAGCCTTCGGAACTCATCATCCTGCGTAGTCATTTTTTTTACCTTGTTCTACCTCAATGCACTGATCTGTACAAACAGTATACAAGACAAGCTTTTCACTATATTTTGATACATGTAACAATAATAAACTAATTTTAACATCTAAAGGTCTTCATTACTGACTCAACTACTGTACATACAAATGGGAATATTTATCTGCTTTCTGAAATCAATAGATGGCAGTAAGACCTTGCACAAATGTTGGGATGACCACAGATCCACTCCGTGCATTTCCCAATGGACACCAATCTGGCACTCGATTTACATTACTTGAATCCAATGTTTTCAACTTTAAGGCAAAATCTTTAAATCAAAAGAATGAATGGAGAAAAGTGATAATGAACTTTTGCCTTTTTGTCTTCAGTTTTACAATACATTGCTTGTAAGGCACGTTGAGACACCAAGCTTTTAAAAATGAGTTTTCCATGAGTACAAAAATAAATCCTTAAAATTGGAGGCTACTAAGAATGTGAATCCAGTATGCTCAAAAATTATTCAAATAATGCAAAATTGCCATTATGCTCAAAAGAGGTAAAGCTAACTCTTTTAGTCTTGTGTATTATTTACACACAAGGCAACCAATTATATATTATAATATTTATCACTCAGGACCCTACCATATTTTGTTCTTCATAACATTGTTGTATTGCTGTCACTTAAAGTCTACTTGCAAAATATTACAGTGCATTGATCCATCATGGGGTTTCCATGCTTTTCAATCAGAATCACTTCCCTGGTGGCCCTGAACTCTTATCAAATTCATATCCAGCATTTGTTTGAGAGAGCGATGCAAAAATCAGAAGCAAAGTTTTTCAAATGAGCCATTAATCCAGGGCATCTCAACTCTTACAGGCAAGCAGTTCATGTAAAGGAAAGGAACTCAGTTCTTCTCAGTGTCTTGGCCAAAAACTAAGACTGGCTGCCATATTTTGCACATTATTACAGTGACTACTCAAATAAAACACGCTCGAACAGCACTTAAAAACAGATTTTTTGAAGCTGTAACATTATTTTTAACCAAATTGTTTTTACCCATTCTTCAAGCCATTATTTGCGAGTAATTTCATTAATTCAGTATTATGAGTAATGTTTCTTTTTCAAAAACCTTGGGTACAAATAAATCATGGTATAAGCTTGCAATATTCTGTACGCCTAAAGACACCAGTGCTGAGGATCATGTTGTAATAACTTGATTCTTAGTAAAAATTATTTCACATACTCATTGTAATAACCTTCCTGCAATTGGAACAGAAAGAACCAGATATCTCAAAGTCCTTGATTATGTGAAAGAGAAAGAATATGCTGGTTGACCCCAGAAGTAATAAACAATCTTTGATACAAAATGAACAGAAAAAAATTACTTACCCTTTAAAGCCTCAGGATTTGCCAAAATATTTACAGTCAAAGGAGTAACTTTGAGAAAAATTGAGAGAGAGAGAGAGTGGTGGGTGGAATCATAATAATTCAAAGATGTTATCCTACAATGGGTTATAGACAACAAAGCTTTTACTGAAGACACTAGAGACTACAAATACTGGATCTGGAGCAAAAAACAATGTGCTGAAGGAATTCAGCAGGTCAGGGAGGGTCCTGACCCACCAATTTTGTCCAGCAGCTTGTTTTCTGAAACATTTTACTTTACTGCACGTGGTTTATGAAAACCACTGATAATCAATTGAACTTGTACCAAAATATGTGGTAAGTCAACATAGTGATTGCTCTGTGTGCTAATCCATGGCAGCTGGTGACAAGTTTAACATGCTCCAACAAACTACAGTTAAAATAGATGGACAAATATTGGCCAGATGTACTGGAGAAAATTTTTGCTTTACATTAAGATTCTTATACATCTTCTATGGCAACAGATAAAGGCTTCAATTCAGCAAAGTAGCCAAACAATGCAATCCTCCCCTCCAACACACATTGCAAGTGCCCATCAGTTTCGGTCTGTATTTTACTGTTCGGTTCTCCACAGCAGGGCTCAATGTTTGATCCTGTGGCCCATCAATATGAATGCTACCAAATGAACCACAGATAATTTTTGATATTATTTGATATTTTAAGATGAATATGGAGAATCATGTAATCAAACTCTACAATGCGAGGGATATTCATTTGTCATGCAACTTTTGGAATACCACCATCCCAATGTATTTAAGACAGTATACTCCATTCATGGCTGTGCAAGAACTGAAAGCATAATCACATTACTTAATCCTGATTTTAAACATCTATAATATCACAACATTTGTCACCTCTAAGGTATTTGTACCAAAATTATCAATGTATATGAAAGTAAAATGAAATAACAATCCACAACATAAGGCAGACAGGTGCAACTGAGGTGAAACTCAATTAAACATCTGAAATTTATTAAATAAATTCAGCTATTGCACAAAATCTCAAATGTCAGCCCTGCTGCAACAGACAAGAAAAGGGGAGGGGAGGGGAGGGGGATGGGAAACAGTTAAAACAATGCAAAGTTTGCATTACATTTGGCCCTCCCCATGTCAATATAACCAACAAAATCATTCACCACAGGAAATTGAGGTCTTAACTTTCAAAGCTGCCCCACTGATAGCTGCAAAATAGTAAATCTCTAATGAAAAGTTATTGAAAATGTAACTCGTTTTTTTCTCTCTTCCCCCATAGATATTGCCTAACCTATTATTTTTGTTTTCATTAAACATTCAAAGTTGATGCTAGTTCTGCATAAGCTATTTGGAATGGGATATTTCTTTAGAGTTTTCATTCCCCTCCCCATACCTGGAGATAGTCACTGTCAGCCTTGAGCAAGGGTGTACTCAGAACAAATTAAAATAAGGGAGAAACATGAGACTGCAACAGCAGGAATTTGGAACAACAATCAAATGGAGGAAGTTAGCAGGTTAGCAGCTTGTGGGGTTGGGGTGGTGGGTGAAAGCAATGCTTGATGTCTCATGCCCTCCGCCAATTGATGCTGTTCTACCCACTGAGTTCCTCCAACAGATTGTTTGTTGCAATTAAAATGAGACCTTAGATTTGAGATAGTCTGGACTTAATACTCAACTCTTCATGAGTTGTCTCATTTTTGCTCTGTTCAGGCATGGCCCAGGTTAAAATTGGGCATAAGTCAATGAAAGACTATTAACATTTGTCTCCAGCCCAACATTGAGCCAAAGCCAAGGATTCTAGGAGAAAGATAATGCCTCTCTTAAAATCACACCCTTAAAACATATTGTACTTAGAAGATCTATGTAAGATTATATATTATTTGGGTTGTTATTTGTTCAGTGAAATGTTTTAAAGATAATTTCTAACATAAATATAGAAAGTAAAAGTGGATTGAATGTTTAATTTGATTTTAGTATCTTAACGTTAAATCAATTTATTTTAAAACCTACTGCAACAATCAGGAAGGGTGAAAACTGAATGAATATGCAGTTATTAGAAGTATGTGGGCCAGAAGCCTGAGTATCATGCAGAAATTATCCATTGTGGTAAAAAGGAAAGAAGTTGATTTGGAAGGAATTAGGCCATTAGGAGCAGAATCAGGCCATTCAGCACATTGAGTCTGCTCCACCATTTGATTGCAGCTGATTTTTTCTCTCAACCCCATAACTTCGAACACCCTTACTAATCAAGAACCTATCAACCTCTGATTTAAATACAGGTGCCACCACTTTACGCCACTTCACTTTTACAAAAGACCTACATTAGCAACCTGTTTTCGCATTACAAAGAGGATTTTCGCTTTTACAAAAATTTTTCCCATATAAATTAATGGTTCTTTGCTTTAAGCCATTTCAGCTTAAGAAAGGTTTCATAGGAACACTCTACCTTTGTGGGGGGGGGGGGGGGGGGAGAGAGAACACCTGTGACTTGGCCTCCACAGCTGCATGTGGCAATGAATTCCACAAATTCACCACCCTGTGGCTAAAGAAATTCCTCATCTCTAAAAGGGTGTCTTTCTATTCTATGGCTGTGCTCGTTGGTCCTGGACTCTCCTACTATTGGAAACATCCTCTGCACTTCCACTCTTAACTCTTATTTTTACATTCTTAAATCAGGCATTCGTAACTTAAGTGTGCTATTCATTCAAGATGTAAAAACATAAGGAACAGATTGTGAGATCCTGCTTTCAAAAATGACATAAAACATAAAACAAGTACAACACGTGTTTGCTTTGGCAGCAATTCCAAGTTTATTTAAGTTTGATTTGGGTGTGAGTATATCCAAGCTATTCCCAGCACATGAACTTTAGGCAGACCTTTGGTATGCCTGATACAGAAAGCATAATCACTAAAAAAAATTTAATTACTACATTTACAGAGATCAGTACAATGCACAGTCATCTTCTCCCACTACTCATAACTAACTCTGAATATTAAACACATCTTGAATACAAACACAGGTTTATAATTACAAAGTCAGTATGATATAGAATAATATTCCAAGCAGAGAAGATTTCAACAGCTTTAAGCACCCTCTTAAATCCAGCTGAAAGCATGTTGAAAAAATAAATATTTATGAGAGCATACTCACACAGCACTCTTAAAACTTTCATCAGGCAAAACTCCTAATGTAAAAGGCCGAAATTTGAAATACAACAATATAGATTTCTAAAAAGTAACCATAGTTATGGCTTAATTTAGTAATTTGCACATACTGTATTACCACTAACAAGCCAAAACATGATAAGATTTGATTTTCTGAAATATAATGAACAATTCCAGTTTTTTTTTTGCATTTTCTAAATGATAAACAAAAATCATCTTAAAGTATCCAAAGTAAATTCTATTAAAACATATAATTTGGTATATATTCAGTATTTAGTGTATATTATAACTAAAAAAGCAATGTTCTACCTTTTTATCAATGTAACAATTAAGTTAACTCCTTCTTTCCATGTCTAAAGAGGACAGATATCTGGCACAGCTTTGAACTTTGTGAAAGCACATGTTTTGATAGCCAAAATCAACATTGACATATAGACTAAAAATAGTCATTTTTGGACTACGGACACATAGACATTGAAAATGTTAAAAGAACACAATGCAGCACATGACTCACACCCGCCATAGCGAAGAAACCCCATTATGAAACACTTCTTAAAACACACCAACTCAGAACTAAATCTATGGCAGAATTTGTGTGCACATATAGACATTATAGAATGAAGGAATGTCTCAACTCTTTCCAAAGTGGAGAATCTTTTTTTTTATGGGAATGTACACTTGTTAATTTTTGCACATAATTTGTCAAAATTATCTAATCTACTAACACAAAAAATGATGGGGTGTTCGCATCTGGATGCATTGAGCTAAAGGAGGGAATGATAACTTTAATAATTATTGATCACATTGTGGGAAGCAAACAGTTGGACAAAGCCTTTGCTATTCAATGTCTGTTTTATTATCTATTAACTGTTAGCAATATGCTTTGGATCTTGCATTCACATGGGCAATCTGGATTAACATATTTAGACAATACTAAATAAAATGATTCAAAATCTCAAAGTTTACCAACATCTTTCAAAAACATTATGAAATTTAAGAAAGGCGTATAGAACCACTGGTACAATGCCCCAAATTTTAACAACGGCTAATCCTAAATTTCACAATTGGACAATGAACCTGAAAAATCACTGAGTTGTACATATCTTTGAGTAGTATTTTTTGTAAATATAATGTTCTTGTAAAACTGCCCGACTACAATTTAACGTGTACATTAGTGAAACAGCTAGCACTCTAAAGAACTACAGTGCGTTGATGCACTCCAGAATGTAAAAGTAACCCAAAGGCTACATTTCCTGGGAAATCCACCCAAAATCCTTGTCATCTCCTACAGGAATTTCTTGATTCTCTTGGTCTTGTTGGGAATCAATTACCTCCTTAGTTTCAAGAATTATATCGGCCTGGGGAATCACATCATCCTTCCACTTCATCTCCTCCTCACCGTCTGCCATTTCTTCATCAATCTCCCTTTCTCTGTCCCCATGGTCATCTGGATAGGGGCCTTCCCCATGGTCATCTGGATAGGGCCCCTCCCCGTGATCATCTGGATAGGGCCCCTCCCCGTGATCGTCCGGATAGGGACCCTCCCCGTGATCGTCCGGATAGGAGCCCTCCCCATGATCGTCCGGATAGGGGCCCTCCCCGTGATCATCCGGATAGGGGCCCTCGCCCTGGTCATCTGGATAGGGCCCCTCCCCGTGATCATCCGGATAAGGACCTTCCCCATGATCATCCGGGTACTGACTTTCTGCAGAGAACATTCCATCTGGAGACTCATCTGTACCATCCTGGTCTAGCTGAGACATCAGACTTCCACCCGCACAATCCACACATATTCCGTGGCGCCTAGAACCGTGCTTAATACCAACACTGGCCGCTGACATGAAGACTCTGTTGCAGACCTTGCAGACATACTTTTTGTCTTTACTGTGCACCTAAGTAGAAAAACAAATGTTTGGTGTTGATTCTTTATGGAAGAATTCCGTCTCAAAATCCCCAACAGAAAATCAAAAACTTTAGGGAATAATTCATAAAAGGTCAGATGTGAAGAACAAGTATGCCCATCAATAAATCATTCTCTGACTCTTTCTGCAGAGGTTTTACAAGCACGTTTCCATCTCCCTCTCCTAAATGGTCTCCATACAGTTCCCTGTGGCAAAAAATTCCAAAGACTCTCAACTCTGAAAGAAAATATTATATAATCATGGACTGCAACTATTTTTAGTCTTTTTGATCATCTAAATCCTCAATCTCTAAGCAGCCACTTCAACATTGTCACGAGATACTGCTGTGTACCTTACACTATCATTACTTTTTTGTTTCTACAGCCACAGACACAAACTCATGATATGGTTTGTGATTAAATTCTGGAATTAATCAAGTTTGAAAATCTCTGGCCCTACAAGGACTAGAAATAAGTTGAGAGAAATATAAATTGCCACAACTTCTTTCTATATAATGTACTCCACTCACTAACAGAAAACTAACTGATAAGAATAAGTTTAAACTAGCCACAGCTGGAGAATTGTTAACAGGGTTTCTGGTTAACAGCAATACTGATCCTTTACTTCAGATGTACATATTGAATCAAGAAATCAATGTGGAAAACATTTTGCTTTTACTGATGTTTGCAGTTCTCCCAGCAAGTTGCTGTACTTTCTGTAAGAGCCCCTGCTAGTTTTTATATAATAATCACTTAATTTATGTCCATCGTCCATCAGATTTGAACTGGTTTTCAGCAAAGGATATATTTTAATAAATAGATATTATAAACAAATGTAACCCTTTGAATAAAAACTTGATTTATGAAGAATTCATTTAATTTTAAATGACAAGTACTTAACATCTTCACTGAGTCTATAGTAAGTGGTTAATACTACATCCAACTTTCACAGTTTAGCTTTTAGACTCCTTGTGGTTGATGAAACTCACATCAAATATTTAGCATCTGGTAGGAAATGAAGTATACTTTCTCAAGCTTCCCTGTCAAATGTGGTTTACCTTTGAACAATACTTCCACAAATAACATGTTATAAACAGGTTTATGAAGTTGCTGTGAAGATAGTAGTCTGACCATAGATAATGATTCAATCATACAACATTGTAACATGAAATCAACCATCTCCATCAAGGTTGCATTGATGATTTTATATAAGAGTTATCTAACCTAATCTCTTTTCATAAGTATTTCTGCTTTGAACTAATATCTCAAACAATTACACCGTTTGGAATAGTGAAATGTAAAAATATTAATTATAGTGGGAATACAAATATGAAATGATTTTAGAATGAATAAATTAACTTACATTAGTGGCTTCTTTATGGTAAAATATTCAACTAGATAATTATGTTGTATAATCTAGCTTTAAACAAGGAATTTAAGCAGAAAATAAGGGATTTATTCACAAATTCTTAGTCTAATAAATTCACTAAATGAACAAGATTTCTCAGGTGCAATCTATCTGTGTGGACACTGACATTCTTGCAGCACGTACAAACACAGCTGAAGTGTTATTAGGCTTTCAATATATATTGAAATAATCATGTTTGGCTTCAATGAGAAAGTGCTGGTTGTATAGAAAATGAGTCTAGATAATAAACAATGGAAAATAAAGAGAGGACAGATATATTAAACAGGTATCTTAGAACATTCTTTATACATGATAGAAGAAGCATTCACAAAATGTTTGCATATCAGAATTGAGGGGGGGGGGGGGGGAGGAAAATTACAATAAGGGTAGTCAATGCTACGCTGCCAAGAGGCTGCCAAGTCTCTGAATCGCGATGGATTTCATCCTAGTGCCTTAAAAGAAGTGGCAAATTAGATAGTGGATTATAAACAAGAGAAAATCCAAGCAACATACAAAAAATGCTGGAAGAACTCAGCAGGCCTGGCAGCATCTATGGAAAGAAGTACAGTCGTGTTTTGGGCCAAAACCCTTCAGCAGGACTAGAGAAAAAAAGCTGAGGGGTAGATGTGAAAGGTAGGGGAGGGGGAGAGAAACGCCAGGTGATAAATGAAACTTGGGGGGGGGGGGGGGGGGAATTGAAGCAAAGAGCTAGGAAATTGATTGGTGAAAGAGAGAGAAGGCCATGGAAGAAAGAAAAACGAGGGGGTAGGAGCACCAGAGGGAGCTGACAGACGGGCAAGGAGATAACATGAGAGGGGGACATATAGATTAGTTGGTTTTAATTTTTCAATATCCCACAGATTCAACAAAACATCCACTGGATTGGAAAAGAACAAATGAAACTTCTTTTTATTCAAAACAGGAGAGAGGAAATGGGGAAAACACTGCAGAAAAAAAAGTTAGAAACTATAAGATATTAAAATTCAAGATAATAAGCAATGTTAAGACAACTTTGAGCACATAGGAAGAACAGAAGGTTGCAAAGGAAATATACAGAAAAAATAAGTTAAATAACTGGGCATAACTATGGCAAACAGAGTACTAGATGGAATAATACGAAATGGTTATTTTGCCAGAATAAAAGTAAAAAGGTGAGAGATTACAGAGCTCCAGCAATAAGAGAAATCTGGACACCCTTGTTCAGAATTCACAAAAAAACTAGTTTACATACAATCAGTACAAATGTATGGAGCTTATGCCCTAGTAATGCAGAATTGATGAGACTTCACCAAGAATACTGGTCTCTTTATATAAAAAGGATGCAACGCAATGGAAGCAGCTTGTAGGTTTTCTACAATATTTGGAATTAATGGGTTTACTCCTGAGAAAGGATGAATAAGCAAGGTTTGTATCTGCTACAAGTGATAGAGAAATATGGCAATTGAAACATACAAGCTTCAGTGATCACTCCTGTGGGAGAATTTAGAAGTCTTGATCACAATTTAAATATAAAAAGTTGCCCATTGAAACAGATAAGATGAGGCTTTGTCGTTCTTTGGAACTCTGTTTCTGATGTCTTTTGAGGAAGAGTTTTGTGAATCTTTAAGATAAAAGTGGGTATGACAGGAATCCAGAACCCTACTGCAGATCTGCTATGATCTTGAATGGCACAGTAGGCACGAGGGCTGAGTGACAAATTCCTCCTAATCGGGATGGACACATGCTCAAATAACAGGGATAAAAATAATGCTTACCAACGTATGCCTTTTCATATGTTCCCGCCGAGTAAACTTCTTGCCACAAATTTCACATGGATACGGTCTTTCTCCTGTGTGTGAACGCATATGCCTTTTCAAGATACACTGATGCATCGCAGAAAAACTGCAGTATGGGCACTTAAATTTCTTTCTTATCACGGTAAATTCATTAACTGTAAAATGTGAAAAAACACAACTGAATTAATAGTCATTTATAATGGACATAAAATTTGTACGTTACAGTAACATTTTAGTTTTATTAGTTACAAGTTGTCATGAACAAGTCAATGCTTGTAGTACATTTGATTATAATTATACTACTTAAGATGCTCAATTTGCTTCAGAAGAAACTTTCTACTTAAGGTTTTTCTAAGGATCCATTGTCACAAGGTTCTGAGCTGTGAAAATGGGAATGCACATTGAACTGTGTCTTATGTTCCTGATCAGAACAATGACAACAGGAGAGTTGGGAAAAAGCAAGTTATTAGCAAGCATGGACACTTTCTCATGGCTGTTTTGAAACAAAAGAGCAACGCTGCCAAAAAAAAATTATGTATCTACAATACCTAGGAGAGAAACTACAAGATTTGCAACTGTATTTAACAGTCAATATTAAATTGTCCCTACATCACAAGAAACAATTACTTCACAAGTCATAGTAAAACAATTAAAGAAAGATATGGAAGGTTTGGGAGTGGAAATATGCAAAGCTGATACTGTGGGGAAAGTGGACATGGGAGTTGATAAAGGGAAATCAGGGTAGAGTTGTTGAACATGAGAAAATAATCTACTGGGAAATAAATAGGTGAATGAGAATGATGGGGTTGCCTTGAGGGCCAGCACAGTTTCAAGCAATGAATGGCTTCCTTTCATGTCGTAAAAAAAATGAGAATAATAATGAGTTGGGCAAGAGGGGAAAGAGGCCCAAAGCTTGAAAAGACATTTAAATTATTCCACAGAACCATAACCAGAAAAGCCTGTTTTATTTGCTTTGTGGAGAAACAAACGAAAAACCATGAAAGTGGCAAGTCTGAGTTTTTCTTGCCAAGAAAACACGTGGCTCGGCAAAACTGTGTTTCAACCCAACTGATCAAATTTAGCATGAAAGAATTTAATCATTGGAAACCACTGAAGTAAAACCAAAATAGCTTGTTAAGTAGGTTCAATTGACTAATAAAGCTGTTAAGGACAATTAGGCAAAAATCAGTTATTTGATGTCAGCAATGTTCATAACAGTTAATTTCTAATAATCAGTCATATGTTCAGAGAGATTGATTTTTTCATCATGTCCGTTAATGCTAATTACTATAACTCTTTATCATGCCTGATTTGTTGTGGGTAGCAATGATGGATACTCTCAAAACAGGATTATTATTGAAAAATATTTGATCACACTGGAAATAAGTGATAAACCACAAAATGTTGCAGTCAAAGAAGCAACAAGGGAATTATTTATTAAACTATCAACCAATGTAGAATCCATATTAAAGAGAAGCAATTATTAAAATGAGACTGCAGAACAATAGGCACGAGTGATCTTTATGGTCCCTACCAATACAGCCATTCTGCAAGCACCAGTGTGGATGACCAGGTGTTAAAATATCACTTTCCCCAATAAGCTCTGAACCATTACCACTGGATACAATGCTGACAAAACTTACTTCTCCAACATGTATTTATTGTACATTCATGGAACCAGGCTGGCAACTAAAAGAAATCCACTAGATAAGCCATTTTCAGCACAATAATCGCATGCACCTACAGCAACATCATGGAATATTTGTTCCTTTCTCAATAATTGATAGGGAACTTAAGAGAGCAAACACAAAGAAGGTGTATGTAAAATCATTTCAGTTCTAACAATCTGCCTATTTCAAAGTATATGCACCCTTGTTAAATAGCTTTCCATTTCTATGTCCATAACTATTGGTAAATCACCTCCTACAATTCGTCCAGTTTGGAAATTTGATTAGTAAACAGTTTAACATTGATCTGCTTAGTAATTGCATTGAACAGTGGGTCCCAAGTCATTTCTCATTTTTATTGCTAGCAGATTTTTGATACACTGGCACAAAAGGCTACAATATGTTCTGTCATTCTGTATGTTCCTCACTGGAAGCGTAATTTGAAAGCGTAAAACATGGTTACTGGATGCCTATCTCATGGATAATGATGCTCTTTCCCCACCATTCTCCATCTCAAGATTGAATAACTAACAAGAGCCACAATCATTGTTTTTGACCAACCAAGAATATCCCTCCTGGGAATGATTAATGCCCGATTTATATTTTCTCCATTTTGAATCAGTACAATGCAATATCAAAAGAATAAAATAATGCAAAATTTGTATCATTACTCTTTAAAGGCCAAAAAAGCTTTTTCACTATCAATAGTGTCAAGTTACTAGTTAATATAATTCAGTGAGGCAAATCCTGCTGACCCCAGTCTCATAATATAATATATATACACATGCATACTCAATATTCCCTTACGCTCCCAGACTGCTCTTAGGCTATCTGGATATTAATCCCAATCATCCCAGACTCACTCAGCCGACTTTAACCGCAACAGGATCACTAGCAATGCACTGAAGAAACCATGCCTCCAAAACCACTCAAAAAGCTTTCTGGCAACTGGCAATCTCAACCTTTCAGCTTCGCCACTTATAGAAGGCATTTTGGATTTTAAATGTCTCCCTCCATTTAGAAATATTTCAGAAGTATTAAAACTGAATTTTTAAATGTTATACACATTTCAAGTTAATAAAAACATAAGAACAAAAATTAAGTAATGTAACAAAATTGTTTTACTGATCATTCTATCTTACACACTTCCCATCAAAATCAATGGTGTCTCAGATGCACATCAGTTCCAACCAGTCACCAGATCTTCACGACTACTCCCCAACATTGATACTATAATTTGACAGATTCATAGCTCTGAATCTCTAAGACCAGGCTTTCTACATTTGATAACACATGAAACTCTGGACTAGTTGCTTATATGGCTAAATATTAGCCATTTTGCTTGGAATCACTTATTATACAATGAAATTATGCAAATTCATGCTTAATCTAAGGTCACTAGATAAGCAGAAACTGGCAATGTTTATGTATCACTGATGGAATTCAGAAGGGTTGAGTTATAAAATACCACAAGCAACCTCTGAAGAGAATCAAAATTAAGTAAAATATTTTTTCTTATACTTGTGTAAAAGTGTTCAGGGCATAGTTACAGGTACTGATTGCAAAACTCAGTTAATATTTTCTTTTTAAGGTAGTGATGTTGGAGGTGGGAAGTGGCCACAGGCAAAAGAGTTTTGGTGGTAGTGTGGCGACCCATTTCCTAGCGTATCCGAACCGACTCACAATTAGATAGCCTACGGGGGTTTGCGAGCACAGAGCTTTGGAGCCTCTGCGCCATGGGGGGCCGGTTGACAGAGGCTTAAAAGTGAGGCTGAAGTTTTCGAATAAAGTTTTTTCCTTCGACTGCAGTTACCGACTCCGTGTCGTAATTTTAGCGCTGCGTGTAGCACACCGCTACAGTAGGTCATATAAATCATACTGGAAAGCGGATTTTAAAACAGGTGGATTTTAACAATTAAAGTTTATTTAACCCTGAAAGTGGTAATGTGGTGTGGAATGTCACTTGGGAGAGGCAATGTAAAGGTGAAATTAGGAAGGAAGCAGGTTCGGGGGGCGGGGGGTGCTACCTTGGCTGGATCAAAATTGTACTGATAAGGTTGAAGTTAACCAGAAAACAAATTAGTAAAATTTCTGTACCATTACTAAAGTCATAAGAATTAGATTCTTTAAGTTTTTCTATGTACAACAGGCAAAGCATGCAGCCTTGCTCAGATTATTAAAAATGGGTTTTAATAAAATAATATTTTAGCCTGCTCACCACTAGCAAGTGAAAGAAATTAAAACAATGCAAGTTTTCAATACCAGAATATAATCTCTGCTTTTATAAACTGTTTTCTTTAAAAACTGAAGAATTTTAAAACTGTCAGTGTATTACTGCTAGTTCAAGAAAGCACATATAATTTATAAGTTCTTCCCTATCCAAAATAATTAGGACAAATGATGGTGTGTTACTGCACTTGTAGCTGAGGCTTCACCTCGGCAAACTGAATCAAATTTGCATTTTAGTTTTAAGAATTTCAAATACAAGAGACTTGGGCATAACTCATTTATATTGTGTAATCTATTTGAAATGTGCTAACATTACTGGAATGTAGCTGCAAAAAAACTCACCCTTCATGTGTACTAAATTGGCTAATAGAATTTTAGTCTCATTTGCACATGTCAAAATTTTAAGTACAAGATTTCACCATTTATTTTTACATTTTCAGCTGCTAATAGCTCAAATGTATTTTTCTGATTTTAATGGTGACCTTACATCAAGCATATTCCACTATCCTTACCAGTTTGAATTCATAATTGGGTTTTGAAAATGTTTCTTACCTTCCACCTACTATCTCAGTAATAGTACAGATGGATTTTATACTAATTTAATGGCAAAAAATCAAATCATTTTATAGAAACAACCTACAACTTTTTTGTTTTTCATTACGCTACTGGTATTTCACAGACAAAGGATTAGGCCATGTTGTCATAAGTTTGCAAATATTAACGTCTTGGCTTGCAGATTCCAAATGTATCCACCCTTTCAAATAAACTGAATACAGTGTTCTTCACTTTGAGAATCATGTGATCTATAGAGAGAAAGACAATGAACTAGAACGAGGAGCTGTAGATGACTTAAAACTCAACTATAAACACATCTGCCTTGCATCATTTCTGAACACAGAATCTATCTGAATGGCATATGTAATCTAAGTAATAGTTAGCCTTACAAAATGCATATAGTTATTGAATGCAATGGATATAGAATCATCTTTCTTATTCCATAATAATGTACTGTGGATCTTAGAAGGAAAATTTAATTTGTACACAATGGCTAACATCATATCCAGCACACTTGATACAAAAAAAATCCATCACAAAAATAAATCACTACACTATTTGCTACGATAACAAGATAATTAAGTTTAGTAAAGTATAAAAAAGCAAGTTAAGTTATACAGTTAAATTTACTCAGGGTGTTCTAAAGCATCATGTTTAAAGAAATACGATTCAACTGGCTTCTTTCCAAGAACAGAAATCATTTATGGTGAATTCCTGGGTATACTTAGGAATGATTTGCTTGGACGAATAATAAAGTAACAAGCATCCTGTCACTCTAAAGACATAACAGGTAAAACAAAGGTGCAGATAACGTACTTAAATTCGGCATGCAGCTGATATTCAACACAAGATCCATTCAAAGGCATTAAGTAAAATAGCATTACCTCTACATCTTTGCTTTTTCAAATTAAATTGTCCCATTCCATATTCCCAAATGTCAGATTTCAGCATGAAGACAAACTAAATGTTACATACAACTTAAGCAGCACTATTTTTCCCAAATGCTAGTATGAGCATCTTGAAAATACTAACATTTTCTTAAAATTTAATCCATGTTCCTTAACTAGAAGTAGTGAGAAGATAAACAGGAAATCAAACCGTTTCATTGCTATCTAAAATTTATTTAATTCAATAACAAAATACCACGAAGCATAAAAATCAGTCTTCTGTATGGTAAGCACATTTTTCTATTTCTACAACAAAGTAAAAACAAATAATACAACTTTTAACAGCCTTCTCAAAGATACGTATAGAGAATTGTGTGGTGCACAAGCTGCATGTCTACTAAGTAACAAAAACCATTGGGGGAAATGTGATTTCCTCAAGGCAGATAAAATCAGAGGTAAAGTCATTTAACACAGTAACTAGAATGATATTAAATCTAACAGCAAGGTTAAACCTTTGAAACTGATTGCAATTCAAAACAATATACTAACATTTAATAGTTCTAAAATAAATGCATTGAAGTCTACTATGGAAATTAGTAAATGAAAAATTACATTACAAAATTGCTACCAATAATGCTGCACATAAAACTGTAGCACGTACACTATCATTACTGTGTTATAGCAGTTTGTGCTTGGGGAAAAATATTTTCTTTTGACGATGAATGTTAACGAGATGGGATCTAAACCTGTTTTGGCACCATGGACCAAATCTTAGTGAAGTAAAACCTAATTTCACTTTTCATTGCATTAACAAGAATGTTTGCATTCAGTCTCCATCTACAGTGTGGGATGATTAAATGCAACACATTTCACTTTTTAAAATAAAAATAAATTCTGAAGAAACTAATACTTGGCTTTACTGATTTTTTTTTCAAAAATGGTTTATAAAAATCTAAAGACAATTTGCAAAGGATTAAACTGCAAATATTAATTTACAAAATTCTCGTGTACTATGCCTCGAAAAAGTATTCAGCGCCCTTAACTATCTTCACATTTTACTGTCTCATTTTCTAAACTTCAAAAAAGAGGTAGGATTTTTTGAGCTAATCTACAACACATTGCTCATTATGTCACATCAAAAGTAAAATACCAAAACTTGTCAACAATTTATTAAAAACTAGAAACCAAAATTGTGAGACTGAAAAAGTATTCACTCCCTTTTTAATAGTACGCTGTTTCTTCAGGTGCAATACTATACATTACATTACCAACTCACCCAGTTTGTAGATGTAGAAAATTGGAGGATCACCTGAATAAATACCCACTCTTTCTGTAAGATCTGTAGATTTTCAACAGATCAAACCAAAATGAAGGAAAAAAGAGCATTCAAGGCAAGTCACAGAAACGATAACAGAGAAGCACAAATCTGGAAAAGGTTACAAGACCATCTCAAACATTCCTCAGAGCTCAGTGCAGTTCATCATGGAAAAATATGAAACCACAGCTACAGTGCCTAGGTCAGGCCACCCATCTAAACTTAGTTACCGGAGAAGAATGGCACATGTAAGGGAGGCTACTGTAAAGCCAGCAGTCACTCTGAGTGAACTGCAGAAGTCAGTGGCTGTAAATGGAGATGAAGTTCATGGCTTCACAATCTCTAAAGCCTTGCACAAAAATGGTATTTATGGAAGCCTATAAAGACTTTGCAAAGCACCACTTAGAAGATGCTGTAAAGATGTAGAAGAAGGTCTTGTGGTTGAATGGGCTCAATTCTAAGCAGAACGTGAGGCACAGCACTAGGTTATGCATCAGCCAGGTAACACTATCCCTACTGTAAAGTATGGTGGAGGCACTATCATGCAATAGGGATGTTTCTCAGCAGAATGGACTGGAAATCTGGTCAGAATTGATGGGAAGATGAATACTGCTAAATATAGAGAGTTGTTTAGCAGCAGTCATCCTCCCATCAATTCTGACCAGATTTAGAAAGATGTTGCCAGAAAGGTTAAACTCAGGAGGAAGTTAGTCTTTCAGCAGGACAACAACCCAAAGCACACTGTCAGATCAACCATGGAGTGGCTTCAAATGAAGAAAATTGATGACCTTGAGTGGCCGAGTCAGTCAATACCTTAATCTGATCGAACATCTCTGGCAAGACCTCAAGACTGCTGCCCAGCCTCGCTCCTGGCAAAGCTTGAACAACTTTGCAAGGAGGAATGAACAAATCCTGCTCCATCACAATGTGCAAAACTAACAGAGGCTGTAATAGTTGTGAGAGGCAGTTTAATTAACTATTGAGCAAAGGGAAATTAGTACTTTTGAACTGTTGACATTTCAGTTCTTGAATTTTTAAGTTTATCATGCTTTACAATTTTCCCTGTTTTGGGCCCTACTGTGAAATAAAGAAATATATGATTCAAAAATAAAAACTTTCAGTTAAAATGATCAAAATCCCTGGTTGCATTACTCACTTATGTGAACAAAAGAGTTGGGGGTCTGAATACTTTTACAAAGCACTATATGGTATATATATTTTTTTAAACTTATTTCCGAGACAGCCCCATTACACACCTTAAAGCAAAACAATCTAAGAAAGCTTCTAGTCTAAAAATTTTCATTTAGCAGAAAATCTAAACTTAATTGGATAGGCAAAAAAATTAAAAAAGTAACAAAGAAAACCTGATAGTGTTCCAACAATTTTCTCAGATTGTCCAAAGATTTAAAAGACATTAGAACAGGCACATAGATAGAAAAGGCATAGAGTGATATAGGTCAAACGCAGATAAATGCAACTGGCTCAGATAGATACCTCGGTCAGTGTGGATGATTTGGGCTAAAGACCCTATTTCTGTTCCGTATGACTCTAAGATTAGATCACTGATAATTAAAAACACACAGTAAATTACTTAATATACAGATCTTGCTGAAAAAATAAAATATGTATTCATCCATTTCAGTTCATGACACTTATGCATATTAAAAAAGCATAAGCTAAAAATGTAACTTTGCCCTGCAAAGTCAATCTTTCCACATATGCAAAGATATAGGAGAAGAATAACTTATTGTCACCAATAGAAAAAGCCTGATCAAGTGCACCAGGTAACAAAATATAAGTGTACTTCCTATAACTGCTGAAGACTATCCAAGTTATTAATTTACAGAAAAGAGGAAACAAGAGCAAAATTCACTTTTTATATATATATATATATACCTAGTTGTGCTGTAACGTTCTGTGGTTCTATAGAATTTCCCTGACAATTCAGATTAATTGGGTTGTGGAGAAGTGCTACTGGGAATCAAGTACTGGTATATCATTACAACAATCAAGCTCCTCATCATTTTTAAGGACATGACTATCCAAAACCTGGTCAGAAAGCTCAGTACTTTCTTGAGTACTACCCTGATCACAAAATCTCATGTGATTTATTAGATTTTTCTGTACGCCAAAACTCTTTCCACAAGTACTACACACAAAAGCACGTTCACATGTATGCACCGATGCAACATGACGATTTAAATCAGTTTTATCGCGGAAAGGTTTCAGGCAAAATGAACATTGCAAATTTTTACGTTTGTAGTGGACAGTCTTCTCATGACGTTCAGCATTTGATTTCAGCGTGAAGCTGGCAGGACACTTTGAGCACTTGTACCGGAGTGCTTGCACAGGAAATACATGAATGCTCATGGCTGTAAGGGTTGGCTTCATATGTTCAGAAGTTTCAACTGGCAACATCTTTAAGGCATGCTGATATTCGTGTTCTGTGTGCTTTTCTGCATCGCTGAATTTCATTCTGCAGAATCTACAAGCAAGCTCTTCTTGATTCCAGCTGGTAGTTGATGTGCAAGTGGAACTCTTTGAACTTCTGTCTGGAAAGAAGCTGGTCTCCATTTCTGCCTCTTCATCTTTTAAGGAGCCCTCTGCATTACTGGTGTCAAGGCCTTAGAGAAGGAAATATTATTAAATTTTACAGCAAACTTAGTATGGTGAAAAGTTTATGCTAATTTGAAACATGCCGACTATACCTGAATTTTCATTTCCATATGATCTTGACAATGGCAGGATTCCCTCAGTACTATCTACTTTGACCTGTGATTGTAAAATAATACGTTAATAATGAATCATGCATGATATATGTGAAAATATAAATTATGTGCTGAAAATATCATACAATATTTTTAAATGGGCTATAACTGTATTGAACTGCATTTCCATGGGACATGGTAACAATTATTAATTTGCATACAAATTATTAACCCTTGCCCAATTAAGGTTCAACAATCCTTAAATATAAATTTCTACTTGTAGCTTTTCAAATAATTGTTATAATTTTTACCTGCAGTGGGGAGTCAGCTTGCTTCTGTGAGATTTGTTCCGGTGAAGCTTCTTCACACTGCAACATCCGAGGACTCTGTGCTGGAAATTGGGAAGTCAGTAGAGACAAATCTCTTGGTTGGTAATCATGTGCATCTTCAGAATGATTCAAGTTATTTCCAGGCCCTGAGGAACACAGGAAACGAGTCTCACCCACGTAAACTAGCACTAGCAGGCTTTCGGCCAAAAAAAAGATATGCTCTGCAGTAGAGTGCTGTTGTGCTTCTCTTCTGCCAGTGAGAAAGAGGGAGAGCCTATTGCTTGACAGAAATTGCCTAAAAGCTACAAGAAACTATGAATTCTTAAAGCAATTATGGCAAAGATTTGTTTTCTGTAAACATTCTAAGTAATTGCCCTCGTTAAAGAACACAAATTGGAACTTTCAATGTAGCATATGAAGCTAAAAATACTAAAGAGTCTTGCAATGCATTTCATAAAAAGATTACCAAAAATGCTTCAATATATGACTCCAGCAAGTTTTTATTTAAACAGTACACCAGCAGCTTAAGTACAAACTATGATCAGGTCATCTTCGTGTCTTACATGAATTTTGTACAACAAGCAGTCAAATGGCAACAAATAAGCGATGTTTTTTCTTAATATTTCAGAACAATAACGGAAAAATTGAAGCATTATGCCACTGCTGTCTCTTAAATACAATGTTCGATTCTGCAACTTGAAATTCAAATTGATGAACAATCCATTCATTTGTGCTTGAACATCAGATTTCAGTTACTATGATGACTTGATTTCCAAAGGAACCTCTCATCAGCCTGAGGGGGTAAGAAATCCAATATCTTTTGCAGTGTTGGTCAAAGTTTGTACCCATAAGATGTAAGCATTAAAATGAGAAACTTGAAACATAACCTTTTTAAGATACAGCTTCACAAACCAAAGCCAGGTCATTAGAATCAAGTATACAATATGTAGAGTTAAAAAGTTAAAGTTTGTCCCACGCCTTATAGGCTCATCAGGCTGGTGCTTATGCCAGTTTCCGTGGTGTGAAGCAACTGAGAGTATGAGACTACCCCCCCCCCCACACCCCCCCCGGATAGGACACCAGTCTATCACGAGGTTAACCCCAGCATTTTGCCGGTACCCATTTTCAGCTGGGTGAACTGGAGCAATGTGTGGTTAAGTGCCTTGCTCAAGGACACAACACACCGTCTCGGCCGGGGCTCAAACACACAACCTTAAGATCACTAGTTCAATGCCTTAACTATTTGGCCACACAGAATATATAGAGCGCCTACCTAAAGTCTATGCACAATGAATGAATGGCCAACTGACTACGGCTACTTCATCATGATAAAATATGAAAGATCTGAATTCATTGCCCTTAAGAATTGTACATGAGCAGAATATTTAATTTTAACATGGATCAAAATCACACATATTGAATACTTAACAGTTATGCATTGCAATCAAAATACTGGCATTTACAGACTGACATATTTGGGCAATTTCAAAGAAAAACCAGTGTTAACAAACTTATCTGAGCCTCCAACAATAATGCAATTAGATATCAATAAGAATTTTGACATTTTTGTCCAAGTAACTCATTTTTAAACTGGGGTGTGTATGAAGAAGCAACTGATGCAAGAATATGATCTAGTTTCAGTCACTACACTAAAACTATATGTCTGAAACAAGGATGGTGAGGAATCGCACCCTGTGACATGCTCTAAATATGTAATATGTTAATACAACACAATAATTCCAATTTCTGATATATAGTTCCACTGAATTAAATGGAATAGAATTTCAGAATCTGAACTCAAGCAATCAAAAGCATTTTCACTGGAATGTTCACTTCTTTTTAAGTCAATACAACATACGCATTTAAAAAAAATCAAACTGCTGCACAATTAGGCTTATAAAAGTTTATTTTGAATAAATAAATCTAACAAATTGTCATTTTAATCATTTGAAGTACTTCAAATACTCTTGCATTTCATCTTACATTAGCTTGCTGAAGTCAATCAATTGCAACATATTTCATCGATGGTGTTGCTTTTGCTAAATACCCCCTATTCCTCGTTATATGCGGGGAATACGTTCCTCGTAGTCGACGCATGGTATGAAAACCCATAATGTGAATAATTATTTAAATGGAGAAAATAGGGATGTGTTGCAGAGGGCTTCCTAAATATGTTTTATCTGTAATTTATTCACATTTTCATACCAATACGACACAAAAGCAGTACCACAAGGCAACATTTGTATGATATTTAATCAATTTAAAGTAATATTCATTGTAATAAATCATAGAAAGTTAACCTACTAGGTGTACAATACTCACCAACGGTGGCAGGTGTGTTCGCTCCAGGAGATGAGTGGTTGTTAGGGTGTCGGGCAGCTTACATGGATAAGGTGGATGGTGTGGTCATCAGGATCATATCAAGCACAGCAAGGGGTGAAGGAAGACTCATAACTCTTAGAACTGCCGGCAGCAAGAGATGACAAGTTTGACGAATGTGGTGAGAGTTGTTTGCTTGGCGGCATTTCGTTTTTCAGCATAAATCTGCTTGTAGGAAAGAAGGGTTGACAGCAGGGAACAACTGAAATGCTGACTCCATTCTAAACTTGGGTCCATGTCCATCGCCATTTGTGCCAAATGTTCTGACTTCCACCATTCCCATTGGTAAATTCCACACCATTGGTAAATTCCTGGGATTCTTAAAATCGTCAGTTCCTTGCAGCATCTGAGATAGTTCACCATTAAAAAAAAGATGTGCCTTGAATGTGGATCACACCTTGGTCGAGTGGTTGAATCAGTGATGATGTGTTAGGCAGCAGGACACGCACTGTTCTGTTAGGATGAATGCTGTCCAAATGCTTAGGATGAGCTGGCGCATTGTCAAGCAACAAAAGGACTTTAAAGGCAAGATTCTGTTCTCAGCAGTAGCGTCCCAAAGCTGTGCTACCTTCACCTGATACCGTGTTGTTTATAATTTCCAACTTTTAGGTAAAACCAACAAAAGTTTAAGAGCACAAGATCGCACATCCACACCTTGCCAAAACCAATGCGAGACAGGCGGGAGTGAGACTGAAGCATGCACACCCGACTTGTATTGGCAGGAAAGCAGTGTTTCTCATCCCAACAATGAGACTGTGAGGTGTGCGCACGTGACTTGTATTGGCAGGAAAGTAGTGCTCCTTGCAAAACTGGGAGCTTTGGATGCATATAAGGAGAAATAGGTCGCCAGAAATAGGTTCCTCGCATAACTGTGAATCCGCATAGTCTGAAGACACATTTAACGAGGATATGGTATATATAAGTTCCTTGCATTAAATTTAAATTTAAAAACTGTAAAACTTAGATTAGTAAGGATTTCAACACAATTTACTCAACAGACTCATTAAAGGACATTTAAGCCCAATGACTACCAAGAGAGGTGGTACTGGGGAAAAAGGGGATAGTGGCAGAGTGTAGCATTCCCCTAACAGGCATCTCATTGTGGATACTGTTGGGGTGCAGTTGGTGGGTGGGGGGGGGGGGGGGGGGCGGGTGCATTCAGGAGAGCCAGCTGGATCTGTAGAACAATGAATGGCTCTGATACACAGTGGAAGGCGGAGATAAGAACAGTTGTAATAGAAGACTTAATAGTTAGATGAAAAAAACGTGAGATTCTGCTGCCACAAATGAGACTCTAAGATGGTGATACCAGGGTCAAGGATTTGCCAAGTTACAGAAAATTCTCAAACCAAAGAGGGAACAACCACAGATTACAGTGCACATTAGTACCAGTGATGTAGGGGATGTGGTCCTGCAGAGTGAATATAGGGAGTTAGGCAGAGGTTGAAATGCAAGACTTCAAGGACTATTAATGGAAATGGGCAAAACCTTAAATTAATATTTGTCTGTATTTACTCTGGATAAGGTCATGGAATATAAAGAATTCAGGGAATAGTAATGTCCTGAAACATAGTGTTGAAGGTCTTGAGGCACATAAAATCCCCAAGGCCTGATCAAGTGTATCCTCAGATATTATGGGAAGCTAAAGACGGAATCATAGGGGCCTTGGCATACATATTTGCACTATCTTTAGACGTGGGTGAGGTACAAGACAGAAAGGTGCTAATGTTGTACACTGAAGGGTTGTAAGGAAAGGCCAGTAAACTACTGGCTGGTAAGCCTAACATTACTGATTAGAAAGTTAGTGGAAAAGCCACAGTGTATTGTGCTGCAAAGATTTTATTTCCTGCGTTCTTTTATAAAGCATCACCATGAATGTGTGCATGGGAAATTGTGTTTCACAAATGAGATGGAGTTATTTTTTTTTGGAAGAGTTGATCAAGAGGATTGAGGACAGGGCTGCAGATATTATCTACATGCACTTTACCAGTACCTTTGACAAGCTCCTGCATGATGGGCTGGCCAAAAACAAAATAGAATGGACTTGGGTAGACCCAGAGGGTGATAGAGGTCTGTGACCAGTGGTGTGCCACAGGGATCAGTTCAATGTTGTTTCTCATCTAGATTAATGGTTTGGATGGGAGTGCAGGTGCCATGGCTGATATGTTTGTGGATAACGTCAAATTTGGTGCAACAGTGAAGGCTATCTAAATTTGTAACAGGATCCAAGTCAACTGGAAAAATGGGTCAAGAAAAGGCAGATGGAATTTAACTAAAAAGTATAAAGTACTGCATTTTGAGAAGTTACATCAAGGCTAGACTAGCATGGTAAATGACAGAATTCTGGAAAGACCGAGGGGTACAAGTTTACTCCCTGAAAATGGTGACACAGGTGGACAGGATGTTGTAGATGACATCTGGTAGCCTTGGCTTCTCTAGTCACGGCAGTAACTACAGAAGTTGAAACAGTACATAACACCTGTACAAGATGTTGTTACAGCAACACCAAGAATATGGTGGTCCCCTATCTATTTCATAAAGACAAAAAGGGTGCAGAAAAGATTCACAAGGATGCTATGTGGACTGGAGAAACTGTGCTATAAAGAGAGACTGGATAGGCTGGGCTTTTATTCCTAGATCACAGGAGCTTGAGGGATGACCTTATAGAGGTGCAAAACACCATGAAAAGCATAGTGTTCACCATGAAAAGATGAATGGTCTATCTTTTCCCCAGGGTGGAGGAGTCTAGCACTGGAGTGTATTGATGTAAGTTGAGAAGAGAAATGATGGGCAACCTTTTCTAACAGAGATGCTAGTAGATATGTGCAAAAAGGTGTGAGAGGAAGTGGTAGAGGTGGGCTCAATTACGATTTTAAAAGAAGTTTCGACATTTAAAGGGCATCTGTATAGGAAAGGTTAAGAGGGATATGGGCCAAATGTAAGCAAATGGGGGTGATTCAGATTGGTACCTTTTCTCTACTAGGATGGCCTAACTTACTTTGCATTCTCTGCAAATCTACATTCCACAACTTTTACATTCTTTTCTAACTGCCCTTGTTAATCTAACAACCTGGTTACTTCATCAAGAAACAATCCTAGTGCCAACACTGCCCCACAGGCTTTGACTGAAATATGAGCAGTAATCTGCAGAAGCAGTTTATTGGGTGAAGCAGCGCCAGTGAGAGGAAAGGGACTGTCAATGTTTTAGGTTGAAATCCTGCATCAGGACTCTAGAAGACTGCTGACAGCTCCAAATTCCAGCATCTGCAGTGTTGTGTATCTAACATTAGTTTGAAAAGTTACCTGCTTATCTTTCCATAGTCTCTGATCTGTTGATGCTTTTGAAATTTCTGGTTTTAACTTAAGCAGCAAAAATAATCCCCAGTAACAAAGGTTGTTTTTATCCTTATCTAACCATTCCACTTTATCCTTTGCTTATATCGAGAAAAGCCTGACTCCATTTACCATCCTGACTACATTTGTTCAATTTCTTCAAGAAAGCAAAGCAGTAGATGGTTCCATATTAAGGAAAAATATAGTTGTGAAAATTTGGACATTTCACAAAGTGGGGAAGATTCTGCCATCACTGTAAACAAAGTATAAACGGTGAATCAAATATGTCCGTACTAGTCAACGTTCAAACTACAGAGGTTCATACTAAAGTAGCATGCAAAAAAAGAGTAACATATTTGAAATGGTGGAGGGACACAGCAGGTCAGGATTTCAGACTGAGGCCCTTCATCAGGACAATATGATTTGCCAAGTTCCTCCAGCATTTTATACGTTACTCTGGATTTCAAGCTTGCAGAATCTCGAGCTTATGTTAAAAAAAAGCTCTCATTTAAAATGCCAAAAATGATTCATGTTGATATTTATCTCCTCTTAGTAAAAAAGGTCATTTAATACCATTTAAAATGGTTAGTAACCAGTCACTGCTTCTTAATTTGGAAATTTAAATTTAAATCAGTAACACTCCATCTTCCCTTCCACTCAGTTTAGTCCCCTGAAATACAAATCTATCTGCTCAATCAATGTTTTACTGATTTCCATATTAAAAACTGATAATTGGGCATACATAACAAGTCAACTGAATCCTAATATCTTTGGCACCTGCATAGAGACAACTTAAAGAAACAACATAATGATTAACTTTAAAGTATATTAGATCAGCTGTTTCAAACAATTGAAGACACTTGCATTGTGAAGAATGCCCTTTTCCTTTTAAAGATAATTGCTGACTTAAGCACTGGCACACCCATATATATATATATATATACATACACACACACACACACACACACACACACACACACACACACACACACACACACACACACACACACACACACACACACACGATTCTGTGGCTAGGCATAGCTCAAATACAATCTATAAATTAGTTGATGACACAACCATTGTTGGTAGAATATCAGGTGGTGACAAGAGAAAGAGGGCATACAGGAGTGAGAAATGCCAACTTAGTGGAGTGGTGCTGCAGCAACAACCTGGCATTCAACGTCAGTAAGACGAAAGAACTGATTGTGGGCTTCAGGAAGGGTAAGTTGAAGGAACACTTACCAATCCTCATGGAGGAATCAGAAGTGGAGAGAGTGAGCAGTTTCAAGTTCCTGGGTGTCAAGATCTCTTAGGTCCTAACCGGGTCCCAACATATCAATGCAGTTATAAACAGGGGAAGACAGTGACTATACTTCATTATACTTTGATTGAAACATATAAGATTATTAAGGGACTGGACACACTGGAGGCAGGAAGCATGTTCCCACTGATGGGTGAGTCCAGAACTAGAGGCCACAGTTTAAGAATAAGGGGTAGGCCATTTAGAACAGAGATGCGGAAAAACTTTTTCACCCAGAGAGTGATGGATATGTGGAATGCTCTGCCCCAGAAGGCAGTGGAGGCCAAGTCTCTGGATGCATTCAAGAGAGAGTTAGATAGAGCTCTTATAGATAGTGGGGTCAAGGGATATGGGGAAAGGGCAGGAACGGGGTACTGATTGTGTATGATCAGCCACGATCACAGTGAGTGGCGGTGCTGGCTAGAAGGGCCAAATGGCCTACTCCTGCAACTACTGTCTATTGTCTTTTAGGAGGTTAAAGAAATTTAGCATGTCAACAAATAAACTCAAGAACTTCTATAGTTGTTCCATGGAGGCCACATCATTGTCTAGTATGGAGGGGCTGCTGCAAAGGACTGAAAGAAGCTGCAGAAGGTTGTAAATCTAATCTAGTCATCTTGGGTACTAGCCTACAAAGCACCCATGACATCTTTAGGGAGCATTGTCCCAGAAAGTCAGCGTCCATTATTAAGGACCTCCAGCACCCAGGGCATGCCCTTTTCTCACTGTTATGGTAGCAGGTACAGAAAGCCTGAAGGCACACACTCAGTGATTCAGGAACAGCTTCTTCCCCTCTGCCATCAGATTCCTAAATGGACATTTAATCTTTGGTCACTACCTCACTTTTTTTAAAACATACAGAATTTCTGTTTTTACACTTTATTTAATCTATTCAATATATGTAATTGATTTACCTGTTTATTATCATTATCTTATTTTATTATTTTTTTCTCTCTGCTAGATTATGTATTGCATTGAACTGCTGCTGCTCAGTTAACAAATTTCACGTCACATGCCGATGATAATAAACCTGATTCTTTTATATTGCACAAACTTTCAAGTGAATTGACTTTCAGCACAAGCATATTTCTGCTTTAATCACTTTGTCCATTTTCATTCAGACAGAACAACTTAACAGCAATTTTTAAAATGAAAGGCACAAGGCTAATGGCAGTTAAAAATAGAGTTGCTGACTTCAGGAAAACACTCAAATGTTCTTAGTGATATACAGGTTTAAAAGGTGAGCCATGTTTACCAATCTCAGATCAGTAGTTCCAGTTTGGTTGAAATATATGTAACAGAGCATAACTAATGTCTTGGTCCGATTCAAATTCACAAACTAGAATTTCCTCTGCAGGCACACTACAGACACAAATAAATACCACACATACAAACAACATAGAGCTCCTGTGGGTACTATTTAAATGTAACATATTGAAAAATCATTATAGCAACATTAAGTAAATAATAGTTTCATGACACGAAATTATCACTTCATATACAAAATTGCCTTCTCCAAGATATCTCACCATTCACCTTCAAAATAGGTCAAGCAACAATTCTAAATTTCAAACACCACTTTTGTCCTGACATGGCATTACAATTACAATCTGAATGCATCACGCTGAGGCACAATTTCTGTTAGTCATGTTGCTCCTCCATCTGTTGCAGTTTACTTTCCTCAATCTCAAAGAAATACCAGTTTCCACAACAGTCCATTTAAATCAACAGCAACTGCCATTTTTGATTCCACATCTCATCTTTATAGAAGATATACCTGAGCACCACAATATGCAGAATAAACCACTGAAAGAACATCCTTGACGTTTCAGTTTAAAATTTATCCAACTTAAAAGTAATAGTACAAACTGAGACTTTAAATTTGAAAAAAGTCATATAGTTAGGAGCAGGGTAACGTAAGACCCAAAAGTAGCAAATTAAACAATGAGGCATCAATTATTTTCTGGAAATAAAATAGATTAAACTCTTTTCTTGTTCCAATTGATTAAGCTTCTTCTTTGTTTCAACCCCAGCTGCCAGCCATTGAAGAAAATGCGCTGGTGTCCTTCTATATCAGCTGCTTTCTGTGTTGTGAGGAGCAAAATCTGTTTCTTGAAAAATAAAATATCTTCTACTTAATGATTTCTCATTTTAACTTCAGTATCTTGATGGTTACTATAAAAACGAGTTCTGGATTTTGTACACTGAGTTCCATGTCAGTCAGATTAAATCCAGTTTCTTACTGCTATCTTGAAGTCCTTATACAAAGGATCAACGGTTTCCTTGCAAAGGGAATTCACTGGAGAACAATACAGCCTGAGTGGGGAAGTGACAGCAACACAGAATACATGGGATGAAAAACAAATAAATCCAGAACACCCCTATCCTAAATCATCTTTCAATGAAAATTTAACCTCCTAGATATTGTGTTGTCATCATCAGTACCTTTCCTCAGTATGAAAAAGCTTTCAATACTGATAACCAGCTTTCATTTTGTGGGTTCAGACAGCTTACAAAAACTAGGATAAAGTGGAGGAAACTCCATTTTATCTGTTTATCACTGCCAATAGAAAAGACAAACATACATTTGAACTGATAAGATAAGCATGCACTAGCTGAAATACAATGCTTGCACTATATTATAACTTTGATTCTATGATTTAAAAATCAGCTTAGATTCCATTGTAATGCCGTCCCATGATCAAGACTGACAAAAAGGCTGATAGCATTCTGAACACTAAGAATGCTGCTGTGCCCCACAGAAATTAATTGACATTCAATGACAAGCTATTTCAATCTGAACCTTTCTTCTGGGAAATTCAGTAGTTTGGCATTGTTAATTACCCCTCATGCATTGTACCTTAACCCTCTGCACCAACTGGTGCAGTAACTAGTGTTACGTCCGTAGCCCCCTCCTTTGTGAGAATCACAAGATCACTGTTGGGTTGGGTCAAGGGGCCCAGAAAATGGGAAAAGAGACCTGCAGGCTGGCTCGTTTCCCCGGCGATGTAAAGCTACGGGACCTGGCCATTGTCTCTTGGAGACCAATTTGTGGATTGAGCTACTATACTACATGAACGTCCTCAGGCAAAGTGGGCTGGTTGAGGGAGAGTGCACACCCCCAACCTGACTGACATCTACGACCCTGCGAGTCAGGATAAAAAAGGATCTGTAGGAACAGTCCCTCAGACGCACCAGAAGAAACGTTAAGCGACCACGTAATAGCAGGAAGTCATCTGAAGGAGGCCACGTGCGTTCGATTCCGTGGCTGGAATTGGTGGCTGGAACCACGGAAAACCACTTGTCGCTAACAACAGGGGAATCCACTCCCCTGACTCAACGGATTGGCATCATAAAAGAGCCGGGCAAGTTTAAACCGCATCGCTTTTAAACCCAACAACGCTGCAGCTTGAACGAACTGATAGTGACTGTTATCTTTCCATCGGACAATACATTAGCCCCTAGACAACAATAGAGCTATTTCTTATTAGTTATTATTATACCCACGCTTTAGATTTAGTATTGACGACGTATATTATCTGTATGTTTGCATTAATCTTATTTTTGAGCCCTTTATCAATAAATACTTTTAAAAATAGTACCATCAGACTTCAACGGACCTCTCTATCTTTGCTGGTAAGTGATCCAGTTATGGGATTTCGTAACACTAGCCAACTTTTTATTGCAACCTTGCATTGGAATGGAGTAGTATTCCAAATCGTTTGAATATCAAAGGTTCACTTTATCAACAAAGTATGCATGCAGAACACAACTCTGAAATTCATCAAGTAGCCACAAAACAAGAAAAGCCATAGATGTCATTGAAAAAGACATTAACCCAACACCTGCACAAAAAGAAACAAAAACTTGCAAACTCCATACCCCCAACGCCATCCCTCACACTAAAACTAACAGATCGCCCACGTGCAAAATGGAAGCTAGAACGTCAAGCACCAAAACACCAACTATGCAAAAAAACTAAAATATCGCCCACATGGGAAAAACACAGCAACAATAACATAAAACTCCCAACCCACTCTCCCACACACGAAAAACCAACAGATTGTCCACAGTGAAAAACACTAACAAGAACATCAAACCCCAACCCCCAACATACAAATCGGCAACAGGAAAGAAAGCTGAAAGAGACCAATATGAACTACGGTCCACACCAATAACCACAAAAATCTTAGAATTTCGGTAACATTCTGTCACCATCGAGGAGAACGACAGCTCAAACATAGACCTTCTGTAGAGATACAGTGGCACTGTTTCCATAGAGAGCAGCAACTTGGCAACATAGAGAGCAACAAAGCCTTCCACAGAGAGCGACCACTCGACACCGCCTTCCGCGGAGAGCGACCACTCGACGCCCCTTCCACGGAGAGCGACCACTCGACGCCGCTTCCGCAGAGCAACCACTCAACACTGCTTCCATAGAGAGTGACCACTAAACAGAGTGGCTCGCCTTTCCTCTGCATTTGCCTCAACGATCCAATCTTCCTTGACGCTTCAGTCAGCAAGAAATAGAGTTGATCATGGCAGCTTGTGCTCATACTCTCTCCTGGAATTTTCTCAGGGACAGCAATGCTAGATCACTCAATCAAGCTTCAAACTAAGTCACAGGCTCCAATAATTAAGATAAGAATAAGTAGAAGGAGAAAAAGTTAAATAATTGACAATCTAAAAGATGTCACCGAGGAATCCTCATTCGCTGATGCCACTGTGACCTTGTAAACAAAAGTCCATTGGCTTTAACATACTTTCCCTGCCTGATTTTCAACTAAACCAGCCAAAAGATTATTCATTCAGACCAGCCTGACTTGAATCTGTTCACAAATGTTTCTGGAGCAGACTCCATTCATTCATTCTTTCCTTTCTTCCCCATGTACATCGATTAGATGGACTCAGTTTCATATCTAATCGGAAAGACAGAATTTCCAATAGCATGGAACTCTTTCTGAAGTCAGTTTGTTTTACTCAGTTGTGAATCCACTTAACTAATACTGACATAAAATTGTCTCACTATTTCTTTCCACTATCTCTTCAGTCATACACCAACGCTATCCAAGACTGCAAGAATCTCTCAATGAAACTGGGCATTCAAAATTCATCTCACTTCAGTACACTGTTAAGCAGTGACCCTCCCAAAGCAGTATCAATTTCATTGATCTCCACTTCCTGAAGTTTATCCTCCAAGATTTAAGCCTTTGACCTAATTATTGACCATGCACCAACAGCTTCACATGACGAATGGATGCTGGCTCTTGAATCAGCAAGGCTCCTTTGCCACATTTTAAGCATAAATAAATCTATTATGTATCAGGACCATAAGTACCAAAATTCGACTTTCTAGTGACAACGTACTAAAACGTTAGACCAACTTTGCTTTCAATAATAAGGGAAAAAAAAATTCGTACAATTGAGTTGTCAACTAAACCCTTTCATCTCCACTCAATCCATAAATTCCACCAGATATGACAACTGCTCACAACCAGATTTCTCTGCAGGCTGATGAAAAACTTTCATTCATTTATCTACCTAGGAGAGATAAACAGCTCACAACTACCATTTAAGTTATGACAGGACACTACTTGACAGGGGGGCCAAGAGGGGTGCAGGAGGGGCTGAGAGGGGTGGTTGTGGGCGAGGTGTAAAGGAGGGGAAGAGGGTCAAGGGGAGGTGTCAACAGATGGAGAGCCATCTCATGGGATGGAGTATGTATGGTGCCAGAAGCACCTTATCAATTCAACACATATAGGGAATAAGATTTCTAATTTGTTTAAGACAGTGATGGTATAAAAAGCTGAAATAGCAACTAAGGAAAATTTTCCCATTGAAGACAAAGCAAATGTTCATGGATGACAAAGAGGTTTTTAAAATCACGTTCCTTTAAATTTGATGCAACAGATTTTATGCAATTTACCACATGCTGCATACATTTTATTAAAATGCTTTACCTTTAGGCAAGTACTCGAAAATAATAGGATTATCTTCTCCTGGTTGGTCTGACTTGACAGACAAGAAGTTATGCTTGCTCAGAAGTGCAGCTCTCAGGTTAGCCACTGTAGATGCCTGCTGTTCTTCTTTCACAGACGCAACAAACTGAGAAAGATAATTTGATTCTACACCAGCCAGCGGTTCCTCTGGATTCTGACAAAAATCAGATCTGTCTCCCCTACTATCGGAACTACTTGGTTCAGTGACATCCACACCTAAAGGAAAACAAGGTTGCAATCAGTGCATTTAGGAGTAACGCAAATGAATCTTAATATGAGTTTATCAATGAGAATATAAAGGATCATACAAGTGGAGTAATGTTCTTAGTGCTTGCTGCACCACTGCAGCAACTTCAAAGAATAGCAATGTAAATGAAAGTGATTATTAATTTCCAAGTGCAGCAATCAAATTACACACTACTGAAAATCAAAGACTATAGATGCTGCAATTGTGAAAAAACACAAAGGTTAGGGAGCTTGTTTGAAAAGGAAAAAACAGCTTAAATATCAGGTTGAACACCCTTCCTCCACAAAAAAGAAAAGTTTAACTGTAAATTTTTATGAAAGATGGAGAGGGAGGGATACGAGCTGAAGTTATCCACATGATAGGTTAATGAGTGATTTTTAAAAAATGAACATTGCAAGAAGCGAGTAGTTGAAACATGAGAACAAATTTATACAAAACCCATTAAATGCAGTAGCATAGGATATTCTGTATTTCAGTTTTCATGTACCCTTTTTCTGTGGTCGTGCTCTCCATCTGTCCACATCTCACAACTGCTAAATAGAATTTGGCTGTGTGTGTTCTAACTGCTCTCATTAAGCCATCAACCAGATGACTTCATCAATAGTTTAACCGCACATCAACCCTGACCTCGCCCATCACAGATATTCCCTTGGTCCCATCCAAACCTCCTCCACCCTCTCTGCAATTTAAAAATGATTCATTTCCTCTCCCTCACAGTTCAATCAAAGAGTCTTCAACCCGAAACATTAACTGTTTCTTTCTATGGATTACAACATAACTCACTGAACATTTTCAGCAATTTTTTTAATTATATTTTTGTGCCACACATAACCTCTCAAAGTCCAACAATACATTCCCATCACGAGAGGTGGAAACAGGCCAGGCTGGCCAACAGGGCTATGGTGAAGCTGTATAGGCCAATCCCCTGTACAGCAGTTACAATGGATTTCAGAAACATTTATGAGCTCCAACTGTACTTTAGACAAGAGAAAATCTGCAGATACTGGACATCCGAGGTAACACAAACAAAATGCTGGAGGAACACAGCAGGTCAGGCAGCAAACAAGAGAACATTTGTAAATGCTGGAAATCCAGGCAACCCACATAAAATGCTGGAGGAACTCAGCAGCCCAGAAGAAAAAAAAGCAGAGGAGTAGATTTGAAAGGGGGAGGGGAAGAGAGAGAGAAACGCCAGGTGATAGGTGAAACTTGTAAGGGGAGGGATGAAGCAAATACTTGGAAGTTGAATGTTAAAAAAGACAGAAGGCCATGAAAGAAAGGGGGAGGAGCACCAGAGGGAGGCAATGGGCAGGCAAGGAGACAACATGAGAGAGGGACAAAGGCATGGGAAATGGTGAGGGGGGGGGGGGGGGGGTCATTACTGGAAGTTTGAAACATTGATGTTCATGCCATCAGGTTGGAAGCTACCCAAACAGAATATAAGGTGGTGTTCCTCCAACCTAAGTGTGGCCTTGTCCCAAAAGTGGAGAAGGCCATGGATCCACATACCAGAATGGGAATGGGAAGTGGAATTAAAATGGGTGGCCACTGGGAGATCCCACTTGTTTTAGAGAACAGAGCGTAGATGTTCAGCGAAGTAGTCGCCCAATCTATGTCAGGTCTCACCAATATACAAAAGGCCACAATGGGATTATCGAACACAGTATATGACCCCAACAGACTCACAAGTGTCACCTCATCTGGAAGGACTGTTTGGGGCTGAGAATGGTAGTGAGGGAGGAGGTGGAGGGGCAGGTGAAACACTTGATCCAGTTGCAAGGATAAGTGCCAGGAGGGAGATCAGTGGAGAGGGATGAATGGATAAGGGAGTCGCATAGGGAGTGATCCCTGCAGAAAGCAGCAAGTGTGGGGGGGGGTTGCATGTTTTGTGTTGAGATCCAGTTGGAGGTAGCGGAAGTTTCGTAGAATTATGTGCTGGATACGAAGGCTGGTGGTGTGGTAGGTGAGGACAAGAGGAACCCAATCCCTGGTAGCATGGCAGGAGGACGGAGCCAGAGCATACATGCGTAAAATGGAAGAGATGTGGTTGAGGGCAGCATTAATGGTGGAAGGGAAGCCCCTTTCTTTGAAAAAGGAGCACATCTCCTTCGTTCTAGAATGAAAAACCTCATCCTTTTCTTATGGAAAAGGGTCTCAGCCCGAAACATCAACTGTTTACTCTTTTCCATAGGTGCTCCCTAATCTGCTGAGTTCCTCCAGCATTTTGAAAGTGATGCCATCGACTTCAGACAACAGAGACAGGAGGTCATCAAAAGCCTAAGCTCCACTGGGAGCTACCAGCCCAAGAAAAAGTGCCACACACAAATGAAGATTTAAAGAATACTTGAGATTTTAATATTATTAATTAATTTTTGTAAAACACTAATTAGTTATGGTCGCTGTAAATTAGTTATGGCCCATAAATTACAATGTGACTACAAGTTAACCCATGCTAATTTTGGCTAATGCTGTTCTATTGTTTAAGAAGGGTAGCAAGGAAAAGACAGGGAACTACAAACTGATCAGCCTAACATCAGTAGTGGAGAACTTAGTGCAGAGAATTCTGAGGGACAGAATCTACCAGCATTTGTGTAGTCCTTCATCAGTTGAGGTCAACCACTGATGTAGCATCCTAGCTATCTACGTTGTTGGTGCAGCGTTATCTGTAGGTGATGTGAGACACCCGAAAAAGTAGATGAGGGTACAGCAACAGATGTTGTTTATGTAGACCTTCATGTAAGGCCTTCAACAAGTTCCTACATAGTAGGCTAGTTTGGAGGATTAGGTTCCCTGGAATTCAAATCGATTCAAAATTGGCTGAAAAGTTGGAAGCAGAGGGTGGTGTTTGAAGGTTCTCTCTTAGAATGGAGGTCAATGCTCTGGCATATTATAAGGGTTGGAGCTGGGATTCTTGTACGCTTTATTTAAATTACTTGGAAGTAAATGCACAGATTTGATCAGAAAGCGTGTAGGTGACAAAATTAAAAGCTGTGACTGAGTGTAGAAAAGTTTATCATAGATTAAAAAGGGATCTTGATCATTTAGGGAAGTGGGTTGCAGAGTGGCAAATGGATTTCCATGTATGTTAGTGAGGTGATGCATTTTAGAAAGTTAAAACAGTGTATGACTTATACAATGAACAGCTGGACCCTAGGAAGTGTAATAGAAAGAGCGACCTAAGAGTACAGCATATTGTTCATTGATCGAGGTGTTACAGGTAGACAAAACTATGAATAGGGCCTTCATCAGTCAGACCATCAAATATTGGAATTAAGACATTATACTGCAGTTGCAAAAGTTGTTGGTGAGGTCACAATAAAAGTACTGGTTCCTGATTTGGTCACATTGTTAGAAGATGTGATTAAACTGGAGAGTGCAGAGAAGATTTACAAGGAAACTGCCATGACAAGGCAGCCTTTGGTATAGGGAGAGGTCAACTAGGTTAGATCTTTTTTTTAAGAATGTGTGGCAATCTTATAGAAATGGTTAAAATTATGAGATAATTAAATAAAATGGACGTCCATAGTCTTTCCCTCAGAGTAGGGTAGTCCAGAATTTGGGGACATTGGTTTAGGATGAAGGGTGTAAAGATTTAAAAACCTAAGGGGAATACTTTGAGGCATTGTTTAAGAAGCACTTGGGTGCGTAGGTAGAGAGGCAGGGCATAAAGGGAAATGGGCCAAGCACAGGAACTAGATGGGTAGGCACTGTAGTCAGCAAGGACTCATTGGTCCAAAGGTCCTGTTTATGTGCTGTACTGCTCCATGATTTTAAGTATTGAAGATCCAATTCTTCCAAATAATGCCAAAAAGTCAAAAATAATCACCAACATATGAAACATTCCAGTTTACTCCCTCATCTACAGGTAGAGAAGAGTGCTGTTACTGAACATGATTGGCAACACAAGTACACTTCTGACTAATGGAATCAAAATTGTTGACTACAATTGTGTTGGGAATTTGCCAGTAATTTTAATCAGAACTTCTCTGCTGATTGAATCCTGCTCCACTCACTTTACACTTATGACTTTGTGGCTAAGCATAGCTCCAATACTATATTCAAGTATGCTGACGACACTGCTGCTGTAGGCCAAATCAAAAGGTGGTGACAAATCATCATATAGGAGGAAGACTGAAAATCTGGTGCCAGATTTCAGAAGGAAACCAGAGGTCCATAAGCCAGTCCCTGCAGGAGGATCAGAGGTGGAGAGGTTCAGCAACTTAAATTCCCCAGTGTTATTACTTTAGAGGATCTGTCCTCAGCAATTACAAAGAAAGCACAACAATACCACTACTTCCTTCGGAGTTTGTGTAGATTCAGCATGACATCTAAAACTTCGACAAATTTCTATATAAGTGTGGTGGAGAGTAGATTAACTGGCTGCATCACTGTCTGGTATGGAAACACCAAAACCCTTGAACAGAAAATCCTACAAAAAGTAGTAAATATGACATAGTCCATCAAGGGTAAAGCACTCCCCAACACAAAGCGCATTTACATTTAGTGTGGTTACAGGAAAGCAGTATCCATCAGGAACACACACCATCTAAGACAGGGGTGGGCAAACTTTTTGACTTGTGAGCCACAAAGGGTTCTAAAATTTGACAGGGGGGCAGGACCAGGAGATGGACGGAGTGTTTTGGTAATACACCTCATAAGAGAAAATAAAATATCATGGGATATGTAGAAAACATGTGCTTTAATTTCAATTGAAAATGAACAAATGCATTACAACAAAATATCTGTCTTTGAAGTCCCATGGTATTTAGCTATTTATTGAAATGACTTTTAAATCACTGAAAACTAAATGAATAAAATACAGCTTTTTTTAATTGTAACAGTTATTATTTTAAAGCACTGAAAATTTTGTTATCCTTCAAGATATTATCATCATCACTCTCCTCCTGACTGTCTTTATTTCAAAAGCGGTAGGAGATGCAGGTCTACTTGTTCTGCTCCTTCTTCTTCAATTGTCCCGTGCCAAAACTCAACAACGACCAGCACAAAGACAGAACAATGATAGCGCGCCAGTATGCAGAGCGCGTTATTTGATCTGGAGCACATTTTTTATTTTGAGAACGTACGTGCACCTGCGCACTACTCATGTCCATCACTTAAAAGAAATGACATCTAACATGTAAGGCTTATTGAAAAAAAATATTTTCAAATGCATTTTTTACACAACACAACGAAGAAACTTATTTTTAATTTCAGTGGGAACAGTGTTGTTGGTCTCCCTTTTTAGCCAGCGCATCAAAATCTGGATTTATTTTTGTTGTGGCGATTATCAGGATGGATCTGAGGTGTTGGTCAGTTAACTTGGATCTGTGGCTGGCTTTGTTCATGTTCATGACGCTGAACGCCTGTTCACACAAATAGGTCAAGCCGAACAAAGAGTACAGTGCAAATGTGGAGTAATACGCTGCACCTCAACAAAGGTCAATGTATATAGAGTGCGTCATCTATTGGGAAAACGCCAGAATTGCGGGGAAAAAACGTTAACAAGGTTTATTAATATAATTTCATCAAGTTCTGCGGGCCAGATTAAAAAGCTTAACGGGCCACATATGGCCCCCGGGCCGTAGTTTGCCCATGCCTGATCTAAGACATGCTCTCTTCTTGCTGCAGCCATCAGGAAGGTGGTACAGGAGCCTCAAGGTTCACACCACTAAGTTCAGAAACAGTTATTACTGCTCAACCATCAGGGTCTTGAAGCAGACGAGATAATTTCACTCAATTCACTTGCCCCATCATTGATATGTTCCCACAACTTATGGACTCACTTTCAGGGACTCATCTGACATTCTTGATACTTATTGCTTATTTATTATTAATAAATATTTATTTTTGTATTTGCAGTTTGTTGTCTTTTGCACACTGGTTCACCACCCAAGTTTTTATGGATCTTTCATTGATTCTTTTTCAGTTATTATTCTACCACAGATTAATTATGTCCAAAAAAAATGAATCTCAGGGTTGTATATGGTGACATGTACTTTGATAAAATTTACTTTGCAATTTAGCGATAACCCATAGGAATGGTCCTAGGTTTTTGACTTTGTGCAAGGTCAAACGAATCAGTTGTTTCACAACTGGATTCTAAAGTTGGTGTCTGAGCCCATTCTTATGCAGGGCAGAGTGACTGTAAAAAGCCTCAATTCCAACACATGGTTTTACATGTGGTGCAAGTTTCCTTTCAATGGATGCTGCCCGACCTGCTGAGTTCATCCTGCTTTTTCGTACATCTTCTTAGAGCCCAGTTGTTTCAATAGAGCTGGCAGAGCAAAGAGGAAAACCAATTTCAAATTATTTTATTTTAGTGTTTTTTTTAAGTTGTACATTGTATTTCTAGTTCATTTTATTTTCACTTAAATTCTAATTCATTTTAGATATCTACATCAGAAGGATTTATGAAGCTCTTTGACAACTTGGTCAGGTGAAGATGGCATTTTGCTGCCATACATCTAGTTACCCTCAACGCCACTGCGCTAGTCTCTGGGATGCAATCAGGTTGCAAAATGGGCTGATGGGATCTGGCCCAACTAAGTAAGGCGCATGCTGACAAAACAGGAATTACAGGCAGGGAACTGATATAACTTGTAGCATGATTTAAGTCTGAGATGTCAAGTACTGCATGAACATTAATGATAAGCTAAATGACTGACATTTTCACAAACAAATGCAGAGTATTAAACAATTTCAAAGGATATGCATTTTGTTCAGTTAATTGGAAAAACAATTTGTTTAGCAAACTTAAGTATCTTTACATTATAAATGACCAACAATGTGCACATTATTCTCTTTTTCACATAAGTTTTTTATTCATAAAAATGCATTCATTATTTTTACAAAGATACAAAATATATTTAAGATGACTGATTATGATTAAGCTTTTAACTTAGCCTTCCTCTTAGGATTAGAGTTCAACAGGAACTTAACTTCTTCTAGTCACTTAGCTTCAAATGAAAAATAAATAATCCTCCTAACCCTTGTCATTCAATAATAATTAAAATGAAAAGAAATTTGATATACGGCTATGTGAAACTGACTGCATTGTAACTGAATTAAAATGACACAATGAAACAAAAAAAAGCACAAATGCACGTGTGGCAAATATGTAACATTAAAACTAAAGAGGTTTTCCACATTTCCTGGAACTTTGAAAATTAAAGTGCTGTATTAATCAATTTCCTAACTAAATTACAGTCGGCCCTCTTTATCCGCAGGGGATTGGTTCCGAGACAACCCCTCCCTCCCCCCCCCCCAACGGATACCAAAAAACATTAATGCTCAAGTCCCTTATTTAACCTGTCTCAGTTAGGACCCAGCGGCACCCCGGACTTTATTTAACCTGGTTCAGTGCAGTGGACCTTAGGACCTGGCGCAGCTCTGGATCCGCAGTGTTTCTGTTCACGAAAATAATCGCGATCACGATTGAAAATAAGGTGGAAGTAAGAAAGCGATCAGAAAGAGGTGAAACGCCGTCGGTCAATGGAAATGCGTTAGGCTACAGTCGGTCAACGATTGGAACAATTTTAACGGAATATGTGAAAGGCCCTGCCCTGATGAAAGTTACAATTATTACTAAGCAACACAGTGGTTTAATTATTGAAATATGTAATTTCTTGTGTTTTATATGCATAGAAAGGTAAAATATATACTATATACTAAGACAAATGTTTTACTAACTGACACTAAATAATACAGGAGGTACCTGTTCCGACTTCAAATCCGACTTAAAGACAGACACAGGAACAGAACTCATTCATAACCCAGGGACTGCCTGTACTTTTAAATCATCTCTAGATTACTTACAATACTTAATACAATGTAAATGCTATGTAAATAGTTGCTATACTGTATTGTTCAGGGAATAATGACAAGAAAAAATAGTCTGTACATGCTCAAACGAGTGCTGGAGAGAGAACTTCCTGGTTTTCCCGGTTGAATCCACGCATGCAGAACCCGCGGATAAGGAGGGCCGATTGTATGTGCTTGCACAAACAACTAGGAGGCAATTATGACATAGAAAACAAATTTATGATTTTAACAAGTGAACAAATATATCAGAGTTAAAATTTCCTTTTCTAGCAATTGCAGACTTAAAAGTTTAAACAATTCCCATTCAGATTGCTAGGATTACAAAAAAAAACTTAACAGTGTTCGTTATTACTAAGCAAAATTTGAGGGTAGTCAATTCAATCCATCCGCTTTTCCAATTCTTGGAACATGCTGAACTGGAACAGAATTCATTCCTTGCATTACCACCATATTGTGGCGACCCACTTCCTAGCACACTCGAACCGGCTCACAAATAGCCAGCGTGCAGGCACAAAGGCAAGGTCCACAACAAAGGGAGAAAAGCCTGCGGGGGTTTGTGAGTACGTGTCTCTTGGAGCATCTGCGCCTGGGGAGGGCGGGATGAGGGAGGCTTTAAAGCAAGGCTGTGAAGTTCAAATAAAATTATCTTTGACTGCAGTTTACCGACTCCGTGTCATTATTTTAGCGCTGCGTGTAGCACACCGCTACAATTGCTGACCCTGACGGTCCAAACGATTTTGGACCGGAGATGACCGACGCCGCATCTGTTCATGCGGTTTCGTTGAAACTGCCAAGCTTCTGGATGCTACGACCTCACCTATGGTTCCAGCAAGCAGAAGCCCAATTCCACGTTCGGCAGATAACCTCAGAGAACACCCGTTACTACCACGTGGTGAGCTCCCTCAACCAGGACACAGTGGCCCAGGTTGCGGAGTTCGTACAGTCTCTCCCAGCGGACGGCAAGTACACGGAATTCAAAGCCCTGCTCTTAAGGACTTTCGGACTCTCACGGCGCGAGCGGGCTGCCCGTTCACTGCACCTGAATGGCTTGGGAGACAGACCTCCTTCGGCTTTAATGAGATGTTGTCTCTGGCCGACGGACACACACCCTGCCTCATGTTTGAGCAGGCATTCCTAGAGCAGCTGCCCGAGGACGTACGCCTGCTGCTGTCCAACATGGATTTCAACAACCCCCGGAAGGTGGCAGCCCGGGCGGACTTGCTGTGGAACACCAAGAAGGTGAGTGGGGCGTCCATCGCACAGATCACCCAGCCACACACCCAGCAGCAAACCAGTCCAGGCTCGGCCGCAGAGCCCACTAACCCCAGAGGCAAGGGTGGGGAGCCCAACGAACAATGGTGTTTCTACCACGAGCGGTGGGGCGCAGAAGCCCGCCGTTGTTGCCTGCCCTGCCAGTTCCCGGGAAACGCCAGGGCCAGCCGCCACTGATGGCTATGGTGGCTGGCCTTCGGGATAGCCTCCTTTATGTGTGGGACCAGCGGTCGGGACGCCGTTTTTTGGTCGACACCGGTGCCGAGATCAGCATCTTACCTCCGACAAGTTACGCACCCACAACAGGGCACCGGGTCCCCCCCTGAGGGCCGTGAATGGCAGCACAGTAAGGACTTATGGCACCCGTCAGGTGCAGCTACAGTTCGGCTCCAGCCAGTTCACGTGGGACTTCACACTGGCCACCGTAGCCCAACCACTTCTGGGTGCGGATTTTTTGCGGTCTTACAGCCTACTGGTCGACCTGCCCAGAAAGAGACTGGTCCACGTCGAGACCTTTCAGACGTTCTCCCTGGGTGCAGCCCAGTTGCCAGCCCCTCACCTCGACTCCATCACGCTGTCTGACAACAACTTCACCAGGGTCCTGGCAGATTTCCCATCGGTTCTGACACCGCAGTTCATGGCAGCCATGCCCCGACATGGCGTACAGCACCACATCCCGACCCAGGGACCACCCCTCCATGCCCGTGCTCGGTGGCTTCCCCTGGACAAGCTCCGACTGGCGAAGGAGGAGTTCAAGAGGACGAAGGAATTGGGGATCATCCGGTTGTCCGACAGCCCATGGGCCTCCCCCCTGCACATGGTGCCCAAAGTTACAGGGGGCTGGAGACCGTGCGGCGACTACCGCAGGCTGAACGAGGCTACCACACCGGACCGCTACCCTGTGCCGCACATTCAGGACTTTGCAGCAAACCTGCACGGCGCCCGGATCTTCTCCAAGGTAGACCTCGTCCGAGGGTACCATCAAATCCCAATGCATCCGGACGACGTCGCCAAAACAGCTCTCATCACACCATTCGGCCTTTTTGAGTTCCTCTGCATGCCGTTCGGCCTGAAGAATGCCACACAGATGTTCCAGCGGTTAATGGACGCGGTGGGACGCAACCTGGACTTCGCATTCATCTATTTGGACGACATCCTCATAGCCAGCAGCAGTTGTCAGGAGCATCTGTCCCACCTCCGTCAACTCTATGCCTGGCTGAGTGCCTACGGTCTAACAATCAACCCGGCCAAATGCCAGTTCGGGCTCGACACCATTGACTTCCTGGGCCACAGGATTACTAAAGACAGGGCAACCCCTCTGCCTGCTAAGGTAGATGCGGTCCGCCATTTCCCCCGACCCACCACGATCAAAGGCCTTCAGGAATTCGTAGGTATGGTCAATTTCTACCACCGCTTCCTCCCTTCAGCTGCCCGGATCATGCGCCCCCTGTTCGCCCTGCTGTCCGGTCAAGGACATGACCTGGGACGAGGAGTCCGCCGCCGCTTTCATTCAAACAAAGGAAACCTTGGAGAACGCCGCGATGCTAGTGCACCCCAGAATGGACGTCCCTACCGCCCTCACAGTGGACGCATCTAACACGGGGCAGTCGGTGGAGTGCTGGAGCAGCTCATCGCAGGCCGCTGGCAACCCCTGGCGTTTTTCAGCAAACACCTGCGGCCACCCGAGCTCAAAAACAGTGCTTTCGACCGGGAACTGTTGGCGCTATACCTGGCAATCCGGCATTTCAGGTACTTCTTAGAAGGTAGGCCCTTCACCGCATTCACGGACCACAAACCGCTTACCTTTACGTTAACGAAGGTGTCCGATCCCTGGTCGTCCCGCCAGCAGCGCCATCTGTCCTACATCTCTGAATACACGACGGACGTCCAGCACGTCTCGGGTAAGGACAATGTCATGGCGGATGCACTCTCTCGCCCTAACATTCATGCCCTTTCCCAAGGGGTAAACTTTGAGGCGCTGGCAGAGGCGCAGCAGGCAGACGAGGAGATTCCGAGTTACAGAACCGCAGTCTCCGGTTTGCAGCTCCAGGACCTCCCCATAGGCCCAGGTGAGAGGACCCTACTCTGTGACGTCACCACCAGCCAGCCCCGGCACCTTGGCGGTGACATGTTTTCGACTCCATTCATAACTTGGCGCACCCCTCCATCCGGACAATCGTACGGATGGTCTCCAGCAGGTTCTTTGGGCACGGACTCCGCAAGCAGGTCAGTGAATGGGCCAGAACGTGCATGCACTGCCAGACAGCCAAGGTGCAGCGACACACCAAAGCTCTGCCGCAGCAGTTCCACCCCACCTACCGGCGTTTCGACCACATTCATATGGATATCGTGGGCCCCCTGCAAGTGTCGCACCTCCTGACTATCATGGACCAGTTCAAAAGATGGCCAGAGGCGATCCCGCTCACCGTCACCACCTCTGAATCTTGCGCCTGGGCATTGATTGCCACCTGGGTGTCCCACTTTGGTGTACCGGCCCACATTACCTCCGACAGAGGCGCCCAGTTCACCTCCAGCCTGTGGTCAGCTATGGCCAGCCTTTTGGGGACTCAGCTGCACCACACCACTGCCTACCCCCCACAGTCGAACGGACGAGTGGAGCGCTTTCACCGTCACCTAAAGTCGGCTCTCATGGCCCGCCTGCGAGGAGCTAACTGGGCGGACGAGCTTCCCTGAGTCCTACTTGGCATCCGCACAGCGCCCAAAGACGATCTGCAGCCTCGTCGGTTGAGTTGGTGTACGGCGCACCCCTCATCGTCCCCGGGGAGTTCATACCAGCCCCAAGGGGGCAAGGGGAAGAACCCGCAGCAGTCCTGGGCAGACTACGCGAGAGGCTCGGTGACCTGGCCCCCATACCCACTTCGCAGCATGGGCAGAACCCGACCTGCGTACCCAAAGACCTGCAGAACTGTAAGTTTGTGTTTGTACGAAGGGGCGGGCATCGGCCACTGCTGCAACGGCCCTACGAGGGACCATTTACGGTGCTCCAGAACAACGGGTCCACGTTCGTGCTGGATGGTGGGGGGAGAGAGGAGGTTTTCACAGTGGACCAACTCAAACCGGCCTACGTGGACCTGGCACAACCGGTCGAGTTTCCAGCACTGCGGCGCAGAGGCCGACCTCCCAAACAGGGTCCAGCCCAGACTGTGGACATTGGGGGGGGTGTATCGCCAGTTCTGGGGGGTGGGGTTATGTGGCGACCCACTTCCTAGCACACTCGAACCGGCTCACAAATAGCCAGCGTGCAGGCACAAAGGCAAGGTCAGCAACAAAGGGAGAAAAGCCTGCGGGGGTTTGTGAGTACGTGTCTCTTGGAGCATCCGCATCTGGGGAGGGCGGGATGAGAGAGGCTTTAAAGCAAGGCTGTGAAGTTCAAATAAAATTATCTTTGACTGCAGTTTACCGACTCCGTGTCGTTATTTTAGCGCTGCGTGTAGCACACCGCTACAATATGACCATATGCCACCCACTAAACATTAACAACCACACCTAATTTGTTATTAAATAGTTTTGCTTGTCACTGCACTTAAAATTGAACCAGAATAGTGTTCAGTCTGAGAATGGCATACCGAATGATTGGAAATACAAAATTCTGCTGAAGGCAGCAGAATATTGGTATTACCAGATTTTATGAGAAGCCAAAATTGAACAAAAAATAATGTGCTATGTGTATGATGTTGACTCAACCAAACACACTGCAAATAAAGCAGCAAGTACATGACCACCAAGTACAATTTCATGTGACCCCAGAAGCTGTTAGTACTGCTGCCTCCCCACTGCTCCAGCCATCCACCTTGCATGCTGTTGATGTAGAAATAACATTCTCTCCCTGTGAACACGTGGATAGTTGCAAGTCGCTGCAGTTTCCTCCCACTTCCCATAATTTGTTGGCACGTGGCCTAGGGGCAAGGCATCAGACTAGTAACCTGAAGGTCACTGGCTCGAGTCTCAGCTGAGGCAGCGTGTTTGTGTCCTTGAGCAAGACACTTAACAACACATTGCTCTGCGATGACACTGGTGCCAAGCTGCATGGGTCCTAGTGCCCTTCCCTTGGACAACATCGGTGGCGTGGAGAGGGGAAGGCCTGCAGCTTGGGCAACTGCCGGTCTCCCATACAACCCTGCCCAGGCCTGCGCCCTGAAAACTCCAGGCGCAGATCCATGGTCTCTCGAGACTGACGGATGCCACCACACCATAATACATGCTCATTGGTGAACTGCTCACTGTAAACTACCCGACTGCAGAGATGAGGCAAGAGATTCAGGAGGGAGAATGGGAACTCGAGAGAAAATCAGTTACGAGGATGTAAATGGGAGATGGAGTTGCACCAGGAGGCAGTATATTTGGTGGCCTGAACAATCAACTTCAAGGCGAAAAAGATAAATGAAAAATTGGAAAATTTGAGAGAACAGTAACAAACATTAGGACTGTTTATAAAATATTTTTAAAGAACTGCTTACGAGGTCGTTTTTGCTTACTGCTCCCTTAAATTGTTTCTAAATACAGAATTATAAACAAGAGAAAATCTGCAGATGCTGGAAACACACACAAAATGCTGGAAGAACTCAGCAGGCCATGCGACATCTATGAAAAAAAGTACTGTTGACATTTTGGGCCAAGTCTCTGACAGGACTGGAGAAAAAAAAGATGGAGTGTATTTAAAAAGTGGAGGAGGGGAGAGAGAAACCCAAAGTAACAGGTGAAACCAGGAAGCCTGGGGGGGGGGGGGGGGGGGGGTGATAAAGTAAAGAGCTGGGAAATTGATTGGAGAAAGAGATACAGGGAGAGTCCGGTAGGAGAGAACAGAAGGCTGTGGAAGAAAGAAAGGGAAGAGGAGCACCAAAGGGAGGCAATGAGCAGGTAAGGAGAGGGAGGGAAAAGTGGATGGGGAATGGGGGGGAGGGCTGGACGAGAGGGCCATTACCAGAAGCTTGAGAATCGATGTTCATGCCACCAGAGGCTTACGCAGACAGAATATAAGGTGTTGTTCCTCCAAACAAATAATTATAAAGATGTTTCTGTTATCTCATGGAAGAGGTCATTAATAACTTGGATGCTCATGACAACTTTGGCATAGTAAGAAACCCCTGATGTTTTCCAAGAGCACTGTCAATTTGTTGAATCACAGTAGACAATTTGGATTTAACCAGCACCTTAAATCAATGTAGGAGGTACAGGGGTTTTGGAAAAAATTTCCAAATATACAGCTGTCAATAGTGAGACAATTACAAATGGCAATGCACATGCAGTCAGAATTAAAAGAACTCCAACATGGGATAACTTAAGGGTTTATGGGTAAAGTTATGGCAAGAAACAGAAGGCCAGGACAAAGGTTATTGAAAATATGGACACTCATTTTAAAATCAGAGCCTTGCTTAACCAGGAATCGATTATTAATGTGGTTCAGCTGGCTAAAAGCGATAGGTGAATACACAATGAGCTGGGTACTGGCCAAGTGAGCACAAGAATAAATAAGTCAAGATAATGCATGGATGAGATTCCACCTGATAAATTCAGAGTGGTGTCAAAACCTACTCGAAAACAAAAAAAAAATGTGGGTCTTGTGATGACAGAGGTTTGAAATCAGAAAGTAACCTTGGGGTCAAGTTTAACATTCATAAGCAGTCTAATTCAACCTCAGGCCATCCCTGAGTATTGAAGTGGCTCTATTTCTAAGACTTCCATAAATAAGGAAAGGCACTAAAATCATTCAATAAGGCAAATTCTACCCCTACAGTACTGTAATGAATAGTATCAAGTTCAAAGTACATTTGTCAATATATACATTATTTCACAGCCAAAACTATGCTGCTTTGAAGCAAGAGCACCATGGTCACCCACTTTTCAATTTTCCCCTGAAATGACTACATAGTAAATTTTGCTTTGACAGAACCTACGGAAGTGAACTGGTCCTGGTCTACCATGGTTTAAAGCAACAGGTCATCGCCATCTGCTCAAAATGAATTAAAACGCCCTCGTGATTTCAAGTTCTACCCACAAATACAGTCGCCTGAATACAAGTAGAAAGTGCAGCTGAACAAACAAGCTCAACTTCAGTTTTTAAAAAAATCAACCAGTTCTGCACTTCAGAAGGAAGAAATGAAGAGGTTATTGATAGTCAGCTGCATGCTGCATCCTATAAGGGACTTCTCAGTGGTCAAGTAACAAACCAACCCACAAATTCAGGTGCACCCAGAAGAAATCTCAGTTCCACTGAGAAGATATATAGACAGCACCAGAGGCCAGAACTGAACCCAGGCTTGCACAAAAAAGCCTGTCTTTTGTCAAAGACAAAGAGTTTGTCTTTGCATTCCAAGATGATACCAGAGAAGCAAATAATTTGGACTGAACTGTCCATCCAGCTGTCTGATTTATTCTGATGAAGCATCTAGTTTGGAAATAAATGTGCTCCAATAACAAATACAATGCAGTAAGACAACCTACATGAATACTGTAGCAGTTCCTTAAAAATTTCTCAGTAATGTTCAGGAGTTCGTATGATAGACATGGTGTCCGCTTCTTCCATGTCACCATGTCTCAGTGTGCTTCCCATGTTTGTTGCATTATAGTCAGTGCAAATGATCAGGTTACACAAGAGTTCTGAGGACAGTAAGAATCTTAGTGAAGTTCCAGACTACTACCTTCTGGTTCCTGCACAAAAGTTTGGGCTGACACAAACAAGAGAAAATTTGCCAATGCTGGAAATACAAGCAACACACAAAATGCTGGAGGAACTCAGCATGCCAGGCAACATCTATGTATGAAAAAAAACATAGTTAATGTTTTGGGCCGAGATTCTTCATCAGAGAAAAAAAAAGATGAGGAGTCAGGGTGGTGGGGGGAGGGGGGGAGGTAAAGTAAAAAGCTGGTAAGTTGATTGGTGAAAGACATGCAAAGCTGGAAAACGAGGAATCTGATAGGAGAGGACAGAAGGCCATGGACGAAAGAAAAAGTGGAGCAGCACTAGAGGAAGGTGATGGGGCAGGTAAGGAGATGAGGTGAGAGAGGGAAATGAGAATCTGAGGGGTGGGGGGGGGGGGGAAATTTCCAAAAGTTCGAAAATCGATCTATGTTCATGCCATCAGGTTGGAGGCTACCCAGGCGGAATACAGTAGAGGTGGTCATGGACTGGCATGTCAGAATGGGAATGTGAAATGGAATTAAAATGGATTGGGAGACCACTTCGCTGAGCACCTACGCTTGTTTGCCAGACAAAGCAGGATCTCCCAGTGGCCATCCATTTTAATTCCACTCTGACTTCTCTTTTTTTTTCCCTCTGGTCCTGATGAAGGGTCTCGGCCCAAAATGATGACCATACTCTTTTCTATAGACGCTACCTGACTTGCTGAGTTCCTTCAACACTGTGTTGTTTGGCTTACACAATAGTTTTCATCATTCCCACTTACATCAGCTTTTGTATAAAAATGTTCAACTCAAATGAAAATCAAAACACTGCAGATGCTAGAAATTTAAAATAGTGGGGTGGGGGGGGGGGGGAAATCAGAGGAAATAGTTCAACCATTAACTCTGTTCACTGCTGATGACTGAACAGTTAAGTGTTCCCAGCATTTGTATTGATGTTAATCATACCAACATTGCAAGTTCAACAATTCCAAATGTAACAGTTCTATGTAAGTGTCTATAAGTTGGTTATTGCCGTTAAATTCCAAATCTTTTGAGTATGAAACCTGGATGGGGGTGGAAAAAGTTAAACAAATTTATGTCAGTTAAATCAGATATAACATCTCACTTGAATGATAACGCAATGCAAATAGAAAGCATGAAGCTACCAATTAACAATAGGGTTAATGATACAATTCACTGTCATAAATTCAAAAGCCACAAATCTTTATATTATGTCAATTAACAAACAGACCTACTATATTACAGCAAACTTCAATGTAGAAAAGACACTAGATTGGTCCTTCTGAAGGATAACTGGATATTAATACAAACTCATTAATTTCAAGTATTTATTCTGCACTGTTTGTCATTGCATCAAACCACTAAATGTATATCAGGTATTTGCACTCGAGTCATGTAGGGTTTTCAAAGTTCAAAGGAAATTTATTATCAAAGTAAATACACGTCACTATATACAACCCCAAAATTCATATTCTTGCAGGTATACTCAATAAATCCATGATTGAATAATAACAGATCAATGTAAGACTGTACCAACTTGGGGGTTCAACAAGTGAGCAAAAGACAAATAAAAACAGTGCAAATAGAAAAAAGAAAAAAATAATAATAAATAAGCACTAAATAACGAGAACATGAAATGAAGGGTCCTTGAAAGCGAGTCCATGTTATGGAAGTATTTCTTTTTTTGTAATTTATTTTTTTATTGAAGTTCATCATCAAACAAACATTTCCATAAGATGTATTTCACACATTGTACATATATATCATATAATCATTTATATCACAAATCTCCACGAAATATTTATCTGAGGTATACACTTATAGAAAAGAGTGGAAAGAAAAAAAGCAAAAGGAAAGAACTATGTACAAGTAGGGAGTGATTTTTTTTTAAAACAGATTCATTGATTTGTGAGAATAAAATCAGGCCTATGAGGCATTATGTAGTTAAACCATTTTTCCCAGTATGAATCAAATTGTTCCAGCTTATGGTTAACAGATGCTGTTATCTTCTCCATTTTGTAAATGTCCATTGTAATTTCCATCCACATATTTAAAGTTGGGCTCTCCTGTGATAACCATTTCCTAGTAAGAGTCCTTCTACCAGCCACCAACAGTATATTCATTAAATATTTATCTCTCTTCAACCATTCTTGAGGTATATATCCAAAATATATGGTCTTACTCTCTAAGGGTATTTCATATTTAAAGATGTCTTGTAGGGCATTGTGTATCCCCCTCCTATAGCCTTTGATAACAGGGCAGTCCCAAAAAATATGATAATAATTGGCATTTTGATTTCCACAATTTCTCCAGCAAACAGGGAGGTTACTATCATAATAGGATTTCTGAGAGGGTGTAATAAAATATCTTACCAAGTTTTTCCATCCAAACTCCCTCCATTTTTGTGAACTGGTAATACTTCCATTGATATCTCCATATTGTTGTCCATTCTTCCTCAGATATAATTATCCTTCCTTCCTTCTCCCATTTTGTTTTAATGTATGAAGTCGAATGTGTTTTAAGATTTGACAACCCCTTATACATGCTTGAAATGATTCTACTACCATTATCTGAATTATATGCTTTTCTAAAGAGCTCTATCAAGCATGCCTTGGTTACATTTTTAAGCGTCTTATGAACATATTGTCGCATCTGTAAATACCGATAGAAATCTTGTTTTTCTAATAAGTGTTTCTCTTTCAGTATTTCAAAACTGAACAGTGTTCCTTCTTTCATTATGTTGCAAAGAACTGTTATTCCTTTAGCTGTCCAGTCCTTAAATCTAGCATCCAATTTATTTGGTGTAAAATCTGAGTCATATGCACACCATTTAAGAATTGCAGTATCTCCCTCTAGATTATAAAAAATGACAGGGCATGTGAGATTGAGTGAAGTTATCCCCTTTGGTTCAGGAGCCTGATGGTTAAGGGTAACTGTTCCTTAACCTGGTCGTACAAGTCCAGTGGCTTCTGTACCTTCTTCCTGATAGCAGCAGTAAGAAGAGAGCATGTGCTGGGTGGTGGGAGTCTTTGATGATGGATGCTGATATCCTGCAACAACCTTCATGTAGATGCACTCAACAGTGGGGATGCCTTTGCCTGTGGGGACTGGACTGTATCCACAACTTTTTGTAGGATTTTCCATACCAGGCCATAGTACAGCCAGTAAATATACTTTCCACTACACAGCTATAGAAGACAGACATACTTTACTGATCCCGAGGGAAATAGGGTTTCGTTACAGTCACACCAACCAAGAATAGTGTAGATATATAGCAGTATAAAACCATAAATAATTAAATAATACGTAAATTATGACAAGTGGAAATAAGTCCAGGACCAGCCTATTGGCTCAGGGTGTCTGACCCTCCGAGGGAGGAGTGTAAAGTTTGATGGAATGACTTCCTATGACACTCACAGTTGCATCTCGGTGGAATGAGTCTCTGGCTGAATCTACTCCTGATTGTCAAAGATTCAATTGTCATGCCGAATCTTTACAAACTCCTAAAGCAGGAGTGCTGCCATGCTTTCTTCGTAATTACTCTTACAGTTGTAATTAAAAGTTAGTGAACCCTTTGCAATTACCTGGCTTTCTGCATTAATTACTCATAAAATGCAGTCTGAACTTCATCTAAATGACCATAATAGACACAATCTGCCTAAACCAGTAACACAAACAATTGTATTCTCGTCAATACTGAGTACACCATTTAAACGATTGTAGTCTAAGTTCAAAGTAGTACATGAAACTCTGGGGTAATGCCTTCTACAGAAGCTATTTAGAGTCTGGTGTTTCAATCAACAAGATGAGATCGTATGTGTGTGTTGTGGAGGTGCCCTGCTCTATAAAAGAAACACAGTCAGGTTACTGACAGAGCCTGCTCTTCTCAAGAAAGATCTGTTTACGAGCACCATGTCTTCATCAAAACTACTTTCAGGGGATCTTAGAAGGGTTTAGAGATGTATGAAGCTGGAAAAAGCTACAAAAGCATTTCTAAAGACCTGAGTGTTCATCAGTGCACAGTAACAGAAACTGTCTACAAATGGAGGAAATTCAGTACAGTTGCAACTCTACCTAAGAGAGGGTATCCTGCAAAGACTATACCAGGAGCATAACATGCCATGTTGAAGGAGGCGAAAAAGAAGCCAAGGCTAACAGCAAAAGACATGAAAAATCCTAGAACTTGAAGTCTCTGTTCATGTGTCCACTATATTTAAAAACATTGAACAAGAATGGTGTTCATGAAAGGACAACAGCGGAAACCACTGCTCTCCAAAAGAAAACACTGCTGCACATGAAGTTTGCAAAAGACCACCTGTATGTTCTACAACGCTTCGAGGACAACACTCTGCAGACAGGTGAGACAAAAGTTGAACATTTTGGCAGAAATGCACATTGCTATGTTTAGAGTAAATGGGCACTGCACACCAACATCAAATCCTCATCCCAACTGTTAAGCATGGTGATAGAAACATCATGGTTTCAGCCTGCTTTGCTGCATCCAGGGTCTGCATTCACTTTGCTTCAAGAGCTACATTCCAGCTTGCAATCATTGAGGGAACCATGAATTCAAAATTGTATCAAGGCATTTTACAGGAGAATGTTAGGGTAGCAATCGTCAACAGAAACTTAACAGAAGTTGGATGGTGCAACAAGACAATGATCCGAAACACAACAGCAAATCAACAATGACTTAAAAAGAAGAAATTCATGTCTGTGAATGACCAGGGCAGAGACCAGACCTTACCCCAATTCAGATGCTGTGGTATGACCTGAAGCGGGAAGTTCATGCAAGGTATCCTAGAAATATTGATGAACTGAAACAGTTTTGGATGGAATTCTCCCACACCATTGTGAAGTCTGATCAGAGGCTACAGGAAAAGTTTGATGGAGTTTATTACTACTAAAGCTGGTTCCACCAGTTAAATTAAATACAAGGCTTTTCCCAGGCTGGACTGTGAACAGTTAAACAATGTGTACAATAAAGATATGAAAAGCACAGTTGTGTGTTATTAGTTTAGACAGATTGCATTTATTTTTGTGACTTAGATTAAGATAAAAAACACATTTTATGAGTAATTAATGCAGAATACCAGGTAACTGCAAAGGATTCACAAACTTTTTCTTGCAACCGTACATGCTGGACTCAAGACAGGTCCTCCGAAACAATAATTTGGAATTTGAAGTTGCTAACCCTCCAACAAGGACTTGCTCATGGATCTCTGGTTTCCTCCACAACCTATCTTACAAAGTAGAGCAATATTCAATCTTAAAATTAGTCTTTCTCCAGACATTTAATTTTCTTTCCTCCTTTAATTCGAATAATTTTGCATCTGAAGTTACAACGTTCCATTTTGAATTGCACCTCTTAAAGTGCCATTAAATCTGTTGAAAATAGATGAAGGAACTTCAGATGGCCCAAGGATGAACCAGAGAAGCCAAATGCCTACAAAAGTTGCAATTTATCATGCCTCCACTTGATGCACTGACATGAGGTTATCTGCTGAAAAGTATTTGACTATTCTCCATCACCAAATGCATGGAGGTGTGGCAAAGCATGTTTCAACATCAACAAAATCAATTTACTCAGTAAAAGACTTGGAAGTAATGGAAATTTCAAATTCTCCCACTAAATTCATGCACAAATTTAAGCTTCACTGCTGCATGCTGCTGAGTTTTCATAATTCTTGCTCTTAGTTCTGAATTTCCATAACCTTACAATCAAAGCTATAGAGAAAAAGGGCTCTCTTCCAGGTAGAAAATTACCATTTTGCATCTCTACAATAATCCCATTTGCCCACATTAGAAAAATATCCTTCTATGCCTTGCCTATTTAAGCATCTACCAAATCTTCCTTTAAATGTGATTGGATCTGATTACAATTCTAAACAATAGAAAGGGTGCAGAGGAGATTAACAAGGATGTCTTCTGGATTAGGGAGCATACCTTACAAGAATAGGTTGAGTAAACTTGGCCTTTTCTCCTTGGAGTGACGGAGGATGAGAGCTGACCTGATAGAGGTGTATAAGGTGATGAGAGGCATTGATTGCGCGAATAGTCAGAGGCTTTTCCCCCCAAGGCTGAAATGGCTAACACAAGAGGGCACAGTTTTAAGTTGCTTGGAAGTAGGTACAGAGGTGATGTCAGGGATAAGTTTTTTTTTTAAAAACGCAGAGAATAGTGAGTGCGTGGAATGGGCTGCCAGCAACTGTGGTGGAGGTGGATACAATAGGGTCCTTTAAGAGGCTCTTGGATAGGAACATGGAGCTTAGAAAAATAAAGGGCTACGGGTAACTGTAGGTAATTTCTAAGGACATGTTCAATACAGCATTGAGCTGAAGGGCCTGTATGGTGCTATACTATGACAATGATGTCCAGATATCAGGCACTGTGTAAAGAAAATGTCTCCTCAAATTCAGTTTAGATCTCCTTCCTCTCACCTTAAAACTCAGCCTATCTAATCTCTACCCATAACTGAAGTCTCCTAACCCAGTCAACATGCCAGTGAATCTCCTATGTACTCCCCAATGCAAATAGATTCTTTTCATTTAAAATTTATGCTAGCCAACATTTTGTCAAGTTCCAATAAAATTCCCAATTTTTACATTTCATGCTTCACAAATGAAAGCAAGCATTTAAAGCATCACTAACCTATCTGTAGTTGCCACTGTCAAAGAATTACACACTTAAACACCAAGTTCCCTGTGTTCATCAACATTCCTTAGCATTTAGTGTTCATTTTACTCTTATTTGACTTCTTAAAACACAATACATCACCTTCCACTTGTCAAGATTAAATTTCATATACCAATGCTCCATGCCAGCGATCTATATCCTACTGTAACCCTAAACAACCTCACATGCTGGGCACACCACCAACCACTTCTGTATTATCCACAAACTCAACAATCATACCTTTACTATATCTCACTGAAATTCTTTTTCAGCTCATCACCACCACTGGGACCTAACAACAGCTTACCAGTCTTTTAAACTATCCCCAGGTGTAGCCCATCCATGTCTTCTAGTTGAAGATCCTGCCTCTCCCAGGGATGAGAACTTTGGAGCTTCTGTTGTCTCTTCTGCAGCCCTTGGTTTTTCCAGGATGTGTTGCGAGCTCTAAACTCAATCCTCCTCTTTTCAGAGGTAGGCTTGGGACCATCCATGGCAAATTAGGCTAATTTAAGTTCACCAAGGGGTTTATTGAATTCAGAACTGAAGTTGATTTGCTCTTGGTGGAAAAGTGAGAAGCAGGCAAAAGGGAAAAATAAGAACCTAATTAGTCAATACAATTTTTAAAAAATACAGTAAGAAATGGACAGTTATGAAGGGAATTGCTTTGTAAACAACTGAAGAAAAATATTAGGTAGTTAAGAGTGGAGAGAGGAAGAGTTGCTCTTCAAAACAAAATCCTACATTTAATCAAGCTATCAAAAAACTTCAAATTCTAAGGATTACTTCTACCTGAATAATGCTACCACACAACTTTTTGTCTATCAATTGCCAGCCACTATGTAAATTGGCAGGCTTGAAATCTTCACTGCTCCAAGATGACATTGGAATTAATTTATTTTAAAATTTTTCCAAGAACCAGTGAAGGAGAGATCAGTCAAGTTGTACTGTTCCATATGCACAATCTGAGTACATGCTCTAAAGCAGCAAAATTTAAGACCTATTTAACAGACTGTTTCCTTTTCACTCCACAGGCAAATTAATACATGTCACAAGTGAACAGAGAATAAGGGGAATATTAATTACATCTTTAAAATGCTATCTTAATTAACTAAACTAAATTTAGAATACCAGCTTTCCTAACAAAATTGAAACCTAGGTAAAGTCACTTCTGTCGAGCTGCGGAGAAAACCTTTAGCAGTTCAAAAGATCCATTGCTAATTTAAAAAACTCATTTACTTAAAGTGTGCATTCACATTTAACGTTATATCACATATTCAAATATATTTTATCCACAGACAATCTCTAACCAAATATCAATAAAGACCAGGCTTTTTTATGCTCAAATCCCACCTGAGGGAAATATGCAAGAGGGAAAAGTAATTTAGTTAATTTTATGCTCGTGTGCTAACACTCTATTGCTGAAACTAAACTCAACACAAACATCCCACTAAGATAATTTCTTTTTTAATTGAAACAGTGGGAGCTGGCCATGTTACACTGAGGGACGCATAACAAAGGCAAATGACATGCAATTCATTCCTCTCGTAATTTCATGAAGCAGAAGGCTTTGAGCTTTTGTTTTGAAAAAGGGAGGCTTACAGCATCACAGTAAGAATTTATAATTATATAAACAGAAACTATGCAAGTATATGCTACTATATGCCACATGATCTGTGAGAGAGAATTAGTGAAGAACTTTTGATTAGAAAATTTGGGTTAGAAAAACAAAAAATTAACGAAACAGTAGACAGCAGGGCTAGCCTTTCACCAGTCAAAATATTCTGAAGGAGATGCACAAGATATTATTCTGTGGCATTGAGGCACAAGGAAATATTAGAATGGATACCCTAAGGCTCTGGCAGAACAGTAAGCTTCAAGTACCTTAATGGGGGACCCAAGTATTCAGCATTTGAATTTGAAACTAATAAGCTGGTAGTTTCAAAATAATAAGGAAGTGGAATAAAGTAGGAAAAGTACACTGTTTTTCATGACATTGGGGGGAAGGGAAGAGGAGGGGGAACAATAAGTTGCAATGTCAACATGAGTGAATCTGCAGATGCTGGAAATAAATAAAAACACAAAATGCTGGCAGAATTCAGCAGGCCAGACAGCATCTACGGGAGGAGGTAGTGACAACGTTTCGGGCCGAAACCCTTCATCAGGAGTGAAGTAACATGGGATGATCGGGGGGGGGGGGGGGGGGGGAGATAAGAAGTGGGGGGAGGGATGAAGTAGAGAGCTGAGAAGTGATAGGCTGAAGGGAAATGGGCTGGGGGAAGGTGGAGAATTATGGGAAATACAAGAGAAAGAAAGGTAGGGCTGGGGGAAGGTGGAGAATTATGGGAAATAGAAGAGAAAGAAAGGTAGGGCTGGGGGAGATTATAGTGAGGGGGGGAAAAGAGAAAAAGAGAACCAGACTAAAATTATAGATAGGAATGGGGTGGGGAGGGGAAGGGGTATCCACGGAGGTCTGTGAGTTGTATGTTCATGCCGGCAGGTAGGAGGCTACCCTGGGCAGGAGATAAGGTATTGCTCCATTGACCTGCAATGTCATATTGTCTAAAAAAAAGCTACATTCACCATTCTAAACATGCATCCAGAAACTGATATGCAAGGCCATCTCTCATTGGCACTATTGGGTCTCAACCACAAGATGCTTTAACATATTCATATGGTCTTTCACCCTCATTTAAGTTATTCCCAGACTTTCCCCAACATCTTACTACTCCCAGCACCTGTCTTCTCTTACATATCTCCAGACATGCAGCAGCCAATCAAATGACACAAACCAATTAAGCCTTTGGTGAATTGCTTTACACTACATTCTATTTAAAATTTACAAATTATGTATTATACACTGCTTGGGATATCAAGGATGTGTCAAAAGCAACTGCCAAAACATAGAAGATTACCAATATATTCACAAATAGGTCAAAAATAATTTGAGCATCGTCACTGGCATCATCACTAAGCAACGGTCTATTAAAACAATAGTCTCCTGCAAGAGAGCTGTTGGGGTCTTGATTATGTGTTATATTTGAGACGGGAATAGTTTTAATTATATAGGTTAACAGGTTTGACCAGGTTTTTATTCTTGTCTCTTTGATATGATTGTCTATGAGAACCACTTTGCCTTTCTAATGCTTGGTACTAGAGGGGGGCAGTTAATGTTCAGTGTCTGACATTGCTAAGTGACACTCACAGATGTTACAAAGTAAAGGGTTGTATGCGAGGGGTGGTGGGGTGGGAAGGAGGTAACTCAGGGCTCCATCACCAATTTACAACAACAGATCCAGGGGAAGATGAGTAACACAGATAAATTAGAAAATCTTACTATTGTATAATTTAATGTTAGAGGATTAAACTCTCCCTACAAGTGTTCAAAGGTTTTAGCTTTCTTATGCAGAAAGAAAATAGATATCGCGCTGTTACAGGAAACACATCTTAAACCTAATGACATTCCCAGGGTTCAAAACCACTTTTATAAACCCGTTGTGGCATCAGCTGATGGTACTCGTACCAAAAGAGGTATGATATGAGATGCAGTATTAATGTATCAATTGAAAGGACTGGTGCCGACAATGAAGGACATCTAGCTTTTTACTGTACATTTATTCAGGGTAAAAAAAAGTTGTAATTATTAGCCTATATGACCCAACTATATTCAAGGTTGAATATTTTTTCCCTCAATTACCTCACAATTACTGAAGTTAAGTGACTACCAACTATATGTTGGCTCAGACATGAATGATTTGGTAAACAATAACATCGTTAAATCTTCCTCAACTATATCAAGCTCCCAAGAATCTGTTTCCAAAGCACTTAACCTTTTTCTGATTTAAATTTTAACTGATGTGTGGAGGGTGCATAATCCATCTGTAAAGTCTATACCTTCTTCTCCGCAAGACATAAAACCTTCTCTCAGATAGATTACATTCTTATATCCTCCGGTTTGTTGCTTTTGGTACACTCAATAAAATTATTGCCCAGATGTCAATCTGATCACAACTCAGTCATATCTACTTTTAATTACGGCAAAATTAAAAATAAGGCTTTTAGGTGGAGGTTTAACTCCACCCTTTAAAAAAACACAACGAATTTCTAACACTGAGAAAAAAAACTGATGGAATTTATAAACTTGAATAAAAATAGTGTCTTGGATGTGACAGTGATTTGGGCCTCCATCAAGGGTTTCTTACAAAATGACGCCGTGTGGTTCAGTTCCCACCTATATAAAAGCCGGCTTCAAAAGATTTCTACCCTAGAAGACTAATGTAAGGTTTTGGAGAATGATCTCAAGAGGAGATGCACTGTAACAAAAGAAAACGAGCTCAAAACAAAACAATTAAATGATTTATTAAGAAGCAGGGCAGAATATATGATCCATATAACCAAACGTAAGTATTAAGCAGAAGGCAGTAGACCAAGCCATCTTCTGGCACTAACACGTAAACAATAGGAAGCTAAAAGGTCTACACCAGCAATTAGGTGTGCTAAACGTGGAGTAGTAACTTCAACAAAAGAAATAAACGAGACATTCAAGAATTACTTTAAAGAACTGTATACAAGTGGCTCAGTTCTTTCTGAGAATGACTTCAGATTTTCTTTTTTAAGTGGATTAGACCTCCCTACATTGTCATCGGAGGACACCAAAACTCTAGACTCTCCTATTATACTGGATGAGCTACTTAAAGCAGTCAAAGCTACAAATAAGGGCAGTACGCCAGGTATAGATGGCATACCTCTGGAACTTTACCTAGCACTTTGGGATATTCTTGGACAAGTATGGTTAGAAATATTAAATTATGCTATTGGAAATGGCATTTATTTTCCATAGAGATCTAAACACAGCTCTGATTACAGTTATACCTTAGCCCAGTAAGGACCCCTTGGAGTGTGCAAATTACCATCCAATCTCCTTGATAAATGACGACCTCAAGATATTTTCCCAAAGTCTTAGCCAGTAGACTTGAGATAGTAGATAGGAAAATAATTAGCCCAGATAAAATGGGCTTTATCAGCGGACGTCTCGCATCTGATAATATTGATCGGCTTTTACGTGCACTGAGTGCAACACATAAAATCCCGCCTGCCTGTGGCCTGTTATTTCTTGATGCTGAAAAAGCTTTCGATCGCCTTGAATGGCCAGATCTTTGGAGAGTTCTAAAAGAATTTAAGTTTGTTGATAAATTTATCAATATGATTCAAACACTGTATGCTAATCCTTCAGCCCAGTTATGTGTGGGAGGAGGTTTCTCAGTTATTTGACATAGGACGGGGCACACGACAAGGAGACCCTCTGTCTCCCTTATGTCTATTGAACCACTTGCACATTTAATTAGAAACTCTCCTCAGATCTCCCCTATTACAATAGGTACAACATCACATTCAATATCACTTTACGCTGATGACACACTAGTTTATATAGCAAATGCTCAACAAACTCTCCCCTATGTTTTAAAAACAATGGAGCAATCTGGATTTCTTTCAGGATACAAAGTTAATCTATTAAAATCAGCACTGATGCTGATTAATACAGATAAAAGTAAGGTGTCTATCCCTCCCCAGACTAAGGTTACAAAAGAAGTCCTCTACTTGGGCATTAAAGTTAATACTTCCCTATCGTCTGTGGCTAAAACAAATTACTCTTTAATTTTGGGAAAAAAAGAGGATATTAATAGATGGAGACACCTGACAGCATCAGTCCCAGCCCGTATAATCGGTCATTAAAATGAACATCTTACCCCCGCATTAATTTTATCAGCTCAATGATCCCACTTATGCCTCCAGCAGGATACTGGCAAAAACTGGATTCCTTACTACGATGGTATGTTTGGATCGGTAAACGATCCAATATAAAGTGGTCAGCTCTACAATTCAAAAAGTCAAATGGGGGATTGGCATGGCCAGAATTTTAAATTGTATCACTGGGCATCTGTATTAAAAAGTCTTAGCTATTGGATGGAGGAGGATAAAGTTCCATCATGGAAAAACATAGAACAAGAGCTAATAGCACCAATAAAGTTGAAGGACTTTCTCCTTATAAGTATGTCTACCAAAAAATGTGATTTGTATTACGGTCCAATTTTAACCCATATGCTACAAATGTTTAGAGCTGCAGAAAAATTCCTGAAATTTAAAAGCTTATGGTGCAAATCTTCTCCATTATGGAACAATCTGGGGGGGAAACCATTCACTAACAGAACTTGAGAGGATAAAGGTATTATTACTCTTCAAGATATTAATGGGGCAAGTACTATCCTTAGCTTTCAAGAACTGGTATCTCAATATAATATTGATAAACACTCTTTTCTTCAACTTTAAAGTAAGATCAGCTTGTAAAGCCTACGGGTCAGATTTAAAGGACCATCCCATTTTAAGTTAGATACAGAGTGCTCCAGGACAGATAGTGTCATATGTCAATGATAACTTAAACTCCCAGAAATATATGCCCACATCAGGAATGAAAGCCTGGGATAGGGACATATCTGAATTGGGACAAGACTTAGATTTGGATGCGATTTGGGATAATGCTGCCAGTGCTTCAAAAAACCCAAATCATCAGTATAGAGGTGGCCCCCCGTTCTTCAAAAGTTCACTTTATGACAGCTCACTGCTACGAAAGACCTGCATTAGTACCTGTTTTCCCTAACCAAAGAGGATTTTCACTTTTGCTAAAAAAGACACCCGCTTTATATGTGTTTACCCCGAGAAATACAACCATGACTGTGAAGCCTTGTGCGGGCAGCTGTGTGCATGTGTGTACATGCACATGAATGTACTTGCCAAATTTTTTTTCTCCAAATCGATTTCAGCTCGCTGGTCTTCCCCATTCCAATAAGTGAAACTACACTGTACATACAATATTTCTACTGTATATAGACTGTATATCATATCATTCCTGCTTTTACTATATGTTGTGGTATTTCAGGCTTTGTGTTATTTAGTATGATTTGGAAGGTTATTTTGTAGGTCTGGGAATGCTCAATTATTTTTCCCCATATAAATTAATGGTAATTGCTTCTTCACTTTATGACATTTCAGCTTACAAACAGTTTCATAGGAATGCTCTACCTTCGGATAGCAGGGGAAACCTGTATACACTTGAAATTTTGTCAGAGCATATTTAACACTGAGAATTAGACATCAAATGGGACTGGTTCCTGGCCCAAATTGCTCATTTTGCCATTGGTTCTTTTATACATGTTTTATAGGAATGTCCAGGGGTTTGGTTTGTAGAGGAAGGTTATTAATACTCTTACAGGACTAATGGGGGTACAATTACCAATGGACCCCGCTGTACATCTTCTAAATGATGACTCCCACTTTTCCCTTACGGAAAAAACACCCAAAGTCTGGCCGGCAGCCTGACTGCAGCTAAGAAGATTGTAGTCCAGCATTGGAAACCTCCCCATGACATTTCAAGTATTCACTGGTTTTGAAGCTTTTTGGACATTTCTTACCTGGAACTATCAGCAGCAAGAGTAAATGGCGCATGACCAAACACAATCTTAATGTGGACAAATTTGACATTTAACTTAAAAGATCTTCTGTTTAAATAAGAATGCTCTGTCTGTGTAAGCACTACTATTCAGTTCGTTGGTGGAGGGGAGAGGTATGGGGGGAAAAGAGGGGTGGAGAGGGGGTGAGGATGAAAGTTGGGGGGTAGCTGGGTCAAACAATCATAATGTAATCAGCAACTGGTTGTATTGAATTAAATTTGTTAGTGTTGCAATAAAAATAGTGATAAAAATAATGAGTATAAAAATGAGGAAAATCTGGAGATTCTATAAATAATCCCAGACAGTGAAAGAAAAATACAGCATGGAAATAGGCTCGGAGACTGCACCAAATTTGAAACCCCATTTATACTAGCCCTATATCAGTCCCATTTTTTATTCTCCATTCTCTTCAACTCTTTCCAGATTCTACCATTCACTTTACACTTGTAAGTTTCTATAAAATTTCTACATCTATTCTGATTTAAATAAGCTTTTAAAATCCACATACTGGAAGATTTTACTAGACTTGAGCAATAGCATATTATTTATCAACTCAAATGATGATTATTCCAATGAAAATAGACATACTTTATTGATCCCGAGGGAAATTGGGTTTCGTTACAGTCGCACCAAGAATAGTGTAGAAATATAGCAATATAAAACCATAAATAATTAAATAATAAGTAAATTATGCCGTGGACATTAGTCCAGGACCAGCCTATTGGCTCAGGGTGTCTGACACTCCGAGGGAGGAGTTGTAAAGTTTGATGGCCACAGGCAGGAATGACTTCTTATGACGCTCAGTGTTGCATTTCAATGGAATGAGTCTCTGGCTGAATGTACTCCTGTGCCTAACCAGTACATTATGGAGTGGATGGGAGACATTGTCCAAGATGGCATGCAACTTGGACAGCATCCTCTTTTCAGACGCCACCGTCAGAGAGTCCAGTTCCACCCCCACAACATCATTGGCCTTACGAATGAGTTTGTTGATTCTGTTGGTGTCCACTACCCTCAGCCTGCTGCCCCAGCACACAACAGCAAACATGATAGCACTGGCCACCACAGATTAGAACATCCTCAGCATCACCCGGCAGATGTTAAAGGACCTCAGTCTCCTCAGGAAGTAGAGACGGCTCTGACCCTTCTTGTTAACAGCCTCAGTGTTCTTTGACCAGCCACAAACTGCAAACACTTGTTTTGAAATAACATTGTATAGAAAAACATAAAATCAGCATTTTGCTGTGCAAATCAGCCCACACCCTTGGGTGATTTGAATACCATTCCCCACCTTCTAAACCTTTAACTCCCATCATAAACATGGCTGCTTTAGTACCAGACACCAACATAACTCAATGTAACTTAATATATTTCCATTGGCTAGTCTGTCCAAAAGATCCTCAGATATTTATTCATATTAGTTGACAAGAATCTGTCACTGGAAACACAGATGATTCTGTATATGCTAGAAATCATGAGCAAAACACAAAAAATACAGGGGGATCTCAGCAGGTCTGGCAGCACCCATGGAGGGAAATATCAGGTCAAGATCCTTCATCAGGATCTGATGAAGGGACTCAGCTCAAAATATCGTCTCTATGAATCTCTTTCAAATGGCACTAAATTAATTCAACATCTAATCCTCCTCCTGACCTGATGATCAGCGGAGGTGAGTATGACTAGATGAAAACTAGTGATGCTCATGGGAGAGATGATTGCCCTCCACTAAATATTGGTCTCTGTGCACTTGCAGCACAGTCAAGAGCATGTTCAGTTTTATAAAAATGGAAGCTTTATGCTCTCCTCAGAGGCAGTTGTCTATTTCAACTTCATTCTCAAATTTAGTTATTTTATACATGCCTGGACCAAACCAAGTGAACACAAAAGTTCTGGCTGATTGTCTTTTCAACAGGTACAGTCATCCCTCCTTATTCGCAAGGGATTGGTTCCAGGACCCCTCACAGATACCAAAAAATGTGGACGCTCAAGTCCCTTATTCAACCTGCCTCAGTGTGGTGGACATTAGGACCCAGCGAAACCCCAGACCTTATTTAACCTGTCTCAGTGCGGTGGACATTAGGAAGGACCCAGCGAAACCCCAGACCTTATTTAACCTGTCTCAGTGCGGTGGACATTAGGAAGGACCCAGCGAAACCCCAGACCTTATTTAACCTGTCTCAGTGCAGTGGACATTAGGACCCAGTAGCGGAATCCACAGTGTTTCTGTTCACGAAAATAATCACAATTGAAAATAAAGTTGAAATAATAAAGCGATCAGAAAGAGGTGAACTGCCATTGGTCATTGGAAAAGCTTTAGGCTACAGTCGATCAACGATCTGAACAATTTTAAAGGAGAAAGTGAGAAAGGCCCTGCCCTGATGAAAGCTACAATTATTACTGAGCAGCACATGGAAGGAGAGCACACTTGGAAGTGGTCTGTCACTGGATCGAACTCAGGAACTTCCCGAGCTCGGCGCTGAAACATACGTTCTAAGTGTTTCATATGCATAGTAAGGTAAAATATATACTATATTCTAAGACAAACGTTTGACTAACTGATGCTAAATAATACCAGATGTATCTGTTCCAACTTACATAGTAAGAGAACTTCCGATTTTCTTTTCAATGCCAATCCATGGTAACCTACGCACATCCTCCCATATACTTTAAATCATCTCTAGATTACTTATAAAACCGAATACAATGATAATGCTATGTAAACTAGTTGTTAAGGAGCTCCAGCACCCAGGGCATGCCCTTTTCTCACTGTTACCATCAGGTAGGAGGTACAGAAGCCTGAAGGCACACACTCAGCGATTCAGGAACAGCTTCTTCCCCTCTGCCATCCAATTCCCAAATGGACAATGAATCCTTGGACCCTACTTCTTACCCTATTTTTAAAAATATACAGTATTTCTGTTTTTGCACGTTTTTTTAATCCACTCTACATATAATTGATTTACTCGTTTACTTATTATTTTTAATTTTTTTCTTCTGTTGGATTATGTATTGCATTGAACTGCGGCTGCTAAGGTAACAAATTTCATGTCACACGCCGGTGATAATATACCTGATTCTGATTCTTTGTACAGGCAAAACACGACTTCCATTAAGTTTGTCACGTTTGGTAAATAGAAACATACAGTGAAATACACCACTTGCATTAACAACCAACACAACTGAGGATGCACTGGGGACAGCTCAGCAGTATTGCCACATTCCAGTGCCAAATGCCCACAATGGCCAGCAGAACAACATAGAACACAACAAGCAAGAAAACAAGTCCTGTCCCTCCATCTCACCGACGTACATAAAACAGTCCTTTAGCCTCCAGCAGACTCAGATTCAGACCTGCAGATACTGGGCATTCGACTACCCCAGCAAACTCACAGAAATTCGCAGTCTTGGCTGCAGCCAATGGGCCTCTACTTCCGGAATTCCAATTCAGCCCTTTGCAGTTACCGGGTCCGAGTGCAAGGTTCGATTCAGTTTTTTGACAATATAAACACTGGCTCAGATCTAAGGCGAGAACTGATTTTGCTCGTTCTCCATGATCTTCACTCCTCTGTCCAGGATGCAGAGAGTTTCGCTGTTCATTGTTGGGTCAATTTAAACACTGTCCCAGACTGAAGAGTCAGGGAGTCAGTCGGGAGAAGAGCCAATTTCACTCATTCTCCACGGCACTAAGGTTATGAAGACTGCTCCGGCTGCTGTGCTCCTGCCACTAATATGATGAACTGATAAGCAAGGCTTTGGTCCTACTCCAGGGTTCACTCAACACACACAAAATGCTGGTGGAACTCAGCAGGCCAGGCAGCATCTATAGGAAGAAGTACAGTCAACGTTTCAGGCTGAAACCCTTCATCAAGACTATCTGAAAGAAGAGATAATAAGAGATTTGAAAGTGGGTTGGGGGGGGGGGGGGGGAGGAGGAGAGATCCGAAATGATAGAAGACAGGAGGGGGAGGGATGGAGCTCAGAGCTGGAAAGTTGATTGGCAAAAGTGATACAAGGCTGGAGAAGGGGAAGGATCATGGGACGGGAGGTTTAGAGAGAAAGAAAGTGGGAGGGGAGCACCAGAGGGAGATAGAGAGCAGGCAAGGAGTGATTGTGAGAGGGACAGAGAGAGAAAAAAGAGAGAAAGGAAAAAAGGGGAAAAAAATAATAGATAAATAAATAAGGGATAAGAAGAGGAGGGACATGAACAGAAGTTAGAGAAATCAAAGTTCATGCCATCAGGTTGGAGGCTACTATAAGCCTACGGAGTCTCACAGCTACCTGGACTATTCCTCTTTCTACCCTGACTCTTGCAAAAATGCCATCTCCTTCTCACAATTCCTCCGTCTCCGCCGCACCTGCTCTCAGGATGAGGATTTTCATTCCAGGACGAAGGAGATGTCTTCCTTTTTTAAAGAAAGGGGCTTCCCTTCCTCCATCATCAACTCTGCTCTCAAACTCATCTCTCCCATTTCACGCACATCTGCTCTCACCCCATCTGCCTGCCACCCCGCTTGGAATAGGGTTCCCCTTGTCCTCACCTACCACCCCACCAGCCTCTGGGTCCAACATATAATTCTCCATAACTTCCGCCACCTCCGACGGGATTCCACCACCAAGCACATCTTTCCCTCCCTTCTTTCTGTTTTCCGCAGGGATTGCTCCTTATGCGACTCCCTTGTCCATTTGTTCCCCCCCCCCCATCTATTTGCATTGTAGTTATTAATTTCAATTTTTAAAACCAGCTGTTTATTTACTTGCATTCATATCACTGATCTGACCATTCTGGAAGAGTAAAGGGAATGGATAGACCAAGACAATGAATTTAGAGCAAGTATACACCGCACTGCAAAAATAACAATATACGAAGGATAAATCCAGATTGAATATCATAAGCAAAACAATACGCTGAAAATTTTCAGATCATCTTTGGAGAGAAAGACGTAGTTAAATGCATCAGGTTTATTATCTTTCATCAGATGAAAGATCAAAAGCTCATCAACCCGAAACATTAACTCTTCTTTTCTACAAATGCAGCCTGGCCTGCCAAGTGTTTCCACCATTTTCAACTTTTGGTTCACAGTACAGCATTTGCTGTTCTTTAAATTTGATCACTAATGAGAAATTAGGCATCATTAATAATATTATCTTCACTTCCTGGAGATAACTGTTCACATTACTTTCCAAATCTGGTTGGACTATAAAAATAGGAGCAAACATAACAATTACACTCAATTTCCAGGCAGAATGAATCAAATTTCAAAATAATAAGAATGGTTAATAAACCATCCTCTTAGTGATGTAGTCGAAAACCAAGAGGGAAAACAGCAAAGTTCCCCAACAGTTAACCTCTCAAGCTCCAACTTACCTTTCAGAAATTCTGAATGTAAAGTAACTAACTGAGACAATTCAAAACAGAACTGTTGGGCAGCTGGTGAAAGCACAAATGGACAAGAAATGAATGCCTCATTATTCTTTAATTATGAATACAGAATTATCTTAATTTGCAATAAATGTGGGTAAATACATTCTTTATTCCCATATATCCACTTTAAATTATATTTTGAACTGTAAAAGTATCTAACTATGTTGTTAAACCCATAGTTCACACATTAAAGTATACAATTAGGTAAGAGTACAAATGATGATTTGAAGTATAAAAATCCTGAAAAAATTTCAGGTGACCAAGAGCTGCAGGTTGATTATCTCTCAAAGACTGAGAAAACTTAGACCAAAGATCTTAAGTTGTAGAAGAGAAAAGATAGAATGAACAAATGGAAATAAGGGAGGGGAAGAACAAAGAATGACACAGGTAGCTCTGGATGACAGTGGTTTCTTCGTGGGAGCTGATTTGTATGGAAACAAACAGGATAACCGAAAACAGAAGGAAGGAAATATTAAAGTCTGATAAGTGGAAAGTAATATTCCTGCTAAAAACATTGCTATGCAATTTCAATGTACAACAAGAGAATCCAGCTACCTACAGTGATAACAAAAGCATGTTTGCCTCTACTGTTTGAGACATTGAGTTCAAAAGTTAGGAAATTATGTTGCAGTTTTATAAAACTCTGGTTAGGCCACATCTGGAGAATTCCATTCAATCTGGTCAATGTGGAGGTTCTGCAGAGGGTGCAGAAGAGGTTTTCAGATGCTGACTGGATTAGAGGGCATGTGCTATAAGGAGAGCGCATGCATTTAAAATGAAGGGGGAAAGTTCAAGGGAAATGTGCAAGGCAAGTTATCCCCCTCCCCCACCACGTCATGTGGTGAATGCCTGGAATGTGCTGTCAGAGACTGCAGTGGAGGCTGGTACATCAGAGGCATTTAAAAGACTCTTGGATTGCTTTTCTCTTAAATATAGCCAATGAACCGGCCTCAACTGCTTCCTGTGGCAGAGAATTCCACTGATTCAACACTCTCTGTGTGAAGAAGTTTTTCCTCATTTCGGTCCTAAAAAGCTTCCCCTTTATCCTTAAACTGTGATCCCTCGTTCTGGACTTCCTCAACATCGGAAACAATCTTCCTGCATCTAGCCTGTCCAATCCCTTTAGAATTTTATACGTTTCAATAAGATTCCCCCCCCCCCAATCTTCTAAATTCCAGTGAGTATAAGCCTAGTCGATCCAGTCTTTCTTCATATGAAAGTCCTGCCATCCCAGGAATCAATCTGGCGAACCTTCTCTGTACTCCCTCTATGGCAAGAATGTCTTTCCTCAGATTAGGGGACCAAAACTGCACACAGTATTCTAGGTGCGGTCTCACCAAGGCCTTGTACAACTGCAGTAGAACCTCCCTGCTCCTGTACTCAAATCCTTTTGGTATGAATGCCAACATACCATTTGCCTTTTTCACCGCCTGCTGTACCTGCATGCCCACCTTCAATGACTGGTGTACAATGACACCCAGGTCTCGTTGCATCTCCCCTTTTCCTAATCAGCCACTGTTCAGATAGTAATCTGTTTTCCTGTTCTTGCAACCAAAGTGGATAACCTCACATTTATCCACATTACATTGCATCTGCCATGAATTTGCACACTCACCTAACCTATCCAAGTCACCCTGCATCCTCCTCACAGCTAACACTGCCGCCCAGCTTCGTGTCATCCACAAACTTGGAGATGCTGCATTTAATTCCCTCATCTAAATCATTAATATATATATTGTAAACAACTGGGGTCCCAGCACTGAGCCTTGCGGTACCCCACAAGTCACTGCCTGCCATTCTGAAAAGGTCCCGTTTACTCCCACTCTTTGCTTCCTGTCTGTCAACCAATTTTCTATCCACATCAATACCATACCCCCAATACCGTGTGCTTTAAGTTTGCACACTAATCTCCTGTGTGGCACCTTGTCAAAAGCCTTTTGAAAATCTAAATAAACCACATCCACAGACTCTCCCCTATCCACTCGACTAGTTACATCTTTAAAAAATTCTATAAGATTCCTCAGACATGATTTTCCTTTCACAAATCCATACTGACTTTGTCCGATGATTTCACCTCTTTCCAAATGTGCTGTTATCACATCTTTGATAACCGACTCTAGCATTTTCCCCACCATCGATGTCAGACTAACCGGTCTGTAATTTCCCGGTTTCTCTCTCCCTCCTTTTTTAAAAAGTGGGGTTACATTAGCCACCCTCCAATCCTCAGCAACTAATCCAGAATCTAAGGAGTTTTGAAAAATTATCGCTAATGCATCCACTATTTCTTGGACAACTTAAACACTCTGGGATGCAGACCATCTGGCCCTGGGGATTTATCTGCCTTTAATCCCTTCAATTTACCTAACATGTATTTCCCTCAGTTCCTCCATCTCACTAGACCCTCGGTCCCTTACTATTTACTACATCAGCACCTAAGACACACTAAAAATTTCTACTCTCCACGACTGACACATACTCAGATGCTTTTCAACTCTCTATCCCACTTTGGATAATGTTTAAGGCCAACACAAGCCTGAATAGTCGTGTTTTATCAAGGTACATATCTGCCCTTTAGACTCTACTCTGAACTCAAAGTTTAACCATTTTTCTCTCCCCACAGATTGTGCACAACCCTCTGATCATTTTTGTGCAGTTCCTCCCCCACTGTTCTGCAACAGCTTCTTTCCCTCTGCCATCTAATTTCTCAATGGACATTCACTCTGAATTCACATGAAAACTATCTCACTACTTTTTTTTATTTTTGCACTATTTATTTAACATATGTACTTACTGCAATTCACATTTTCTCTATTATGTACTGCATGGTACTACTGCCGCAAAGACAAACTTCATGACATATGTCAGTGATAATAAACCTGATTCACCATCATTAGTACTTAAACCTCAGCCAGAGATCAGTTATAATTTAGCATGATTCCACCACCCATTTGGTTGGTATAACCACCATTTGCGTAATTTTTCCCCTCGCAACTGCCCTCCTCCTTTCCACTCTTATTCCTCTTCTCTAACTTAAAACATGTTTGATTGCCAACTTCATCTGACAAGTCTGAAGGACTACTACTGTTCTGCTTCCATGGATGCTGCTCGACTTAATTACTATTTCCAGCATTTCATATTTGTATATTTCAGATTCCACCAACTGCAGTTGTTAGCTTTATTTCTGTTCAGTACATCCTTGAAAACTTGTGCTGCACAGTATTCACCTAACTAGTGAGATTACAGTAAAAATGAACAAGATTAATGAAGAACAGCTGTTTTGTGAAAGTTAATCAAATGCAACAATTGGAATGAATTAGCACTATCCCTCAATCTGCAAATTTAAATCCCCAGCATATCACCCATATCCAAATCAACTGCAAGTGACGAGTGAACTCATGTCTATGAAAAAAAACACAAAAACTTAGATATGCTTACAGACAATTTGCAAGACTACTCATCCACTCCAGTGGCAAAATAATAGTATAGGATAAGGAAACAACATCACTCCACATACTCCTTTTAATGCCAATTGAAATAGTAGACCCTAAATTGGCAAGAGGACTTCAAAATCCTTCAAAATGCAGTGAATTCACAGCAAGACCTTGCAAAGCTTCTCCAAGCTAAAATTTGGTCATTTAATATTATGACTTACAACTGAGACACAAAGGACATTTCATATCTGAACAAATAAAGTGCTGTAAAAAATTATCCCTTTGGAGCAAGACTGTTTACTCCAAATAGTTGATAGTGCTTTTCATTAGAAAAGCTACCCCTCTGCCATCCAATTTCTGAATGGACATTGAACCCATGAACATTACCTCATTACTTTTTTTATTTCTATTTTTGTACTATTTATTTAACTTAGCTTTTTATATGTACATACTTACTGTAATAGATATTTTCTATTACTTATTGCATTGTACTGCTGCCGCAAAGACAAATATTTTCATGACATATATCAATGATATTAAACCTGATTCTGAGAGGTGAACAGCCATCTTCTTTGGTATAATATCTGATGATCCAATAAAGGCCATTAACTTTTATGTACATGACTCCATAAAAGTGCATACAAACACTTTGCTTACCTGTCCCATCACGGCTACTGTATGGCCATCCACCAACAGTAAGCATTGACGGCATTGGAGAGCTGGGTCTGCTGTCCACTTCAACGTGCTGTGTAATGTGGCGCACTGTTTGTTTGTTTTTGCGATTCTTTTTCCTGCCAGATAGCTGCCACCCCTCAGGGACCTGATCAGAAAATGCAGTCTGTGCTGAAGTGTTGCTCTTTCCAAGGTGGGTTTCTCTCAGTTCAGCACCTCCATAATGTGAAGGAGATATCTGTTCCTCCTTAACTCTAAATGAATTGTAACCAATGTCACTGGACCAGAGTGATTGTGAAGAGATGTCATCATGACTGTCAGTTTTCTGCTCATGTTCCTCTTTGCTGTAGCTGCTTCCACCATCATGACAACTTGCAATTGCTGAATCTCCAGAAGAATTTGCTGGGCTTGTCCGTCGCCTTTCTAACCAAGGAGAACTGCTCCTGCCCACTGCTACCGGGGTGACAACATCAATGCTGCTGCTCGAGGGAGCTCCCATATCATACTCCATAATATCCTCTGATGGTTCAGTCTTTATGCTGATATCTAAAGCTGCTTTGATAAAACTGTGACATGCCTGAACTATGTCTGTCATTTGCAGATAACTTGCAGCTGACATCACCTCAATGACATTCTTGCTCGTCAACGCTAGGTGCGCTGAGTACATAAAATCTATGATTACTTTGAAACCCTGCGCAGTGACTATGTCCAAATGAGTCACAGTAGCCTGATCAGAGGACATCTTTTGCACCTGACAGTACAAAGTCTTGAAGTAGCGGCTACTACCAAGCAGAACATTTTTATGTGCTTTAAAGATTTTCCCCTCGACAATGATGCACACATCACAAAGGATGCCATGCTGCCGCTGTTCATTCAATTCCCGTAACAAGTGACGGTAGTGTGATGGGATTTCCATATCATCTTTTCGATTGTTTATTGACAGATACTGTTGTTGCTTCTGAATTCTAGTGAAAGAATAAAGTGGAGAGAAAAAAATAAATCAGTCTTACATACCAAAAGTGGCTCTGTGTATGAGAAACATGCTTCTTTTTTGACAAAATTAACATTATCCTTAATCGGTTCAGATCAATGGTATTTAAAGCAAAATGTCCGATGTTGCAACACAAATGAAAAATGTGCTCCACAGTATGTATATGCCAGGTCAAAGGCCTATCAGACAAGTCTGTAGATTTAATACAGAAAGTCCGCAAACGAGGTGCTCAATCTGTACTTGCTCTCCCCAATCCAGAAACCACCACAGTGCGACCAATGACCTTTAAGCAAATAAACCAAGTACATTGCTGGGACCCATTCTGAGAAGGGGTCCCAATCCCAAGATGTTAACTCTTTCTTGCCACAGTATGTGGCTGGACAGCTGAGTGCCCCAATGCTTTTGTCGTTTTACATTTCCAGCTTGTGTAGTTTTCGTTTTGATTCTCTATGTACTTCATAGTTGACCTCAAAGTCAGAGTAAGTGCAAAGATTTAGGAGAGTTCAGTCATTTCAAATCATGCTACTCCATTCCATAAACCCAAGATTAATACTGCATTCCAAAATCCCTTCATTCCCTTGAACACAAGGAAAAATCTATTTCACTCTTTTTCCTTAACCTAGAGTATGCCCTCAGTTTTAGATTCACTAGACTGAAAAAGAAGCCTTCCATCATCTATCCAATAAATACCCTCTCTAAATGTCTGCATTTCAATGACACCTTTCCTTTTGCTGAACTTTTACCTCCCTTCCCCTCATTGGACATGTCCCTCTCCCATAAATCAATAGAGTCAATTTATAATTTATTGCTTACAAGCCATACATTTCTTTCATTAGTATAGAAACCAATACAAAATGTTCTATGTGAGATTTTAACAGTTTTACAGGATCTCCTTATTCTTGAAGACCAACATCCTTCCCATTAAGATCAATAATTCTTCAACATTCCAAATAGTTTGCTGGTCCAAGTAGTATACTGTATCTACGTTTCTGCATCTTATTAACTATAATGTGAACACCTTAACCATTCTGGTTGTCTATACTCCTTGTCAAAGTAAATTATCTCACATTTTCCCACCTTCAGCACAATGATTATTTAAAAGGATAATTTCACTATGTCATTACAGCAAGAACAGGTTTCAAAGTCATCTGACCATATGCTGTCTCCAACCAGCACATTTAAAATAGACTAAATATTAGATAGACAATGTTATATCCCCATTTAATTAAACATGGTTTAGAGAAATGAACTTACAATATGGTAGAAAGAGTAAAAAAGTACAACCTCTGGAATCTTGAAAGGCACTTTCTTTAAATCCACAGGGAAGATTAAGAAGAGAACCATGATCACACAAACTCAGTATCCATTGTGGCACTAACCAACCAAAGGTCAAGTCTAAGTAGTTTAACGAATAAGCTTGTCAATCACTCAGTACAATAAGAGGAACTACTACTAACTACTAAATGGCCAAATTTAGGGGAGAAAGCAGACCAAGCTCAGTGAGTCCATTCTTTGGCTGCAGTCCAACAATATCTGGTTACCAGCCCTGGCAAGCAGACTCATGTGAACAGGATTGACATTCTTCTCGTGTACTAAATGATTAAACCTCAAAAATGTACATTCTAATTCCTTCTGTCATTAAGAAGGCCAAATATATTTGAATTCTAGGTGGCATAGGAAAAGGCAAAAGGAACTTATTTTAAAAGTTCATTTAAGAATGATTGACAAGGTATTTATTGAGCATTGGCAATTGCCCTTAAGATAGTGTGGTGAGCTACTTCTTTTAACCATAGCAGTATTTGTGGTGATAGTATTCCAATAAGGCTAATAGAGTTCCAATAATTGTGCCGAGAAGAAAAAACTGCAAGACATTTCTATGTTGGGCAACTTGTGGTGTCCATACATTTGTCAATTGCTCATGTCCTTCATCGTGATGAAAATGAAAGAAATTGCTATGAAAAAGCCTTTTACAAATGGTCTATTCTGATATCTTATGAAATAAACCAGATATTTAGCTCATCTTTCTGTCACAAACAATATAAATGGCAATAGATCAAAAAGAGGAAGAAAAAATATGTTCAAAATTAACCTTAATGATTCAGGAGAACCAAATAACCTTGGAGATGACAGCTCCTTTTGCCTTTGATCTCAGCTGATACCTGCAGTTTGATTTCACCTTGTAAATGGCAACATAATTGGAGTATCACAAAGCTCTACAAGAGGTCCAAGGTTATGCCGATAGAAATTATCCACAAATGTAAAGCAATACAATTAATCCCCTCTTGGGGTCTTCATCATACATCTCAGAGAGAAATCTTAAATTAAGTATATATATTTGGTAAGCTCTCAACAGCATGTCCACCCCAATACTAACCATTTCCAGCTATAATTATTCCTCTACTGCAAAGCTTATTGCTTCTAATGAGATCACTGTATCAGCAACTTTTTATTTGAACACATCATCATGATCTTTCAGTTGTACCATGAGAATCTCTAAGGAGAGCTACATTTATTGAAGATAATGTTAAAAAGTGCTGAACTTAGCTCAGTTATAACAAGACCTTCCCCTGTTTTGGCACAATCCTATAGTACAAAAATCAGATGATCAATTAATAGCCAAGAAATTGCAATTATTGTAGCTTTTTTGCTTACTGTCTTTCTTTCTCCCGCTGTCCTTCTCCTTCATCAATGTAGTGCCAGTTCCTTCCCATTCTTTCCCCAGGATTGTTCACGGTCTCCCAGTGGTTTTAAACGTCCTAGAAACAAATTACAAATATTCCAATATTGCATAAAATTATAATAAATGCAATTCTAAATTATTCCTTTTTCAATCAATACCAAACAAACATCAGGTCCAAATTATTGAAGATGCTGTGAAGAACGTTCACTTTTGTATAACGATAAGCCCTCAAAAAGAACAGAAAATGTTGGTAAATCCAGGCAAAAATTCAAATGTATTCTATACTCAAAATGTTTATTTACTGATGTTCTTGGCAAGAATAGTAGTTACTCCCCATTCAAAACAATCCTTGAGAAGATGCAGTGGACCTGCCTTCTTGAACAATTGCATTTTGGAGAACCTACACCCATAGTATCTTTCATTGGTGGTATCCAGGCACAACAACAATGCAACAATATGCCAACCCAATTAAAAAAGTATCTCCAAGTTAACAATGATCATGACTAAGAAAAGAGTGTGTAGCTCTTGTTATGGCTTTGTGCAGAATAAACCAAGTCATTTTTCTAATACACTTAACCCAAATTATTGCCAGAATTTACAAGTTCACAAAATAATTACACCAGTATGAATTATGACTTCACATAACACGAAGTGATAAGTTAACTTTGAAATGAACTAAACACGCATTTCTCTTTCCCTTACTCAAGAGTAGCATTTTATAAACAGTAAATCTGTTGTCACCTAAAACTGTCATGTCATTTTACTTCTTGCCATCAACATGGGCAAATGAACAGGAATAATAACAGTGAAAAAATGGTGCCTATGGAATATGTTTCACACTGCCACTACATTTCAGAACATTATACCATGAAGTATTTCTGAAGTGTAGAAAATGATACTGTGGAAGGGAATACAGCAACCAATTTGACACAATGCTGATCCACAGCTCCATCATTTGAAAATTGATGGGAGAAAGGAAGATAGGAATAAGCTTGCAAAAATATTTAAAATTTGAATTTCTGGGTCCTATATGAGATATATAGGATTGTTTAATTGAGATATATGATTGTTTAATGGATAAATGTTTGTTTAATATGCTATGAATACTATGGATCTTGAACCAGAGACTGAAAGTTAATTCTACTACATAAAATGCTGTGCAGCAAGTTATTTCATCAGACTTGGACATCCTCTTTACTGTAGTTCATCACACTTCATAATGCATGCTACAAGTTATCAGTGTGCTTTGCAAGGTAACACCATGAAGGCATCATCACTCTGAATCAAGGATGAAATGGAATACAAACAGGTTACTGTAGTTCAAGATTCCAGACTTTTCTTTAAAAACACTGATCCAAATGAGGACCAGTAACCAAAATTAAATATCAGATAACTCTGCATTAAAGAGCACTCTGCAGTTCAAGTGCAGGAGGTAGAGAAATGGAGAGAATGAGTCAAGCATCTTTCATCAGAAAAGTGAGAATCGCAAGTCTTTTATGCTGCAGAGAACAGCAGGGTGGAGAGAAAAGAGGGAATGTCTGTAATAGGGCACAGACACCACAGTAACAATTACATTTTTTTATTTTGTTTTCAGAAAAGGAAACTGAGAAAAAAAATTGAAAGAGAGGAATAGTCATACATATTGAGAAAGAAAGCAGGGTGATCGCTTGAGATTATAAAATTAAGTTACATGTTACAAAGCTACATGAAAGATAGATATTGGATTTCATTCCCTTCAACCTCCTACATTGTTCCAGAAAAGTTAGAGTAGGATTACAGCAAAGGATTTCCATAATACTTCCAGACCACAACAGCAATTTTGATGAGAAAACACATTGCTCTGTACTGAGGTATCAGCATTTCCCCAATTTATAGCCAGGAATCCAATCGATGTAAGGGTATGCTAGACAGAACCACTGATACACTATCATACTTTACTACAGGACCCTTCATGCCATACAGTAAGTAAACAAATTTCCTGCCATTGCTTGGTTCTAGCATGAGGAACTTACCATTGTATGTGTCATTGCAGTCAAAATAGAAACAACAGAATTCTTTTTAAGATATACTGAACATTTATTTGGATGTTTTAAATATAATAAGCATTTAAGGGTTTTTTTCATTTCATGACTCCTAAATACTTGTCAGAGGCAAATTAAAAGCAATTCTTTAATAGTCGTGACAGCTGGTTAACAATACCCCTTCATAGCTGCTGCCTGACCTCCAGCAGTTTGTTGATTGCTCCAGGTTCCCATGCCTGCAGAATCTTGTATTCTCTGGATTAACCAGCTGTCAGTTTCAGCTCAGCCCCAAGCAGGTAGGTCTTGTTGTGGTCCTGTCACTTAACACAGCGCAAGAACTCATTGGTGAAGTTCAAGCTATCCTAGTGAAGCCGCACCTGGAAGAGCTGCTAAAGGCAAATGCAAACACAAGAAAATCTGCAGATGCTGCAAATCCAAAGCAAGGGTCTCAGCCCAAAATGTAGACTGTTTATTCTTTCCCAAAAGTGTTGCTGGCCTGCTGAGTTCCTGCAGCATTTTGTGTGTTGCAAAGGAAAATGCAGTTTAATATGGAGTTCATCAGTGAACAAAGAGCTTGCCAGAGTCAAAAAAAATTTCTGGCCTTACATTCTTAGATTTTTTTAAGTCCTTATTTACTTCTGTACCTAATCTAAATGAATATAATGTTAATAATGGGTGGTGACTTCAATTGTTGTTTAAATCCTTTGCTGGACAGATCTATATCCACTCAGACTTTACCTAATAAGTCGGCCACTTATATTAATTCTTTTTTGACTGATAATGGAATTTTCGATATTTGGAGATTTCGGCATTCTAAGGACAAAGAGTTTTCATTTTTCTCATGTTTATCACTCTTACTCGAGAATTTACTATTTTTTCATTGACTCTTGTTTTATTCCATCTGTAATTGGTTGTAATTATGACATTATAGCCATCTCTGTTCATGCTCCATTGAAACTTTCTATTAAATTAATGGATACAGCTTCTAATATTAGGCAATGGCGATTTGGTTCTACCTTACCGCAAGATCCGGATTTCATTAAATTCATGAAGGAACAGGTTTATTTCTTCTTTTCAACTAATTCCACGGATGAAATTTCTTGCAGAACACTTTGGGACACTTTTAAAGATTATATACATGGACAGATTATCTCCTATTCCGTTAGTTTGAGAAAATGTATTAAGTAGGAAACTCTTTTATTGGTTGAAAAAAATTAAAGAAATTGACAAGAAATATTCGATTGCTCCTAGTAAGGAGCTTTACAAAGGGTTGAGCTTCAAATGGAACACAGTTTATTACTTACATCTTCGATTAAACCTTCCTGTTAAAAAGTAACCCAGTAATTAACAAAACTCTGCCATTCTGATCCGAAATAATATCGTTTTGGACAAATGTAATAGAGGAGTCAATAAAAATTGAAACTCCTTTTACTTTGGCATTCAAATGGTACTGTTGACCCCTCCAAAACCTAAAAAAAACGTTGATTGTCCTCTTTCCTCACAAGTTTCTTATACAAAAATAATATGTGCATACAGTCTTTGGAATACCTTGAAAATCTTTTTCCATTTAATCGGATGGTTTAAGCCATTAGTATTCCAAGAGACAAAATTAATGGTCTGAGCCATATTTCTAAAATCAACCCTTTGGTATATAGTGAGTTAACCAAAGTATGAACTCATGCACCCGGAAGAGGAACAAAAATAGGGAGAGACCCAGAAATGACAACCCCCACGGACATTTTAGTAGTTTGAAATCAGCCCAAATGAAAAAACTAGAAAAACTAATAAAAAGAGCAATAGAGTTAGAAAGGAACCCCCTACCCATCACCCATGAAAAAAAGCCCTTCCTGAGCCTAAAGGAGGCCAGGAAAAAAAGCAATGACACTAAATCTACCCCCGTATCACCAGAAGGCAACTCCAAATATATAAAGGAGGGGAAAAAAAGATCCACCCAAATTCCAAAAAAGTAATTAACACTATACTAAAACAAACTTAATATAATTGCTAGTAAAAAAAAAACTATTTATCTGGATCTCCTTTGTACTTTCAAATTTGTCTACTTTGTACTGTTTTCCCAAACTTCCCCCACCCCCCCCCGCAACCACTCCTAGTGATGATTATGCCACCAAATGCAATATTACGATACAATGCATTTTATAATATAACAAAGCAAACAACTGTTGTAGTAACAGAAGCAAGATTTAAATAACAGACAAGATTTTACAGAGAAAAATAATCAGTAACAGGCGTAATTAACAGGGTGTGTAAATCCTTTTAAATTAATTGGTTAAAATTAGAGTATAACATCACAGGAAAGGCCCATAAATCAAGCTAGGTCCAATGAATGAAAGAATTTCATTAAGTTTGCATGCATGAGCAAGCACAGCTTTCTGCCCAAAATAAACACAGTACTTTAGACATGATAGCTGGCTAAATGAATAATCTTTATCACTTTTTGGATAACATAAATAAACACTCTAAACAGAATAAATGACTAAACCCTCCATCCAGTTACACAAATTCCACACCGTTCACAAATCCAAATGGTTACTTGACTCCGTAATATAAAATGTCACAACAAGTACTGCATGCAAATAAGTGGCTATATTTGCCAATAGTTGCAATTCGAATTTTACTACAATTACAACAACCTCATTGTTACATTAACTTCACTTAACACTCCAATCTCCTTCTTAGCCCAACAAAAATAAAGATGACTGCATATGGCATAAGGACTGGACAGGCAGATGGCTTAATAAAAAGATACAGAATCAGCCATCATCTTAATGGGTGATGCACTAACTGTGAAGGCCAGAAGGTTGGCTCCCATTTCTTTTTAAATACCTCCATTGGTAAATTGGTTTATTATTATCAGATGTACAGAGATAGTGACTACTTGCCAGATTTCATGGTCGAGATTTTTGACTGGAGAAAGGCTAACTTCGAGGAGATGCGAAAGGATTTAGGAGTGGATTGGGACAATTTGTTTTATGGGAAGGATGTAATAGAGAAATGGAGGTCATTTAAAGGTGAAAGTTTGAGGGTACAGAATCTTTATGTTCCTGTTAGGTTGAAAGGAAAGGTTAAAAGTTTGAGAGAGCCATGGTTATCAAGGGATATTGGAAACTTGGTTCAGAAAAAGACGGAGATCTACAATAAATATCGGCAGCATGGAGTAAATGAGGTGCTCGAGGAATAAAAAGAATGTAAAAAGAATCTCAAGAAAGATATTAGAAAAGCTAAAAGAAGATACAAGGTTGCTTTGGCAAGTAAGGCGAAAATAAATCTAAAGGGTTTCTACAGTTATATTAATAGCAAAAGGATAGTGAGGAATAAAACTGGTCCCTTAGAGAATCAGAGTGGACAGCTATGTGTAGAGCCAAAAGAGATGGGGGAGATTTTGAACAATTTCTTTTCTTCAGTATTCATTAAGGAGGAGGATATTGAATTGTGTAAGGTAAGGGAAACGAGTAGTTTTGGAAAATACGATGATTAAAGAGGAGGAAGTTCTGGCACTTTTAAAGAATATAAAAGTGGATAAATCTCCAGGTCCTGATAGGATATTCCCTAAGACCGTGAGGGAAGTTAGTGTAGAAGTCGCAGGGGCTCTGATAGAAATATTTCAAATGTCATTAGAAACAGGGATGGTGCCAGAGAACTGGCATTTTGCTCATGTGGTTCCATTGTTTAAGAAGGGTTCTAAGAGTAAACCTAGCAATTACAGACCTGTCAGTTTGAGGTCAGTGGTGGGTAAATTAATGGAAAGTATTCTTAGAAATGGTATATGCGATTATCTGGATAGACAGGGTCTGATTAGGAACAGTCAACATGGATTTGTGTGTGGAAGGTCATGTTTGACAAATCTTATTGAATTTTTTTTGAAGAGGTCATTGGGAAAGTTGACGAGGGTAAAGCAGTGGATGTTCTCTATATGGACTTCAGTAAGGCCTTTGAAAAGGTTCCGCACGGAAGGTTAGTTAGGAAGGCAGATGGAGTTTAATGCTGATAAGTGTGAGGTGCTACATCTTGGTAGGACTAAACAAAATAGGACATACATGGTAAATGGTAGGGCATTGACGAATGCAGTAGAACAGAGTGATCTAGGGATAGTGGTGCATAGTTCCCTGAAGGTGGAATCTCATGTGGATAGGGTGGTGAAGAAAGCTTTTAGTATGCTGACCTTTATAAATCAGAGCATTGAGTATAGGAGTTGGGAAGTAATGTTAAAATTGTACAAGGCATTGGTGAAGCCAAATTTGGAGTATTGTGTACAGTTCTGGTCACCAAATTATATGAAAGATGTCAACAAAATAGAGAGAGTACAGAGGAGATTCACTAGAATGTTACCTGAGTTTCAGCACCCAAGTTACAGAGAAAGGTTGAACAAGTTAGGTCTTTAATCTTTGGAGCATAGAAGGTTGAGGAGGGACTCGATAGAGGTATTTAAAATTATGAGGACACACAGAGTTGACGGGCTTTTTCCACTGAGAGTAGGGGAGATTCAAACAAGAGGACATGAGTTGAGAGTTAAGGGGCAAAAGTTTAGGGCTAACACGAAGGAGAACTTCTTTACTCAGAGAGTGGTAGCTGTGTGGAACAAGCTTCCGATAGAAGTGGTAGAGGCAGCTGAGTGCAGGTAGGAAGGACTAGGTGAGAGTAAGCGTTCGGCACAGACTAGAAGTGCCAAAATGGCCTGTTTCTGTAATTGTTATATGGTTATATGCCAGTGATATTAAACCTGATTCTAATTCTTGCATACCACATACAGATCAATTAATTATTACAGTGAACTGAGGGTGTACAAGGAAAAACAACATGCTGTAGCATAAAGTGTTAGTTACATAAAAAGTACAGTGAAAGTAGATAATGAAGTGCAAGATGGATTGTGAAGCCGAGTCCATGTTGACATTCTAGGGAATTGTCCAAGTCTTACAACAGCGGGATAGAAGCTTGCTAGTACATGCTTTCAAGGCTTTTGTAACTACAACCAGATAGGAGGGGGAACAGAGAAAATGTCCGAGGTGGATGGTATTAATTACGTTGGCTGCATTATTGAGGCAGTGAGAAGCACAGACAGAGTTCAAGGAGGATAAGCTGGTTTTTGTGATGTGCTGAGCTGGGTCCAGAACACTGCAATTTCTTAAGAGTCATGGGCAAGGCAGTTGCCACAGTAAGCTGTAATACACCTAGATATGATGCATTCTATGGAGCATTGATGAAAATCAATAGAAATATAGCAAATTTCACTGGCCTCATGACGAAGTAGAGGCATTGGAAGGAAGGGCATTTATTAACCTTGGGTCCATGTGTTTGGGCCAGGGCAGAACATTGGTGATGTTCACTCCGAGGAACTTGAAGCTCTCAACTCTCTTGACCTCAGCACTGTTGATGTAAACAGGGGTGTGTACACCCCACTACCCTACCCCCACTCTCCTAAAGTTAATGACCAGCATTTTTGCTTTGCTGAAATTGTGGGAAAATTGTTCCTTTGCACACACTGAGACAGAACATCAGTCCTATCATTTGTCTTTTTATCTTTTTTCTCAGAGAAGCAGAAAAATTAGCTAATACACAGTAAAAGCCAACATGTCCAACCCTTGTTGCTGTGTAATGTTGTATCAGGCAATGCACTTTTCTAAGGAGTTACTGGAAAGATCAGTTTTAATGGGATGTTTTGTACAAGAGAAAGAATCTGAAAAGTCAACTTGTTAAACCAACCTTCAACATAAGTGAACCAATGTGAGAATGGGAGAGATCCACACTTAACGATAAACGATTTTTGTTCATTCACAAGCAGGAGAAAATCTGCAGATGCTGGAAATCCAAGCAATGCACAAAATGCTGGAGGAACTCAGCAGGTCAGGTTGCGTCTATGGAAAAAAGCATAGTCGCCATTTCAGGCTGAGACATCGATCGCACTCCTTTCCATTAATGCTGCCAGGCCTACTGAGTTCCTCCAGCATTTTCTGAGCATTCTTGTTCATCATTTTTTCTAATCATTCAGAAATTCTGAAACTAGTTGCGCAGCAACCGAAGTAAACAATTAAAACTCTGACCCCTCCAACACAATTCAGAACGTTACCACTATTTCTGTCAACACTCTGCAGAAAGGCAACATGCATAGCAAGTCTTGTCCTCCCTCTTTTATAATAAATTGTACTGGAATATAAAAACAAATATTCTATATTTTATAAGCATTACTGAACAAACATTATACTTCAAGCTTTAGCTATAATTGCCCACTGGAAGTATGATGGAGGAAAGCAGAAAGAGGTCATTAGAAAAGCACAAAGAACCAGGTTTCGCCGTTATAACTGAGTGATAACTGCTACAAAGTGTACACCGGATAAACGTAGATGGGAACGGAATCAAACTAACTTTCACCATTTTTGTAAATTGCTCACTCTACTGTTGAAACAACAAATCAGGATACGCTGTTTAGGCTTATCCTAAGCAGTCAATTTAGCAAGGTTATGGAACTCTGCCAGAACTTCTGCAATCAAACTACGGTCTGAATTAGTATCTCAAAGAAAATGGGAGGAGACAAGGCTAGGCAAAAAGCCTGTTATTTGACGGTCTAGGGAAAGAACTCATTTTAGATTTGTCAATTGTTGTTAAATACTACCTTCAGGAAAGTAACAGTAATCCATTTACAGTGGATTCTGGTTAATTAGACTATTAGTTATTCAGGGCAGCCGCTTAATTGGGACAACTCTTAAAGAACACAATCTAATCAAGAGAATAGCCAGAACTCCACTCGTTTATTTGGGACACTTTGCTACTCTACTGGGATAGGAGACTGTTGTTGAACAGATTCCAACTGTATCAGTCACGTACACTTGTGTGACACACTTAGATACTATACTGGTGCTTAGAGTGATTTGTTTTTAGATAGCATCAGTTACATGTGTTAAGTGTTCAAAAAGCAATGATATTTGACACTGATATTTGGCAAGAAATAAGTTGTAATACAATTCAGAACTGTATTCCTTACTGCTGTTTCAACCAAGGTTTAGAGATGCGAGAAACAGCACAGGCCGGAGTGAAAATAAAATGGTCTTACTACTTCAAGTTAGGAACTACAAAAAATTTGAAAGTAACATCTTGAAAGTTACAATGAAAATGAAGATTTGGAGGATGCAATCGTTTAAACAATTCTATGAAGGCAATTCATTATCTGCACTCGGTATCTGTGCTGATTTTGTTCATTTCGACAGTCAAAAGAATACAGCGAATATGCACTGGATGTATTCATCTATCCATAACTATTAGGAACTAATACAGTTTTATTGTACCATGGTAGTATTGGTAGTGTACTAATTTGTTCTGTATTGCATTTAAGTACATAATTTTTCACTCAATTAAACAGTAGTTTGTCTTTTTTTTTATACATTTTAACTACGATGAAACTTCAGCTAATTGGGACAGCTGCTGAATTTGGCCAAAATGTACAGGTTCCAATGTGTTCCAATTAACCAGAATTCAGTGCATCATCTTTTATAGAAAGCTTAATTGTGAATACATACCTTTTCCAAATTGTTTGGTTTAAAGTGAATTAAAGTAACTTTAATGACACACTTAAAATATCATCCACAATGTGGAAATACACACAAAATCTGTCAACCCTGCTATATACTTTCCTGAGTAATACTAACATTTCAAAATAAACATTTTATATAATGTTAGAATAATTCAGGAAAAATTCATAAAGTTGATCTAAATTTAGTTTCAACTTTGTACCATTGAAACAAATTCAATATTTATGTTATTAATGCCAATCCACATGATACGTTTGGATTATATATACACCAGTTGCATTATACTGCAAGCAACATTATAGACAGCGATGGTAAACAGAAAAGACACAAACTGCAGCGAATTCAATCCAACTCAAAGCAAATTACAAACATAATACATTAACAGTATATCAACTATGTTAATTCCTTCAGTGATGCTTTAAACATTACAAGATACATATATCTTCTGTTGAAGTTGTACCCTTACAAAGTAACAAATATGTCAAGGCACATTAAATAATTTAGAGTGAAAAACCAATAATTTAGCTAATTCTTGGAAAAACTTTACTAATTTAACTACTCATTTTTCACAATACATTGTTTGAAACATTTCAGCCTGAGCACACAGTAATTCTGAAAAATCTCTTGAGACTTTACCTCATTGTAAAGCCTACTGATATTTTAATATGGATGATAATTTCCTGAGTAAACTGGTATTCTTATGTTTATTCTGCTTTCAAATGTCAATACAAGACCAAAATGTACTAGATAGATGTTAAGTACTTTAAATTATCTTCAAATTCCTTTATTTCAAATATATACAGGTGTTTAACTAAAGTTCTTTCTCTTTTTAAAAAGATAGTCAAACATCAAGATTCGAGTTCAAATGAGGAGATAATGATTCAATAGTGTTCCAAGCATCACTGGAAAAAGCTTTCCTGTAGCCAAGGCCAAAGAGAGATGACTTTCATCACAAAACAAATGGAATGTTAGAATTATTTTAGCGTCTCACTATTTGGCAAGAGTTATCTGCATTTGTACATCAATACATTGAATGAAAAAATGCATTGCATTATCACCATCTGATGAGTTGGTGTACTGCTATTTTGAGTGATTATTTAATTTTTTTAAAGAAAGGATTAAATCCAAGGCTTTAAAGTGTTCCTATTTAAAAGAAATGCAAGAACCCACAAGGAGCAGTCTTGGCGTGCAAATGCCACTTCTCGCAATTCCGAACTTCTCACTGAAAAAGTAAAGCAAAGGCAAATAGTATTCAAAACATTCCCACAATCAGCACTGAATAAAACGTAACAGGATTCTCATTTAATAGGTCGAGTCAAGTTGGTTTCCTCCCACTACTCCACCCATTCTCAACAGGAAATTTAGAGTGAAAAACATCCACTTGCACACAATTCATTAAAACCTTTTGCATCTTCAATTGGAAAATAAATGCAGCTAAGTACTGCACATCCCATTTCATTTTTTTCTCTCAACAAAATTTTCAGTTCGCCTGATATCTCAGGTTCCCTGGAAATTGAAAAATTTCATGAATAAATCTGATGTTGCTATTTAAACAAAACTCTCCAAGTTAACTGTGCCTAGAATGGGAAATTACTGTATTGCATGTATCAAATTATGGAAGAAGTGAACATTTTGAATACAAATTAATTTAAGTTTATAATCATCTTTGAAGATACTCCAATTTGAAACAGGCATTGTTGGTTGACTGAACATACCTGTTTCCACATAAAAATATATAAAGCCATTCTGAAAACTCAAGCAAGACAGTTAAAATAAAATCTGCAATGATTTTCTGAAACAAAATATTTTGATGTTTTGCAGTGACAATGCAAAATAAATTTAGGAATAATCCATAACTCAAATCATCTTGCAATTAATACTGTTCAGCAAGAATGCAGCAATTTGCTTGAACTTTTCCCCAGTCACCAAATGCATGGACCTCTTCCCATCTTTTAAAGCAGATGTTGCCTTCGTTTTCAACTGAGATTTACGGTTATCTGCAGCCTTTTTATACATTCCTATTACTCAACTTTCTATATATCTGTAAATTACAACAATCCTCTCCATAGTATCTTTGGCTGGAATCCCTCCACCTCTATAATCCGCATTATAACTAGACTTTGAAACAGACTTTTGATCATTTTCCCCAAACGCCATCTTACATTTTACAGCAGGAATTATTTACCCTTGCTCAACTATTCGTGAAATAACAGAAGTTTTACAGTCCATCATATGTTTCAAAAATTATTCCAACATCCAGTCCCCTAAAACAGTTTGAAGACATTGGAAAGTGAATCAATGCAAATTTATGGAGTTGGAGGGGGAGGAAATGGAAAGACAGATACAAATGAGCTTCTCAAGCTGTTCTCAAAACAAAACCATGCAGAATGCATTGGTTCAAATACTCTGCATTCCAAACATTTTTGTCCCCCTCCCTCCTATATGGGGTGCATAACTGGACCACAAAGTCCTCATTCTAATAACACAGAAAAAATGCTCTATTGCATTTAGCTGAATGTGTGCCCCACACTCGACAAATAACATTAAAGTATCACCTGTTCTTAAAATTAAAATGTGCAGATTTACAGTTTCACAATATTTTTAAATACTGGCATCAATGTTTTGCAAATCATTTCAAAAACATTCAGGGGTATTGCTTAAGGACCTTTTGTAGCCTCTCAAGATCCCAGACCTCTAGTGGTTTCACCATCTGGTGTGTTTGTCAACTCCAACAAACCAAACGGCACTTCTAATATTCAAATAACATTAAGCATTAGAATTGAGGGGAAATGATACATGCAAAAGAGCTAAATAGGTAATTTTTGTGTTATAGTGTTAGACACATACAACTTTATCTATTGTCTATGCATTCTGAATGTAATATTTAATAATTTATCAATCATATCACCACACATGGAACATAAACATTAATGTTTATTCAGCAGACCAGACAGCATTTATGGAGAAAGAAACAAAGTTGAACTTCAGGTCAATGACCTTTTATCGGAACTAGAAATTATGAATCAAACATCATTTCAATTACTTGTGGGCGGGGTGTAGAGAGAACAAAGAGAAGTTCTGTGATAGGGTGAAAACCTAGAGACACCAAATGATTAAGTAAAAGAGGGTAGCAAATTTAGTTACAGCTAAGCCAACGAGTGAAAATATAAATATTAGAGATGAATAAAAAGAGAGAGAGAGAGAGAGAGACACACACACACTATAAGGTTAACCCAAAGTTTTGTTCCAGTCCCTATCTCTTAAATTCTCCATGCCACTCCTACACCCATCAATCATATCAACACACATGCAACAAAGTCTTTGAACTCTTGTCCCAATTTATAATCAATATATTTACCAAATTCCTTCTTGAACTTCTGCTACATCTGCATGGATTCCACTTTAGATTTGAACAATACACTGCACGTTTTCCTTACTTTTCTCATTTTATACAAGTCCTCCAGTTCTTGCTGTCTGAAATGGAGCAGCCTCCCACAATTCTGTGTTCAGGCAACTAACTATTTCATAACTTCAATCAAAGCATTCCTCAAACCTTTCTTCCCAAAAGAAAACAATCTGAGACTCTTTAATCTATTCTTGTTTCCATCACCCTTCATCCCAGGAATCATTCTCACAAATTGTTTCTGGACCCTCTCTAATGCTTCCTATAACTTGGTAACCAAATACTTATATTTCCACTGAACAGAATACCCCAACTAAGGCTGAACCAGTGTTATATAAAAGCACAAGATAACTTCCTTTTAACATCCGATGCCTCAAATGCCCGGAATTATGCCTGGCTTATTAACTACTTTTTTTTTCTGATTTATCCTGCCACTTTCAAAGATATGTGCTTATTTCACCCAGGTCCCTTTGCTCCTGCATCCTTTTTAACAACAATATTCTTTAAATGGCTTCTATGTTGCCTCTCCTCATCATTCTTACTGAAGTGCATCACTCCATGTACCAATGCATTTAACTTAACCTAGCTATTCCATCACCCTGTTTATATCTCACTATAATCTGACACTAAGCTCCTTGCAATACACACTGTCAAGTTTTGTGTCATCTCCAAATTCAGAAATTTTCTAGTACATTAAAAAAAATAAAAAAACCAATGGCTCCTAACATTCAATGTTCCTCAATGTCCATGTGCAAGTTCCCAACTAGGCTCACGCTCCTTCACATACTATTTCCCTACTTACACTACGTCACTTCAGATTTTTGCTTCTCAACCATGGTTTGTTTAGTTCTCTGTCTGGGTCTCTAGTTCCGCACCTTTAATTACTTTAAAAATAATCACATGCATTCAACTTCCTTAAAATTCTAAAAGGCATAATTGTACAAAGGCAACAAATCCCAAGTTCAACAAAAAAATCACATATGATACAGCAATTGCAAATTTTAACAAATACTCTTGCCAAATTTTAACGAGGTACTTGTTCTGAATACGTTTACCTGTCAAAGTAACGTTAATGTTGAAATTTGTTCTACTGCATGTTCGAACCAAAATCCAAAACCAAACCAATTATTCTGTAATAACCAATTACAGAACACTATCCCTTCTGCAAAGTATTAACCACAATGCTCATGCACTGGGATCAAAAAAATAAAATATTAAACAGCATGTATTTCTAATTATTTTAGGACACTAGTAGTGAACTGTTTAAAATGGGAAAGCCCTTTCTGGGATATCTCTGCTCTCACTGGAAACTCCAACTAGGAAGTGGTAGATTTCAGCTGCCTCCACAGTTCTAAATAGGTTGATACACACCAACTGCTGGAGCACACTTATGCCAAGAGAATGGAGGATGTGGGCAAACAACACCCCAGCAATGGCTGATATTCAATTATTCAGTTTTTCCTACCAAGGTGGAAAGCCCCTATTCAGACAGAACGTATATTTTTACAGAAGAATTTTAAATTACTGTTTAACAATAAATTTAAAACCATTTCATTTAAAACAATGAAACCTTTTTGATTCCAACAAAATACATAAATAATTCTTTGAAGACATTAGTTTCTATTTTGATATCCAAATCCAACTCAATGTAACCAACCTAAGTCATGTTTGTAGGAAATAAAATCACACATTTAATCAGTTTAACTTAATAGGTTTTGACTGAAGTATGAAAATAAACAGTCAACCAACTTGGCTTTAAAAAGTGACAGGCTCTTGTAATTATCTTACAATAGGAAAACAATAGGTAAGTGATCAATATATGGAACTACAATTTCAATAATACTATGATTTACTTCAAAACGTTACCCGTTATAAGATCACTCCATTCACACCAAATATTTATGCATGTGAAATATAATACAAATAACATCATCAACAAAACGGAAAAAGCACATGGATGAAATCAAGTACACTGCTTAGCAGTTCATGTAGAACTGTGTCAAATCTGACTTTTGGGTTAAATACATAAAGTAAATATTTTTTTCAAGTTAACTGGAATTATTATGAATATTGAGGAGAAATAAAACTCAATTAAAATATGACATCCTGCAACAACACCAGATTGTTAAGCTGTTTTGCTTTTGCCCATTTAAGTCTAGATAATCCTCTGAGCCGACACCAGGTTTCACCGAACAAAGTCAGGCTTGGGGGAGCGGGGGGAGACAATACGGCCAGGCCGCGGCCTTGGACCCGCACTGCGCTCTCCATGTACTTTTCAAGCCCCACTGCAACTCTCAGTGACTTTGGCCGGAGCCAGAGGGAAACGTGAGGGGAGCAAGGGAGATCCAGGAGCACTTGGCTCCATCTCCACCGAAGCCAGCAAGCATTTGGAGCCGAAAGACGGGCGTTGACGCAGCAGCCATCGACACTCGGCCTCGCCCCCACCCCCACTCCCCCCCCAGTTCCCCGGCCTCACGGCGGAGGTTACACTCAGTCCGGGTTTAAACCCTCCCACCTATCGCCGCCGACAGCTACAGCAGGCAGATGGAGCAAAAACAAAACACAGAAAATACCTGTGTTCCTAATAAACAAAGTAGTTCATCGAAAAGGAGGTGCGCCACCCGCCACTCACCGATTAACCCATGTATGTGTGGAGCAGCGGATGAGGGCCCCGAAACCAGTGACTCCAACACAAGAGGGAAAAAGAAATGATCCCGAGAAACCGCCTCCTCCTCCCAGCCTGAGTAACCAGGAACCTGCTCTCGCCGCAAGCGGAAACGAGAGCCTGGTATTGTGGGTAAGGAATAGACCCACCCCTGGCTACTAAATGAACTCACGCACGCTGTAGAAACTAGAAAATACACACACACAGAGCGAGAGTACACTGCAGCGCCTGCCCACTTCAGGAGCACATGCACTCTGTCGCCTGTGTAACATAAACTGCATCTCACACACGGCAACCGCACTCAACATAGGAAAGCTGCATTGCATGCACACACTGCACGCATAATTTAAAGTATTGCTCTCACTGACTACTTCAGAAACTAATACTGGGAATATCGACTGCAATGTGGTCTCTGACTCCCCGCACGATCCTATAAACAAGTTAAATTGTATTAAAGGTATTGGCTCGTGCAGGAGCCACCACTAAACTCGGGTTAATATAAACTACATTACACTAACAAACTCCGTACCTGTATTTATAAACGGGCTGCACTTTATAAAATAAACTACATTGAAGCCGCTACATATTTAAAAAAAACAGACAGAATACATATAATGTGTATACACGTGACAAAATAGAATACACATACATTGTAGCTGACTTACATGAACTTCACGTGCAATACATATGAAATTCCCAAATGATTAATAAAAGCATGTAAACACACAGCTACTTTAGACTATTAAGAAACACAAAGCAAATACTCTATGACGCTGGGCTTATTCCTGGAGGTTTCACAGTTAAAATCATCTACATCACAAGATTTTACAGGGGATACTCCTGAGAAAGTAAATGCTTTGCATTTCCTAACATTCTCTGGACTTCAGAGTAAAGTTCAAAGTAAATTTATCATCTAAGTACATGTCTGAATATCTGAGCTACACCAGTAACACTTCATCTGGATGCATTTAAGAAATGTTTTTGCTGTCAGGTGACGATTTAAATTTTTGTGCTGGCTGTCACAGGGCATGCAACATTCTTGAAAGTTCAAAGTAATTTTATTATATATAAAAAATAATCTCAGTTGTTGCCATATAGAACTCTGAAATTCATTTTCTTGCAGGCATTCATAATAAATCGAAAGAGACGCAATAGTAACCATGAAAACTGCACACAACAGAGACAAACAACCAATATGTAAAGGAAAACAAACTATGCAATAAAAAAAGAGAATAATAAAAAACTATAAATTCCAAGAACTTGAGTTGTGGAGTCCTTAAAAGTGAGTCCATTGGTTGTGGAATCAATTCAGTGTTAGGGTGAGCGAAGATATCCCCTTTTGGTTCAAGAGCCTGGTTGTTGAGGGGTAATAACTGTTACTAAACTGTTCCCATTCCTGTTCCTGGGACTTGAGGCTCCTGTACCTGGCAGCAGTGAGTGGAGAGCATGGCTCAGATGGTGGGAGTCCTGGATGATGGATGCTGCTTTCCTGCAACAGTGCTCCTTGAAAACTGTGCTCAGTGGTGGAGAGGGTTTTACCTGTGTCCACTATTTCTTAGGGGTTTTTTTTCCATTAAAGGACATTGGTGTTCCCATACCAGGCCTTGATGTGACCCATCAAAGTACACGCCACTGCGCATCTATAGAGGTATTATGAAGTATTACATGACATGGCAAATCTGCACATATTTCTAAGTAGAGACCCTGTTCTGCCTTCTTTGCAATGAAGGTTATATCCTGGGCTCAACACAGATCCTCTGCAATGATCATGTCAAGGAATTTAAAGTTGTTGACTCTCCAGCTCTGATCCCCTGATGAGGACTGGCCCATTGGCCTCTGGTTTTCTCCTCCTGCAGTCAATAATCAGCTCTTTGGTCTCGCTGACATTGAGTGATAGATTGTTGTTGTGGCACCACTCAGCCAGATTTTCAATCTCTCCTATATGCCATTCTGTCACCATCTTTGACTTGTCCCACAACAATGGTGTCATCAGCACAATGGTGTCTGAAATTGGAGCTGTGCTTAGCCTCACAGTCATAAACATAAAACCAGTAAAGCAGGCTAAATAGACAGCCCTGCAGTGCAGCTGTACCGATGGAGATAGTGGAGGAGATACTGTTGCCAATCTGAACTGACTGCAAGTGAGGAAATCAAGAATCCAGTCACACAAAGAGCTATTGTGGTCTAGTTCTTTCAATTTTTGTTGATTAGTTTTGAGGGGATGACAGTATCAATGAGGGGATACATAGCTGTAGTCAATGAAGAGCATTCTGATGTATGCATTGTCACCATCCAAGTGTTCCAGAACTGTGTGCAGAGCCAATGAAATGGCATCTAGTGTTAACCTGGTGTGACAGTAAGGAGCGTGAGGTGGATTCAAGTCACCCCTCAGGCAGGAGTTGATATGTTTCATCATCAAACTCTCAAGTCACTTCACAGTGGATGTAGGTGCTACTGGACAATAGTCATTCCGGCAGGTTACCACATTTTTCTTGGGCACCAGTAAAACTGGAGCCTGCTTGAAGAAACTGGGTACCTCAGACTGCCGAAGCAAGAGATAATGATATCAGTGAACATGCGAGCCAGTTGAATAGCACAGTACTCAATAGGTACCCCATCTGAGCCAGATGGTGCCCCATGGATTCACCCTCCTGAAGGACGCTCTTATATCGCCTCAAAGACTGAAATCACAGGTATAGCAGGGGCTCAATGCTTTGACAGTCAAAATGAGTATAAAGGCATTGAGCTCATCTAGGAGCCAAACATTGCCATCACTTCCATTGCTTGGTGTCATTTTGTAGGAGGTGATAGCATTTAAGCCCTGCCACAATTGTCGAGCATTCTTCAGTGATTCAAGTTTGATCCAGAATTGCCATTTTGTATGTGAAATCATTTTCCAGCAGTTGTACCTGGTCCTTGTGTATTTTACTCAATTGACAGACCTGAAAGCCACTGATCTAGCCCTCAGCAGATTACAAATCCCCTGGTTCATCCAGGACTTGGAATTGGAATTTGTTTACTTCTTACATCCTTCACAAATACGAGGAATAAAAATCTTTATGTTACATCTCTGTCTAAGTGTGCAATCATAATAATTGATAATGTTATAATAAATAGAACAGTCAATGTAATATAGAGTGCATTTAAATCAGCATGAGTTCATCAGTCTGATGGCCTGGTGGAAGAAGCTGTCCCGGAGCCTGTTGGTCCCAGCTTTTGTGCTGCAGTACCACTTCCTGGATGGTAGCAGCTGGAATAGATTGTGGTTGGTGTGACTTGGGTCCCTAATGATCCTGTGGGCCATTTTTTTTTTTTTACACATTGGTCCCTGCAAATGCCTTGAATCATGGGAAGTTCACAACTACAGATGCATTGGGCTGTCCGCACCACTCTCTGGAGAGAGTGAGGATGGGGAAGATTGAGTGATTTTATAGGGACACACTCATCTACTACCATCTTTTCAAAGTCAGTGACAACTGTAGTATATTTGTTCAGATCCTCCTATGAGTCTTTGAACATGGTCCTCAACCAACCTGAAGCAACCCTGTTGTCACTCCACTGCCTTCTGTGACCATTTCTTAGTTGTCCTTACCTTTGGAGCCTTGCTCTTTTTTACCTCGACCTATCCTCCTCCTATCCAGTCCCCAAAGTTTAGAAGAAATCAAACAAAACATTTCTATTCAAGGAGGAAAGGAGAGGGAAAAAAACAACAGTAAAATGTTTGCCAGCCATCTTGAAAAAAGGTTATAAAATATAAGGCATTAATTATCAGGGACGTGGTCACAGCTCATTTAAAAGAAGTCATGATATTACTAGGCAGACCCACCCATCACCAAGAGTGAAAAGGAAAAGTTGGACAAACCTATTTAACTGATCTTGAGATTATAAGTAGAAAGTTAGCCAAGGGAGTGAAAGTAAATAAAAACAAGATTTCCAACCTGCAATGTTCATTCTGTTTGTTTTGTTTCTCACAGATGCAGCTTGACCTGTTGAGTATTTCCAGCAGTTTTTGTTTCTGTTTGTGAAAGAACCAGTGTATGAACTGTATTTGAATTTACTATTTTCACTAAGGACTCACATCAAACATTAGCACATAAAATTCATTCTCAAGAGGTTGAGCTAATATATTAGCATGGATTAAAGTTTAGTACACAAGCTGAAAACAAGAAGTAGGATGAAATGAGTCATTTTTGATCTGGTGTTCTATAACTTGGAAGTTGACATTTGGAATTTTGCTTGAGTTTAATTATTTACAATCCAAGTCATTAATTTAAATGAGGTAACAAAGTGCAGCATAAACTAAATCTGCATTGTTTGAGAGGGACAGGGATGCAGAATAGATAACAAAATTGTGGATACCTCGGGGTGGATGCTAGCATTGACATTGTGACAACTCCTTCATGGATATAACAACTTCTAATTTAAGTTTTAGATTGTAGGTTTCATCTTGTATGTTTCAGATCAGTAGTTCCCAAAATGGGTGATATCATCGCCCTCCTGGAGACGGTGGGAATTTCTAAGGGGTTGGCACTCAGTAGCAAGGGGGCGGCTGAAGTATTACACTTTAACTTAAGAAATGAAGTACTTTTTATAATCAGTTTGGGTGCCAGGTTCGAGTTATGTCCCTACCAAAGGAGATGTAAGGCACCTTCCTTCTGCTCGCCTGCAGGTCACCTTTGGACAGGGTGTAGCACTTGCTTAGTCACCCAATCAGCATCATGTAAAGCCATGGCAGCAGGTGGTGGATGGTTGTATGAGCAGCTGGTGCATATCACAAGTCTGGATGTGCGACACTGACACCCAGCAGACAATCCCTGAAGAGTATTGATAATGGCTAGGGCCACCTGTCCTGTAAAGGCACTGCCCAGTAGGTGGAAATAGCAAACCACTTCTGTAGAAACATTTACAATGAACAATCATGATCTTGAGACCATGATCAATTACATCATACGACATGACACATAATGATGATGATGATCCTCGGTACCTTATAATTGTTTACTATGATCATGTGATCACTTCTTCTCTTGCTAACCCACTGTTCTCTTAGACTTTGCTTAAAGTGTGTTATATTTGTTGAAAAGCAATGTTCTGTATTTGGCATATCATGAGAAATCTTGATGGAAGAAATAGCATTATTTCTGGTCTCAACCCATGCAATATTGCCATTCATTACCATAGGACAGCGTTACTTAGTACGATTCCCATTCTCTAAATATGCAGAGATACTATTCCTGTGAATTAGTGTATGGTGTTCAATGGGGTAAATTGAACAGAATCTGCCCTTTTGAGTGATCTTTACATGTCTCTAGCTCACAGCCGAACTGAGATATTGGTGCCCCACTTTATGTACTTCCAGGCAGAGAGTCAGGTTTTACCTGAACTGTGATCACATCAAAAATTTCCCCTTTATTGATTGCAACACTCGAGGTTGCAAATAATAGGTGATAGACTGTGGTCATTAATCCATAACAAAGCAGACCAAATGAAAAAGTGTAAACATTATAATGTGGAACATCTTAAATCTGGTTTTATTCCAGCACCAAACCTCCAATGTGTCTGCTGTGTGAAAAATGTTTTCTCAGATGAGGAATGAAACCATCAGACTCCTTGAAAATTTGGCGAATACAATCTGATAAAGCAAAAAAGAACTGGCTATTTTCAGTCACTTCATGAAATTTTCAGAAGCACAGAATATTTCAAAACATGGTTGCTTGCACTTCATCACAAAACAGTAATGGTGTGCGTGCTTTATACAACATTTCATTGTTTATTGCTAAATTTGGAAAGCCCCATATAATTGGAAAAGGGAGGTTCTGTGTATGGTTTTGTATAAGTCACCAGATCAAGCAGTTAAGTTGATTCTGCTCAGCCACAACTCTGTTCAAAGATGAATAGATGAAATGTCTGAAAATGTGGAAGACACATTATGCAAAGTACTTAAAACAACAGAATTTGCTCTGCAGTTGGATGAGTCAACCATGTCAGGCAATGAATCTTTGCTTCTTAGTAATGTTTGCTTCATAAAAGATGAAAGCATGATTCAACAGTTATTATCTGCAAGGGTACTAGAAAAAGATACAAAGGGTGAGTCAATAATTCGGGATTTTGAGCAAAGGACATTCTGCTTACCAATATTCTTACAACCGACGTGGCACAATCAATGACGGAACACCACCCAACATATAAAGCATTCAACTGTTTCACAGACAACATCTTGTCATTAAAAAAACAATTAATTGACTGCACATATCATTTAATACTGTTATTACAACAGTAACTAAATTCAAGTCCCACGGTCTCTATTCTTGACTATTTTGAGAGCTTTGTACTGAGAATGATGAACAGTTTGAATGCTTGCTGTTGCACACAGATGTCAGACGGTTCTCAAAAAAAATCTGTCTGAAACACTTTTATGTGCTTTTTGAAACTGTGCTAAAATTCTTTGAAGACTCAAATGCTTCATTCAATAATCAACTCAAGAATAGAAGGCATGACATTGCTCATTTGTCAGAAGTATTTGAAAAGTTTAATGAAATCAGTCATAAATCACAAGGAAATTATGTGAATCTTATCGAAGTTAAATCAGCCATCTCCACATTTCTGTTAACATTAGTGTTAACACTATTTAAATGCAACATCGACCATCAGAACATTTTCCAATTTCCCAGCCTCTGAGTTGGAAGAGAAAGAATACCAGATGATGATCTTCAAGTATACTGTGCTTACTTGATTATGCTGCATAAAGACATGTCAGAAGGATTTCAGGATCTTCTCTCGATCCAAATTCCAGATTGGGTAATACATCAATTCCTGAACATTTTAACGAGAGATTGACAGGAAGGATTCAGGGCGAAGTGACTTTGAGCCATAGATATGAATCACACTCCAAAGTCCTTGGATATTCCCAACCCCAATTCTAACCCTGGTTCTGGCCAGACAACAACTATTGGTATTTCATGACTTGTCAGCACAAGACAGCAAACACAATCCACCTCATGGTAAAGAGGATTCCCCCGACACCAAAGGAGAAGGCTCTGGAGAAATACACAAGGTTGTAATACAGAGCATTAATAACACATGGCTAACCTTTCAAGAACATGGGTCCGTGGATCACAAGTCAGCTCTCAGCAGATTTAGCGTATCAAAGCTTGGCAGTTGCAGAAAGTTAAATTTGAATGTGAGATGTGAGGGGTATAGAAAGAAATCATGTAGAAAGCTTAAATCTGTAGACATAGGAATGGCAGATGAAATATAAACTGGAATTAGTATTTCTGATAGAAAAAGCAGAAATACAAAATATGTTAAAAGATTCAGAAATAGGAATGTGAATGCCATGAGAATACACAAGTCATAGAAAGTCAACATGTAGTAAACAGTTAAGAATTAATATATAACTCTTCATTGCAAAAGGAATGGTGTATAAAATTAACCAAGTCTTACTACGGTGAAGCAAGGCCCTAACAAGATTACAACTGGAATATTGTGTTCAGTTTTGTTTTCCTTAAAAACGGAAGGATTTACCATGATATTTTATGCAAATACAATTCATTAGACTCCAGGGATCAGTGAACTAATCCAAATAAACTTGGCTTATATTCTTCTCCTTTGTCTTAAGGTCTTATATACTATAGATTGTAGAAGAAAGAGAGGCGATTTCAATGTAGATAAAATTCTTATGAAACTTGACAAGAATTGTGCTAAAATAATGCTACAGAGATCTGAAGGTCACGATTTTAGAATAATGGTTTGATCTTGTACTAAATAGGAGGAGAGATTTTATTACCCAGAATTCTCTACCCCAGAGGGCTGTCAAATTTCGATAGCAAGGAGTATTCAAGACAGAGATGTATCTACTTTTGAACACTGAAGGAATGAAGGAACCTGAAAGTATTACAAGTTTGTAGAGCTGAAATAGAAAGTAAGCCCTGCTCTTCCTGCTCATTTTTATCTGCAATGAGGCTTATGGAATCAAAGAGACAATAACAGGCCCCTTAGAGTCTAACTTGTCTATGTAAGGAATTTTGCCATCTAAATTAGTCCCATTTGCCAGCTCTAAACCTCTTCTGCAGAACCAAGTGTATTTTAAATGTTTTATTGTATCTACCTCAACCACTTTCTCTTGTAGCTCATTCTACATACACACCAGCCTCTGCATGAAGAAGTGCTCCCCAAGGTCCTTTCTAAATCTTCATGTGAGTTCCTCATTGGAGTCTTTACAGTTTGCCAACCAACCTCATGTAGGAATGGATGATGCCTTCAACTACCTGTTGCAGAGAGCTCACTTCCACCTGAATGATGCTGGTGGTCATCATTCAGAATGAATTTGAGAATCACAGTTTTTGATTTCTTCAGTGCCTTCAATACAATTCAGCCACTTCTTCTGAGTGAGTGGCTGCAAAGCAAGTGCATAGACAATCCACTCCCTCCTGGATTACTGACTACCTGACAGACAGACCCAGTTTGTACAACTGGGTTGTTCTCTGTCTGCAATAGTGGTGAGTAACACTGGAGTGCCAAAAGGGACTGTCCAGACTCTGTTTCTGTCCACACTGTACGCCTCAGACTTTCAGTATAAATCTGAGTCCTGTCACTTGGAAGTTCTCTGATGACTCTATGATGGTTGGGTGTATCAGAGATGGGCAGGAGTCAGAATACAGAGGACTAGTTTACATGTTTGTGGAGTGGCATGGGAGGAATCTCCTCCTGAACGTGGCCAAAATCAGGGAGATGGTGATTGGTTTTAGGAGGAAAACGACTGTGACGAACCTCATATACATTCTGGAAGAAGGTGGTACAGTGGAGGAGGAGTGCAAACACTTGGGTGTTATCCTAAACAACAGACTTGACTGGAAAACCAACACCAAGGCTATTTACAAGATGGGGATGAGCAGACTATTTTCTGAGGAAGCTGAAGTCCTTCAATGTGTGCAGCAGGATGCTGGAGATCTTTTGCCAGTCTGTTGTACTGAGTGCAGACTTCTTTGTGGCTTGATGCTCAGGGAACAGCATTGGTGCTGGTGATGCAAAAAGACTAAATACACTCTGCAAAAAAGGCAGGATCTGTCCTTGGCTACAACACAAACTCTTGAGTTTGTGGTGGAGAGGAGGTCACTAAACAAACTGTTATCCATTATGGACAATCTAGTGCATTCTCTCCACAACCTACTGAATAAGCAGTGAAACTTCATTTCGAACAGACTCATTCAGCTCTGCTGCCACAAGGATGTTTACAGAAAATCTTTCCTACCAAATGCAATAAGCATATATAACAAATTTCTGTGCAACAGGAAAACATGCATCATGGTACAAAAGTCTCTACTTCATTATTTCATAAAATATTATTGCGCATCATTGCAAATTATAGCACTTTGGTAAATTATTATTGTGCATATTATTATTCTGTGCTTTATCATTAGCTAAGTCTGCACACCACTAAGTGTGTCTTTAAATGTTGCTGCTATAATGAAGAATTTCCCACCTGGGATCAATGAAATAATAATTATTATTAAATGTTTCCCATCTCACCTTAAACCCTCTTGCTTCTGATCACATTTTGCTGGGGAAAAGACTGAATTCAATCTTTGGTCCTCATGATTTTAGATACAACCATCAGGTCATCCTGCAGTCCCCTGCATTCCAAGGTGTAAAGTCCTGGCCTATTCAACCTCTCCCTATAACAGGCACGCGAGTCCTGGCAACATTCTTGTAAATCTTCTTTTCAAACTTTCCAGCATAATGACATCATTCCTATAACAAGCTGACCAAAACTGTACAGAATACTCTAAGTATGGCATCACCAACATCTTGGACAACTGCAACATAACATCACAACTTTTCAGTGTGCTGATGATAAAGGCCCATGTGTCAAACATTTTCTTCACAAACTTGGCTGCCTATAATGCTACTTTCATGAACTGTCAACATGAACTCCTGGGTCTATCTCTTCCACAACAGACTCCCCAAGGCTGTACAAGTCCTATCCTGGTTTGACTTCCCGAAATGCAGACCTTGCACGTATCTGGACTAGAAGCCATTTGTCATTTGCCAGTCCACTTCATAGTTGATAAAGATTCCCCTGTAATTTTTGATTGTTTTCTTCACTGTCTGCAAAACCTCTTTTAGTATCATGTGCAAACTTATTACATCCTCATCCAAATTGTTTGTTTAAAAAAATGACAAAGGTTCTAGCACTAATCCCTGTGGTACATGAAGAGTCACAGACTCACCATCACCCTCTGTTTGTACTGTCAAGTTAATTATGAATCCAGTTAGCCAGATTTCATGCAGTCTAATCTTCCAGACTAGCCAACCATGCAACTAGCCAACCTTGCTAAAGTCCAATGCCCTGCACTCTTGAGTACCTCTTCGAAAACCTCTAACAGATTTGCCGACTCAATGATAATAGGTTCATTGGTAACACACAAAATGTTGGAGGAACTCAACAAGCTAGGCAGCGTCTTTGGAAAATAATAAAGAGTGGGTGTTCAAAGCCAAAATTCTTCTTCAGGACAAAAAGAAGGGGGAAGATACCAGAATAAAAAAGTTGGGGGGGGGGGGAAGAGGATAGCTAGAAGGTGATAAATGAGTCCAGGTGGGTAGGAAAGATAATGAGCTGGAGAGGAAGGAACCTGATAGGAGAGGAGAGTGGATGAAAGGCATTTAACAAGGTACCCCACGCAAGCCTTATTGAGAAAGTAAGGAGGCAAGGGATCCAAAGGGACATTGCTTTGTGGATCCAGAACTGGCTTGCCCATGGAAGGCAAAGAGTGGTTGTAGACAAGTCATATTCTGCAAGGAGGTTGGTCATCTGTGGTGTGCCTCAGGGATATGTTCTAGGACCCTTACTCTTCGTGATTTCTATAAATGACCTGGATGAGGAAGTGGAGGGATGAGTTAGTAAGTTTGCTGATGACATAAAGGTTGGTGGTGTTGTGGATAGTCTGGAGGGCTGTCAGAGGTTACAGCGGGACGTCGATAGGATGCAAAACTGGGCTGAGAAGAGGCAGATGGAGTTCAACCCAGATAAGAGTGAGGTGGTTCACTTTGGTAGATCAAATATGATAACAGAATATAGTATTAATTGTAAGACTCTTGGCAGTGTGGAGGATCAGAGGGATCTTGGGGTCCAAGTCCATAGGACACTCAAAGCTACAATGCAGGTTGACTCTGTGGTTAAGAAAGCATACGGTGCATTGGCCTTCATCAATTGTGGGATTAAATTTAGGAGCCGAGAAGTAATGTTCCAGCTATTTAGAACCCTGTTCAGACCCCACTTGGAGTACTGTGCTCAGTTCTGGTTGCTTCACTACAGGAAGGATATGGAAACCATAGTGTTACGTATCCCGTAACTGGATAACTTACCAGCAAAGATAGAGAGGTCCGTTGGAAAGATAAAAGTCACTCAGAAGTCTGCAGGCTTCAGTCTTTTTGGGGAATCGCTGGGTTTCACGTGTTTTAGAGAGATTGAGGAGAAACGGAAAAACTTGCCCGGGTCTTTGATGAAGCAACTCCGTTGAATCAGGGGAGCGTTGTTTTCCTGTTATTAGTTCGAAGTCCTTCTCGGTATCATCAGCCACCTGCTTCCCAGGCAAAGGAGTTACGGAGCGCACGTGGCTTTTGAATGGCTTCCAGCTATCACGGGAGCATTGAGTGATGGAGTCCTTCTGGTGCGTCGCTGGGTTACTGCCTCCTGCAGTCCCCTTCTTGACTTGCAGAGTTGTAGATGTCCATCAAAGTAGGGTGATGCAATCCCCACCACCACATTGCCCGAGGGTGTCCATATCCCTGGTAGCTGTCACGTAGCAGGGTCAGGCCCTCAGCACAGGTGTCTCTAAGAGCAATGGCCAAAACCGTTACATTGTCTCTCATTTTCCTGGGTCCGAGACCCGAATTAATAGTGCTCTTGCGATTCTCCGGAAGGAGGGGGCTGCTCCCACCCCTTCGGCCCCTCAGAGCTGTGGTACATTCATAACAATAGAAAGGGTGCACAGGAGATTTGCAAGGATGTTGCCTGAATTGGGGAGCATGTCTTATGAGAATAGGTTAAGTGAACTCAACCTTTTCTCCTTGGAGCGACAAATTTGGCTACTGTAATGCTACTTTCATGAACTGTGAACATGAACTCCTGGGTCTATCTCTTCCACAACAGACTCCCCAAGGCTGTACAAGTCCTATCCTGGTTTGACTTCCTGAAATGCAGACCTCGCACTTATTTGGACTGGACATCTCCTTGGATGAGAGGTGACCTGGTGGATATGTACAAGATGATGAGAGGGATTTTTTTTTACTGGAAGGAGAAATTGATCTTCTTGACGTCAGTTTAGAAGCTACCCAATGGAATCTCTGGCCTACTAGTCTCTGATTATAACCCAAGACCTCCAGTCAGGTAACATCCTTGGGATTCTTTTCTGCACTCTTTCCAACTTAATACCATCCTTCCTGGAGCTAGTTGACTAGAACTGCACACAGTACTCCAAGTATTGTCTCCCAATGTCTTGTATGGGTGAAGCATGAACATCGCAATTTTAGTACAGGTGAAACATGACATCACAATTTTTCTACTCAATATCCTCACCAATGAAGACAAGCATGCCAAATGCCTTCTTCACCCTTCTGACTACCAGAGTTAACACATTCAAGGAACAATGTACTTGTATTGCTTTGTTTGTCCGTTCTAAACATTCTCCATGTCCTAATGTTTACTGCACAAGTCCTGACCTGGTTTAACTTACCAAAATGTAACATTTCAAACTTGTCCGAGTTAAATTCAATCTGCCATTACTTGATTCACTTTTCGCAACTGATCCAGATCCTGTTGTAATCTTAGATAACCTTCTTGACCTTCTACTTTCCCACCAATTTTAATGTCATTCACAAACTTACTAGCCATGACAGTGATGTTCTTTTCCATATAATTAACTTAAATGATAAACCGTTGTGGACCCGGCACCAATCCCTCCACCAAACAGCTGGACACAGACTTCCAGTCCGAAAAGCAAACTTACACTGTCATCCTCTGTCTCCTTCCACTAAGTAATTCTGAGTCCAATTTGCTTGCCACCCTGGATCTCATCTTCCTGAATTATGTGGATGTAATTTAAGGATTAGATCAAAGACAACATTTACATTTTCTAGAGGAGATATGTTGCTTACTGTTCCATGGGCACAATAAAAAAATCATTTGCAGTCAATTTTGCTCTAAGGAGAATGCAAGATTCAAATATCGTGTGTAAACAAGAAAATTAGCCAGTGCATGAGGAATTATTTGTTTGTAGGATCTCCCACTATACAAAAGTGTCTTGGCTGATGAAAAATAAGAGATAGACAGAGTAGCATGGGAACAAAGAAAATAAGAGATGTCTATGCGAATGCTTCAGCCCAATTTATCATTCCAATGCATTCCTCTTCAATTCCATTATCATCACTTTCTTCCAATTCCCAAAAATCTGTCAGTCTCAGTTATGAACATAGTTAATGTTCAATTATCCAAGGCTATCCAATTCATAACTATCTTAATGGAAATAATTTTCTTCATCACTATTGTTTACTGACATTTTTAATCTCTCACTCTCCCAGTGATCTCTTGCCCTCCTGCTTCAAATTATCCACCATTGTCCCTGTTCCAACAAAGACCAAGGTAACAGGCTTGAACGAAGGCGTCCTGTCATACTCACCTCAATAATAAACAAATGCTTTATGAGGCTGGTCAAGGATTACATCTGAAGCTTGATACCACCCAAACTGGATGCCTTACCAACACAATCGATCGACAGATGATGCAACAGCCACTGCTCCACATACCATCCTTACACATCTGGAGAAGAAGAATGCCAATGTGAGAATGCTGTTCTTGGACTTCAGTTAAGTATTCAACACCATAGTTCCATCCAGGCTCGACAAGAAGCTCAGAGACCTTGGCCTTGACCCTTCCTTGTGCAGCTGAATCCTGGATTTTCTGTCAGATCATCAGCAGGTTGTAAGAGTGGGCTTCCTCACCTCCAACCCTCTGACTCTCAATACAGGAGCCCCACAGGGCTGCGTACTGAGTCCCCTCCTTAACTCCCTGTATACCCATGGTTATATCATCACTCACAGCTCTGATCTGCTAATTAAATTCGCCGACTACACATTGATTGGCCTAATCTCAAACAATAATGAGGTGGCCTACAGGGAAGAAGTAATCTCTCTGACAGTCCTGTCAAGAAAACAACCTCTCCCTCGATGTCGCAATAACAAAGGAGCTGGTTGTGGATTACAGGAGAAATGGAAACAGGCTAACCACTATTGACATCAATGGATCGGGGGTTGAGAGGGTAAACAGCTTCAAATTCCTCAGCATCCACATCACCGAGAACCTCACGTGGTCTGTACACACCAGCTGTGTGGTGAAAAAGGCACAACAGAGCTTCTTCCACCTCAGATGGTTGAGGAAGTTTGGTATGGGCCTCCAAATCCTAAGAACTTTCTACAGGGGCACAATTGAGAACATCCTGACTGGCTGCATCACTGGCTGGTATGGGAACTGCACCTCCCTTAATCGTAGGACTCTGCAGAGAGTGGTGCGGACAGCCCAGAGCATCTGTAGTTGTGAACTTACCTTGATTCAGGAGCTTTACAAAGACTGGTGTGCAAAAAGGGCTCATAGGATCACTGGAGACCCGAGTCACCCCAACCACGATCTATGCCAGCTGCTACCATCCGGAAAGCGGTACCGCAGCATAAAAGCCAAGACCAACAGGCTCCAGGACAGCTTCTTCCACCAGGCCATCAGACTGATCAACTCACGCTGACTTGAGTGTAACCTACATTGCATTGACTGTTCTATTTATTATAAATTATTACAAAGTACTATGATTTTTACTCCTCATGTATGTGAAGGATGTAAGAAATAAGGTCAATTCAAAATGGTATGCAAAACCTCCCTAGTCCTCAACTCTCCTGCTGGTTCAAACAGCCTCTCAGTGATTATCTTTTCAAAACCTAATGCTTCAAACACATCTTCTTTCATTATTTTAAAGTCTGATTTATAAAGGGAAATGTACAATATAAAAGCCCTCCTTGGAATATTATGGTATTCTTCCCTCCTTGGAATATTATGGTATTCTTCATTCATTTTTTTCCCTTCCTGAAATACTTCTGCAGTTGGGGCATTTTCTTTTCAACAAAAACTTGCATGTATAAACTCCTCTTAACAGTGCTTCATGGAGACACAATAACACAAGAATGGATACCAAAATGAAGAAGAAGTGGTAGGAGGGTTAACAAATGGGTTTTAATCAAAACATGTGTTTTAAAGGGGAATATAATTCTTTTTTTTAAAGTTTATCCAGGAATTTCAAATGACAGTCTGTTGAGGTGGGATGACAAGGAGTGACTGAAAAAGAGGGTATAATTAGAGGAATGGAAAATTAGGCTGGGAGATTCTAGGTCTGGGAGTGATCATACAAGCATCATGATGTAAAAGCATTTCATTAGGGGGTTGAATATTTTAGAAATGAACTGTGCAACTGTAAAATTTAGGTTAGCAAGGATGGGATAGAACAATCTTGACGGGAGATTGTTAACAAAACTTTAGGCAATACCTACAAAGTGCCAATATTGGGAGGCTGGCTGGAAGATCTCTGAGCTTGGAAGTTACAAAGACAGGATTTTAGTAGCAGACAGGCAGAGGCAATTTGTGGGTTTTGAGACATTTCAGCAATTTCACCAACGTGGGAAAGTTGTCCGAATTACTGAATAGATAGAATTAATTATCCTATTCTGAATAACAGAATATTGATATTGCAAAACAGTCTGGTTCAATCTGAGGTAATGGAGCAATGGACTAAAAAAAAAATATGAAAGCAACAGGAAAGGGAATGAGCTTTTATCTGGACCAGAAATTGATCTTACTTTGTTAGGGAGAATTATGCAGAATGCAGCAGGCAACCACGATTTTACAAACTTCCTGTAGACTGGACAGCAAAACCTTGCTCAGTATTATAAGTAACCAAATTCTTACTTTGAAATTGGCCTTTAAATGAGACTCAAGCATAAATGAGCCACTGTTTCGCTGATTTTTTAATCCACACCTATTACCCATGAAGCTCTACCACCTTAATGTTAGAATGAATCTTAGAATTCTGGTTTGTGTTTTCTTCCCCATCAGCCATGACTCAGCAGCTAGAATTCCTGCTTCTAAAACAGAATTTATTGATTAAAATAATAGTTCAGATCATGACACAGAAATCAAGAATGGCTATCCTTTCCAAAATAGAGTAAGTGCTGCATGTTGGTTGTTTCCTTTCAGATGAGACATTAAATTGAAGGCCTATCCATTTCCTTCAATAGAAGTAAAAACATTTGAACAATTTCAGAAGCATTCTTTCATTTGGAACTACTTTAAAGAAGCTGAGCAGAACACTTCTTGGTGACCTTGACAATATACAGTATATCTCTCAATCAACATAACTAAAATGGATAATATGGCCACTCTGTGATGGCTAATTGTAGAAGTTTAGCTATCCCAGGACTGCCGGAGTGTCTCAGCTTGAAATGTTGACTGTAATCTTTTCCTCGATGCTGCCTGACCTGCTGAGTTCCTCCGGAATTGTGACTGCATTGCTTGGACTTTCAGTATCTGCTCATTTTCTCTTGTCTATAAAACAGTCATATTGGATTCCACAGAACATGGCACTATAGCAATTTTCAATTTGGGTTACTAATTATAGTTTTTAAACTTTAAAGATAGAGTTGCTAGTAATGCAGTTTAATGATCATAACACAGTCCGCCTTTAAGTCTCTTTTTCATATATACAATGAGAAAATACTTGTTCTTCCGTCTTAAACTTCCTTGCTTGAAGTTTCATCTGCAACTGCACATCATTCAATCAACCTTCTTGTCCACTACACTTCATGACCACTTTATTAGGTATCCCAGAGGAGGAGCATGGAAAGACGGTGCCAGTGGTTTGTGCAGACCAAGGTGATTTATTCCAGTTCATCCACAAAACAGCTTATTCTTCTGTGTTGGGGTTGTGTTGGTGTCCATGATCTACAATTCAAACTATGGCTCTTCGCAAGCAGTAGGTTTTTGGACCAGCTGTATGACCTAGCACTTCACTCTCTCCAGGATCGGCCTGGAAGACATGCGCCCTCGGGGATAACCTGATTCCGTGCTGATTTCGCTGACTGAAGCAACATAGGAGACTGAAACGTTGGAAGAGCAGGTGGTGTGTTTGCTAATTGCTGGCTGCTGTCAGAAGGAGGTTCCTGTACTTGAGCGACCCCTCTCTCTTTTGATGGAGAGTAAGAGCTTGTCAGCCCTTAAGAGGGCGGCTTGGAGAAGTGATGTGGAGGACTGTAACATTGGAACAGCCAGTTGCTGGTGGCCAGTCTGATTGTTGCAGAAGGGAGCCGTCTCTCCCTTGCTGGAGAGAGAAAGTCTGTCTGAGATAACAAAGAGCTGGGTTATGGCCTGGAGTTTTGATAGACTCTGGATCAACGTCTCTTAGATAGATACTTTATTCATCCCCACGGAGAGCTTTTGCTGTTGCTTGCCTGGTGGAGGATGGGGCCTGGGTACTTCTGTTGGAGCAAATTGGGGGGGAATGAATGCTTTTGCTGCTGCTTGTGCAGAGGATGGGGGGGGGGCTTCAGGGCTTTGATATTTTATCATTCATTCTATTGGGTCTGTTATTTCGTAGACATCTGTGAAGAGTACAAATTTCATGTTGTATACTTTCTCTGATATTAAAGGGACTGAAATGAAATTGAAACCAAACCCGTTGATTATGCACGTGCTTTTCTGCTGCTGTTCCCTAACCACTTCAACCCTTGATGTGTTCTATATTCAAAGGTGCTCTTTCACACACCATTGTTGTAGCATGTGATTATTTGAGTTACTGTCACTTTCCTGTCAATTTGAACCAATCTGGCTATTCTCCTCTGACCTTCTTCACGAACAAGGTGTTTGCACCCACAGAGGTGCCGCTCACTCAATTTTTTTTGTTTTACTCACTATTCTCTGTAAACTCTGGAGACAGTTGTGCGTAACAGTCCCAGGAGATCAGCAGTTTCTGAGATACTCAAACCAACACGTCTGAGGACCTACAATCATTTCTCAGTCAATGTCACTTTGATCCCCATTCTGATGCTTGGTCTGAACAACAATTGAACCTCTTGACCATGTCTGCATGCTTTTATGCATGGAGTTGCTGTCACATGATTAGCTGTTAGATATTTGCATTAACGAGCAGGTGTACAGGTGTACCTAGTAAAGTGGCCACTGACTGTATACAGCACAAAAAGAGGTGCTGAAGATAGCCTTTCAGTATTGATGAGACAGAGATACAAGTCCATTTAAATACAAAACGTTGCTTCTTACTTCAGTGAAGTAGCAGTGGTTCCTGAGGTTGTCACACCAGGGTGTTAATGGTGATGATGCACCATCAATAACTCTTGGAGACGTGAGGCGAGATATAGGCTTTTATTGGCTGGAAGAAAGAACAAGCAGCAATTGACCACCACACTGCATCCTGGAGACTGAGGCTGGGGCGGTGTCCCCAATCGTCTTTATACCGGGGTCTGTGGGAGGAGCCACAGGAGCAGTCAGCGGGGGGGGGGGGGGATGTGTCCAGACTGGTATATGTAGTTCACCACAGGTGATAAACTCCCACTATCTATAAAATGCTCTGAATGGCATGAGTCACTAACAGCCTCTGACAACCAAGTCCAACTCTTGGCTTTCATGTGTGGCTTAGCTTCTAGGCCCAGCAGAACTGTTTCTACTGACGAGAGAAGGAGCAAAGACTGGTCCTTCAGTAGCTTCAGGCAGGTGGGGCTCATTAGCCTACCTAAGAGAGAGAGACCTCTGATTTTGAACCTCAGCTGCCTTGTGGCCATACCCACCCATGGGAAAGGTTCCAGGAGTAAACCCCAAGGAAGCAATCTGGAGCCAGGGTCCCCAAGGCAGTTTGATGTTGTTTACAGCTCACTCTGGCAACCTCCGCAACGACACTGGTGCCAAGATGTATCAGCGCTTGCCCTTCCCTTGGACTACATCAGTGACGTGGAGAGGGGGAACCCACTGCATGGGCAACAGCCGGTTCTTCAAATCATCCGCCCATGCTTGCACCCTGGAGAAGACACAGTGCACCAGAGGTACAAACCCATGATCCCCTAGGATCGACAGCTGCCTACTGAGGTGACAGAGCGAAGTGCTGTGTGGATGAGTGCTATCCTTTTCAATACATGTAGTTAAACCCCCATATACCCAGCATGCAGGATTTCTTATGAGGCTTCTTCAAATAGCAGCAGGGGATTTCTGCCGAAATCTTGGCTATAATAAACCCTGAACCAATATCACTAAACAGCTTATCAACTTCATAAACACGAAAGAAAAGGAGATGCTGGAAATCTAGAGCAACACACACAAAATGCTGGAGGAACTCAGCAAGTCAGGAAGCTCCGCTTGTGGTGAATAGAGTGGAGATGCTGGACGAAGCAGTCCCCAATTTACAACAGGTCTCACCAATGGAGAGGAGGCCACTTTGGGAGCACTGGATACAATAGACGACCACAGCTGATTAGTAGGTGCAGTGTTGCCTCACCTGGAAGGACTGTTTGGGGCCCTGAATGGGGGTGAAGGAGAAGGTGAATGGGCAGGTGTAGCACTTAAGGCGACTTGCGGGGTTAGGTGCTGGGAGAGAGAATAGTAGGGAGAGACAAATAGATAAGGAAATCATGGAGTGAACAATCCCTGCTGAAAGCAGTGGGGTGGGGGGGGGGAAGAAGAGGTAAAGATATGTTTAGCAATAGGATTCCTTTGGATATAGCGGAAGTTGTGGAGGATGAGGTGCTGGATGAGGAGATTCATAGGGTGATAGGTAAGAATAAGAGGAACTATCACAGCTAAGGCAGTGGGAAGGGTTGAGTGTGAATGTTGGGGAAATGGAGATGTGTGTGCTGATATCACGTGTCACATGTAAGAACGTGATCAGATGGAGTTTGGAGCAGAAATGACAGATCTAGAAGCATGGCAGTGTTAAAATGTGATTGCTGTTGTGAATAAGAGTCCGAGTTTTAATTCTTCCAGAATATGGTTTGTTCTTAGTAACCCACAGCACGTATAAAGAACGCAACAATGTGGGTGAGGGCAGTGTCAATAGTAGAGGAAGGGAACCCCCATTCTCTGAAGGAGGAGGAAAGGAAGGCTGCATCCTGGAGACAGATACGGCAGAGGCGAAGGAACTGAGGAACGGGACCAGCATTTTTACAGTGGATAGGCTGGGAAGAGGTATAGTCAGGGTAACCTTGGGAATCTGCAGGTTTATAAAAGATGTCAGTTGACAGCTTGTCTCCAGAGATGGACACAGATGGACATCTTTTCAACAGTGGGTTGGTAGGATTTTTCTGTGTGGAAGTTGGCAGTCATGTTTTTGACCTACAAAATCTGAATGGACTTAAAAATGTGGAATATTCTAAGAGTATGAAATACATTTCTTTCCTTCTGTTGAGCTTTCTTAAATATCTTATAAATCAAACTGCTGCTTTATCAATTTACAAAAATTATTTGGAGTGATCAGGTCTCCATATTTTAAAGTTGAATGTTGAAATATCTTAGGGGTTTATTTTACAGCTGGTAAGGAGGCTGTTCAATCACTGTAAAGACGGAAATCAAAAGCTTTTTTAAAAAATTAGGCTTTTTGAAGGATATGGCGATAGTGCAGGAATGCAATGCTGAGATAAGAAGCTTTGAATAGTAGAGTGTGAGTAAGGCCTCCAGCATTCAGGGTCGACCATGGATGCTGCACCCTAGCTGTCTACATATACATGCCTGAGCAGTACGATATAGAGAGCAAGCTGTTGCCCGTGTAGCAAGCTCCCCCTCTCCATGTATCTGATGAACCCAAAGTAACGGCAGAGACCGATACAACAGCATCATGTTGAACTCAAAGTAGGACTGCCTGAGGGACTCCAGCTCACGATTTTTTCCCCTCGGGGCTTACTCCCATAGCTTTCCCCAAGCGTGTATAGCCTCAAGGCAATGGAGGTTTGAGATCAGAGTATTCCTTCTGCTAGGTGAGCTGCCAGCCATGACTGATGTGCCCCATCTGTCCGAAGTGACTGGTTTTAATGCACCAATAACCTGCCTTTGCCCCATCTCCTGTCAGTAGAAATGGTTCCACTGGGCTTAGCAGCAGCTAAGCCACATGTGAAGACCAGCAACTGGACTTGAGTGTCAGAGACTATTTGAGGCGTACACCATTAGGGGCATTTAATAGGTAGTGGGAGCTCGACTCCATTACCACCCCCGGCTATAACAACCATAAGGAATCAACAGTCGAGTAGATGCAAGAATTGAATGGTCTTACATTCCAGAACTTCTGACCATGAGGTTCCATTCACTAATGCCTGTTGTATTTGTTGAAAACCCCAAAGTCAAGCCGAAGTAGTTATCACCCAGACAGTTACAAGTAAGTGTTGCAGTATGTTTTTCACTATTGACCTTGTGAGCACGAGACAGCCTGCGAAGGGCATTTCAGCCTAATGACCAGCACCAATTGCAAATGAGAGGAAAAATAACTTAACAAACACACAAATAAATTGGACTAACATCTTAACAATAAAGTTAATGCTGAATATGCACCTAAAACAACAACTATCATTTCAGCAAGTTCTTTAGACCTGGAGAATTATGTTGGTTCCCATTGTAAATCCACCTTCTTTCATCAGAAAGAACTATGTAAGATGATTCAATTACACCGTCTGGACAAAACTGATTCAATTAGTTACAAAAAGTTGATTACACATTTGTAAAATAACTGCAGCAAGCGAATGTGAAGCTCATACACAATTTATCTTTAAAAAAGAACAAAGATCTGGAAAACGCAGTATTCTTCCTTTAAATATTTTTTAAATGAATCAAATATCATCTTCCACAGATCCTTGTCTCCATAACTTGGTAATTCTCTTCAACTGAAATGAAAACATAAGAGCAGGAGACAAAGGGAGGAGGGAGACAGATGTCCCTTTGAGTTTGTTCAGCCATTCATCATGATCATGCCTGATCTGCCACCTCAATGTCATTTTTCTGCAGAATCCCATTTCAATCAATTCTCCCGATTTCCCAACTTTCCAGAAATTAATCAATCACTGTTCTGAATGAATTCAATAGCTAAACGTACCCAGCATTGCAGTATTTGGATTTCCACAGAGTCACCGCTATCTGTGTAGAAGAATTATGATCAGTATTTAAACTTCCAGATTGCACACTGAATTTTAATTCCACAATTACCTTGGTGGGATTTCAAATACCATACTAAAATTCTTAATGCAGACCACTGGGTTACTATTCTGAGAATTTAACCAGAATGTTAACTCTGGGCACTCCGATGATATATGTGCAGATTTTCTGACTTACCTCTCCTGTGACACAGGTTTTGGCCTCTGGTTAAATTGGTTAATGTGTTAATTGGCCACTGTGAATTGCCCTTAGTATGCCGCATCTTGCAGGAATTGACAGGAAAGCAGAAGTAAAGAACCCGGTAAGTTTAGTGTAAATGGGTGCATGAATGTCAGCATGGATAAGATGAGTCAAATGATTTATATCGATGCTGTAGCATTCTATGACTCTATTCTTAATAGTATCACTTAATATTAATTTTCAGATCCTTTGGCTTCTTCACATCATGCTTATAACACCACTTCCAAAAGAAAATTCACATGACTTTAAAGCCAAAGTACCTTTTACATACAGAATACAGGCTATTGGTGAGACCAAACTGCTCAGAGCTTTCAGTCTTGAGCAAGAAACAAACTCCTGGAAGAGGTCATTGGGTTCCAGGTCTGGTACAGGTGATGAATCTTCACCCGAAATGTGACTCCCCAGTCCTTCCAAAGATGCTGCTGACCTGCTGAGTTCCTCAACTGGTCCACTTCCATCTGCAGTCTGTTGTGCCCACTATTCTTAGTCTCTTTATATACAGATCGATATGCATGCAAGGGGGCAATTCAAAGAAGGTTCACTGGGTTGACTCCTGGAGTGACAGGTTTATCTTATGAGGAAGTATTGAATGGCTTGAACACAAAAGAACACACTGAAAATAAGAGCAGAGGTGTACTTGGCCCCTCAAGTTTACCCCATGATGAAATCAGTCCCTGGTATCAACTCTTCATGTGTGCCGGTTCCACAGAGATCTTTCAGAGAGGTATCTACCTTGTCTTTAACTATCTGTAGCTTTCCCATCTTCATGATCCCCTCATTTGGTACTTACAGTATATCTCTCCATTCAAATTTCACTCACTATTGGAAACATCTCAACATTGATCCTATTATGCTCCATTATATGTTTCAATAAAATCACACAGATATAACTATAGGAGTTTATAAGAATTACAGATGATGAGTAATCATTGAAACATATGCTATAGAATTCTGAGAAGGATTAACGGGATAGATGCTGCTGGGATGGTATTCTTCCTCACAAAATCCATCTCTTGGGATCATAGCGATAAGGAGAAAGTATTTTGTTCAGGGCTTCAAAGTTCAATCTAATTTCAAAATTGAAAATAAATTTATTATCTAAGTATGTATATATCACAATATACTACCTTGTGATGCATTTTCTTGCAGGAATTTATAGGAAAAAATACAATAGAATTTTATGGAAAGCTAAATAAACAGAAAAAGATTGACAACCAATGTGCAAAAGAAAATGATCTGTAAACACAAAAATAATACTGAGAACTTGAGTTGAAAAGGGTCCTTGAAAGTGGGTCTGTAACTATTCCTGAAGCTGGTGGTATTGGACCTAAGGCTTGTGTACCTCTGCTCAATGGCAGTGTCAAGAAAAGATGATGGATGCTCTTTTGGTGGCTGTACTCCATGTAAATGTACTCAGTGGTGGGGAAGGCTCAGTTTTTGGGGATGGACAGTACTGTATGCATCACCTTCTGTTGCCTTTTCCATTCCTGAGCAAGGGTCACTGATTAAAATACTCTCCACTATATATCCATAGATGATTGTCAAAGTTTTTGATGACATGCTGAATATATGCAAGTTTCTAAAAAAATAGCGGTATTGTTGCGCTTTCTTTGTGATGATACTTACATACAGGTCCTAGGCCAGCTTCATAAATATCTGAAATTTTCTACTTCAGAGACCTATGAAGGCTGAGTCACTTAATATACACTCAGTGACCACTTTATTAATTACATCTGCACACCTGCTTGTTAATGCAAATATCTAATCAACCAATCATGTGGCAGCACCTCAAAGCATAAAAACATGCAGACATGATCAAGAAGGTAATATGAATGTTACTGAAATAGAGAAGGTTGAGATACTGGCTAGGTCATTTGCTGCAATTCCAAACAAAGATAATTTAAATGAAGAGGTTAAGCAGCATAGGTATGAGGTTCCATGAGAATACCCTGGTGTGTTGGAAGCCAGCTGGAGAAATGATAGTATTACTGATGTAGGGTTTTCTCTGTATGCATTTATGAAGGCTATTATTAATGTAGGCCAGACATCACCAGGAAAGGATGATATATGTTATTGTATGATTGAACATATGACTGACAACTCTCTTGAGATGATATCAAATCTTTTGAATCACATTTGGAGCATAGGTTATTTTCCTTCCTCATGGAAAATGGCAGTAGCAGTGCTTATTCTAAAATCTAGGAAACCCCTTTTGGATCCTTTGAGTTATATGCCTATATCGTTAATCTCTCATTTATGCAAATTTATGGAACAAATGATAATAGTGTTTTAATTTTATTTTAGAAAAGTGGTGATATAGTGTTTTATCAGAGTGGATTTTGGAAGGGCAGAATGACTTTGGATTCAGTTTTTTGTTTGGAAGATGATATCACAAAAGCACCGGTAACTAAAAATTATAATAATACATTTTGATATTAAAAAGGCATGATATGTTACGGAAGGAAGGACTTTTGATTAAACTACAGAAATTAGTGAGGAGGAGATAGTATAATATTTTCAGATTTTTTATTTGGATGATCTATACAGTTAAGGGTGGGCATGGTATATTTGGGTTTCTATGAGGTAGAAAATTGGGCCCCAAAAGGCAGTGTTTGTAGTCCTTTATTATTATGATTAATAATATTTTCTCTGAGTTAGGTACTGGGGTGGGTAAATTGTTAGATGCAGATGATGGAGCTTTATGGATCAGAGGTAGAAATTTTAATTTTACTGCATTTTGTTGCAATTAGCAATTAATAAGTTTGAATGGTGGGGAAATAGATGGGGATTTAAGGTTTTGGTAGCTAAATCTCAAGTTCTGTGTTTGTTAAAGAGGATTAAAAGACCTGCATTCGATATAAAATTATATGGTCAAATTCTTGAAGTGTTGGTGATAAGATTTCTAGGCATGTGGATGGATAACAGGCTAACATGGAAATGCCATAATCAGTAAAATACTTGCTAAATGTTAAGGAGCATTAAATATTCTCAGGTGTTTCTGTAAGCATTCTTGGGGTGCTACATGAAAATCTTTGTGGACCATTTATATCTAATTAGATTTGTTCTCGATTCTGGCTGTGTGGCTTATGGGTCAGTTTCAACTTCAACTTTAAAGTGTTTGGATGTTAAACAAGCACAGACTATAAAAATGTGTCCTCATGCAATAAGGCCAACCCCCTGTTTCAGCTTTTCTGGTTGAAATGGGACAATTTGCTCTTACAATTATGGAGGTTGAAGTTTACTGGATTAATTTGAGGGGGCAAAGAGATGATTATTATCTAAAGGTGTGTTATAGGAATGGTGGGAATGTCACAAGAAGAGTGTTTATAACTTTGGGTGGCTGGACTCTTACCACACTGGGAATATGGGTTTGTTGGATTTTGCCATATGTCCTACTGTAGCTTTCTCAGTAACATCAGCTTGTTTTTTTTTTCACCCCAATGACTTTAGTTGATTTTAGATTACATGATTTAATAAAGTCTAAGGATTCTGTTATGCCCGAGAGGCTGTTGGTTTATGAATATATCAAGGAAAATTAATATATGTTAATCATTTTTATGGATGGATTAACTGGGAATGTTGGTGTGGCTGTTTTCATGCTTGAATTGCAGGTAATGATGAAGGAATGACTTACTAACCATTTATCAGCAGAATTGGTTCCCATCATTTTAGGCTTACTGTGGGTGGAGTATGTTAAATGGTAGTTTGTTTGGATTCCCTTCCAGTTTTGATGAGGCTTAAAACAGGCAATTCTAGCAGTAGGTCAGATTTACTGATGGAAGCTCATCAAATGTTATTTCGGATACAAAGTATTGGTTTATGTTTGCTCCTTATGGGTCCTTGCACATAGAGGTTTTGAGGCAAATGAGTGGGTTGATTGTTTTGCTAAGGATGCTGTCCAAAGTTCAACAGTAGATCTAGACCTTTCACATACCAAATCAGAAGCTGACAGGTTAATAATTAGGGGGTTATGGTAAGATGTGTGATAATGGGCATAGGGAGAGACACCTTTATAGAATACATAATACTGTTAGGTTTATGGGAGAAGGGGGTAAAAGAAGGGAAGAAGTTATTTTGACACAACTTGGTTTTGGGCATGTAATGCTTGTTGGAAAAGATCAATCTGCATTGTGTAGGTTTTGCCACTATTATGAAACAGTTGAACATGTACTTTCCCAGTGTGAAACAGAAGGTCGAAAGGAATTATATGCAGGCTTTATTACAATCTTTGGAGTTGATAGTTTTCATTTTTAAACTTTAAGTTTATGGGATTGATTTTAATTTAATTCACAGCATCATTTTTCATTATTTACAATCTATAGGGCTTTTTGGGTAATTTCATTTTTATTTGAAAGAGAAGTGGTAAGGTTTTTTCCCCAACTCTCTTCACAACACTCCAGTCCAGTTGGTAGTAATATACCTTCAGGTAGGACTATCAACAGCTGTAAAATGTCAGAAGAAAGAGGTTCATTTGCTGTTCAGATCAAATATCAAAATGGTGAAGAAATGTAATCCAAGATGAGATGGTTTGAATAATACAAAAATTCCTGATCTAGAAACCTAGAAACATAAAAAACCTACAGCACAATACAGGCCCTTCAGCCCACAAAGCTGCACCTAACATGTCCTTACCTTAGAAATTACCTAGGGTTACCCATAGCCCTCTATTTTTCTGAGCTCCATGTACCTGTCTAGGGGCCTCTTAAAAGACCCTATCGTATCCGCCTCCACCACCGTCACTGGCAGCCCATTCCACGTACTCGCCACTCTCCATGTTTAAAAAAAGCCTACCCCGATGTCTCCTCTACCTACTTCCAAGTATCTTAAAACTGTGCCCTCTCGTGCTAGCCATTCCAGACCTGGGAAAAAGCCTCTGTCTACCCACATTATCAATGCCTCTCATCATCTTATACACCTCTATCAGGTCACCTCTCATCCTCCATCACTCCAAGGAGAAGAGGCTGAGTTCACACAATCTATTCTCATAAGACGTGCTCCCCAATCCAGGCAACATCCTTGTAAATCTCCTCTGCACCCTTTCTATGGTTTCCACATTCTTCCTAAAGTGAGGTAAACAAAACTCAGAACAGTACTCCAAGTGGGGTCTGACCAGGGTCCTATATAGCTGTAACATTACCTCTGGGCTCCTAAACTCAAACCCATGATTGATGAAGTCTAATGCACCATATGCTTTTTTAACCACAGAGTCAACCTGCACAGCAGCTTTGAGTGTCCTTTGGACACAGACCCTAAGATCCCCTGATCCTCCACACTATCAAGGGTCTTACCATTAATACTAAATCTGCCATAATATTTGACCTACCAAAATCAACCACCTCACACTTATCTGAGTTGAACTCCATCTGCCACTTCTCAGCCCAGTTTTGCATCCTATCAATGTCCTGCTATGACCTCTGATAGCCCTCCACACTATCCACAACACCTTCAGCCTTTGTGTCATCAGAAGATTTACTAACCCGTCCCTCCACTTCTTCATCCAGGTCATTTATAAAAATCATGAAGAGCAGGAGTTCCAGAACAGATCGCTGTGGTACACCACTGGTCACTATGACCTGTCTACTACCACTCTTTGCCTTCTGTGGGCAAACCAGTTCAGGATCCACAAAGCAAAGCCCCCTTGGATCCCATGCCTCCTTACTTTCTCAATAAGCCTTGCATGGGGTACTTTATCAAATGCTTTGCTAAAATACATATACACTGCATCTACAGCTCTACCTTCAATGTGTTTAGTCACATCCTCAAAAAATTCAATCAGGCTCATAAGGCACGACCTGCCTTTGACAAAGCCATGCTGACTATTCCTAATCATATTATTGCCTCTCCAAATGTTCATAAATCCTGCCTCTCAGGATCTTCTCCATCAACTTACCAACCACTGAAGACTCACTGGTAACTATCATTTCCTGGACTATCTCTGCTCCCTTTCTTGAATAATGGAACAATATCCACAGCCCTCCCATCCTCTGGAACCTCTCCCGTCTCCATTGATGATGCAAAGATCATCGTCAGAGGCTCAGCAATCTCCTCCCTCACCTCCCACAGTAGCCGGGGGTATATCTCCTCCAGTTCTGGTGACTTATCCAACTTGATGCTTTCCAAAAGCTGCATATCCTCTTTCTTAATATCTACATGCTCAAGCTTTTCATTCCACTATAAGTCATCCCTACAATCGCCAAAACCCTCTTTCTGAGTGAATACTGAAGCAAAGTACTCATTCAGTACCTCTGCTATCTCCTCTGGTTCCATACACACTTTTCCACTGTCACACTTGATTGGTCCTATTTTCCTGGGATTTTCATACAGGAGAAAGGCCAGACTGGATCAAGTTGACGGGAAGGTAACAGTAACTCACATAACCATGTGTTACAACAGTGGTATGTACAAGTGCACCTCTGAATGCACAACACATCAAACCTTGACAAGGTTGGTCCACAGCAGCAGAAGACCATGAACATACAAAGTTCAGTTGAAGCCAAGGTCAGCTCATCTTTGATCTTATTGAATGGTAGAGAAAGCCCGAGTGACTGTATGTCTTTTTTTTTCTGTTCTTAAATTCTGGGATAACAAATATCCAGTCTTAGTAAGGAAAGTGATGGATATAGGTTGTTAAAGTAGTCTTCAGATCATTTACAGGCTGTATATTATGGTACTGATAAAAAGCAAGGCTGTAGGTTTAAGAAATAAAATTTGCAAGAACAACCAAGTAGATAAATAAAACACAGATGAATTTTAGTTTAAAATGGATGGCTGTGTGTCAGAATCTTTTCATTTCTCACCCAATTATTATTTCAATTCAAGTCAGCAAGAAAAATAATAGATGTTTCTAAAAATATGCTTCAAAACACTGTAAAATTATATTGGCTCCTGTTAAGATGAAAGCTGAGATAATATTTCTACAGTTTATGAATTGGCATAAAATTTTAGTTTTCTGGTCTGTCACATACGGTGTTAATCAGCTAAGCACCATTTTAGTGGACGTAGCATAGGACTGGTTAAAATGAGTAAGGAAATATAGTTGTGGCATTCCTGTGATTGAAAATCGCGCTTGAATTTTCAGTGATGAAATACAACTTCAATATTGTGATTATATTTTATATATAATATACATTCCCTTATATATATGAAGCCAGCTGCCTCTGCTTCTTCACTCCTCCTTGACACACTGAGCCAATCTCATTAAGTTCCCTCCAGTTTTTGCGTTAAATCAGAATTCTCCACTGTCTTTTATTTTCCTTCATAGCTTCTACAGATTCAGATTTTTGAAGGGACCACTTCCTGCTCCCTCAGTCCTCTACCTTCCAAATTGCTGCTTCACCAAACTTCTCTTCCTGTTTGCAAGTCTGTTGATACATGGTCCTGTGGTCCCTACTCCTTCAAATCTGCTGCCAGCACACCTGAAAAAGCTATCTTGTTTCTGTCCTATCCTTATTAGCTATTGCCCCATCCACAACATTCCTTCCTTCCCTGAAGTGTTGAAACTTCCCAAATCCATGGTAACCTTACAAGAAACTCCTTGTTTGAATCCCATAATTGAGATTTCTCCATCCCATCACTGAAACAGCTCCCATTTAAACCAGTAATTACATCTACATTGATTGTGTAATTTCTCCCCCAACTTTGTTTTCTACCCTAAGCAGCTAATCACAATGTCTTCCATTAACATCTCTCCACTGTATTTCCGTTGACTATAACTGTATTTGCCTGATTACCTTATCTATTCATCACGTGCAGAGGATCAGCAGCATAAGCTTATTTTAGTGTCTACACTATCACCCCAGGAATTAGTTCAGGATTTCTCTTGTGTATCCTGCCCCTCACAACAACACTTGAAAATACATTTGACATGTTCTATATGTACACAGATGAAGCCCATACCGCATCCTCTTTGATATTTTCGGATAGCTTCTCTAACAGCCCATTCTGGATGCATGAATTTCCTTCAGCTAAATTTTGAGAAATCTAAAGGCACAGATGCAGGTCACAGTTAAAAATGCTACTCATTTGCCATCAATACCTTTTCTCTACTTAATAATGTTGGAAAATGAACTGGACTGCTGGATCCTGAGCTAAGCTTCAGATCACCTAATTATGTTACTCCAAAGACGATCACTTTACACCCATTTTGACCTTGCCTCTTTAGGCTTTATTTCTTTTGAATATCTGTTCCAATCCAATCCTGGTCATATTCTTTTATTTCATCCTCTGTGAATATAAAGTCATTCAAATCCCTGCTGCTCATATCCTAACTTGTATTAAGTTACCCATCATCTTTTTTGATCTATATTTCAAATCAACAACTCAATTTAAAGCTTTCCACGATCTTTTTCTATAATCTCCTTGGGCTCTTAATTCTGAGTTTTCGTCGCTCCTCTAATTTTGGACATGTTTAAGCTTTAATTTTGGTATCTCAACAATGGAGACTATATTTTTGCCAAGGACACAAAAGTACAGGAGGACTGGAGCAGAAGGAGGCCACTCAGCCCCTTGAGCCTGTCCTGCCATTCAAAATGAACATACTGATACACTCCCAACCTCAACGTTCCTATTATTTGCCCTTGGTCCCGAATACCCTCAAAATTATATCCTTTTTAGATGCTTGCAGAGATCCAGAGAATTCATATGCACTCAGTTTTAAATGATTGCTTCCTTAACTGGTAACTATATCCCCTTATTTGATATTCTCCCAGTAACTTGCAAATTGTCATCCTGTCTTCTTGCTGCATCTACCTGCTGACCTTTAGTTAGCTATTCTATACTTACCCATGGAAATATTAGCTTGCTTTTAAGTTCAACTGTCAAAACCCTTTCTTTTCTGGAATTATTTTTATACACTTCAATCCAAGCCTGTCTCCCTTTACACTTTCAGGCTATTCTTTAAACACTCATGTTGACTATGCTTTGTCAACTGCCATAATCTTATCTTGTATGACAATGTTTCATGAGAAAGCTGCTGTGAATGCTGATACTACCTATATCACTCCCCATCACGATCACTTTCGCCCCGAGATGAAAGAAGAAAAGCATTTCCATAATATTGACAAAAATGGTACATTAGATGACACAAACAAAAAGAGGAAAAGTCATCAGTAAACTGAGACAGAGAAGACAAATACTGCTCTGACAAACCATTGGTTGTGCTAGGTACTCCCTACTGATGCAGTTAAGGAGTGACAAATGGATTTTAATACAGATAATTTCGAGGTGATGCACTTTGGAAAGCCAAACCAACAGAGGACTTGTACTATGAATGGTAAGCCACTGAGGAATGTAATGAAACAGAAAGACTTAGGAATACAAGTACAACATTTGTAGGAAATGGCATCACAAGTAGTCAGGCTAGTCTTATTACTTATTTATTTATCAAATATATATTTATGATATATAATTATATCTTATTTAGATGATATTACTTACTACAAGAATCTTTTAATCATATTAAATACTGGTTTTTATAACTGCGTCTATAGACAATAGACAATAGGTGCAGAAGTAGCCCATTCGGCCCCTCGAGTCTGCACCGCCATTCTGAGATCATGGCTGATCATTCACTATCAATATCCAGTCCCTGCCTTGTACCCATATCCCTTGGTTCTCCTATCCATCAGATATCTATCTAGCTCCTTCTTGAAAGCATCCAGAGAATTGGCCTCCACCGTCTTCCGAGGCAGTGCATTCCACACCTCCACAACTCTCCGGGAGAAGAAGCTCTTCCTCAACTCTGTTTTAAATAACTGACCTCTTATTCTCAATCCATGCCCTCTGGTACTGGACTCTCCCAACATCTGGAACATATTTCCTGCCTCAATCCTATCAAATCTTTTAATTATCTTAAACGTTTCAATCAGATCCCCTCTCAATCTCCTCAATTCCAGCATGTACAAGCCCAATCTCTCCAATCTCTCTGCGTAAGACAGCCCTGCCATCCCAGGAATCAACCTAGTGAATCTACGCTGCACTTCCTCAATTGCCAGAATGTCCTTCCTTAAACCTGGAGACCAAAACTGTACACAATATTCCAGGTGTGGTCTCACCAGGGCCCAGTACAAATGCAAAAGGACATCCTTGCTCTTGTACTCTAACTCCTAGGGTAATCTCACAGGTCATGTTATTTATGCCCATCTCTGAATAACAAAGATTTCATGGCCATTTATACAGCTCACGGTCACTTAGCCAGTCTCTGCTCCTGATGTGTAAGCTCACTGAAAATAGTTTGTACAATGTCCTGTCTCTGACCTTACTCCTGTCCACAGTATGTTAACTCCAGATTTGGAGTGATTATATTTGTCTTCCTGTAATCCACTGTCTAACATCTGATTGATCAACTTCTTATACCAAACATCATGACATTATCACTCCTTTTTATAGCTGGCTGTTACATCAATTCTGTTCGAGCAATGGCAAAGAATACCTGGGCAAACGCAAGGACATAACAAATCCCATGACCCATTATGGTCTGAAACAGAACATTTCTACAAAAGAGGTATGAGCTTCAAGTACAAGTTCAAGTTTAATTATCATTCAACTATACATGAATATAGCCAAACAAAACAGTGTTCCTCTGGGGGCAAGGTGCAAAACACATTACCAATGGCACATGGCACACAGCATAAATAGCACATATGATGAGAGGCATCGATCGTGTGGATAGTCAGAGGCTTTTTCCCAGGGCTGGAATGGCTAGCACGAGAGGACACAGTTTTAAGGTGCTTGGAAGTAGGTACAGAGGAGATGTCAGGAGAAAGTTTTTTATGCAGAGAGTGGTAAGTGTGTGGAATGGGCTGCCAGCGATGGTGGTGGAGGTGGATACAAAAGGGTCTTTTAAGAGACTCCTGGACAGGGTTATGGAGCTCAGAAAAATAGAGGGCTGTGGGTAACCCTAGGTAATTTCTCAGGTAAGGACATGGTTGGCACAGCTTTGTGGGTCGAAGGACCTGTATTGTGCTGTAGGTTTTCTATGCTTCTATGATGCTGTTCCAACAGTTAAAAATATAAGCATTTTTACCCCTTACTCCAGACCTTACTGTGTCTTTTTAGTCCTTCCTAAGCTGTGAGTGTTTTAAAGATTCGAGATCTTCAAAGATTAACTTTATCTGTACATGTGTAAATGTCAAAACAGACAGCGAATAGCATTGTTTTGGTTGAAATCAGATCAGTAAAGCTTGTGCTGTGGGCAGCCTGCAATTGTCAGCATGCTTCTGGCACTAACATAGCCTGCCCACTATTTTCTAACACTAAGCCAAGCATACATCTTTGGAGTGTGGTGGGGGGGGGGGGGGGGAAAGAAAAACACAGAGGAAACCTGATGCACCATCAATAACTCTCGGAGACGTGAGGCGAGAGATAGGCTTTTATTAGCTGGAAGAAAGCACTGTCAGCAGCAAGAGACCATTATACAACATCCTGGAGACTGAGGAAGGAGCAGTGCCTCCAATCGCCTTTATACAGGGGTCTGTGGGAGGTGCCACAGGAGCAGTCAGCAGGGGGCGTGCCCAGACAGGTATATGCAGTTCACCACAAAACCCACGTTGTCACAGTGTGAATGTACAAACTCTTTGTAAAGAATGATGGGAATTGAAGGCTGAATGGTGATTGCTGGCACTGTAAAGCAATTGCACAAACCACTACACTACCATGCAGTTACATTTTCATGTGAATCCAATTTTTATAATCCTGTTTGTGGCATTTTGTTAGTCTTTTTGTCATTTTACCCAATCTTTCTATATCTATATCTGCTCTATTGCTTCTTTTAAAACCCCACTTTGAAAATTTTTAAGTAAACCTCCATTGTCTTTTGTAAGTCCCAATTAGATTTGTGAACATTTGTTCGAACCATTGTTTATTCTTAGTTACTCTAAACCTTCTGGTCAATCCATGGATTTTGGAAACAACATTATTTATTTAATAAACCCAACATTAGCTCAAATTCTGCTAAAATCTTCATCTCAATCCACTAGCAACAAGTTTTTCTCTGCCTCACAACTTGCTATCTGAACCTGTACCGTGCCTTCATTTTAATCACTAATGCGAACTCATTTTCATTCACAATTGTCAAACTTTCCACAGCTTGATATTATCTCACTTCCTCTTCCTTTTTCATTCTTATCAACACTCCAAATGTTGGAATGCAGTTCAGAATGCCCCAAGTAAGGAAGGATACTAGGGCAGCATCTAGCCTTTTGTAGAATTCACATTAAATAATATCAATATTGTACAAATAATTACTAGATTAGGATGTTTTTACATGACTACTGCCAAGTATTCTAGCATTTCAAAGGGTATGAATTTAATGTTTTTTGGTGGAGTCATGACACCACGTCTATGGAAGCAAATAGGAGAAGATTTTTTCCTGCTCTGGAAATCAGAAGAAAAATGTTGAAAAGTCCTTTATTATTTTGCAATTATATCACATTGTCATTTGAGGGAGCAGTGTTACTTTGAATATCAGTAGAATTTCAAGTTCCTCAGATTTTGCAATGAGTTCTTTAACATGCATCAGTTGATGCTTTGAAACAACAAAAATAAGCAGAACCTTGTGGAGATGTGATTACCAATAGTGTGGCACTTACTCAGCAGTGTGAGTTCAAATCACATTTAAAGTTTCAACTAAGGTGCAACTGGTGGTCTTGTAGTATATCACCATAAAACTGAGTTTGCTTTCTGAACTGGAGTTCAGACTGCATGGCATTTGTGTATTTCCCTTGTGAACATGAGTTCTCTTGTTTCTCCCACATCCAAAAGGTTAATTGGCTACACTGATTTCCCACTAGCTTCTGTCAGTGGCAAAAACGGTCAAAGGAGACAATGGGCATTCAAGAGAAAATATGGGTTGAAAAAGAATGGGACAGATGTGATTGTTTGACAGGAGCTGAGGAGTACCTGAGGGGCTAAGTGGCCTCCTTCTGTGCAATAGTGAGTATTGAACCAACAGCTTTCTGTTTGGTTGTAACTGTACTGCTGTCTGAATTAAGATTACAGGTGAGAACTAAATACATGGAGTTAAAATCATTTACATTAAAATCATTAAATTATTTAGAAACTTATGAAGATTAAGAAGTATCATGATGCTCAAATGTTCGTTTATTTGTTCAATGGCTTTATTTGGTTTGTATGTATCTTGTTTGGCTAAGAAAGACAAATGTTTCAGTTAATGCAAGCATGTTTTCAAGAATTTTCCAGTTAGATTTCTGAAAATCTTTCATGTTAATTACAAATTGAATAGAAATCCCTAAACATGTATTAAAAAAAACACAGTTGTCCTGACGAAGGGTCTCGGCTCGAAACGTCGACAGTGCTTCTCCTTGTAGATGCTGCCTGGCCTGCTGTGTTCCACCAGCACTTTGTGTGTGTTGTGTGACAGTTGTTCTCTGCCATTTTTTCCATTTGAGATTTTTTCTCAGCTCAACTTACAAAATACCACATTCCTATCTTCCTAAATATTACACTTTGATAAAAGAATTCCAGATCTATCATATCCATTGCTGTTCCTCTCCACACCTTATGGCACATTGGGCCAGCGGCCTTACCATTTCTTTAACACTTATCTGTTTTTTTTTTAACGATGCCAGGTTTCTAGCTCAATGCTCAGCCCTGCACAGATAGAAAGTGTGAAAGGAGCCAGCCGGATTCGAACTTGGGACCACTGGCCTTGAAGTCCAATGCGGTTGGCACTACACCACTGGCCCGCTATCTATCACATCCATTGCTAATAGAAAAACTAAAGTTTTTTTATTGACCAAATGAACCTATGTCAAGCTATTCATGTTAACATGCATAAGACTATAAGACATAGGAACAGTATTAGGCCATTTGGCCCATCAAGCCGTCTCCACCATTCCTTCATGGCTGATTTATTATTGCCCTCAACCCCATTCTCCTGCCTTCTCCCTGTAACCTTTGTCTAAACTCCAGTAAGTAAAAGAATGAATCTACACATTGCATAGGATGCTCTTCAACAGAGAAGCCTACTATGTTTAGACTCTGCACCAAAAAGCACTGGTGCTGAGCAGTTGGTGCATTTTGTCTTGCATGAAATGTGCAAAGCAGTTGGCTTCTGTTTTCTCAAATTGTCAAAGGTTTTGCCCTTTATCCAGCATGTTGGATTGAATGTACTGTTGCCAACTAAATCCTTTTCCTGAAGTAGTTGCAGGTGATATGCAATGTGCACTGATTGGTATATTTTAATGTTGAATGATGTATAAAAGAGGGTTCTCATTGAATCTTCCAAATATTGAAAGTTAGAGTGGATGTGGAGAGGATGTTTCCTGTCATGGGGGAGCCTAAGACCAGAGACCACAGCCGCAATAGAAGCCAGCATCCAACATTAAGGACCCTCTCCTTCCAGGATATGTTCTCTTCTCATTACTTCCATCAAGGAGGAGATATTGGAGCCTGAAGACCTATGCTAAACAATTCAGGAATAGCTTCATTGGAGACATTTAAGTAATTCCTAGACAGGCACATGGATGAATGAAAAATAGAAGGCTATGTGGGATTGGTCTTATGTTGGTTAAAAGGCTGGGACAATATTGTGCGCCAAAGAGCCTGCACTGTGCTGAGGTGTTCTATTTTCTGTATTGTATAATAAGGAACCTAATTCTGAAACTCACTAGCCCCTCCCGATTCCCACGATCCCCTGAAACCCCGCTGAGATTCCCTCTACCTCTCACATGTTGTGAAACTGACTGGGACCACTTCCCATCTCTTGTTGTCAGTAATAGCAACTACACTCACTTCTGCCCCCTGATATGCTCGAATTTCTGGCATTCTGGTAGTGTCTTCCACAGTGAAGGCTGACGTAAAATACTTATTCAGTTCATCCATTTCCTTGTTCCCTATTACTACCTCTCCAGCATTATTTTCCAGCATTCTGATAACAACTCTTGCCTCTCTTTTACTTTTTACATATCTGAAGAAAACTTCTGGTATCCTCTTTTATATTATTGGCTAGCTTACATTCCTATTTCATCTTTTCTGTCCTTATGGCTTTTTTTAAGTTGCCAACTGTTGGTTTTTTAAAGTTTCCAAATCCTCTAGCATTCCACTATATTTTGCTATATTAGATGCCTTCCCTTTTGCAGTTATGCTGTCTTTGACTTCCCTCATCAACCCCAGTTGTGTCTTCCTCTCTTTAGAGTGATTCATGAAATTTTTGATCTTTCAACTTTAAATGGTGTAACTGAGGATTAGCTGGCAAGTGTCTTTCACAGTTCCCACAAGCTGCACTGTAGCAAGTGTACCTCAACTATGTAGTATGGAGTAAAAAGGTAGGATGAAGGGAAATGATAAAATAATAAAGTGGGCAGAGAGAAGGTAGATTTATGACAGGATAAATCTGATGGAATTTTTGGAGATTTCAACCAGTGGAGTACCGAAGTGCAAACCAATGCATGTATTGCATTTTGGCATTTGATTAGGTGCCTTTCAGGAGATTATGAAACAAAATTATAGTACAGTTTATTGAGAATAATATATTAGTGTGAATTGGTGTTTGGAAAGCAGAGTGAGAATCAATAAGCATCAGCACCACCGTTTGGAGATCTGGATACAAATTTCACTAATGTTCTCTGCCTTTGATATTTCATAGCTATATCCATTCAACTTTCAAATCTTTCAAGCTAACGTACTTCCTCACTAATGGTGGAATCGAACTGTAATCAAACATGCTGCTGAACATCTTGTCCCAGTTTTTCCAAGATATTGAATACCCCTACATGCGGCCTGGCCAAGACATGCTCAGCCTTTTTAACCACTGAAGGGACAATTCAACCTGATTCCTAGTCTCTCCTTGAGCCTAGAGAGGTCCTCGCAGCATCCACAACACCATCATATCCTTCCTTAACAAGTGGATGCCAAACAATCTGGAGATACGGTAGCACTTCTGATTTAAGCTTCTTTTTCAAAGCACAAAATATTTCAAAATAAGTTCATAGATTTTGCTTAACAACAGTTTAAAAAAATCCAGATGCTGGAAATAATGAAATAAAATTAATATTGCTGGAATTATTCAGCTCATACAATATACTGTATTTAGAGAGAGAAAATGAGTTAATCTTACTGTCTCAGATCCTCTGAGTTGAAACCGTCCAAGAAAAATCTGCCCGGATGAGAGAAATAATAGGAAGAAATGGAATTTGGGCTGTGACAATTTATCCTGAATCAAGGCACTCCCACTGGGATCCCGCTCAGCTATCTTTTAATTAGTGAGCACATTGTCACATGTACTGAGAAGCAGTGAAAGCTTGAGTGCTATCCAGACAGATAATTCCATATATAATTACCCCGAAGTAGTAAAAAGGAATACAGAACATAGTGTGATTTAATTTGTTCGAGATTCCGTCTTGTAAAAATTGTGCATAGTTTAATTTGTTTCTCCTTGTAAATGCTGCTCATCTGATGCCCCGGGCCTGTGATGCTGGTACAAGTAAGTGTTGATATATGTACATGTGCATATGGCAAATAAATTCGACTTTGATAGTCCGATTTATGTCTTTAAAAATGCACCTCGCTTTCAAAATAAGAATGAGAACAAATTAAAAATGTAAAAAAAAGTGTTTATTCCCAGCAGTTTTCAGCTCAGGCTTCGGGGGGGGGGGGGGGGGGATAAAAACACTGGCTGATGTTTTGCTGCAAGGATTACTAGCGATTCAGGTTCAAGGTGTTGCACTTTGTTTACTTAGCCACCTGTCACTCGGGCTCGAGTCACGTGCCCTCGCTGCTGACGTGGTGGCGGCTGACGTCGACTCACGGCGCCGGGCTGGCTGCGGGGCTGGTGCGTGGCGGCGATCTGATTTAACAGTTTGTGGGGCTTCGCCTTCTCTCGTCATGGACGCTCCGAATCAAGGTTGGCACCTCTGGGCGACTGTCTCGCACCGCGCGAGCAGTCTCGCACGCATTTGGGGAGCTTCTCCATCTTCGTGTGCGTTTGAGGCTTGGCCACTGCTCCAGCCGGAAATTGGGGGAATCAGGCCTGAATCACAGGAAGAGGGTTAGGCCAAGGCTAAACACAACAAAACAAGCCAGGCAAATTGTACTGCAAAGCTGCAGTTGACGTTGGCAGCTTATAATATAATTTGGCTGCTGTACTTGTTTTTGAAGTGAGGGGTGGGATCATTTTTTAAAAAGCTGCTTGGGAATGCTGGTAATTGGCTGCCTTTACAAATCTTCGTATTTAATTAGTATTAATATGAGATTCTCATTTATTTGACAATGGAGTAAAATTATCTAAATTAAATAAGCATTTTAAAAGTTAAAGTACTGTTTTTAATTTTCAGTGCATACTGTTGACATGCACTTGTTATTACATTGATTATGTGCAATGTGCGTGTTGTATGTTGTTTGTTGTATGTCATATCTCAGTACAATATTGTCTAAAGTGTAGTGTATGGCTGTTGTCTCTCCCTGAAGCTTTGAAAATGTTGTGCGTTGAAATAGTTTAGGCAAAATGGATGTAAAAAATTAATTGCCTTCACTTGCCAAAGTTGTGTAGAACTAGCGATTAAAATTGGAAGTTCATGATTTGTTCCAAAGTTGATGGCTTTTATTTTGGATATTTGGAGCATTCATGTTGGGTGTTGATTAAATGTTTACTTCCATTTTCAGTTGAGAATTAGTTAAATTTGGATCACACATTAGTAGAAATTGTTTTGGTGAAGTGTTATACATCCTGAACATTGGCTATCAGAGTTAGGTTTATGCATTTCCAACTGCTTCAATTTTACAGAACTTTGGAAAATAGTGATTTTTTTAAAAGTCCACTGTTGGAGGTATGGGTGTGGCTGGTGATGACAATGTTGTGAGTGTGTCTCTAATTGCTCTTCAGGTGGTGGTGGTGAGCCACCCTCTTAGATTGTTGCAGTCCTGGTTAATGTAATTTCACAATGTTAATAGCAGGGAACTTGGATGACACATCCAGTAATAATGAAGGAACAGTGATACTTTAAAGTTGGTAAGCCATTCGTGAACTTGTTTATCAAATCCTTTTATGGAATCTAAACGTGATGGCATTATTAACATTTTATGTTGAGGTTTCAACAATTGTCTTGTTACAATTTGATTCTTCAGCTGTAGTAACATTCAAATAGCTTAGATTTTTTTTAATTCCTGAAAAGCTGTGGTAACACTGAATAATATTTACACCTTCAGCTGTGAAAGGAAATTCCCTGACTGGAAGCAGTATTTCATTTCCCAGTACTACAATTATTTTCCCTAATTTATAGCAGTGCTTGGAAGTAGTACCATTAACAAATTAACCTTTTTTTTTGGTCTGTTCTTGCTCCATTAAATCCTGTTGGGATTTATGGCTTCACAGGGACCAGATGTCCTTCCAGCCTCTTGCCATTGCTCAAAAGCAATTCTAGCCAGTCAGCGGAAGCAGACTACTTGACCATAACCAGTTTAAAGAAAGCTCAATCCTTTGTTTTTCTCTCTCTTTCCCCCCCCCCCACCCCCACATTGAAGTACCTGTTTTCTTTCTAGCATGGATCACTGGATAAATTTTTGATGCAAAAACCTTGCGACTGACTTTGTCCTTCCTGGTCCAAGATTGTTAAAGCAATCTGCAGCAGTTCAGTTATTTACTGTGCTTCTGACATTTGTTCACAGTGCAGTCTGCTGTATTTACTTGGGACTTAAGGGATTTATGTTTGCTATTACCCAGGGTGATTCCTTTACTTGTAACTTCATTATGGGATCTACAAGTAAATGCTTCTAATTAAGAATGATACCCAACTTCTGTAGTAAAATCTATGGGAGAATTTTATGTCGCTGAACAGTACAGAAGTGAATGTTGACCCACAGAGTACATAAGGTGGCTGAAAGGGAATGGTGTGTATTTTTGTTCACTCTGCGCAGATATTCTTTGATTTTAAGATATTGGAAGATTGCCTCATCTTTGTCTTGTGTAATTATAAAGAATAATGCTCAATCACATATGACTATCATTCATCAGTGAATCAGGAACTCGGCATTATCATTACAGAGGATCTGTGCTGTGTCCAGTACATACATGTCATTACAATGAAGGCACAGCAGTGCTTCTATTTCCTAGTGGTCTGTGTGGATTCAGTATGACATATAAAACAAATGTGCGGTGGAGAGTATATTGACTGGTTGCATAACATTCTGGTATGGAAACATCAATGCCCTTGAATGTAAAAACCTTGAAAAAGTAGTGGATACAAACCAATCCATCGCAGGTAAAGCCCTCCTCACCACTGAGTACATGTACAAGGGGTGCTGTCGCAGGAAAGCAACATCCATCTAGGACCTTACCATCCAGGTTAAGTTCGCTACTTACTGTTCCCTCAAATACCACACCACCAAGTTCAGGGACGGTTGTTAACCCACAGCTATCAGGCTGTTGAACCAGAGGGGAATAGCTTCACTCAGCCCAATACTAAATTGATTCCACAACCTACAGACTCACTTTTAAGGACTCTAAAATTTGTGCTCTTGATATTTATTGTTTATTTGTGATTTTTTTCTTTTTGTATTTGCACAGTTTTATTGTCTTGCATATTGGTTGTTTGTCTATCTCTGTGCAGTTTTTCATTGATTCTATTGGTTCTTTCTATTTACTATGGATGCCCATAGGAAAATACATCTTAGGGTAGTATATGGTAACATTTATGTACTTTGATCATCTTTATTTTGAACTTTGATAGGGAAGCATTAGCTCCTGTATTTTTTTTCAAGGCATATACCACCTTGTGCATTTCAGTGTTTTGGAAACACAGTAGGTGCACATTCTTCTCCCCACTCCGCCATTCAATAAGGTCATAGCTGATTTGTCCCATGCTTCAGTTCCTCTTGCATGCTATTCAACAAGAAAGACTTTCTTTCAAAAGTCTACCTACCTTCTTCAAATATCTCCCATAACCAATTCTTCACAATACTCTGGGGTAAAGAATTCCAGAGAATCAAGACTGTCAGTAGGAACTTCTGTGCAGTTCAGTTTTAAATGATGGGCTTTTTGCACATTCAGACATGCAGTACTCCTTCAGACTGGAATCATCTTGACATCCACAGTTTTGTGCCCCTTAGGATTTTACATGTTTCAAATCCCTCATTATTTCTGACATGGAAGAATGAGGTTTTAATATTTTTTCTCTCATGGGCATCCTCCCCAGCCCTATGGGGTTAGTTTAATGAATATCTTCTGGAATACCTTGAATGGTAGGTTATCCGTTAAGTAATGGGACCAAAAACTGTATGTTGTACTTCAGCTGCAGCCTTGCAAATGTCTGTTCACTTACATCAGTACTTAACAATTTTAAAATTTCAGCCCCAGGCAATGAAGGCCTTCAAGCCATTTGCCTCCATTACTTGCTGCATATATATGTTAACTTGGTTGCATAACCAATATTCGTTTAATAGCTGTCATACTGATGTTGGAATAATTATTTAAAATTCCTAGGGTAATATTATCTTTACTATCAAACCATATTTAATAGCTAGGAACCGGCTTTGTTTTCATTCTTGTCTTGATAAACATCTTGTTACCAGTTTCACTGTCATATCCATTTGTGCTTGGGTTCACTAATGCAGCTTGGGTTCACTTTAACTTTTAGTGTTGCTGCTGTGTTGTTTACTCGTTTGTTTGTTTGATTACCTGTGACAGATATCAACCTTAACTCTCCCAACAAAGGTCTGCCTGAAAACATGACTGATGTTCCTGTGGATACTCCTGCAGGTGGGGATGGACTTGGAGTACTCTCTGAAGTGGAAACTGAGGAGCTCAAAAATGAACTTAGCAAGGTATAGTTTGAATGCTTGAAAAAACAATGCTTTGGTATAATTTGAGGCAGCCTTAGTACTGAAATTAATCAAATTTATTTTTGACAAGTAGTTCAATATTTTACTGAATGTAAATTCAAATCCTGCACAGAAAACTCAACAGATTTTGACATTTAGCCTTTATCTAATATTCATTAGATTTTTACTGTAGTTAACCAAGGAAGCTAAATATATACATATACCTATTGGAGGCCTCCACTGGTTGGAGTTAACCACGGGTGTTGCATCCCTACCTATCTGCGTGATGCACAAGACAGTATTTTAGCCATGTAAGTATGATATGGAGGGCAAGCTGTTGCCCGTGCAGCAGGCTCCCCCTCTCCACACTGGTGATAAATCTAAAGGAACAGCAAAGACTGATGCAGCTTACCACCAGAGGTATTGCAGGAGTTGCAAATTAGCGTTGAACTCAACGTAGGACTGCCTTGGGTCTCCAGCTCCAGATATTTCCTCACAGTTTCTCACAAAGCCTCCCCCATGAGTGGGTATAGCTGCAAGGCAGCAGAGGTTTGAGATCAGTGTTTTCCTTCTAGGTGGGCTGCCAAGCACAGTTGATAAGTCCCACCTGCCTGAAGTGACTGGTTTTAAGGTGCCTGTAACCCACTTTTGCCCCTTCTTCTTGTCAGTAGAAATGGTTCCAATGGGCTGAGTAGCTAAGCCACATATTAAGGCCAGGATCTGGACTTGGTTGTCAGGGGCTATTTGAAATGCACAGCATCGGGAACATTTAATAGGTAGTGGGAATTTATCCCCACTACCTTCCTTGACTATGACTAGCTTAAGGAGCCAATACGTATACTATAACTTGTAAAAATATTTAAGTTTACTGTAGTATTCTGCTGTGGAAATTGTTCAATTCCCTTTTCTTGAATGAAGAAATGATTGGATTCTTCTTGTTAATTAGTCTTGACCGTGATAACACCTATTGCTTTTGAATTGTGAATTGTGCAAAATGCAAAGTGTGAACTTGCTATTTAATTGGTCCATATTATTTACATATCTCCCCACCCTACCCAATAGATTTTTTTTCAGATTGGAAACCAAGCAGCTCATTATTTTCAGTGACCTCCCTGCATGAGTTGTTTAAAGATGAAATCAAAATGACTTTTTTCCCTACATTGTTATTAGATGATTAATGATGAAATGACTGGTCCATTTCTATCCTGTTCAAATGCCAACAAGCACGTTAAAAATTGACAACCACAAGGAAATCTGCAGATGCTGGAAATTCAAGCAACACACACACAAAATGCTGGTGGTACGCAGCAGGCCAGACAGCATTTTGTGGACGTTAAAATTGAGATTTTTTTTCCCCCTCTGTTCACTTTTAAGTGTAGCATCTTGGTATCAGATATCAAGCAAAATAAAGCTGTTTATAACAACTGTGTTATGTCAGAACAATCTTCCTTTTGTAATTATTTCATAGTATCAAAGTTCATATAACATTGTTTTACAATGCCAGCAAGTTTGATGTATGTTCTTGCATAGGAAAGGTTACCTGTGGAAATAAGAATTAAGAGGAAAATATGTAGAAATGCCCCTATCCCTATGGGTTTTCTGGTTTAAAAAAAACCTTTCACCATACAGAATTCACAACTCTCTTTCCAAAAATTTGACATAGAGAATAAAATTTGATCTAATGCAATTTAGGTGGGGTAGGGCTGGACTAGAATAAATACAATTTATTTTTTAGATTTGTGTTTCTTTACAAATGCACAGATGATGTATGTGGCTGTGTGTTTTTAAGGAAAATTGCAAAATAACAATTTTCTTGAACACAAACTAAACATCCCTTTATCGCATGGGTGTCACCTGATAAGCTGTTGTGTAATATTGCAGACTGTTATAAGGGTTTCCTTTCTTGCACATTTCAAGTTGTTCACAATTTGAAGTATTTTCTGTTTTTATGACCGTATTGCATTTTTGAGGAATTATGTTTTAAACATTAGGTTGAGGGAAGTGGCAGTGGAAAATTTCCAATTGACTTAGCTTGGATTTCTTGCGCCTCATCTAGAGCAGCTATTTCCTGCAAAGGAAATGAAAATTAGCAGGTATTTTATTGTTGGCAGAATATTTTTTTCCTGAAGACTTGTTTGAAAACATTTTCAAGGACATAAGTATGTTCAAAAGGTAACACCTAATAATTTAATCTATACATTAGTATTTTGGCCAGAGTCCTCAGTGGAATCTAGTGCATTTGGTTCTGTGTTGAACTATAGTTATTTGCTTTTTTTATTTAGCATCTCAAATATTTATTTTGATATGCAATTGTTTAATATTAAATGTTAAAATCTGTAAATATTATAAATCACTCACAGCTATTATGGCAAAAACTATGATTGGCTTTTGTTGGCGGTCAGGAATTACAGGGATTGGGTATCATTATGTATATATCTTTTCCATTAGTATTTTTATACCGTCAATAACTCTAACATGAATTCGGAAGTTACGTGCATATATAATATTCTGTGTTGATTTAGTAAAATTTTCCAGAGAAACCATCATTACTTAATTAAATTTTCTGAGATTCATAAAATGGCATAATCCTGATCGAGCTTTTTTTTTGCTCACACTGGGTATCTTTTGCCTCCTGTTCCTCAAATAACTATCCTTCAGATCTTTTCCAGAACCACAAGAGACATACTAACTTAATTTTATTCTGTGGTTTCATTGCATATTCACATCCTGGGTACGATAGGTTCTTTTTTTTTCCCCCTTGCATTCTCTACATCTTTAGACTAAATGTTAAGAAAGGGCGGCATTTCCAATTATTACACCAAGAAGAAACCAATAATCCTGTATCACTGATTGTTACCTTTTGATCACAGTCAGATTGTATGTATTTCTGTTTGGTGAGACCAAAATTTGTCTGTTGGTGATGAATCCTCTTCCATCAAAGAATCCTTTTTCCCCCATTTATTTTTCAGGTTTGTACATGAAAGGAAGGAAATGCGTAGTTGTTAGTGTTCATGAATTCCAACATGCATCTCTGCTGTCTGGGTGGTGACAGGAAGGAACATAGTGAGGAACAGTTCCCTTGGCTAGTTTCAGGGTGGACCTGGAGAGGCACACATTAGTTCCCTTCTGTTTTGATCCCCTGGGTCATTCGACAAAATGACTGGAGAAAAATACTGCAGTTATGTTTATTTTCTAAGCTACTAGTAGCATTTTCTTAATTAATACAGAATCATCTGTTTTTTTGAAAATATTTTTTCATTGCGTCTTTTTAAGAGCATGCTTTCTTAGAACCTACTGTAAATATTTGGCCAAATAATTTGTCAGGCTTGCTTAAGTAAATGTCTTTTAAATCATTTTGTCAATTTCTAATGAAGAGCAGTTTATTTTATTGAATGAAGGTGATGACTTGAAATAAGCAAATCCTGTTTCTGGAACTGTTTGCATTGGTGTAAAACAATTTGTGCAACTCATTTGTTTTTCTCAGATTAATGGCAAGCTAATTTTGCAGTAATTCATAACTCTGATGATATTTTTCTGGAAGTTTCACATGTAGGATATTTGTTTTTCCTTTCGTAACATTAGAATTTCTTTGAGTAATTTCCAAAACCAGCTCTGAAAATGCCCTTCACTCCATGGAATTGTACCAAGTGCTACGCCCAGTTTTTGGCTGTGGAATGACATGTAGAAATAATAAGGAAGTATGGGTCTTTTTCTATTGGTAACACGTAACAAGTACCCTGCCACAGACGGTCAGTGCTGCGGTCTCAACCTCTTTTCCAGTGTGTTTAAATGAGGGTACAAATGACAAAGTTGCTAAATTTTTTGATTATCTAAAGATGAGGGAGGTGAAGGCTTCCAAGATACACAAGTAAGTGGGCAGTGATTTGGAAAAAAGTAATCTTGTGGGGGATAATGTGAAACACTCTATTTTGGTAGAAAAACAAAAAACCTAAACATCATTAATGGAGAATGTGAGCAGCAGGTTAAGACCTACAAGTATCTGGGAGTGCAGTTAGACGAGAAGCTAGACTGGACTGCCAACACAGATGCCCTGTGCAGGAAAGCACAGAGTCGACTGTACTTCCTCAGAAGGCTGGCATCATTCAATGTTTGTAGTGAGATGCTGAAGATGTTCTATAGGTCAGTTGTGGAGAGCGCCCTTTTCTTTGTGGTGGCGTGCTGGGGAAGCAGCATTAAGAAGAGGGACGCCTCACGTCTTAATAAGCTGGTAAGGAAGGTGGGCTCTGTCGTGGGCACAGAACTGGAGAGTATGACATCGGTGGCAGAGCGGAGGACGCTGAGTAGGCTACGGTCAATCATGGAAAACCCTGAACATCCTCTGCATAGCACCATCCAGAGACGGAGAAGCAGCTTCAGCGGCAGTTTGCTGTCGATGCAATGCTCCTCAGACAGGATGAAGAGATCATTACTCCCCAACGCCATTCAGCTCTACAATTCAACCACCGGGGCAAGACGTTAAGTGCCGGGGTTAGGACTGAGCTTAAGTTACCACTCAATGCACTTTAGTAAACTATTTAAGAACTTTTCAAAAGCTATTTATTAATGCTTTTTGGGAGGGTGATTTGAGATGCATATCATATTTATACTGAGTTAAATAACTGTATGTAATTAGTTTTGCTACAATAAGTGTATGGGACACTGGAAAAATGTTGAATTTCCCCTTGGGGATGAATAAAGTATCTATCTATCTATCTAAAAGATTGCAGAGCTCTTGAATACCAAGGGATCTGAGTGCATAAAGTTAGTGTCCAGCGTTAACAGAATTTTATAATTTATTATTAGAGATTGAATATAGAAGTAGGGATGATATGCTATAGTTATATAGAGCACTGGTGAGACGATATTTGAAGAACTCTGTGCAGTAATGGACTAAATACTTAAAAACAAGCTAATCTTGAAAGCAGTTCCAGTGTTTACCGGACTATACCTGGAATGGTTAGCTTATCTTGAGAGAAAAGATTGGATGGGGTAGATATAATTGTTGGAGTTCAGAAAAATGGAGAACATGATTGAAACACGAGATCCTGAGGGGTCGTGACAAACAATTTGGCAAGGATTGTGAAAGGATCTATAGTTAGACTATTTCTGCAGGTAAACTTGTCGCCCATTTAAGGTGAAGCTAAGGCATTTTTTTCTCTGTAATGTCTTGATGAGCAATGTGATGGTAATGTACAGGAGTTAGGTGGGAGTTTTGTTTTGAGGTTATCATTACTTCAGCTATGTTATTAATTAGCACAACAGACCCATGGAAAGTGGCCAGAATTTGCTCTTTTGCACTGATACCAGCTTTGTCAACTGATTTGGCATGTTTAAATGAACTTATAAATTAAATTAGTAATGTCAATTGAATAAGTTTGCCTTTGTTCAATAGAAAAAGGAAATTGCTACAATTAATATTGGGAGGGAGTACAGAGAAGGTTCACCAGATTGATTCCTGGGATACAGGACTTTCATATGAATAAAGACTGGATCGACTAGGCTTATACTCAGTGGAATTTAGAAGATTGAGGGGGGATTTTATTGAAACGTATAAAATTCTAAAGGGATTGGACAGGCTAGATGCAGGAAGATTGTTTCCGATGTTGGGGAAGTCCAGAATGAGGGGTCACAGTTTAAGGATAAAGGGGAAGCCTTTTAGGACTGAGATGAGGAAAAACTTCTTCATACAGAGAGTGTTGAATCTGTGGAATTCTGTGCCACAGGAAACAGTTGAGGCCGGTTCATTGGCTATATTTAACAGGAGGTTAGTTATGGCCCTTGTGGCTAAAGGGATCAGGGGGTATGGAGAGAAAGCAGGTACAGGGTTCTGAGTTGGATGATCATCCATGATCATACTGAATGGCGGTGCAGGCTCAGAGGGCCGAATGGCCTACTCCTGCACCTATTTTCTATGTTTCTAATATGTTTAAAAATTACAACAACTGAGAATTAGAATTTTTATGGGTTTTTGTTTGTACAGGTTGAAGATGAAATAGCAACACTTCGGCAAGTCCTAGCTGCCAAGGAAAAACACGCTTCAGAGATCAAAAGGAAGTTAGGGTTGACTCCTTTCAATGAGCTCAAGCAGAATCTTACCAAAAGCTGGCAAGATGTCCAAGCATCCAATGCGTAAGTTTTTGGAACTCTTAAACCTATTTCCCTTCTGCTTAAAATCCTGTTAACAGAATGGCTGTGCAAGCTTATTATTCAGGATATATGTTCAGGTTCATCCTCTGTCAATTAGTTGTTGCTCTTCTAGATCCTGTATATTTTAATTGAGTTTATTTTGAATTTTCTAAGTACAATGGGTAGCACTCTGGCTAGAATACTTGACATTTAATGCACACCAATAGTGTAAGGTAGATGACAGATGCTAAGAACTTTACTGTGCACCATCAATATGCTTTAACCCCAGTTTTTGTTTCTTTTTAAACTATTAAGATAATTTGAGCCATGCCACCCAGCAATCCCCCGATTTAATTGTAGCCTAATCACAGGGCAATTTACAATGACCAATTAACCTACAACTAGTAGGTGGACTTTGAACATGCGACAAGGGGAGAACATACAAGCTCCTTTCAGGCAGTGGCTGGAATGGAATCTGGGTCACTGGCACTGTAAAGAACTGTACCATGCGATAGTTTGTACTGAATTTTGTGTAATTTGTTTACCAATTCCATTTTTCATAGTAAGATTTTAGAACTTTCTTTTTGCTTGAATTTACAGAAGAAAATAATGGCAAGGTTATCAAACTTGTTTTTTTAAAACAGGCAGTCTGACAACAGCTACTGGAATGTATGTGCAGGTAAAAAAACTTCCATGGTCCCCTGCTGTTTCATGGCCTCAGCTATTCTGTAGTCTTCCCCGTTTACTCTTCACATTACTGAACTTATCAGAAAGCTTTTACAAACCATTTTAGATTTCTTCAAAATATTAAAGTTTGACTGCAGTGTAAGTATACTTCCAATGGGGAACAAAATCATCATTACTTCATAACTTCATGCTCTAACTGACTTGTGGATTTGTACCCTAGTATTTTTAAATTGTGCCTTTTAGAATTGTTAATCCTTTTAACATTGATACTATTTTATCTTTCCCAGTATACTGAAGAGTTTCTAATAAAATCCTTTTTTACTTGATTTGTTCAATATTCTCCATAATGACCCTCAATATCAACATTATTGAAAATTAGGAATCTCTGGAACTCTTTTCAGACAGCATTTGAATTAGTGGAAAAGTGAAATCCCCTGCCACAGAGTTTACTGAGTTTTGTTTCTTTAGTTTCTGACAGTAAAATAGAATCTTGCATTTGATTGCTTATCCATAAGATCTTGGGCTCAAAATGCTGTCGATCACCAATAGGTATCAAATTTATAAGCATAATGATCTGAGGTTTAATTTAAGGAAATTGTGATTGCAAACACATGTAGTTTCTAAGATCAATGAATGAGTAGTAGTTAATTTTTGAGAGCATTTTCTTAGTCTCCTAAAAATGTAAACAATCTTTGGACATTGCAGTGTCTCTGAATCATTCTATTTGAACTTTCTGTTAGATTTTAATTGTGTAAAGTGTCTTTTGGATGTGTGCCTTTTATAAAGGCATTGTATCCAATAAAAGTTTGTTAAAGTTGATACTTTTACCTGGTACAGGAATGTAATGCTAAAATGCATAATCTTGTTTTTGCAAAAAATAATTTTCTGCTTCAAGTTTTCACAAATGTGCTGTTCAATATTTTTAAAAGAAAATATCGTGAACCATTTGATACAAGCTATATAGTCTGAATACCACAATTTTTTTTTGAAGTATTCTTATTGTCTTCAAGTTGTTTCTCTGTGTGTGACCCTTTTTTGTTTGAAGTGCTGGTGGGATATTTTGGCCACCGTAATTTTATAATGGCCAGACTGTTGTGTCCCTTGCTCAGAAGTCTATTCTGTTGGACTATTCAAGAAACTGTATGAACTTATCAAAAGCAAAAAAAAACAACTGCTGGAAGAGCCTGGCAGGTTGACCAGCAACCTAATAGAGTGTCTCAATGCAAATTGTCAACAATTCCTTTTCCTTCTTGGACATTGCTTAAACCTGCTGACTTCTTCCAACAATTTGATTTTTTTTTTGCTCCATGGTCCAGTCTTGTCACCAAAGAATCAAATTGTTTCTGTTATGATTTTTGAGCTTTGCCAATACTAAAGTGTGGAATACTGAAGTGAAACTCCAAATACAAAATTAAATCATATTTACATATTTGTATCTTTTGAACTGCCCTTTATTTGTTATGGGCAGGAGATCTATTCTTTAAATTATGAACAAATTCATTAAAATTTTGTAGAACTAAGATTAAGCAAGTAATACAGCATTTCAGAGTTGGCTCTTGAGTTTAGCCATGGTCATGATAGGCAACACACACAATGCTGGAGGAAATCAGCAGGCCAGGCAGTATCTCTGGAAAGGAGTAAACAGTTGATGTTTTGAGCTGAGATCACTCATCGGGATTGGAAAGGAAGAAAAAACTGGAGAGACAGTGTTATCTGCAATAGGCTTAATTTACTAGTCTGCAAAGAACACTTTGAAAGGCTCTTGTAGACGCATTTATTATATTATATGCAAACAGAATTGCACCTGCCCTGGAAAAAAATACTACAGAATCTTTGTGCATTCCCAATAGATTTGGAAAATTTCCATTGGAACTTGGGTGTGCACGGAGTTAGCTTAATAAAAGCATCAGATGTTATGTGTTTATTAGTTTTGCCCTTAATTGTTGGCTAAGTTATTTGTTTCCCCAACACACTTGTAAAGAAATGTGCTGTAGTTGCCTCAAATGCTGAATGTGTGCATTATTTCCTCTGGATTTTATTCCCAGTATTTACTTAATTTTTTCATCTAATTGAACTAATTAATTTGGGGTTGGTTGGAGATGAAATTATTGAAAAGTGCATTTATGCACACATGTACAATAAAGGAAATACCAGTAAATCAACTTTGAGGTAGGGGGAAAATATGTAATCATAGTGTTGAGCAGCACAGAAGTGTGCCCTTTGGCCCATCCCATCTTTACCAACTATTTTGTCCATCAATGCAAAACCCTATATTAGGTCCATAGCCTGTTCTTTACCCATTCAAGTGCCCGTCTGACTGTTTCTTTTGCATAGTCATTATATTTAATTCCTCCACTTGCTGGCAGAGTTGCAAGTATCAACCACTTTCTCTTCAAATTCCTTTTAAAGCTCCTTCCTCTCACCTCTTAATTTTGATATTCCTAACATGAGAAAAGGATTCTAACTATCCTATCCTATTTGTGCCTCTCATAATTTTATATTTACTTCAACATAGCAACAGAAATAGACTGCTTGGTAAAGAAGGTGTTTGACATACTTACCTTCATTGGTCAGGGCATTCATTGAGACCACACTTGCAGAGTTGTGTGCAATTATGATCACCAAGCTAAGGGAAGAATGTAATTTAAGCTGGAAAGTCAAAATTGCCCAACGCATCAATGGCCTATCTGCCATCAAGGACATACAGTACTGTGCAGAAGTTCTAGGCATGTGTGTGTGAATGTGTAGAATTTTATTTGCATGTGAATGATAAAACCTGATTCTGATAGGGATCTCTATTGTGGACTGAAAGTGTGAAAGGGGCAGGGAAAGGGGAATCATGGTTGGGAAAAGGTGAAGGGAGAGGAGAGACATTCTGTAATGATCAATAAATCAATTTGATGGCAACTGACTTTGGTGTTTTGGGGCTGGGTGAGTGTGCACCTATGCCACCCCACACCCTTGGCACTCCTTCTGTGCCATGTGTCCCACACCCCTCCCGTGGCTCCCACCTTCGCCATTCCCAACATCCTTTGCTCTGAGATTTACAAACTCACTTTCTGCTCCATATTGACAAATACAATACTGTGCAAAAGTCTTAGGTAGCTGAGCTTTATATCTGTGCCTTAAAATTTGGCACAGTGCAGTATATACTAGAAGGGTGCTGGAAAAATGCCAGCAACATGAAGGATCCCACCCACCCTGCTCATGGACTATTTGTCTCACTCCTATTAGGGAGGAGGGTACATGTTATCTACGTCAGGACTACCAGACGGCTGATCAGCACCTACACCCAGTAACCTATCCCACCATACACCTTCACCAACACAACTTTATCATTTCTTGTCAGCCATCTAGTGTACAGACACTCCTGTTCCTAGTGTCACTTTATAGATGTACAGTTAATCTATGTATTTAAGCTATCTTTTGTATTGTTCTTGTGTGTTTTTTTTGTGCTGCATCAGATCCAGAATAACAATTATTTTATTCTTCTTTACACTTATGTACTGGAAATGAAATTAAACAAATCTTGGCTCTTAAGCAGGAGAAAATCTGCAGGTGCTGCTGGAAATCCAAGTAATGCACACAAAACGCTGGAGTTCAGCAGGCCAGGTAGCATCTATGGAAAAGAATACAGTTAACGTTTTGGGCCAAGCTGTTCATCAGGACTGGAGAAAAAAGTCATTGTAAGGGGGGGGGGGGAGGGTGGAGGGAAGAAACACAAGGTCGTGTGTGAAATGGGGTGAAGAAAAGTGCTGGGAAATTGATTGGTGAAAGAGATGCAAGGCTAGAGAAGGGAGAATCTGATAGAGGACAGAAGGCCATGGAAGAAAGGAAAGAGGAAGGGTCACCAGTGGGAGGTGATGGGCAGGTAAGGAGATGAGCTGTGAGAAGGAAGTGGTGAAGTGGGGAAGCATTACCAAAAGTTCGAGAAAGCCATGTTCACCTATGAACTTGTGTTTCTTCCTCCCCTCTCCCCACCTTCTAACTGACTCCTCATCTTTTTCCTCCAGTCCTCATGAAGGGTCTCAGCTCAAAATGTCAATTGTACTCTTTTTCCATAGTAGTTGTCTGGCCTGCTAAGTTCTTCCAGCATTTTGTGTGTGAATCTTGGATCTTCAAGATTTACAGGGATGTCACTGTGACTGGATGTCTTGAATTGTAAGGAGAGGTTAGATGGGTTGGCTTTTTTCCCTGGAGCACAGGAGGCTGAGGCACGTCCTTTTTTCAGTGTATAAAATAATGAGGGGTGTAAATAAAGTGAGTAGTTACAGACTCTGCGCAACAGTCAAAATATCTCATTGATAGCATTCGCTGGAATTAAAAATACTGTGTGCAAATTCTAACCAACATTCTGCAATTTTCCTCAAAGTACAAGAATCTAAAACTAGAGAGTGAAGGTGAGAGGAGAGAGATTTAAAGAGGACTTGAAGGGCAGTTGTTGCACCCAAAATGTGGGTATGTAGAATGAGCTGTAGAATGTGGTAGAGGCATTGCATTGTTTAAAAGACATTTAAAGGGGTATATGGCAAGAAAGGGTGAGGAGAATATAGGCCAAATATAAGCAAATAGAACTGGATCAGGTCACTGTGGACATGTGGGGCCTTGGGATCTGTTTCTTCTGTAACACTGTGACCTCAGTCAGGTCACCCATCACCTCCTTCACTCTAGAAAAAAAACAAATGTAGCCTATTAAGATCTCCCCCCATAACTAAAGTCCTCTAATCTATGCAACATCCTGGTGAATCTCCTCTGCACTTCCTCCAGCATAACTATGCCTTACAGTTCAAAGTGGTCTAACCAATATTTTGTAAAGTTGCAACATAACATTTCATCTTTTATATTTGGTGTCCTACACAATAAAGATGGTGTAAGTGTTTTATTTTAACCACCCTATCTACCAGAACTGTCACTTTCAGGCAATTATAGACTTCAGCCCCAAGTTTCTTTTTTTTGGTACTGTTGCACTTGACATCTGTCTTTAACCCAACTTTCACATTCTGAACTGCATTACCTCTCATTTGGGATTCAGTTCCATCTGTGAACACTTGGCTTAATTGTGCATCAGATTTACATTCTTCTGTAGATTTAGACAGTCTTCACTGTCCACAACAATTTTCATATTATCCACAAACTTATTAATCATAGCTCCTACAATTCTTATCCAACTTACTTAATATGTCACAAACAAGGGTCCAATGGCAATCTCTGTGTTACATCACTGGTCACTGATTTTCTACCATAAAAACCACCCTTCAGAAAGCCCTCTGCCTCCTATTATCATCTCATTTTTAGATCCAGTTAGCTAGAGGTGTTGCCTGGACTTTTAGTGTCAATAATAGGGATAGGCCTAGAGTGATGGAGGATGAGGGGGGTCCTTGTGTTACAGTTACAGTAGGGACAGACAGGATAGATAAATTTTTCCCCCTGTGTGGTAGGTGTGTCAAAGTGGAGGAAATTGTGAGAGCAAGTTTGGAGGGGATCTAAGGAAGGGGGTGTGATTGCACTCTGGCAAGTGCTGCTTTAGAGGTGGAGCATAGGTTCACAACATTGAAGCATTGAGACAATACTTGCCAAGACATAGAATACTACACAGAAGCAGGTCATTTGGCCCACCTTGTCTGTGCTACCATTGGTGCTAATCTAACTGGTCCCATCTGCATGCCTCTGTTCCCTGCCTGTTCACATGCCTGCCTAAATGCCTTTTAAAAGTTTGTCAGATTTCAAGTTGTAAGTTTATTGTCATTGGCAGACGTTGCCGGGGTATAAATGCCATGAAAATGAGCTATTTTGCATAGTGCTTAACATAAAATTCAATTTACATACGATAGTTTAATGACATTAATGCAAATTGAGAGAGAGATGAGAAACTCAGTGCTAGGATTAATCAGTTCAGTTCAAGAACCTGATGGCAGAGTAGAAGAAGATGTTAAACCTTGAGGCGAGGGTCTTTGGGCTCCTGTATCTACCACCTCCCTGGACAGCTCATTCCAGGTACCTACCACTCGCTACAGGTAAATATCATTGGTATACTAAAGGTGTAATGGGAAGATACAGTACCCGTCAAAAGTATTCATCACCCCCCCAGAAGTTATCATATTTTATTTGATTACAACTTTGAGTCATGAATTTAATTTGGTTTTTTTTTTGACATTAATCACCAGAAAAAGACTCATCATGTCAAAAGTCAAAACAGATCTCTACAAAGTGATCTAAATTAATTACAAATATAAAACATACTTGATTGCACGTGTATTCATACCAAATCATTAGTGGTGCAAGCAAATGGTTTTAGAAATAACATAACTAGTTAAATGGAGATCTGTTTTTGGAAACCTGTGTACAGTCAAAGTGTATCAATTGATGGTAGTAAAATTTCACCTATATCTGGAAGGTCGAACTGGTGATGAGCCAGTATCCTGGCAAGAACTACACCATGAAGACAAACGAACACTTCAAGCAACTCCATGAAAAGATTATTGAAAATCACAAGTCAGGAGATGGATGCAAGAAAAATTCCAAGTTACTGAATACATCTTGGACTACAGTTAAGTCAGTCATTAAAATTGGAAAGAATATGGGACAACTGTAAATCTGCCTAGTGCAGGCTGTCCTCAAAATCTGAATGACTGTGCAAGAAGGTGACTAGTGAGGGAGGCCACCAAGAGACCTTTGGCAACTCTGGAGGAGTTATAAACTTCAGTGGCTGAGATGGAGAAACTGCGCATACAATAATTGTTACCGGTTACTTCACCAGTCACACTTTATGGGGGAATGGAAAGAGGAAGCCACTGTTAAAAAAAATTCCACATGAATCCTTGGCTAGAGTTTGCCAGAAGGCATGTGGGAGACTTTGAAGTCAGCTGGAAGAAGGTTCTATGGTCTGATGCAACTAAAATTGAGCTTTTAGGCCATCAGGCTAAATGCTATGTTTGGCTTGCAACAAATCATCAAAAACACAGCATTCCTACTGTGAAGCAAGGTGGTGGCTGCATCATGTTGTGGGGATGCTTCAGGCCTTAGAAAGCATGTGAAGGAAGAGGGTAGAATGAATGCAGCAAAATACAGGGAAATCCTGGAGGAAAACCTGATGCAGTCTGCAAGAGAACTGTGACTTGAGAAGATTTGTTTTCCAGCAAAACAATGGCCCCAAGCATAAATCTACACAGGACTGGCTTAAAAACAAAAAAGTTAATGTCCCAGAGTGGCCAAGTCAGAGTACAGATCTCAATCCAATTGAGAATTTGTAGCTGGACTTGAAAAGTGCTATTCACTCAGGATTGCCTTGCAATGTGACAGAGCTTGAGTAGCATTGTAAAGAAGAATGGGAAATTGCAGTCTAGATGTGCAAAGCTGATAGAGACCTATCCATACAGACTCAAGGTAGTAATTGCTGTTAAAGGTGTATCTACTGAACACTGACTTGAAGGTGGTGAGTAATTATTCAATCAATTATTTTGTGTTGACTGATTATAATAAATTTAGACCAATTTGTAGAAATTTGTTTTCACTTTTAACATGAGTCTTCTGTTGATCAGTGTCAAAAAAAGCCAAATTGAATCTGCAAAAATGCTATCCCTTTCTCTCAATTGCTCTGCCGCATCTGCTCTCAGGATGAGGCCTTTCATTCTAGGACAAAGGAGATGTCTTCCTTTTTTAAAGAAACGGGCTTCCCTTCGTCCACTATCAACTCTGCCCTCCATCGCGTCTCCCGTAATTTCACGGACCTCTGCCCTCACCCCATCCCCCCGCCAGCCCACCAGGGATAGAGTCCCCCTGGTCCTCACCTATCAACCTACTAGCCCACAGATCCAACGTATAATCCTCCATAACTTCCGCCACCTCTTATGGGATCCCACCACCAGACACATCTTCCCATCCCTCCCCACCGACCTCCCTCCAGGCACTTATCCCTGCAAATGGAAGAAGTGCTACACCTGCCCCCACACTTCTTCCCTCACCACCATCCTAGGCCCCAGACAGTCCTTTCGGGTGAGGCACCACTTCACCTGCGAGTCAACTGAGGTGATATACTGTATCCGGTGCTTCAGATGTGGCCATTTATACATTGGGGAGACCCGCCGCAGACTGGGAGACTGTTTCGCGGAACACCGGCACTCAGTCCTTCAGCAGTGGCGGGATCTCCCTGTGGCCACACACTTCAATTCCACAGACCACTCCCACTCCAACATGTCTGTCCATGGCCTCCTCTACCATCAAGATGAGGCCACATGCAGGTAGATGGAGCAATACCTAATCTCCCACCTAGGTAGCCTCCTACCTGCCGGCATGAATATTCAACTCACAGACCTCAGATGATACCCCTCCCCCCCCCCCACCCCATCTCTATCTATAATTTTTGTCTGGTTCTCTTTCTCTCTCTTTCCCCCCTCACTATAATCTCCCCCCAGCCCTACCTTTCTTTCTCTTTTATTTCCCATAATTCTCCACCTTACCCCCCAGCCCATTTCCTTTCAGCCTATCACTTCCCAGCTCTCTACTTCATCCCTCCCCCCACCCCTTATCCCCCTTCAACCATCCCATGTTACTTCACTCCTGATGAAGGGTTTCAGCCTGAAATGTCATCACTACCTCCTCCCATAGATGCTGTCTGGCCTGCTGAGTTCTGCCAGCATTTTGTGTTTTTATTTATTTCCAGCATCTACAGATTCACTCGTGTTGCCTCCAAGTTGAATCCACTGTGATTCAATGTTGTAAAACAATACAATATGATAATTTCTGGGGTGGGGTTTTTTTTTATTGGGTCGGTATGTTACAGCTTTGTGGAACTCCAGGCTGCATTTCAGATCTAATCACCTTCATTATAGGAAGGATGTGAAGGTTGGACAAACTTGGGTTGTTTTCTGTAGAGTGGCAGGATCTGAGGAGAGGCCTGATTGAGCTTCATAAGATTGTGAGAGACATAGAGTGGACATGAAAGACACATGTTAGTGTTGACTATGATTAGACACACTCAAAACGCCATCTATAAATTTGCCGATGATGCAACTATTGTTGGTACAATATCTGATCGTGATGAGGATGCATACAGGAGTGAGCTAGATCAACTGTTTGGTGTCGTAACAACAACCATTCAGTCAACATCAGTAAGACCCTGAAGTTGATCATGGACTTGAGAAATGGTAAGTTGAAGGAACACACATCTGTCCTTATTGAGAGATCAACCGTGGAAAAAGTGAATAGTACCTGGGTGTTAATCTCTCAAAATCTATCCTGAGCCAAACATAATTGAGGCAATTATGAAGAAGGTGCCTCAATGGTTTTATTTCATTAGGTGTTAGAAGAGATTTAGTATGTCACCAAAGACTGACAAATTTCTACAGATGTGCTGTGAGAGCATTCTAACTGGTTGCATTACCATCTGATATAGAGGTACAGAACTGGAAAAAGCTGCAAAAGGTAGTAACCTCAGTCAGCCCTCTGTGTTCATTGTCTTACCCTTCTTCAAGTCCATAATCAGCTCTGGTCATAGTGGCATGAGTGCAAGTTTGTTGCTGTGATAGCAATCAACTGGCTGGTATATCTCACTCCTCTATGCCCTCTTGTCTCAATCTGAAATTCTATCAATGATGGTTGTATCATTAGCAAATTTCTATTTGGCATTTAAGCTATACCTAGCTACATAGTCATGGGTATAGAGAGTAGACCATTGGACCAAGCACACATCGCTGAGGTGTGCCAATGTTGATCATCAGTGAGGAGGAGAAATTATTACCAATCTGCAGGTTGTGGTCCTGTTGGGAAGTCGAGGATCCAATTGTAGACAGTGATACAGAGGTCCATGTTCTGTAGCTTACCAATCAGAATTGTGTAGCTTGTTGATTATAGATACTGTGCAAGCAGAAGGAATTAGTTTGGTAATTATTTGATTGCTAGTGTAACTCCCTGGGTTGCCTCAGGCTCGCTCAGCTCGTTCTTGTCTGGGGGAGCAGCCTTCAGCCCCGCCAAACTGGGTAATCAGCTGGTGTGGATGCTGTGTGATGTCCCCGCCTCGCCCAAAAACAGACAGCACACCATATGCGATTAAATGAGTACAATTTATAAAGGTTACTATAACTAAGTGATTAATAATGATACAATATATATGAAGAGAAAATTAAAGAAAAGGCGCCAAACTTATCAAAGTCCAAACCACTTTGTACACAGCCGTTGGAGCTCAATTTCTGAAGTCTTCTGGCCTCCATTCGATCCCCTCCGAACTCCTCGACTCGCAGCTCAGGACCCTCCAAACTCCGCGACTCTGCAAACAGCTCAGGACCCTCTGAACTCCTCGACTCTCCAAACAGCTCAGGACCCTCCGAACTCCTCGACTCTCCAAACAGCTCAGGACCCTCCGAGTGGTCAACCAAGCACATCTAGCTTCATCCCCCCCCCTCCTCGGAGAATCTCCCAGCCTTAGAGCATGGCGTCCTCTCTCTCTCGACCCCCTCGTGCCGATCTGCCCAAAAGCCCGTCAACAAAAGCTTACAGACTCAGAAGAAAGAACATTAATCCCCATTTGGTTTACAAAGGAATACCATTCTCGTTATCAGTAAATTAGCATTCCTGCTAGTTAACAAAAGGAAACCCTTTCCCAACAGTAACAAAGAAAAAAAAGAAACCCCCTTTACACACTTCCTCCACCAAATAAAAGTCATGTCCTCATGACTACTAAATAACTTGCCACCTTTCCTGCCAACACACCGTAACCCAAGCACAAACAGTGACATCTCCTCCCCACACAGTAACCCTCACGCCCTGTTCCTCAGGCGCTACTTAGGCCAACTATCTGGGAGTTCCCTAACCCTTCTGAGGCCTCTGGACCCCCTCACCTAAACCCTTCAGGCTCGGACACAACTGGGGATACCTTGGGCTCACTACCAACTCCTCTCTCAACCTCTCACTCATGCCCCACACTGCACACAGCTAACCCTCCCTGCTACACCTGACTCAATGGGAGAAGGGCCAAAGGTCTCTTCCTCAATCGAGGGAAAGTCAGCATGTACCACACATCCAGCACATCATCCATCGAATCTGTATTCTTCCTCATTCCTGTGATCGGTAGCTGCTGTTTGATCTTCTCCAAACGGAAACACGTGGCCTGCACTGCTCCCGCAGTCTCTTCAGCCTCCTGTTCAGTATTCACTGCACTTCTCTCCAGCTTTTTCTTCCTCATGACTTCTTCCAGATCAACTTTCAGGTTTTGCACTTCATTTGAACTGTCGATGGTCATCTTCAGGTTCCCTTCAAGCTTCCGCTTCTCTCTTCTGAGATTCGTCTGTAATTTCTTCATCTCCGCAAACTCCCCTCTCCGGGTTCTCAGTTTGCTATTACCCTCAGTCAGACAACTTTCTTCATTCTCTCCAACTTGTAAGTCTTCCGAATGGTTCCAGATCACTCTCTCCAATCTCTCCGTCTTCATTTCAAACTTGATTCCGTAGAGACAGTCACTCACGAGCTGCGACCTTCGCCAGCCCTGGCACGTGTCCCGAAAACACTTTAACTCGGTAGTTCTCAGCTGCTCCTGCAACGACCTCACTTCATATTCTCCTGAGGCAAATCCAAACACCAAGAGATCATCCACATACACCAAAACTCCAAACGCCTCCACATCCCCTGTGGTCTTCCACCTGCCCAGCAGGAAGGTTGCAAGGGCTCCAGATATGCCCTGTGGCATCTTTTCGGACCCGAAGACTCCTAGGGAATTTATAACGGCCGTCTTCTCCTTGTCGGCCCCACTCATCGGGATCTGGCAACATCCACTCCTCAGATCCAGCACCTTAAACCATTTCGCACCACTCAGACAGGCCATCGCCTCTCAGGGCCATATTCTGGTCACTGACAGTGCGCCTCTTCAACGCAATACAATCCACACACACGCTGCCTACGTCTTCCACGGCTTCAGGGGCCAGTCGCCGCAACCTCTCTCTCTCCGAGGTGTCTTCAGCAGTCAACTCCGCTCCCTCGTGGTATTTCGCAGCGTCCACTAAGAGGGTCTCACCCTCAGATACTTCCCCCAGGCCGTACCGCCACTGGCTCTTGTTTGAATTCGGTATCAGCCCAACGCTGCTACACATGTCCACACAAGCAGCTCGAAACTCTGGGTGCATCGACAATGCCTCCAAACAACGCTCACCCGCCTCCTCTGGGCAGGCCCCCAAGCGCACCAGCAGGATATTGGTTCTCTCTAGAACAGAAACGCTGCCCGTCTCAACAGGGTCCAGACACATCAGCATTAACGATTCCTGAACCTCAGTCTCCTCCACATTTGCCTCCAAGAACTACATTTTCACTGACCAGCAACCGTCGTCTGGATAATCACCGGCACTGGTACCCCGAATCTCCAGTGTCCTCAATGTCGCCAAGGGTAAATGCTTCCAATAACGGTCATGAAACAAACTGTACAGCAACTTAACCGGCGCCCCGGTGCCGAGGATGGCTTTAACTTGACTTCCATCCATCCATGACAACACCTGTGCGCGTGGCCCCTCTAAGCCTTCAGGAATAGGGTCTGTTCCTTTCGGGAGTTCGTTGGTACATTGCTGGGAATGTGCTCCCCCAGAGACCCCAAGCCGTTCCCCCACTGGGCCTCCTAAGTTTCCCGACACCTCTTGAATCAACGGAACAACTGATCCCCTTGACAGATCCCCTTGGCACCACAGGCAATTTATCTGCCCCCCTAGGCAAAAAGGGATACCCTAAAAACTTCCCACCAATCTCCTGCCACGGATATGATATGCCCCCCAGCTGCGGCATTTGACTTCCAGTCGAACCACACGCATTTTCCCACACTTTCCCAGAACTGGCAGCGGTCACTTCGAGGTAATTGCGCCCCACAGTTCTAACAAAGTCACCAGCCCGCCTACTCAAACTTTCAACCTGTCCCTGTCGCTTTCCCTCAGCCAAGCACGGCCACTCACCCAACAACTGAGGGATCCGCTCCGCCCACGCCTCCGCCCCTTTAGGGCTGGACATTATTCCAACAACCGGGCGGAGCCCACCACTGCTGAAACATCCCAACCTGTCACTCCTCACTCTCCAAACAGTACGGACAGCCCATGGTCCCACCACCATTTCGTCAGCACTAGTCGGAACTCGAACAACGACCTCCAGGCTAGCAACAGCAGCCACCCCACCCAACACACATGCAGAGATAACCAGCAATCGCACACCCACAAAGGCACACCAGCTCTTCGCCGCAGACTATTTAAAGAGGGTGATCACACAGCTTCCACAGAAATCAACCCCGGACGAGCACCCCACAATGTAACTCCCTGGGTCGCCTCAGGCTCGCTCAGCTCGTTCTTGTCTAGGGGGAGCAGCCTTCAGCCCCGCCAAACTGGGTAATCAGCTGGTGTGGATGCTGTGTGATGTCCCCGCCTCGCCCAAAAACAGACAGCACACCATATGCGAATAAATGAGTACAATTTATAAAGGTTACTATAACTAAGTGATTAATAACGATACAGTATATATGAAGAGAAAATTAAGGAAAAGGCGCCAAACTTATCAAAGTCCAAACCACTTCGTGCACAGCCGTTGGAGCTCAATTTCTGAAGTCTTCTGGCCTCCATTCGATCCCCTCCGAACTCCTCGACTCGCAGCTCAGGACCCTCCAAACTCCTCGACTCTGCAAACAGCTCAGGACCCTCCGAACTCCTCAACTCTGCAAACAGCTCAGGACCCTCCGAACGCCTCGACTCTCCAAACAGCTCAGGACCCTCCGAGTGGTCAACCAAGCACATCTAGCTTCATCCCCCCCCTCCTCGGAGAATCTCCCAGCCTCGGACCCCCCTTTGGGGTCCTCTCTCTCGACCCATTCGCGCCGATCTGCCCAAAAGCCCGTCAACAAAAGCTTACAGACTCAGAAGAAAGAACATTAATCTCCATTTGGTTTACAAAGGAAACCAAAGTGTTGATGTAAACAGGAGTGTCTGAATTGCCAAGGGTTGATGTAAACAGTAGTGTGTGAATTGCCCAGTGTTGATGTAAACAGGAGTGTGTGCATTACCAAGTGTTGATGTAAACAGGAGTGTGTGCATTCTCGTTATCAGTAAATTAGCATTCCTGCTAGTTAACAAAAGGAAACCCTTTCCCAACAGTAACAAAGAAAAAAAAGAAACCCCCTTTACACTAGTTTGATCAGTTCAGCACCATACGGTGGGCCAAAGGCCTGATCTTGTGCTCTGTGATTTTCTGGTACTTTGCTGCTGCAGGATTCCATGAATCCACCATTAAACACATCTACTGTCCAAGCAGCCGACGCCTCTTGGAAGCTTTGGAGTTTGCAGGTTCCCACCATCCACCATCCTTCATGCCCTGTAGGCATGAAGCAATAGAGATGAAGAACAACTGCTTTTCCCAAAGAGTAGTGAGTATGTGGAATTTTCTGCCAGGGAAGCAGCAGAAATTGTCTCATTAAGTGTATTTAAGTCACAGTTAGATAAATTTTTGTTTGACAGTGGAATTAATAGTTAAGGAGAAGAGGCAGGTAGGTGGAGCTGACTCCATGTCTAGATCGGCCTTAATGTTACTGAATTGTGGACGAGGCTAAATGTGCCAGCCAGATGGCTTACTCCTGCTCCTATTTCTTATGTTCTTATCTTGGATCCCATGTGCCATAATCTCCTGGACTAGCCTACCATATGGGACCTTGCCACAGGGTTTCCTTTCTTTTACCCTCTCATTAACTGCTTAATCCTCCCTAAGCATACAACAGTTATATTTATTTCTTTAGTAATTTTTGTCTCTTGTGCAACTTACTTATTAAATTAAAAGAAATGAATATATTTTGAAATAGAAGTCATAGCAATTTCTAAGTGTTTAAATAATGAAATTGGTGGACTGATCCAGTTATCTTGTTCTTCCTATAAGCCAGTTCTTATGAAATGGTAATTATAGTATTTGTAGAGTAACTGGCAATGATGCTGATTGTTCTGGCAAATAAGTAACTCAGTGAATACAGTGGACGATAATTAACAATGGAAGGGGAGGAGTTTACATTTGTGACTCCTTGGATGCTGACTGTTTGAAAACCTTCACAAGTACTGAATTATTCTGGCATGTTATTATTCTGGTCTCAAAAAATTTTCTCCATAATTTGCTATCACAAGCACAATGGAGCAAGTAAAGTAACTAGATTTTCTATTTGATTTGGGAAATATTGCTAGAATCAATCTATATCAGGAAAAAATTAAGATTAATTCTGGAATTTGAACAACTGGTGTTTAAGTGAGAAACTAATAATAATTTGAACAACTCAAACTGCTATGATGATTCATATTGAAGTTTATTAACCTAGATGTGGAATGACATTAAAGCTTGCATCTTATCTGACTTAGAATGCCTTAGAGGATAGGGAGTTGGACTTTTAGTGAGAGTATTAGTGAATGTTGAAAATAAATCAATCTCTCTCTCTCATTCTCACTCACGTGTGTGTGTGTGGAGATTTTTACTAATTCACTGCTGGATGTTAGACAAATTATTTCACGTTTGAAAGACAGTGAAGGGTCAGAAGCTGTGGTTATGAAGTACAATATTGCAAAGCATTACATGTGGAAACTTATTGCTGTGATATTGAGCAGCAACATTTAGCTGTATTAACACCTACGGTACTTTGGTGCATTAAATATAACCAGACCCTGGGTTATATAAGGGTTCTATTTCAGAGAACTTCCTGTAAGCCTATTTCTCCATAAATCAGAAACATACATTTTCTATAGCTACCCAAATTGTATGACTGGAATAATTTGAATGATTACTAATAATTTTAACTAATAGGATTTAAATTTTACCCAGTTATTAATAAATACCATGAAAAATTGTTACTACTAGCTTGAAAAATGCTTTGAAGTTTCATGTAAGAATTTGCTCTGAGGAAAGCTGCCAAAATATATTAATGCAAAATATCTTTCTTTTGATTAGGAGAAAAATGGTTTTAAATGAGAGTGTGGAGCATGGCGAGATCTTTAGAGGAGGAATTCGTGCCAGCAAGGGCTAAGGATTTTGCTGGCTCTGAATGCCTGAATGGAGCAAATGGTGGAATGTGTGGCAGTGGGGGAGTTGTTATGTTCAGATAGATTTTTGTCAAGGCTATCTTGCTAACTTTGGCATGTATAATGAGATCATTTTTGGTTCCTGTGGGTTTTAAATGCAGCGAGTTACACAACAAATATTCGATTGGTTAACTTTGGGGAAATTATTGATTAGTATATTTCAACATTTATGAATACCTAAAGGTGAGTTAGTGCTGTGTAAGCCACCACAATGATCAGATGCCTGACTTGGTCAAGCGTGCAGTTTGACTTTATGGAAGTTATTTGTGCATAACCATGACTTTTGTTTTTCTTTGCCAATAGAGAACCATGCTGCCCCACAAAGTTATTTCTTTCTTCCTCCTCTAAAATCCCACCCAAGAAAAACTGCTCATTTAAGTGTACTGGCATTATATCCCTAAAACTGATGAAGTTGGGTGATTTTTCTCTCCAAGTTTTTGACTGGAGAGCAGCTTGTAAGTTGATTTGGGAAACCATGATTTATTTAGAAATCTGCTTTCCCAGTTTATAGTGGGGCACAGCCCATCTATAAACTGAGCACAGACAATAATATACCATAGTTTTTGCGATAAATCCAGGATAGTGACTGATTCTGAAGAATATTTCTAACATTAGTACAGGAAATTTACCTTGGAATGTTTTAACACTCTATTGCTAGCTTCTTATTCTCTATATTTAACTCTGCTATCCCAAAATAAACTCAACACATTGAGTATTGGTTAGAGGCACATTCAGACCGTACAGGTTCATTAATCCATGAAATCTGTGTGACCATCAAACACGTACTTTTTTTCCCCTCACCACATTTTCATCAATTTTACTGCTCATCTGCACACTCAAAACAATTTCAATATTCAAGATTCAGATTTATTTATCACACTGAAACATAGTGAAATGTGTCATTTGTATTAATAACCAATACACAAGGATGTGCTAAGAACAGCCTGCAAGTGTTGCCACACCTTCTGTTGCCAATATAACATGCCCTCAGTACTTGGCAGAACAAGAGCACCCACAAACCAGAACACAGCAAGTGATAAAACATCAAAACAAGTCCTGTTCCTCCCTCCCACGCGCATACAATCTTTTAACCCCAACGCAGGTCACCTTCTGCCTCTAGCAGACTCACAGACATTGGCTGTTAGATATCCCCAGGGGCTGGTAGAGATTGGTAGACTTGAGGCTCAGGCTATTAGGCCACAACTTTCAGACTTCCAGTCAGCCTTTGGCATCGACCCCAGGATTCGCCGATCACCAAACACTAGACCTCAATCTCTGGTCTTGCTGATGCACGTACAGTCAGCCCTCCTTATCCGCAGATTCTGCATGCGCAAATTCAACTAACCGCGAATTGCGAAAACCCGGAAGTGCTCTTCTAGCACTTGTTGTTTGAACATGTACAGATTTTTTTTTCCTGTCATTATTCCCTAAACAATCCAGTATAACAACCATTTTACATAGCAATTACATTGTATTGGGCATTATAAGTAATCTAGAGATGATTTAAAGAATACGGGAGGATGTGTTTGGGTTATTGTGGTTCAGGATCGAAAAAAATCGGAAGTTCTCTTACTAAGTAAGTCGGAACAGGTATATCCAGTATTATTTAGCATCAGTCAAACGTTTGTCTTAGTATATAGTATATATTTTACCTTTCTATGCATATAAAACACTTAAGAACATACGTTTCAGCGCCGGGCTCAGGACTTGGGACAGATCGCTCCCTAGTGTGCTCTCCACCGTGCCAGATTGATGTGCAGGATCAAAAACTCAAATCTCCAAAACCTAATAATTAAACCACTGCGTTGCTTAGTAATAATTGTAACTTTCATTGGGGCAGAGCCTTTCTCACTTTATCCTTAAAAATTGTTTCGATCGTTTACCAATCTAGCCTAACGCTTTTCCAATGACCGATAGCATTTCACCTCTTTCCTCTTTATTATTTCCTCTTTATTTTCAATCATGATCGTGATTATTTTCGTGAACTGAAACACTGCAGATTCTGCCACTGGGTCCTAATGTCCAACACTCTGAGACAGGTTAAATAAGGTCTGGGGTTCCACTGGATCCTAAGGTCCACCGGACTGAGACAGGTTGAATAAGGGACTTGAGCACCTGCAAGATGTCCCAGAACCAATCCCCCACTGATAAGGAGAGTCGACTGTACTTTGATGGTCATTGGCCCTTGTTCTTCCAACCCACACGGAACTCCGATTCTAGAACCTGCTAATAACTTACTGGCCCTAGGGTGTTACCAGCCCTTGCCCTTGCTGGTCTGCTGGCCTGGCCTAACGTGACCCCTTAACTCCTCCCGTTGTCTCCAGAAACATTTCCTAGGAACACAAAGCAACTAAGTCTCAACTTTGGTAGACACTATAGCTTGGCATTATCTTCTACAACTCTGAGTGGTCAGCATCAGCACACACCTTCTGGTAGCACGTCAGTATGTGAGAGGAAACTGGAGCATTTGGGAAGTTCACACAATCACAGGAAGGATGTGCAAACTCTGCACAGTCAGCTTCGATGGTCTGGATTGAACCCAGTTCGTGCAGCTGTGTGGCAACAGGTTTGCAAGTTGTACCATTTGCTACGTGGTTCTTCTAAAACTCATGAAAACATGATGTGACAATACTTGGATAAAATGTTGAGTTGATTTTTTTTTTCTTTTACTGAGGAATTTTGCTGAAACCATATTTTCGGTGGAAGCAATGTGATCCGATAGATTTGTGCTGTTTCCTGGTGATAGGTGATATTCACATGAGCTTCATTCATTCTTATGTTCCTCCACTCCTGCAGCTTGTGAGATATGGTCCTGAGAATACATTGGTAATTTAGGAAGGCTATTAATAGTTCTGACCGATCAATCTTTGCAAATATTATTTTCTAAATACTACATATCTTGCGTGATAAAATTTGATTTTAAAGTATTGGACTATTAAAAGTTTGGATGCTTAAATTCGCTAGAACTTGGTGGATCTATGTACATCAAGAATCTGATATTTGCAGCATACAGTGCCTATAAAAGGTATTCACCCCCCCCCCCAGAAGTTTTCCATGTTTTATTGTTTTACAGAACTGAATCACAGTAGATTTAATTTAGCTTTTTTTAACACTGATCAACAAAAAGATTCGTGTCAAAGTGAAAACAGATCTCTACAAAGTGATCTAAATTAATTACAAATATAAAACATGATAATTAATTGCATAAGTATTCATCCCCTTAAAATGACACAAAGTATCACTTGTGCATCTACTTGATTTTTGAAGTCCCATGATTAGTTAAATGGAGTTTCAGTTGACTGTTGTAAAAATACACCTGTATCTGGAAGGTCCAACTGCTGGTGAATCAGTATCCTGGCCAAAACTACACCATGAAGACAAAAGAACACCTCAAGCAACTCAGTGAGAAGGTTATTGAAAAACACAAGTTAAGAGATGGATACAAGAAAATTTCCAAGTCTCAGAATATCCCTTGGAGTACCATTAAGTCGGTCATCAAGAAATGGAAAGAATATGGCACAGCTGTAAATCTGCCTAGTGCAGGCTATCAAAAACTGATGACCATGCAAGAACAGGACTAGTGAGGGAGGCCACCAACAGACCTATGACATCTCTGGAGGAGTTACAAACTTCAGTGGCTGAGATGGGAGAGACCGTGCAAACAACTGTTGCCCGGGTGCTTCACCAGTTGCAGTTCTATGGCAGAGTGGCAAAGAGAAAGCCACTGTTGGGGAAAAAAACTCACATGAAATCTTGGCTAAAGTTTGTCAGAAGGCATGTGGGAGAGTATGAAATTAGCTGGAAGAAGGTCCTACGGTCTGATGAAACCAAAATTGAGCTTTTTGGGTATCAGACTAAACTCTATGTTTGGAGTAAGCCAAACACTGCACATCATCAAAACACACCATCCCTGCCATGAAGCATGGTGGTGGCTGCATCATGCAGTGGGGATGCTTTACTGCAGCAGGCCCTGGAAGACTTGTGAAGGTAGAGGGTAAAATGAATGCAGCAAAATACAGGGAGATCCTGGAGGAAAACCTAATGGAGTCTGCAAGAGACTGACTTGGGAGAAGATTTCCAGCAAAACAGTAGCCCCAAGCATAAAGCCAAATCTACACTGGAATGGCTTAAAAACAACAAAGTTAATGTCCTGGAGTGGCTAAGTCAGAGTCCTCACCTCAATACAATTGAGAGTTTGTGGCTGGATTTGGGAAGGGATGTTCACTTGTGATCCCTATTCAGTCTTGACAGCTTGAACAGTTATATAAAGAAGAATGAGGAAAAATTGCAGTATTCATACAGTCAAGGCTGTAATTGCTGGCAAAAGTGTGCTACTAAATACTGACCTGAAGGGGGTGAGTAATTATTCAATCAATTATTTTGTGTTGAGTAATTATAATAAATTTAGAACAAATTTGTTTTCACTTTGACACAAGTCTTTTTCTGTTGATCAAAAAAAAAAGCCAAATTAAATCCATGTGATCCAATGTTGTAAAACAAAATATGAAAACTTCCAAGGGAGGGTGAATACTTTCTATGGGCACCATATATGTATCTGTCACAGTACTACCTTGCTGCTCTTTGTGTTTTGATTACTGTATAAATTTTTTTGTGTTTTGATTACTGAATAAATTCTTTTTATCTTTATAGCTATAAAGGTACATCTGAGAAAGTTGAAGATTTGAATAAGAGAATCACTCAGTCTGAAGTGTGAGTGATTTTGTTTTTGAATGATGAACAATTTGGTGCAGTTAAGGGGATATAATAAGTTTTTTTGTTTTGAAACTGCCAAGTACTGTATAGAGCTTTGTACTACATTTGCCTTGCCTTGTGGGTGGTGCATTGGGATGGTGAGTGACATGTGGTGCAGTGATTAAAGCTGTTGCCTCTCAGCTCCAACAAACTGAATTCATTCTAGACTTGTGCTGTCTATATATGAGGTGTGCACATTCTCTCTCTGATTTCGTGGGTTTTCCCTGTTTGCTCATGTTATCTCCCACATCCCAAAGATATGCTGCTGCTGTTGTTAATTGGATGCTATAATTTGTCCCATTGTGCAGATGAATGGCAGTATCTTGGGAGAGTTGATGGAAATATGGGAAAATAAAATGGAATTGGTGTAGGATTGGTAGAAAATAGGTGCTCAATAGTTGGTGAACTTGTTGGGCTGATGGGTGCTTTTCCATTCTGTATCTCTTTGACTGACAGACTCAGTAGCGGTCTTAACTGTTCATTGTTCAGTGTGGAGTTCAACTCCACAAGTAAAAACAGTAGGTATTCTATTCTTTTAATGTATTTAAATTAATCAATTTTTATGTGGGCCTTTCATAGAGAGGCTATATTTTCTTCCTTGATTCTCCTACTTGTAGATAAACTTTGACAAGGCCTTTATTAAACCAATTGGTATTATTAATGTGTAAAGTATGTTCTGTGAAGGTGCCTGTAACTTTTATTACTTTGTGGAAGTTACATGTCCAGAAAATTTGTTTTATTTAAGTGGCATTTTTATGATGTAAACTTCAAAATTTGTTTTGTAGTTTAATAGAAATGTTATCTCCTTTTTAGAAATTGCTGGTTTGCGTTTAATTTACTATTGCCACAAGTTTGACCCTGGTAATCAACAATTAAATATCCTACTTTCAAACTGACAACTAATACAGTTCTATTCCTCTGGTCCAACATTTGAACCCTGTCGTTCTTTCACATTTCTGCTTGTAAACTTCTGGAGATATAAAATTTTAAACAGAATAATATGTTTCTCCTCTTTCTGTGTTCATTTTGACTTTGAATATGCAAAATGTGATATTTTAGCAGCAATAAGATTTTTAATATGTGATTTTAATCTACATGTACAGTGGAGAATGCACTTCTGCCATTGATTAAACAACATTCTGATTAAAATCTAAAGTACAATTCTGGGCTTTTGGAAATGCTAAAATTGCCAGGACCCAAGTTAATCAAGATATTAAAACTTCTAAACTCTTCTGAGGCTTCCAGCTGGGTACAAGTTTTGATTCAAATGATGTTTCACTGACAGATACCGCCATCTTCATCAGAGATGATGCCTAGGCACGTCTAGTCCGCTGTAACATATACTCAATTCCTACTGTCTGTCCCTTCTGATTGGTTAGTCCTCAACCAATCAGGTTTCCGCTGTGCCACCTTGTTTAATATCACATTCCAGTTGTTACTTAGAGTGAGACTTTTGTCTTTGTTAAAATTCTTCTCCAGTCCTATTTCAATGACTCCTTCACCAGATGATCCCAAAATCCATTGTTTTGTGCCATTAAAGTCAATCCTGTGGTCATTCCACATGCAATGTTTGGCTACTGCTGATTTCTGCATTTAAGCCAAATAGATACATCTGTGCTCCTTGATGCAGGATTCCACCATGTGCCCTGTTTGGCCAATATATGCTGCACTGTATTCTCAGGGAATCCTGTAAATGCCAGCAGTCCTGCATCCTGGGTCATTTTTGACCTGCGTTAGTTGGAATTTGAGCTTCCTTATTGGGTTGTGGATGGCCTTAATCTGGTATTTCTTCAGAATCCTGGCAATCCTTCCAGAAATCGTGGAAATATTGGGAAGACAGGCGGTAATGATGAGTTTCTCCTCGTTGTTAAGTCTCCTGGTTTTTCTGTTGGTTCTTCTAAGGGCCCAATTGATTTCCTTCACTGTGTAGCTATTCAGTTGGAACATCGTGTGTAATCATCTTATTTCCTCATGGAGAATTCAGTTCCGCAGTAGTTTTCGCTCAGTTAATCAAGATAGGAAGAACTGCTGTACATTGGGAGGCATGGTGGTGACTGAAGTTGTTGAGGTATAAATCTATGTGATTGGGCATCTGATAGATGTCCTGCACCAAGGCTACCTCCAGTTTCCATCATATTAGAATGCCCAGGAACAGGAGGCAACCATTCTTCCCCATCTCCATCACAAATTGAATGTTTGGATATATGCTGTTCAAATGGTCGTGGAACTGTTGGAGTGCCTGGAGTCCATGAGGCCGCACTACGAAGGTGTCATTAACTGTTCTGAAGCATAAGGGCGATGAGGTCACTGCCTTTTCGTCAAAGTCCAGATAAGTGTGAAGTTGTTCATTTCCGTAGGCCAACTTTGAAGACAGAATATAATACTAATGTTAAGTGTGGAAGATCAGTGAGATCTTGGGGTCCATGTCCATAGGACACTCAAAGCTGCTGCACAGGTTGACATTGTTGTTAGAAGGCTTTTCATCAGCCGAGGAATTGAATTCAAGATCCATGAGGTAACGTTACAGTTATTTAAGACCTTAGTTGGACCCTACTTGGAGTACTGTGTTCAGTTCTAGTCACCTCATTACAGGAAGGATGTGGATGCCATAGAGAAAGTGCAGAGGGGATTTACAAGGATGTTGCCTGAATTGTAGAGAACTTCCTTATGAGAATAGGTTGAGTGAACATGGGCTTTTTTCCTTGGAGCAATGAAGAATGAGAGGTGATCTGATAGAGGTGTATAAGATGATGAGAGGCATTGATTGTGTGGATAGCCAGAGGCTTTTTCCTAGGGCTGAAATGGCTAATACAAGGGGGCGTAGATTTATGTTTTAGAAGTAGGTACAAGGGGGATGTCAGAGGTAAGTTTTTCACACAGAGTGATGGGTGCATGGAATGAACTACCAGTGAAGATTGTAGAGGTGGATACAATAGGGTCTTTTAGGAGCCTCTTAGAAAGGTACATGGAGCTCAGAAAAACAGAGGGCTATGCAGTAGGCAAATTCTAGAATAGGTTGCATGGTCAGCACAGCGTTGTGGGCCAAAGAGCCTGTAATGAGCTGTAGATTTTCTATGTTCTATGAAACCCCAGAATATTGAGCTGAAATTCAGTATTTAATTTGTCTATCTCTGACACCTCCCTCCCTTTTCTCAATCTCTGGAGACAAGCTGTCAACTGACACCTTTTATAAATCAAGTGGTTCCCATGGTTATCTCGATATATCTTTTCCTGCCCTAACTGCTGTAAAAACACTTTCCCTTTTCTCAGTTTCTTCGCCTCTGCTCCATCTGTTCCTCGGATGTGGCTTTCCATTCCAGGGTGTCAGAGGTGTCTTCCTCCTTTTTTTTAATGGGGTTTCCCTCCCTGTACTATTGAGACTGCAGTCAGCTGTATCTCCTCCATTTCCAGTATATCTGTGTTTGCCCCATCTTCCCACCACCTTACTAGTGATAAGGGTCCCTCTTGTCCTTGCTGACCACTCCATCAGCCTCCATATTCAAAACATTATCCTCAGCAACTTCAGCCATCTTCAAAGGGATCCTACCACTAAACCAATCTTTACTGCCCCCCCCCCCCAACAGCTTTCCGCAGGGATTGGTCCCTCTGCAATTCCCTTGACCATTCATCTCTCCCCACTAACCTCCCTGCATGTGACCTAAGTGCTACTCCTGCCCATATGTCACCTCTCTTCCCTCCATTCAGGGTCCCAAACAATCCTTCCAAGTGAGACAACACATCTCTTGTGAATATGCTGGGGTCATCTATTGTGTCTTGGTGTTCCCAGTGTGGCCTCACAACACTGGTGAGACCTGTTGTAAACTGGGGAGCTGCTTTTGTTGAGCACCTCCACACCATCTACCACAAGCTCTGAAAATTTAATGAATTACTTTTGAAATGTTGTAATTTGGGCATGCAGTCAACAGTTGCTTTGCAAGTGGAAAGTTCCCCCAGATCAGCATCGGACATTCTGAAGACTATTTGAGCTTACATTCAAGTGTCTTAAGCCATTTTATTACTCAATCAGGGCTATTGTGAACTACAGCACAGCTGCACCAAAAATAAAATCTATGATTTGGCTCTGTTTTGGGGAGCTAAATTAAATGGAGAAATGTAATACAAACATGAGAAAATCTACAGATACCAAAAATCAAAAACATCACACAAAATGCAAGAGGACCTCAGCTGGCCAGGCAGCATCTGTGAAAAAGAGTAAACAGTCGGCGTCATGGGCCAAGATCTTTCATCAGGAAGAGTTCGGATGAAGGGTCTTGACTCAAAACGTTGACTGTTTACTCTTTTCTATAGAACCTGTCTGACCTGTTGAGTTCCTCCAGCATTTTATGTGAATTGCTTTGGAGAAATGTAATAAATCTCTTCTGTTACTTATCCTTTTAGCTACCTTAAGTTTTGTGTTAACGTCTTCATCTATTGTTGTTTTACTTATTTAAACTTCCTATTTCTCCACTTAAAAATATTGTCTGGTTACTCATTTCAGTATTCTTCAAATCTGCATCTTTGGTTGTATTTCGTTGTGGCTTGGCAACACTTTTTATTTGATCCTACTGATGTGAATTGCCTTGAGGTGTTGCTGCTTTTTACAGGTGCTGTATAAATAGAATTTGATGCAGTTCCCTTTTACCTTGGAGACCGGTTGAAATCCAGCTTAGACTGGTGAGGTGCCGGTCACCTTATGAGAGTTGGCTGTGATTTATTATATGAAATGAGCTAGGGCATTAAAGCCTTCTCATTCTTGATGTTTCCATATCTTGTGGTGATTTTTTTGAGCTTGCTGTTTGTTCATAGGAGGGTTGCACTTTTTACTTTTAGTAATGAGTGGTGTTCTGTATTTAAGTATTTGCACTTTTTGTTTGTTATTTGTTGCATTCTAGAATGAAGGACAGTTTAAAAAAAATGAACCAATGTTAATCTTTATATTTCATGACAACTGCATATGAAAGTTGGACAGACTATCAAACTTCTATTGTTACTAGAAGGCAAAGTGAATTGACAAATGAATCGAAGAAAGAAGTATTGCTTAAATCATCTCTTTATGTAATTTCCTGTGTTTCGGAGTAGTGTGATCATTTGAATAGTTCGCTGATAGAATCCACAACCATCCATGTCTCATCCCTCTACAGTCTTTTAATTCCAATGTTTTTACTTTCCTCAGTCTTAAATATTATACTGTTTGCAATTTTCTTTTGCCTCAAATCTGTTTCACAAGTTCCTTCCATTTCAATGGTAATTTATATTTCTATTCAGTTGTCTTGTGCTCTATACCTTATTGATCTCCTTTTCAACATCCACTTTTTGTAGCTGCTTTCAACCCAAACGTTACTGCCTTTTTTATGGCCATATTGTGGTGTTGCATTAAGATTTAATTTTGTAATTCATTTGTATTCTGTTGTGATGAATAGCTATGATTTTTTTTTTGGAATTTTATGCCTGTCAGCCAAACTAATCCTTTTTTTTAATGAAAAAACAGTTATAAGAAGACTCAAGCAACACTTTCCACTGCTGGATCGAAGACCTCCAGTGCCATTTCCAGTGTTGGATCAGTTCTTAGCAGGACGCTGGGAGAAATTAAGTAAGTTTGCTTTTGAGGTACTTGTACTTTAAAATTTTGCTATGCAGGCATGAAATCAAATAATGAACCTTAGAATTATGCTTTTATTTAATTCTGTCACTATCAGAAATGAATCTTGAATCACCTTTAATTGCATTTAGCATTTTTCTCACTTTGAACTTTGTGAAATCCATCTTGCAGAAAAAAGTCAGTCTGCCTCTATTACATTGGAGTAAATAATGGAGCTGCAAGAATATTAGTATTCTACCAATCTATCATCACTTGGCTTGCTTACTCAATGCAATTTGCAAATCTAATGTTTAAATAGGAAAGGCAATGCAAAGTACCAGCACTCTTGATTATTGCAGTTCCAATCTCTTGAAAATGTGTTCACTTAAGTACCTATGAAAAGTCATCCTGAGCTTGGTATGTTGATATTTATGTTTAGTTTACTGTGTGGCTGCAAAACTAATTTTAAGAGCTTCTAAAATTGAACATTATTTTGTAGTTGTTCATGTTTTAATATTTATTACTGTGTACTCTTAGTATTTGAGAGCAATCTTGGTGTGACTCCATAGTTTTATCATCTGTTCTTGTTGGAACTTGTACCCTGTGGATATTTTTATATTTAAAGCTGACTGGCTGAAAACGCAGTGATGGTCAAGGAATTGGATGTAAAGATTTAACTTGATTATACTACTTCCATAGTTTCAGAACAGACATTGGAAGTGCAAAATATTCAAGATAATTGGTTGACATTTATTTTTCACTATTCATGCTAGGTGGATTTCTGAGACATTTTCTTAAATGTCAGTAGAACTGACCTTGCTTTAATTTAATGTTTAGAGCTGTCAAATGTTGCATGTAAGTTCTCTACATTTTTTAATCTAACATCAGCTTCATTTTGCTATGAACTAGCTAATCAAGAAAGTAATCTACTGTGCAGTCTCTCGCTTTATTTATATGAAACTATACTGCTGGACCAAGGTACAGAATATTTGTAGTGAAATGTAAAATTTATATTGATAGGTAAGTATAACTTACCTACCTTCACATAAGTTATTCCCTTCACATCACAAAATTAACGGCATGAACATCTGGTTTAATTGCAGCCAATCACAATCATAATAGCTGAACTTGACAAAGTTAACTTTACACTTTTTTCATCTTAGATAAAGTGATTAACATTTGTTCAATTAACCTGATGTTTTTCTTACCAACTGTTAAAAATGCTCAAATAGATGTTGGGCAGTATGAATTGATTATGCAGGTGTTAGTGTAGTAATGGCACAGTAAATTTTATACCAGCTAAATTAATATTTTTAATTAAAAATTAAGTATTTTTCAATTTTTTGGGATCTTTTTCCTTGTTCCTATTGTAAGGTGCTAAGTAGAGTATTTTATTTTTTAGGTCTGATAGTATTTCAGCATCCTTCAGATTGTATGCCAGAGGCTTATTCTCACTGCCACTGGCTCTCAAACTCTGCAAGTGTTGCTGAAACATGTTTTTTCTTCTCTTCTTCTCAGGCCTTGCTCTAACACACACCTAAAATACAATCCTTACATTGAAAATCTGCCAGTCTTTTTTTGAGTAATTTTTGAATCTCAGGCACAGGCTTCTAGAAAGTTGTTTTTTTAAGAAAGAGAAGTTCCAGGCATTTGAACAGTGTATCATGCTGTGATTTTCTAAACTATTCTGCATGCTTATATTGCAGTGTGTGCTGAGTTGCATGTTAAAGAAACGTTGCTTTTACATTTATTGAATTTTGTTTGGAAGTAGACAGTTGCATGTAGCTTTTTTTGCGTAGTTTGAATGTGCTAATCCTCCATTTTTATTTTTGTTGTTAAATCAACATTTACTCTTTAGGCATATTTAAAAACCATAATGTTGAACTTTTCAGAGACATAAAAAGTGATGTTTTATGTTTAAAATGTTATGACGATTGAGAGCTTTCTCAGAAACAGCTAAGATATATTGCTGAATGCATATTAGAAAGCTGTGAAATATTAGCTTACCATTTTGCATAAAGTATTTATATAGATCTTAACTTTCAAGTTTTTATTGCTGAATGTGAGATTGAGTGGAAGGAATCTATTTGAAACTAGCTTGGAAGTTTGATGTTTAAATGCTGCATTGTTCTAAAACTGGATAAAAGACATGGATATACGTCAATCAGAGAAGCAGCTTCTTCAAGGAGGACTTTTCTAGAAAATATGTGCCTGTGAGTTAAAAATTGAATAGCATAAAAAAGGGCATTTGCTAGAAATCTTGTTTTTCCCTCTATTATCCTCTTCAGATTAAGGGTTATTGACTTGCAGCATTTAAGGTTCTCTTTCTCTACAGATGTGCATGGCTAAATTGCTCATTACTTTTATATGGCCGAGGAAGCTATTTGGCCTTTTGAGTCTTCACCAGCTGACAGATCAGTCTTATCAAATAGATTCCTCTAACTTATTTCCCTGTAACCTGATTTGTCCCTTACCTTCTCAAGTCCTCCCTGCTCCTCCTACCATCGACTTAACAATATACAGAGATAATATATGCTGTGAACAGTTAAGCTACCAACCTGCGTCTTTAGGATGTGGAAGGGAATTGAAGCACCTGGAGGAAGTTGATTACAGATATGTGAACTCCATGCAAACAACACTGGGTTCTTGCTACAGTAAGGAAGCAATGCTGTGCTGTGACACTGAGCCACCCCAGCAAACTCATGCTTTACTGTGATATTGAATCTTTTACGTTAGTGAGGACAGGGTCAAAGCACTCACTATTCATCTGTGTCCTTTGCTTCAAGATCATGTGATTTAGACTCCTCTTTCAAATTGCAGCAATTACAGCTATGTCTCTTATGCATTTTTCAAATTTTTGAGTTGCTGCCATGAATTTTTAATAAACATATTTTCCCTTAATTCCTGCACTTCGTCAAATTCCATTCTTTACACAGGTTCTGCTAAATAATTTTAATTATTTTGCTCTTAAGCAAAACATTTCAATTTATTCTTCTTCCTCTAAATTGATTGCTTGTATCTGTTGTAGAGCAGTCTTACAAATGGCTTGTTTGTGTTATGTACAGAATAAAAAATACTGATTAATGAGCAGGAGTTATGACACCTTGAAATGACACTGAGCATCAGTCATCATTTGAGTGATAGTTTGCTTCTGTTGTTCTTCCGTCATGCAAGTTAGTGATACTATTGGCCTGAATTATTTCTCTTCTGGCTGACCTCTTTCCTTTGTTATTGGCTTATTTCAGGTCTCACCCTTTATCTCAGTCCTTTAGGTAAGATAAATGTGTAGCCATTTCTGGGTGAAAACATCGTTGAAAATACAATGTTTTTTTTGTTTGTAAAATGGTGGAATTGTTTGTCAGATTTCTTAATTTGTCAAATTCATAGTGCCCTTGCGCAGTAACTGTGGTTATGTGAATTGGTGTTTAATAAACTTGTGGCAGGAAATGAATTATGAGAGTTTAATTTCACACAAAATATGAACTCTTTCAGTACTTTCTTAGTTTTTCCTACTTAACAGTTGATCTGTTTTCTGAACGTAATTCACTTGGCTTTGATCTACAGTATATTCCAGGTTGAACTTTTTTTTAAAAAAAAGTAATTCCTATTCTTAACATGACTATCCAGCATATTTTAGGAGTGTTTCACATTTCCAGTTCTTGTAATATTTTACTGGTGAAAAGGTTAAGTTGCAATGTTGATGAGCTGGATTGTCCTCTGACTTCTGGACTATGCATTCACCTTCTATTGAATTCCTGAAGACTTTTGTGATTACACAGCTCCATGGGCTGTAACAGCTGTTCTGAGGCAGACTGTGAGCAGTATAATTGCTTTGAGTTGCCCTGTGGTTTTCTGATAGTCTATGTTGTCTCTACTGGTCAGACATTTGGGAACAAGGAAAATACACTTGATTTTTTAAGGTAGATTTTAGTTAATTGAGAAATGTTATTTTAATTGTAATTATTTTAATTTAATCCTGTACTGAGTACAGGATTAATGGTCAGTTACTTAAGAGTGTGGATGAACAAAGGGACCTTGGGGGTTCAAATCCATACATCCCTTAAGGTTGCTGCACAGGTTGATAGGGTAGTTAAGGAGGCCTATGGGATGCTAGGCTTCATTAACAGGGGGATTGAGTTCAAGAGTAGAGAGGTCATGTTGCAACTCTGCAAATCTCTGGTGACACCGCACTTAGAGTATTGTGTTTAATTCTGGTCACCTCATTTTAGGAAGGATGTGGAAGCTATGGAGAGGGTGCAGAGGAGATTTACCAGGATGTTGCCTGGATTGGAAAACAAGTCATGTGAAGCAAGGTTAGCAGAGCTGGGACTTTTCTCTTTGGAGCAGAGAAGAATGAGAGGGGACTTGATAGAGGTCTACAAGATTATGAGAGGCATAGATAGGGTGGATAGTCAGTACCTATTTCCCAGGGCACCAATAACAAACACCAGAGGGCATATGTACAAAATTAGGGGAGGGAAGTTTAGGGGAGACATCAGGGATAAGTTTTTTTACACAGAGGGTTGTGGGTGCCTGGAATGACTTGCCAGGGATGGTGGTGGAGGCTAAAACATTAGGGGTATTTAAGAGCCTCTTGGACAGGCACATGGATGAAAGAAAAGTGTGGGTTTAGTACTTTTTTTAAGGATTATATGGGTCAGCACAACATGGAGGGCTGAAGGGCCTTACTGTGTTGTAGTGTTCTATGGTTCTAATTGATCAAAAACAGAATTTATCTTTTACTGAAGATACTTGGCTTTCAGATTTATGGAATGCGGGATTATAAAAGGAGGAATAAGACTGATGGGAACAATGAGAATTGCCATAAATCAGATGGACAGAATGTACTTGTCAGTTGTCATTAATGGAGCATTACTAGACTCACCGCTCCATGGCTGAGATGAAACAGAGGTGCCAATCACAATGCATATCATGCACTTTTGTTCAGGTCGCAATCTGGGACAAGAGCTGTGCTAGGACCTGACTTCTAGCACGTTTTGTATTCTATATTTGAGTTGTGTTGACATTGTGTACTTGGCTCTGTAGACCTGGCTAGCCATTGGCACAATTCAGCCTAATGTGCTTCCTTATTCCATATTTCCCCAGCCCTTGCTTAAGTTTCTATTCTGCTCAACTCTTGTCACTTTAAGTATCTTGCTTACAACATTCTTCAGTACTTTCAAATTGAGGTCCTTTATCCTTATGCTGCCAAATGAAGAACCGGGTGATTTCTTGTATGAGAAAATCTTCTGACACTTTCGCATATGCTCAAATGGTGATTGTGTTTGGACCCAGGGAATAGTGAAGGTAGTACTGCACTGTTAAATTTATGATAAAGCAGAATCAAGCATCTCTCCTTCCAGACCCAGCTTCTGCCATGTGGTTCCTTGTACTATATATTCAATGGTGACTTTAAATGCATATACTGTGTTTTAAGTCCTGTTTTCTGAACAAATTGAAGAGTCTAAGGGATGATATATTTCCTAATGTTGGTCTACCAAGAAGCTTTGGTGCAGAACCTGATTCGTATGGCATTAGGCATAATCATGCATCGGGGTTATTATTTAAAAACCCGTGTAAGTATTATAATTAGTTTTTAAACTTTTTGTTTGCAACTTCTTGTTTGTATAGTTTTAACAATAGTCATAAATTTGCTGTTCAGTGTTTGTTGTCATGAGAAACTGATACTTAACTATGATCTTTGACCATTTTTCATGCCCATTGGGTTACCATTACTTTTAATAACTTGGAGTACTTGTTCTTTCTTAATGCTTCCGAGTAGCAGTTATTCCATACGTCATTCAATAAGCATGCCTGCTATGAGGTAATTACACTATTTTGAACTTATTTTCCTTCATGATGTTACTCTGTTCTTGTACTTGCTTACTCAGGAGTTTGCCATTTCATGTTCCCTACATACTTCTAAGTTTTTGTGCTGCAAAGCTGGTCCTATTTTATTGCAGTCGTGTTAGATGTAGTCATTCTAGTAACTGATTAAAGGGCAAAGTCTTTAATCATCAACGGTGAATTTTAAAGGTTTGCTGAATTATGATGCAGTCAGCTATTTTCTCTTGTTTTTACTTTCAGGGAATCGCCTACCTTCAAATCATTTGAAGAAAGTGTTGGAAATCTAAAGGTATGTTGTGAAATTCAAACAGCCATCCCTTTTTTTTTGAAACATTGATCATTGGAGACCAATCCCATTTTACGAAATATGTAGTTACACCTGTAGCAATTTTACTTTTTTCAGTGTAGGAAAAGTAATTGTCATGCAAGAAACTCATCACCAAATCGTGGATTCTAATTTAACATGTGGCCCTGATGACATTTAATGAACGTTTCAGTGAAGTGTTAGATGAGTTTTCAGTCATTGTCAAATCGAGCTAAGAACAAATTGTGAAGTGGTTGCGCCGATGCATTAAATGTTAAGTGACAGTGATGGCCAGGGGGTAATTTTTAAATACACCACAAATTTATAGAGACTATATAAACCAAATTTAGGAATTCCTGGGTTTTTTAAACAATATTTGATTTCATTAATTGAAAGTAGCTACAAATACCAACCTTTTTGGGGGGATTTTTATCCTTTATTTTAGTTACTGAAATTACTAAGCTATTCCTTTGCCAAGTTGAAATGTGAATAGCTGAAGTACTTTAGAAGGGACTCCCATTACCAGTTTTTTTATTTTGAAGTGTAGATAATCTAAGTACCACATTCAAGACTTGCTGTTTAAAATGTTTAGTATTGTACTGACACTCTATATCTAAATGTTAGTTTTATATGTTGCATTAAGTTTATAATGTTTGTTCTCTACTAACTTGGGTATAAGCATTGTCATGCTTCTTACAGCCATCTCAAAGATTATTTTTCTATTCAAGGTTAACCTGTTATGCAGTCATACTTACAATTGACTACTTGTATTATTCCTAAAATGTGGAACCTGCATGATCCAAATCATATGTACTTTGTGTTTTTGCATTGCTATTTTGAACTTCCTAATAACTCAGATTCGTACGTATCTGCTGTGTTGCTGTCATATTTAGAGGGTGTATCTTTCCTTTAATTTTGTATTTATAGTCAGTCCACGACGATATTACTGACAAACTTTAAGCAGATATTTTACTGAGATGTGCAGTAGCAGAGCTTCTGGCTGAAGAGCGATGGTGTAAAGTGGAGACTTGATCTCTGTTGTTCTGGTTTTAAGCATGCTGGATGATTCTGAGAAATTAATACTTTTTTGAATAAATGAGGAAAAACTGAAATATGAACTCAAGTAGAATTTGTGGAATTCTGAACATTGCATTTTCTGCTGCTTCTGGCTGGAAAACTAAATGGCTATTGGTTAGCATCAAAAGGGGAGGTGATATCAAATAGACATGAATAGGAGAATGTTTCATTTTTAATTTGTATTAATAAAAACATTTTAGTATTTACCAAATGGAGGCTTAATGTGTAAACATAGAAACATAGAAAATAGGTGTAGGAGTAGGCCATTCGGCCCTTCAAGCCTGCACTGCCATTCAGTATGATCATGGCTGATCATCCAACTCAGAACCCTTTACCTGCTTTCTCTCCGTACCCCCGATCCCTTTAGCCACAAGGGCCGTATCTAACTTCCTCTTAAATATAGCCAATGAGCCGGCCTCAACTGTTAACCGGTGGCAGAGAATTCCACAGATTCACCACTCTTGTGTGAAGAAGTTTTTCCTCATCTCGGTCCTAAAAGGCTTCCCCTTTATCCTTAAACTGTGACCCCTCATTCTGGACTTCCTCAACATCGGAAACAATCTTCCTGCATCTAGCCCAGGGGTGGGCAAACTTTTTCACTTGTGGGCAACAAAGGGTTCTAAAATTTTGACAGGGGGGCTGGACCAGGAGCAGATGGATGGAGTGTTTTGGTAATACACCTCATAAGAGAAAATAAAATATCATGGGATATGTAGAAAACATGTGCTTTAATTTCAATTGAAAATGAACAAATGCATTAAAACAAAATATCTGTCTTTGAAGTCCCATGGTATTTAGCTATTTATTGAAATGACTTTTAAAACACTGAAAATTAAATGAATAAAATACAGCTTTTTTTAATAGTAACAGTTATTATTTTAAAGCACTGAAAATTCTGTTATCCTTCAAGATATTATCATCATCGCTCTCCACCTGACTGTCTTTATTTCAAAAACTGTAGGAGATGCAGGTCTACTTGTCCTGCTCCTTCTTATTCAATTGTCCCCTGTGCCAAAACTCAACAATGACCAGCACAAGGACAGAACAGTGACAGCACGCCAGTATGCGGAGCGCGTTATTTGATCTGGAGCGCATTTTTTATTTTGAGAACATACGTGCACCTGTGCACTACTCATGTCCATCACTTAACAGAAATGACATGTAACATGTAAGGCTTATTGAAAAGAAAATTTCAAATGCATTTTTTACATAACACAACGAAGAAACTTATTTTTAATTTCAGTGGGAACAGTGTTGTTGGTCTCCCTTTTTAGCCAGCGCATCAAAGTCTGGATTTAGTTTTGTTGTGGTGATTCTCAGGATGGATCTGAGGTGTTGGTCAGTTAACTTGGATCTGTGGCTGGCTTTGTTGATGTTCATGACACTGAACGCCTGTTCACACAAATAGGTCGAGCTGAACAAAGAGTAAAGCGCAAATGTGGAGTAATACGCTGCACCTCAACAAAGGTCAATGTATATAGAGTGCGTCATCTATTGGGAAAACACCAGAATTGCGGGGAGAAAACGTTAACAAGGTTTATTAATATAATTTCATCAAGTTCTGCGGGCCGGATTAAAAAGCTTAATGGGCCACATATGGCCCCCGGGCCGTAGTTTGCCCATGCCTGATCTAACCTGTCCAATCCATTTGGAATTTTATACATTTCAATAAGATACCCCTCAATCTTCTAAATTCCAGTGAGTATAAGCCTAGTCGATCCAGTCTTTCTTCATATGAAAGTCCTGCCATCCCAGGAATCAATCTGGTGAACCTTCTCTATACTCCCTCTATGGCAAGAATGTCTTTCCTCAGATTAGGGGACCAAAACTGCACACAGTATTCTAGGTGCGGTCTCATCAAGGCCTTGTACAACTGCAGTAGAATCTCCCTGCTCCTGTACTCAAATCCTTTTGCTATGAATGCCAACATACCATTTGCCTTTTTCACCGCCTGCTGTACCTGCATGCCCACCTTCAATGACTGGTGTAAAATGACACCCAGGTCTCGTTGCATCTCCCCTTTTCCTGATCAGCCACTGTTCAGATAATAATCTGTTTTCCTGTTCTTGCCACCAAAGTGGATAACCTCACATTTATCCAAATTAAATTTCATCTGCCATGAATTTGCTCACTCACCTAACCTATCCAAGTCACCCCGCATCCTCTTAGCATCCTCCTCACGGCTAACACCGCCACCCAGCTTCGTGTCATCCGCAAACTTGGAGATGCTGCATTGAATTCCCTCGTCTAAATCATTAATATATGTTGTAAACAACTGGGGTCCCAACACTGAGCCTTGCGGTACCCAACGAGTCACTGCCTGCCATTCTGAAAAGGTCCTATTTACTCCCACTGTTTGCTTCCTGTCTGCTAACCAATTCTCTATCCACATCAATACCATACCCCCAAAACTGTGCGCCTTAAGTTTACACACTAATCTCCTGTGTGGGACCTTGTCAAAAGCCTTTTGAAAATCTAAATATACCACATCCACTGGCTCTCCCCTATCTTCTCTACTAGTTACATCTTCAAAAAATTCTATAAGATTCGTCAGACATGATTTTCCTTTCACAAATCCATGCTGACTTTGTCCGATGATTTCACCTCTTTCCAAATGTGCTGTTATCACATCTTTGATAACCGCTGGCATTTTCCCCACCACCGATATCAGACTAACTGGTCTATAATTCCCCGATTTCTCTCTCGCTCCTTTTTTTAAAAAGTGGCGTTACATTAGCCACCCTCCAATCCTTAGCAACTAATCCAGAATCTAAGGAGTTTTGAAAAATTATCACTAATGCATCCACTATTTCTTGGGCAACTTCCTTAAGCACTCTGGGATGCAGACCATCTGGCCCTGGGGATTTATCTGCCTTTAATCCCTTCAATTTACCTAACGCCACTTCCCTACTAACACGTATTTCCCTCAGTTCTTCCATCTCACTAGACCAGGGGTCAGCAACCTTTACCACTGAAAGAGCCACTTGGACCCGTTTCCCACAGAAAAGAAAACACTGGGAGCCGCAAAACCTGTTTGACATTTAAAATGAAATAACACTGCATACAACGTTTTGTTTTGCCTTTATGCTATGTATAAACAAACTATAATGTGTTGCATTTATGAAATTGATGAGCTCCTGCAGAGAAAACGAAATTACATTTCTGCATGCAACAAAAACATTTTGAACTCCGAAAATAAGATGTTGGGTTGAAGGTTACTTTTAAGTAAAATACTCAACGTCTATTTGAGTCCTTCTTGTGTTTATGAAAAACGCTAAACTTAAATTTGCCGCCAGCAGCAAACCAAAAATAACGTCAGCCAGCTGTCAACCTGAAAAATAAAAGGACTATTTCACTGAACAATGAAAACATATGAATATACGTAAAATAATAGGCAATTAAAATATTTATCATACTTGTCAGGTTGACTCACACCTGACAATGCAGTCGTATTCGGTAGGGATGGATCGATGCTTAGGGGAGTGACCGGGAAGGATAATGTGTTTTTTTCCTCTCTGAACTCACAGAAGCGTTTCCCAAACGATGTTTGCATTGCGATGATTGCAGAATGTAAATACTCCGAATTTATCATGTCGTGACCTTGTTTGAACTCTCTCAAATTGGGGAAGTGAGACAATGTGCCTTTCTGTAAATCTCTGGCAAGCACTGTCAACTTGCGCTCGAATGCCAAAACATCCTCCAACATGTGTAGGGCTGTAAGTCCTTACCCCTGAAGAGCTGTTTTCAGTGTGTTCAGGTGCGCTGTCATGTCTACCATGAAGTGTAGCTTTTCCAGCCACTCTGGCTGTTCCAGCTCAGGAAAGGTGAGCCCTTTGCTGCCCAGGAAAGTTTTCACTTCTTCCAGACACGCGACAAAGCATTTCAGCACCTCCCCTCTGGACAGCCAGCGATAAAAACACGTTGTAGCGGTGTGCTCACGCAGTCAGTAAACTGCAGTCGAATAACTTTATTCGAACTAAACAGCCTTGCTTTTAAGCCTCCCTCAACCCAGCCCCCATGGACGCAGATGCTGCAAAAGACGCGTACTCACAAACCCCCGTAGGCTATCTCCCTTAGCCGGAATGCTGGCTAATTGTGAGCCGTTTCGGATGTGCCAGGAAATGTGTCGCCACACTTAGATTGTACAAGATCACCATAATCTTCAAATTTAGAATTACATTTCAAAAGCTAACAAACTAACATAAAATACATTTTAATTAAATACTGACCAATTATTTCCCAAAGCCACAGGGAGCCGCAGCACAGAGGTGAAAGAGCCACAAATGGCTCGGGAGCCGTGGGTTGCCGACCCCCGCACTAGACCCTCGGTCCCTTACTATTTCTGGAAGATTATTTATGTCCTCCTTAGTGAAGACAGAACCAAAGTATTTATTCAATTGGTCTGCCATGTCTTTGTTCCCTATGATCAATTCACCTGTTTCTGACTGTAAAGGACCTACATTTGTCTTGACCAATCTTTTTCTTTTCACGTATCTATAAAAGCTTTTACAGTCAGTTTTTATGTTCCCTGCCAGCTTTCTCTCATAATCTTTTTTTCCCTTTCCTAATTAAGCCCTTTGTCCTCCTCTGCTGGTCTCTGAATTTCTCCCAGTCCGCAGGTGTACCACTTTTTTTTGCTAATTTATATGTTTCTTCTTTGGACTTGATAACTATCCCTAATTTCCCTTGTCAGCTACGGGTGCACTACCTTCCCTGGTTTATTCTTTTGCCAAACTGGGATGAACAATTGTAGTTCATCCATGCGATCTTTAAATGTTTGCCATTGCATATCCACCGTCAACCCTTTAAGTATCATTTGCCAGTCTATCTTAGCTAATTCACGTCTCATACCTTCAAAGTTACCTTTCTTTAAGTTCAAAACCTTTGTTTCTGACTACTATGTCACTCTCCATCTTAATGGTCACTCCATATTATGGTCACTCTTACCCAAGGGGCCTCGCACAACAAGATTGCTAACTAACCCTTCCTCATTGCTCAATAACCAATCTAGAATGGCCTGCTCTCTAGTTGGTTCCTCGACATGTTGGTTCAGAAAACCGTCCCGCATACATTCCAAGAAATCCTCTTCCTTAGCACCCTTACCAATTTGGTTCACCTAATCCATAAGTAGATTGAAGTCACCCATTATAACTACTGTTCCTTTATTGCACGCATTTCTAATTTCCTGTTTAATCCCATCCCCAACCTCACTACTACTGTTAGGTGGCCTGTACACAACTCCCACCAGTGTTTTCTGCCCCTTAGTGTTATGCAGCTCTACCCTTATCAATTCCACATCCTCCAGGCTAATGTCCTTCCTTTCTATTGCGTTAATCTCCTCTCTAACCAGCAATGCTACCCCACCTCCTTTTCTTTCCTGTCTATCCCTCCTGAATATTGAACCTCTCTGGATGTTGAGCTCCCATCCTTGGTCACCTTGGAGCCATGTCTCTGTGATCCCAACTATATCATATTCATTAATAACTGTCTGCACATTTAATTCATCCACCTTGTTATGAATGCTCCTCGCATTGACACACAGAGCCTTCAGGCTTGTTTTTACAACACTCTTAGCCCTTATACAATTATGTTGAAAAGTGGCCCTTTTTGATTTTTGCCCTGGATTTGCCTGCCTGCCACTTTTACTTTTCACCTTACTACTTTTTGCTTCTACCCTCATTTTACACCCCTCTATCTCTCTGCACTTGTTCCCATCCCCCTGCCACATTAGTTTAAAGCCTCCTCAACAGCAGTAGCAAATGCTCCCCCTAGGACATTGGTTCCAGTCCAGCCCAGGTGCAGACCGTCCTTTTTATACCAGTCCCACCTCCCCCAGAACTGGTTCCAATGCTCCAGAAATTTGAATCCCTCTCCTTTGCACCATTTTCAAGCCACGTATTCATCTGAAATATCCTCCTATTTCTACTCTGACTAGCACGTGGCTCTGGTATTAATCCAGAGATTATTACCTTTGTGGTCCTACTTTTTAGTTTATCTCTTAACTCCCTAAATTCACCTTGTAGGACCTCATCCCGGTTTTTACCTATATCGTTGGTATCTATGTGCACCACAACCACTGGCTGTTCACCCTCCCATTCCAGAATGTCCTGCAGCCGCTCAGAGACATCCTTGATCCTTGCACCAAGGAGGCAACATACCATCCTAGAGTCTCATTTGCAGCTGCAGAAATGCCTATCTATTCCCCTTACAATCAAATCCCCTAGCACTATAGCTCTCCCACTCCTTTTCCTTCCCTCCTGTGCCGCAGAGCCACCCATGGTGCAATGAACTCGGCTGCTGCTGCTGCCTTCCCCTGATGAGACATCTCGCCCAACAGTATCCAAAACAGTATATCTGTTTAGGAGGGAGATGACCTCAGGGGACTCCTACGCTGCCTGCCTATTGCTACGCTGTCTAGTGGCCACCCCTTCCCTTTCTGCCTGTGTAGCCTTTACGTACGGTGTGGCCAACTCACTGAACGTGCTATTCACGACTTTCTCAGCATCGCAGATGCTCCAGTATGAATCCAACCGCAGCTCCAGACGCTCAATGAGGTCTGCCAGAAGCTGCAGTTGGACACACTTCCTGCACGCATGGTCGTCAGGGACACTGGACATATCCCTGATTTCCCACATGCTGCAGGATGAACAAACCACGGGGCGGATCTCAGCTGCCATGACATACCCAATACTTGCCTCAACTTTTGAAACTTTCTCCTTTGAAAGGAACTTACCCGGCCTGACCTCACTTGAAGTGAAGCTCATCCTCAGCGTCTTCTCGTCAAAGCCTCAAATCTCCACTCCTTCACTGGCTGCTTTCCACATGGCCGCTTTGTACATAAGAACAGTTTGATTATAACCAGAGTTGGGTATTCCTTGACAGAAAGGAACAGTTTAAAGAACAAGATTTACTTTGTACTTATGGTTTTTAGCTATATTGCAAAGTTTTGTTCAAAGGCTATTTTCATTGCACACTATATGAATAATACAAACCCCATTTTCAGAAGAGTTGGGATATTTTCCAAATTGCAATAAAAACAAAAATCTGTGATAATGTTAATTCACATGAACCTTTACTTAACTGACAAAAGTACAAAGAAAAGATTTTCAATAGTTTTACTGACCAACTTAATTGTATTTTGTAAATATACACAAATTTAGAATTTGATGGCTTCAACACACTCAACAAAAGTTGGGACAGAGTTAAAATAAGATTGAAAAGTGCACAGAATATTCAAGTAACACCGGTTTGGAAGACTCCACATTAAGCAGGCTAATTGGTAGCAAGTGAGGTATCATGACTGGGTATAAAAGTAGCGTCCACCAAAGGCTCAGTCTTTGCAAGCAAGGATGGGTCGTGGCTCACCCCTTTGTGCCAGAATTAGTGAGGGAATTGTTAGTTCAAAAGGAACATTTCCCAATGCAAGATTGCAGAGAATTTAGGTCTTTCAACATCTACAGTACATAATATTGTGAAAAGATTCAGAGAATTCAGAGACAGCTCAGTGCATAAAAGGCAAGGTTGGAAACCACTGTTGAATATACGTGATCTTCGAGCCCTCAGGCGGCACTGCCTAAGAAACTGTCATTCTACTGTGACAATTATAGCCACCTGGGCTTGGGAGTACTTCGGAAAACCATTGTCACTTAACACAGTCCGTCGCTGCATCCAGAAATGCAACTTGAAACTAAGGAGGAAGCCACACATCAACTCTCTGCAGAAACGCCAGCGAGTTCTCTGGGCCCGAGCTCATCTCAGATGGACCGAAAGACTGGAACCGTGTGCTGTGGTCAGATGAGTCCACATTTCAGCTAGTTTTTAGAAAAAATGGGCGTCGAGTTCTCCGTGCCAAAGATGAAAACAACCATCCTGATTGTTATCAGTGAAAGGTGCAAAAGCTGGCATCTGTGTTGGTATGGGGGTGCATCAGTGCCCACGGCATGGGTGAGTTGCATGTATGTGAAGGTACCATTGACTCTGAGGCATATATTAGGATTTTAGAGAGACATATGTTGCCATCAAGTCGATATCTCTTCCCAGGACGACCATGCTTATTTCAGCAGAACAATGCCAGACCACAATCTGCACGGGCTACAACAGCGTGGCTTGGTAGACACAGAGTGCGTGTGCTTGACTGGCCTGCTGCCAGTCCAGATCTGTCTCCTATTGAAAATGTATGGCGCATCATGAAGAGGAGAATCAGACAACGGAGACCACGGACTGTTGAGCAGCTGAAGTCTTATATCAAGCTGGAATGGACAAAATTTCCAATTGCAAATCTACTACAATTAGTATCCTCAGTTCCAAAACGATTAAAAAGTATTATTAAAAGGAAAGGTGATGTAATACAACGGTAAACGTGCTTCTGTCCCAAATTTTGTTGAGTGTGTTGAAGCCATCAAATTCTAAATTTGTGTATATTTACAAAATACAATTAATTTGGTCAGTAAAACTATTGAAAATCTTTTCTTTGTACTTTTGTCAGTTAAATAAAGGTTTACGTGAATTAACATATTACAGATTTTTGTTTTTATCGCATTTTGGAAAATATCCCAACTTTTCTGGAAATGGGGTTTATAGATTCATGTAAATGGATAGTGAAAATTGTTTTCATTTGTGGAGGACATTGCAATGCCAGTATTTGCTTCCTTAATAACAGTTGAGTTTTTCTATGTTTGCACTTAACAGCAAAACTTAGCCTGTATTTTGAAGAGAAATACCAAAATCTGAGGGTGAGTTGAATATTCATACTGGTTAGATTATTAGTGACAGGCAAAGTATTGGATCTTGTCTCACAGTGGTTTGCTGTCGGGACATGTTATAGTCTGAGCAAAGAGTTGAGAGAATATAGAGATATAGAGAATATATAGAGATGGATATAGAGAATATCTTTTAAAATCTTCAATTTTTGATCATGTATAACCCTGAACTCCTGCCAATGAGGCACAATTGAAATCTTCGTCCAATTGGGAGGAATGTCAATCATACCTGTGAGTTCTGCAATACTAATATTACACTGTAATCAACTCTCAATATCTACTTTTGAAATCCATACTTTTGTTTTATTTCTGCAGTATCAGAAACCAGAGGAAATGATTGTGTTTACAGTTTAAACTCGAAAATTACTAATTTGAATTTTGCAGTCCAGATTCTGCTTTATAGGCATGCTTTCATGATTTTTGGATTAACTATAGTTTTAGTCATTGACCAATATTTTAACACATTGAAGCTGAAGAAAACTGAACTTAGGAGCTGAAGTGTTGATGTAAATTACAGTACATTTTAACTTTTTAAATCTTACACTTTTTCCATGGGCAACATTTTAAAATGTATATAATGGCAACAGAAGTTGTCAATTTAAGTAGCAACACAAAATGGCCTCCAGTCTCAATGCCAAGCAAAAACAGCAGACACTTGCACGTATATTGCCATCTGCTGGGCAATTTAAACTATTTAACGTTTTGATAAAAGCTTTCAGTATTCAATACAAATGTATGGCAATTACTTCTAATGTTTTTAACCGAGTAGAAATTTTGTACTTGGATAACTTTACAATAAATTCATGTGCATTGCAGGTGAATAAACTAATTAAATTGGTGAACTATTACATCTTACAAATGACTGCAATAAGAAATATATCAGAATCAGGTTTATTATCACTGGCATGTGACATGAAATTTGTTAACTTGGCAGCAGTTCAATGTAATACATAATATAGAAGGGAAAAATAATAATAATAATTAAATAAATCAATTATAGTATACATGTATTGACTGGATTAAGAAATGTGCAAAAAAACAGAAATGCTGTATATTTTCTTAAAAAGGGAGGTAGTGTCCAAAGCTTCAGTGTCCATTTAGGAATTGGATGGTAGAGGGGAAGAAGCTGTTCCTGAATTGCTGAGTGTGTGCCTTCAGGCTTCTGTACCTCTTTCCTGATGGTAACTGAGAAAAGGACATGCCCTGGATGCTGGAGGTCCTTAATAATGGATGCTGCTTTTCTGAGACACCGTTCCATGAAAATATCCGTGAAGATATATTGATTAGAGAGATGATTGTCATGTTTTGTAATTAGTTTGCTTTCTTGCAGTGTGAAATCAAGCCACTGATTTTTGGCAGTGTTACTTTGTGGATTCATAGACAGGGACGGTACAAAAGCAGAATGTTCAGCCAACTAAATCAATGCTGATAATCAAACATTTAATTTTAAACTAATCACACTTCACCATTTCATTCTTTCAGCATTCCTGTCAGCCCCTCCCCCCCCCCCCCCCCCCCCCCCCCCCCCCCCCCGATGCTCTCCATACAGGCAGCAACCAAGATCACAATTTAATCTGGATTATTGGCACTATGAGGCAGCAACTCTATTCTGTGCTACCCATACCTGTTCAGTTTAAAAGCCATAATCAAATAAAGGTCCTTTGAATATCACTCTATATTTAGATGAACTCTGGGTATTAAAAAAATTGATGAAGACAATGTTTTTTTTTAAAAAAAGAAGCAAAGCTAATTCAGCAGTTCATTCCTTCTGAACTATTCAGTAAGTTTCTGGCTGATCCTTTACCTTAGTGTCACTTGCCTGGACCAACACCATATTCCTTGATTCTTTAAATGTTAATTCATAGACTATTTTACTATTGAATATCAGGTTCATATGGAAAAGATCTTCGGCTGAAGCTACAAAACCAAAGCACTTTAGAAACACAACACTATCTCTGGATGATGAGGAAGTGAATGTAAAATATACTGTTTGATCCAATGGGTTCTGGAATGAATATGTTGTGTTTTAGTTTAATGACTAAGTACAAAGTTTTGTACACATCCTTCCAAGAAAGGACCAAAGCATTAATGATTTTGTTCCAGTGTCGAGCATCAATCTACCTAGTAGTTTGTCAAATCTTTCCAAATCCTGCTAATTGCCACTGTAAAAGTGTATATCTAGCTTTGGATTTTTGTTGCCAGATGAGTTGTATTTATTGAATCAGAACTTGGTCTATTATCAGTATCACATATGGTGAAATAATCATTTGGAATATGCTTACTAATTCTAATCTTGCAGAACAGCAAATGAGAATGTAAAACCTTAAATTTCAAAACAAAACCTGTTGAAATGAGAAGTTGAGATGTTTAAAAAAAAGAAAAGCAGCTAAATCAGAGATGAGAGGTAGTTAGAAATCTTAAATCAAGTGAAAAATATTTTAGTGTTGAGGCAAATAGCAGCAGCACTATTTATATATTAAAAGAAAGGTAAGTGACAGCTGAGGGGGAAATTAATGCATTTTAACATGATTGTTCTTCAAATCAGCTCTTCTAAAAGCAGAAATTCTTTTATTCTTTATTGCAATTCATCTTGGTTTCCCAACTGAATTGACGGATGCCCACAAGAAAATGAATCTCTGGGTAATATATTGTGACATAGTGTACTTTGATAATAAATTTACTTTGAACTTTAGAACTCTCTGGGTGACTGACTAAAAGATCATTTTGGGGAATGTAATGCTTGGAGACAAAACCATTTTTCCAGCTGTAAATAATACAAAACCTCTAATATCTAAAGCAGGTCCACGTGAAGAGTAAGGGCAGGCAGTTGTGAAATAGAAACATAGAAAACCTACATGCACAATACAGGCCCTTCGGCCCACAAAGCTGTACCAAAAAATGCCCTTCAAACTATCTAGACTTACCCTCTATTTTTCTAAGCTCCATTATATCCATCCAGTGGTCTCTTAACAGACCCTATTGTTTCCGCCTCCGCTGTCGGCAGCCCATTCCATGCACTCACCAATCTCTGCATAAAATGTGATTTGGTGGCCTCTTAACTCTTGGTCTTATATAATTCAGAAATTTAATTTTGCTTAACACTGCTGAAAGAGCAGGAAGATTATTTAAATAGGAAAATAGCTGCTCATACTCATAGTATATGGACAAATTTAATTTAAACAGTTTAATGCACAGAAACCCAGGAGAAGATTATGGAAAAAAAATATTATTTCTGTGGTCTTTTATCTACATCATAAAAGATCTTTGGCCTCCCAACTATTGGTACAGCCTTATTAAAGCTCAAAACTACTTATGTTAAATGAACAAGTACATTTGAAATAAAAATAGGTGGAAGTGCATTAGATCAAATAGACTGTTATTCTGTTAATTCTTAGAAGTTGCACCTGAGCTGTATGAGGATTCTGTCTTAAAATAAAAACTTCTTTTGATTTGTTTAGGGCAACTTCAGAAGTAGTCTAAATGTGGCAAGGAAGGAAGTTTTTGACTGATCACAAAATTAGCAAGTGCAGAGATTGGTCAGTAAGTACACAGTAACAGGCCAGTGTAAATAAAAAAAGATCATTGGCAGCCAGTGATAAGAAATGGTCTTGTACTAAATATATATTTTTTCTTGCTGTCTCAATCAGATCCAAAAAAGGCTGGAAAAACTCTCTTCATCTTGGGCAACGCACACAAAATGCTGGAGGAACTCAGCAGGTATGGCAGCATTTATGGAATTGAATAAGCAATGGACATCTCAGTCCGAAACCTCGAATGTCTATTCCTTTCCAGAGATGCTGCCTGACCTAAGTTCCTCCAGCATTTTGTGTGCACACGTGTGTTGCTTTTGACTTCCATCATCTGCAGAATTTCTCATGTTTATGTTCTTCATCTTCACTGTTCTGTATTAATATCCTGAATCTGTTTGAAAGATGGAGGCTGCAGATTGTTTATCGTGGTTTTAATATAATTCTGAAGTTTTTAATTTTGGAGCAGAAATTGGACAGCATTGATAGGGGTACAAAATAGAGAATTAATAATGACGGCAGTACAAAATGTATTGCTAGAAAAAGTGTTAAATGGAAGCAATGGTGTATGCAATGTTACAACTCAGTTTTGAAGATGCATTATGGGTTATATGGCTTGGAGGGTTAGAAGGATCAAAAGTAGTCTGTACCTGAAACTTTGTAGGCAGGGCAGAATACAAGACCCAGAAAACAAGACCATGGATAAGCAGTTAGTAGAAAAAACAAAGTGATGGTAAATCAAAAGGAAGGAAACTCTTGAGAAAAACAATATCTCAACAAGTGCTGAAAAGCTAAAATAGAACAATGTTGGAGGCAACAACATTTGTGGAGATAATATGATTAAAATTTCAGCTCCGTGTCCTTTCTTCAGAAGTGACTGGAACGGCAGTTTGCTTTTTCCTTGAGACTTAATTTTAGGAAACTCGCCAAGCCCTCAAACAGAAACTGAGATTAAGCTTTGTGAAGTAGAAAGTCATCAGAAACATCAAGTTTCTCTTTAAATATTACGTGCATATGTAATTGGAGATGATGCCAAGTTGTACTGGTGCACAAGTTGCATTTCCACCTCTGCGAAAGGAGATGTGTTTCGGGAAGGGTTGATGTACAAAGAAAGGATCCATCACAATTAATAACCAAATTTAATAAACTGTGAATTTAATTTTTACTTGGAAAACAAAGATTATAAAATGTTGCTCACAATGCTGTGAGCTTGAATTCTTGAGCCCTTGTCATTTCTGTGTGGTTATTTTTGGATTGTTTTTCGCCTTTTTAGGAAAAATTTACAATTCTGGCATGTCGTCCATGAATGTTTTTGATTTAATGTGTTTGTCTTTTTGCTCTTTAAGAAACCTTAGAACTGAGTTATCGTTCTAATGTTTTTCGAGCAAGTGAGCAGATATTGTTTAAAATCACATAAGCAGCTGTGGTGTCTTTGTGGTTCCCTACTGGATCTATAGGAGTGGTTTTCCTTCTAATTCTGCTTTTGGGTTGTTTGCTAACAGAAAGGCATTACAATAAAAATTTTTACTGCTGATTTCTGCAGAAGAAGAAAATTAACTAAAGCTCTGCTTTCAAATGAAAATATTTCATACTCCTTAATCTTAGTTTTGTAACTACCCTAGTTTTGTAATAGCGATGATACCTGGTCAGTGCCAACATCCTTGATCTTGAGCTGCGTGGAATGACAGTGCAGTATGTTTCCAAGTATCTACAGTCAGAATCAGGTTTATTATCACTGGCATGTGACGTGAAATTTGTTAACTTGGCAGCAACTTAATGCAATACATAACCTAGCGGGAAAAAATAATAATAAATAAACAAATCAATCAATTACGTATATGGAATGGATTTAAAAGAAAGTACAAAAACTGAAATACTATATATTTAAAAAAAGTGAGGTAGTATCCAAAGCTTCAAAGTCCATTTAGGAATCGGATGGCAGAGGAGAAGAAGCTGTTCCTGAATCACTGAGTGTGTGCCTTTCGGCTTCTGTATCTCTTACCTGATGGTAACAGTGAGAAAAGGGTGCTGGAGTTCCTTACTAATGGGCGCTGCCTTTCTCAGACATCACTCCCAAAAATGTCCTGGGTACTTTGTAGGCTAGTACCCAAGATGGAGCTGACTAGATTTACAACCTTCTGCAGCTTCTTTCAGTCCTGTGCAGAGTAGCCCCTCCAACCCAGACAGTGATGCAGCCTGTCAGAATGCTCTCCACACCTACAACTATAGAAATTTTTTAGTGTATTTGTTGACATGCCAAATCTCTTAAAACTCCTAATACAGAATAGCTGCTGTCTTGCCTCCGTTATAATTGTCTCGATATGTTGGACCAGGTTAGATCCTCAGAGATCTTGACACCCAGGAACTTGAAGCTGCTCACTCTCTCCACTTCTGATCCCTCTGTGAGGGTTGGTATGTGCTCCTTCAACTTCCCTTCCTGAAGTCCACAATCAGCTCTTTGTCTTACTGACGTTGAGTGCTATGTTGTTGCTGCACTCAACACTAGTTGGCATATCTCACTCCCGTATGCCCTCTCGTCACCATCTAAGATTCTTCCAGTTGTATCATTGGCAACTGACGATTGTATTGTCAGCAAATTCACAGAAGGTATTTGAGCTATGCCTAGCTACGCAGTCATGTGTATACAAAGAGTAAAGCAGTGGGCTAAGCACACACCCCTGAGGTGTGCCAGTGTTGATTGTCAGCAAGGAGGATATGTTATCACCAATCTGCACAGACTGTGGTCTTCCATTTTGGAAGTTGAAGATCCAGTTGAAGAGGGAGCTATGGAGGGCCAGGTTATGCAATTTCTCTCTTTTTTTAAAAAAAAATATTTATTTATTAAATTTTAGGTTACAAAGAATAAATGTGGTAATAAAATAGTAAGAAAAATAATATTGACCCTCCCCCCCTTAACCCTCTCCCCCCCTTAACCCTCTCCCCCCCTTAACCCTCTCCCCCCCTTAACCCTCTCCCCCCCTTAACCCTCTCCCCCCCCTTAACCCTCTCCCCCCTTAACCCTTATCTAAAGAAAGAAAAAAAAGGAAAGAAGAGAAAGATTGCCTGGATATTGGAGGGTCCCCACATGCTCCATGGAGTTCAAAATAATTTTGATATTTTTACTTTCCCCAATTACTATAATTTTATCTTCAAAGGACCTATGTATTTAATCTTATTTTTTGTAAGTATGGGAACCAGATTTTCAAAAATATATCATATTCATTTCTTAGATTATACGTAATTTTTTCAAGTGGAATACAACTATTTATTTCATTATTCCAACGATCCATAGTTAAATATAGATCAGATTTCCAAGTAACTGCGATAACTTTTTTGGCTACTGCCAATGCACTTTTTATAAATTTTTTCTGATACTTATTCAATTTAAGTTTTGTTATTATCCCTTCAATATCTCCTAATAAAAATAATAATGGACTATGTGGGAGTTGTACTCCAATAATTTGTTCCAATAAAAGTCTTAAATTTATCCAAAATGGCTGAATTTTAAAACAAGACCAAGTAGAATGTAAAAAAGTACCAATTTCTTGATTACATCGAAAACATTGGTCAGACATATTTGAATTTAATCTATTTATTTTCTGTGGTGTTATATATAATTGATGCAAAAAATTATATTGTATTAATCTAAGTTGAACATTTACTGTATTTCTCATACTATCAGAACATAATCTTGACCAGTTTTTTCCATCAATTTTAACATTCAAATCAGATTCCCATTTTTGTCTTGATCTATGAATTCCTAATTTAATTGTCTGCTTTTGAATCAAATTATACATACAAGATGTAAATTTTTTAATTTTTCCTTTCTGGATTAATATTTCTATTTCACTAGGTTTTGGCATCAACATTGTTTGTCCCAACTTTTCTCGTAAATAGGCTTTTAATTGAAAATAACAGAAAAGAGTGTTATTTGAAATTTTATATTTATTTTTTAATTGATCAAACGACATCAATATTCCTCCTTCAAAACAATCACCTATATATTTAATCCCCTTTTGGAACCAATTATGTAAAAGTTTATTATCCATTGTAAAAGGAATAAGCCTATTTTGAATTAAAGTTCTTTTTGCTAATAAAGATTTCTTTATCTCATCGTCCATATTTACCTTATTCCATAAATCAATCAAGTGTCTTAACATAGGAAATTCTTTTTTTCACCCGTATCCATTTGGATTCCCATTTATATATAAAATCTTCTGGTATATTTTCTCCTATCTTATCTAATTCTATTCTAATCCATGCTGGTTTTTCTTCATCAAAAAAAGACGCAATAAATCTAAGTTGATTTGCTTTATACTAATTCTTAAAATTTGGAAGTTGTAACCCTCCTAAATCAAATTTACATCTCAATTTTTCCAATGATATTCTTGACATCTTTCCTTTCCAAAGAAATTTCCTTACATATTTATTCAGTTCTTGAAAAAACTTCTGAGGTAATTGTATTGGTAAAGTTTGAAATAAATATTGCAATCTAGGAAATATATTCATTTTTACAGCATTAACTCTCCCTATTAATGTTATTGGTAACATCATCCATTTATCAAGATCCTCTTTTATTTCTTTTAATAATGGCAAATAATTTTGTTTATATAAATTTTTTTACATCATTATCAACTGTAATACCTAAATATTTTATCCCGTTTATTGACCATCAAAATTGAGTTGCTAATTGACATTGATTGTGATTTCCTTTGGTAAGGGGTAAAATTTCACTTTTATCCCAATTTACCTTACAGCCTGATACTTTCCCATATTCTTCCAATCTAAAAGATAATCTTTGCAAAGATTGCAATGGGTTTGTTAAATAAATCAAAACATCATCAGCAAATAAATTAATCTTATATTCTTCTTGATTAATTCTAAAGCCCCGAATATCTGAATCTGTTCTAATTAATTCAGCTAATGGTTCTATTGCCAATACAAATAAGGCAGGTGATAATGGGCAACCTTGTCTAGTTGACCTTGTTAAGCAAAATGGTGTTGAAATCTGACCATTTGTAACTACTTTAGCTTGAGGATTAGTATTTAAAATTTTAATCCATTGTATAAAAGATACTCCTAACTCATATTTTTCCAATACCTTAAATAAAAAAAACCCATTCCAATCTGTCAAATGCTTTTTCTGCATCCAAAGCAACTGCCACACTCATTTCCTCTCTTTTTTGTGCCAAATGAATTATACTAAGTAACCAGGTTATATTATCTATTGATTGTCTATTTTTAATAAAACCTGTTTGATCCATATGTATTAATTTTGGTAAATATTTAGATATTCTATTAGATAAAATTTTTGCTAGTATTTTATAATCTGTATTCAACAAAGAAATAGGCCTAAATGATGTTGGTTTTAAAGGATCTCTATCTTTTTTTGGCAATACAGTTATGATCGCTGTTAAAAAAGATTGTGGGAGTTTATGCATTCTTTCCACTTGGTGTATTAATTCCATAAAAGGAGGAATAAATAAATCTTTAAATTCTTTATAAAACTCAGGAGGAAAACCATCTTCTCCTGGAGATTTATTACTCTGAAGTGATCTTAAAGCTTCTTCAACCTCTTTTAATGTAAAAGGCATATCTAATCCTTTCTGTTCTTCCAAATTTAATTTTGGAAGAGTTATTTGTGATAAAAATTTATCTATCTCAGCAATCTTATTTTTTGATTCTGATTGATATAGTTCAGTGTAAAATTTTTTTAAAGTTTCATTAATTTCTAAAGGCTTATAAGTAACCTTATTTACACTTGTTCTAATTGCATTTATTGATTTAGAAACCTGTTCTGTTTTCAACTGCCAAGCAAGAATTTTATGTGATCTTTCACCTAATTCGTAATATTTCTGTTTAGTTCTCATAATTACTTTTTCTGTACAATATGTCTGGAGTGTATTGTAGTTTTTTATTAACAAGTTGTCTTCGTTTTTCTTCTGTCATATATCTTTGAGATTCTTTTTCTAACTTTATGATATCTTTTTCCAATTGATCTATTTCTGCTGTGTATTCCTTCTTAATTTTAGATGTATAATTTATAATCTGAGCCCTTAAATATGCTTTCATCACTTCCCATAATACAATTTTATCCTCAACTGAATGTAGATTTGTATCCAAAAAAATGAATTTGTTTTTTAATAAAATCACAAAAATCTTGATGTTTTAATAGAATTGAATCCATCTGTAGATCGATTCCTCCTTATCCATCATTATCATTGTCATCATCAAGGGGGAATGATCCGACAGTATTCTTGCTTTATATTCCACACTTTTCACTCTATCTTGAATATTTTTTTATAATAAAAAAAGTTAATCCTTGAGTAAGTTTTATGTCTATTGAATAAAATGATTAATCTTTCTCTTGGATTAATTTTTCTCCATATATCAAATCAGGTTTAAATCTTTCATTAATGATAAAGTTAGTTTTGTTACTTTTGATTTTGTAGCAACTTTAGTTGGCCTATCCAAAACTGGATCTAAACAAAAATTATAATCTCCACCTATTAATATTTTATCACGTGCATCAGCCAATTTCAAAAAAACTTCTTGTATGAATTTTGCATCATTTTCATTTGGTGCATAAATGTTCACAGAAGTCCATAATTCTGAAAAAATTTGACAATGTATAATCACATATCTCCCCCCCCCCCCAGAATCAATTATTACATTTTGTATTTTGATTGGTAAAGATTTATTAACCAAAATTGCAACTCCTCTCGATTTTGAATTAAATGAAGCTGCAATAACATTTCGCACCCAATCTCTCTTTAATTTCTTATGTTCTGTTTCTGTTAAATGTGTTTCTTGTAAAAAAAAAGCTATATCTCCTTTCATTTTCTTAATATATGTTAAAACTCTTTTTCTTTTCACCGGTCCATTAATTCCATTAACATTAAGACTTAATAAATTAAGTAAATTAATCATTCATAGTATCTTGGGAACTCTTTAAAATTCTCCATGTTGCTATGAGTCTCTCCCTCTCTCCCCAACCATCCAGGCAAAAAAGAAGAAAAATAGAAGAAAGATAACAAATATATAAGAAAAAAAAATACCCCCACCCACTAATGTTGCAAATAAAAAGAACACAACATTACTCCCCCCCCCCCCCCCCCCCCCCATTTTACGGGTCATGGCAATCGCCATGATTGTACACGTGAAACTCGCAGCCATCGATCAGGAGCTCCTCCAGCTCCCCCGCAAAAAAAAGAAAATATATTAGTGAGGAGAAATAAAAGCAAATAATTAATGTCTCTACTCCCAATTAATGCTCCTTGACTATTTTTTTCCCTTATAAATGTCCATCAAGTCCAACCTTGTTTCAGTCTTCATCATTAGTCCTTTTCATTTCTATAATTCTTTACTCCTCTTCATGGGCATCAGGTAATTTTTGTACAAATTTCTCCACTTTCCGGTAGTCAACGAAGAAACTTCTTTCTCCATTATCCAGGAAGATTATCAATTTTGTTGGATAGCTCAATAAAAATTTATAGCCCTTTTCCCTTAAAGATTTTTTCACTGGATTAAATTCCTTCCGCCTCTTCAGAAGATCATAACTTATGTCTGGATAAAAAAAAAACTCTTGTCCCTTCTATTAACAATGGCCCATTTCTCTTTTTGGCACCTTGAGTAGCTGCCTTCAAGATCATTTCTTTATCTTGGTACCTTAAGCATTTTATCAAAATTGATCTTGGATTTTGATCTTGTTGAGATCTTGGTCTTAAAGCTCTGTGTGCTCTTTCAATTTCAATTACTTGACTGACTTCTTTCATTTCCAAAATTTTCAGAATCCATTCTTGAAAGAATTTTATTGGATTTTCTCCCTCTGTACCTTCCATAAGACCAACAATTTTAATATTATTTCGTCTACTAGAGTTCTCAAGTGCATCCACTTTTTCCAACATCCGTTTTCTTTCTATTGTCCAGGCAAGATTACTGTCTTCTATCTTGTCTATTCTTTCAGTGTCTTCTTCCACTTTTACTTCCATCTCTTTAACTTTATTATCCATCTTCTTTTGTTTTTCCACCACATTATCAAGTGTATTCTGCATCCTTCTTATATCTGTTCTTACAGCTTTTAATTCATTCGTCGTATCTGTTCTTATAGCTTTTAATTCATTCGTCATATATCAGGATATCTTTATGTCTCCTTTAACCTCTTCCTTCTTTTCCTCTTCTTCTTCCTCTGAATTTACCAAAGAGTCTGTTTCTACTTCTGATCCACTTCCAATTTCACTTCCAGCCACAGTTGGGATTTGTAGTTTTGGTAATATCTGTTCATGCATACTTTCGCGCATGCGTTGTTCTTGCCGTTTCTTCTTAGAGACCGCCGACATTGCTGCAACTTCCTTTCCCGCATCATCGGAAGTGCCATGCACTTCACCGGGAGGTGATCCAACTTGAGTCCAAGGCTTCACCGAGGCAGTTAGGCCTTTTTCCCCGCTGATTTGCGCAGTCTTCGAAGTAGTAGCTTTCTTCTGTTTCAGTTTAGGAGCCATATCAAAAGATAATCCTGAGTTGCTTGTAAATAGTATCTGATAGATATTTGTTAACTCTTCTTCATTTAAACCCTATTTCATTACTTTTACGAAGGAGCTGGATTCCCAACGTCTCAATCCTACGTCATCACATAACGTCCCCCAATTTCTCAATCAGGATTGTGAGAATGATGGTATTAAATGCAATAAAGGGTTAAAAGTTATTTCTTTTTTTTGTAATTTATTTTTTATTGAAGTTCATCATCAAACAAACATTTCCATAAGATGTATTTCAGACATTGTACATATATATCACAAATCTCCACAAAGTATTTATCTGAGGTATACACTTATAGAAAGAGTGGAAAGAAAAAACAAGCAAAAGGAAAGAACAATGTACAAGTAGGGAGTGATCTTTGTTTTTTACAACAGATTCATTGATTTGTAAGAATAAAATCAGGCCAATGAGGCATTATGTATTTAAACCATTTTTCCCAGTATGAGTCAAATTGTTCCAGCTTATGATTAACAGATGCTGTTATCTTCTCCATTTTGTAAATGTCCATTGTAATTTCCATCCATGTATTTAAAGTTGGGCTCTCCTGTGATAACCATTTCCTAGTAAGAGTCCTTTTACCAGCCACCAACAGTATATTCATTAAATATTTATCTCTTTTCAACCATTCTTGAGGTATATATCCAAAATATATGGTCTTACTCTCTAAAGGTATTTCATATTTAAAGATGTCTTGTAGGGCATAGCGTATCACCCTCCAATAGTCTTTGATAACAGGGCAGTTCCAAAAAATATGATGATGATTTGCATTTTGATTTCCACAATTTCTCCAGCAAGCAGGGAGGTTACTATCATAATGGGATTTCTGAGAGGGTGTAATAAAGTATCTTACCAAGTTTTTCCATTCAAATTCCCTCCATTTCTGTGAACTGGTACACTTCCATTGATACCTCCATATTGTGGTCCATTTCTCAGATATAATTATCCCTCCTTCTCCCATTTTGTTTTAATGTATGAAGTTGAATGTGTTTTAAGATTTGACGACCCCTTATACATGCTTGAAATGATTCTACTACCATTATCTGAATTATATGCTTTTCTAAAGATCTCTATCAAGCATGTACTTGCCTTGGTTGCATTTTTAAGTGTCTTATTATCATATTGTCGCATCTGTAAATACCGGTAGAAATCTTGTTTTTCTAATAAATGTTTCTCTTTAAGCATTTCAAAACTGAACATTGTTCCTTCTTTCATTATGTTGCAAAGAACTGTTATTCCTTTAGCTGTCCAGTCCTTAAATCTAGCATCCAATTTATTTGGTGTAAAATCTGAGTCATATACACACCGTTTAAGAATTGCAATATCTCCCTCTATATTATATTCTTTTATAGTAGTTTTCCATATTTTAAGAGTCAATTTCACCCATGGGTTATCAATAGTATTTATGTACCTTTGCAGGTTGTTATCAGCCAAAATTGCTTGTATGGGGATGGGAAGTACCCACTCCTCAGTGTTTTTCCATTGAGCGTCATATGATGGGTTGCACCAACATATCACAGCTCTCAACTGTGCTGCAAAATAATAATCTTTAAGAGAAGGTAGGCCCCATCCCCCCACTTTTCCTTTACTAATTGCAAAGTTTTGAGATGAACTCTAGGCCTTTTACCCTGCCAAATATACCTTGATAGCATTTTGTTCTGTTCATTGAATTGATTTTGATTAATCTCTGTTGGTAGGGTCTGAAAGAGATATAACAGTCTGGGCAGTATATTCATTTTAATAGACTCAATCCTTGAACAGAGACTGAAGAAAGGAATCGGGTTCCATCTTGCCACATCTTCCTTAATTTTTTATATAAAGGCTGATAATTACATTTTGATAATTTTGCCGAATCTTTTGGCATAATGATGCCCAAATATTTGAAAGACTCTGTATGCCATGCCCAGGGGTATCGACTTTCAATTTCTCTTGGTGGGCTATAGTAATATGAAAGTAATTGGGTTTTATCTATGTTGATCTTGTATCCTGATAATTGACCATATTGTTCAAAGGATTGCATCAATTTAGGTAAAGAGTATGTTGGTTGCCCTAGATAGATCAAAGTGTCATCCGCATAACAAGCCAATTTATGCTCTGTCCCTTTAATAGTAATTCCCCGATATCTTCATTTTGTTTGATGTATTGAGCTAATGGTTCCAGATATAACACAAAGAGTAGCGGTGACCATGCACAACCCTGTCTCGTGCCCCTTTCTAGGGTAAGACTATTTGATAAATATCCATTGATTTTAATCCTAGCAGTAGGATTGTCATATAGTGTCTGTATAGTTTTAATAATTGTGTCTTGGAAACCAAATCTATGTAAAACTCCGTAAAGAAAATTCCAATTAACCGAATCAAATGCTTTTTCAGCGTCCACGCTTATCACTATTACTTCGATTTTATTTTTTTGTATATGATCCATAATGTGAAGTATCCTTTGTATATTGTCTCGTGTCTGGCGTTGTCGTATAAAACCTGTCTGATCATTACGTATCAGTATGGGTCGAAACTCCTCAATCGTTTGGCCATGATGCAGGTAAATAATCTATAATCTACATTAAGAATGGATATTGGTCTAAATGACCCGCATTCCATTTTATCCTTGCTTTCTTTTGGTATAGCTGAGATTATCGCTTCCTTCCAACTGGGTGGCATTTGTGCCTTTTTTTAAGAGCCCAGTTCAGTGTGGGGAGCAAAACAGGAATTAACTCATTTTTAAATTCTTTGTACCATCCTGCCGTATACCCATCTGATCCTGGTGACTTGCTTAATTTAAGCCTACTAATTGCAGCTTTTAATTCAACTTCAGTTATGTCAGCAGTCATCATTCTATTTTGTTCTTCTCTTAAAGTGGGTAACTCTAGAGAATTCAAGAGGGTGTCAATTTAGGTTATGCTTCCCCCTGGAACTTTGGAATATAGAGTTTTGTAAAACACCAAAGGCTTCTTGAATTTCACTTAGCTTATTTTTTATCATTTTCATTCTTGGGTCCCTAATTCTATGAATTGTATTTTCTGCAATCTTTTTTTTTCAGTTTCCATGCCAGTATTTTCATAGATTTTGATCCACTTTCATAATGTCTCTATTTCAGGAACATTAAGTTTTTCCTGATTTCTTGCTTAGCCAAACTATTTATTTCATTCCTAATTCTTTTAATTTCTCCTAATGTATCCTGTGCCAAATTCAATTTGTTTTTTCTCTAGTTCCTTAACCTATTTTGTAATTCCTCTGTTTTCTTTCTTTCTTTTTCAATCTTTTTATTGAGTTTCATATAAATATAAAAAAAATAACATAATAATGAATAGGTTATGAATACAATAGACTTAAGATTACATTAATAATAGGATAATAATATCCTATTAAACATCAACAACAAAAAAGTACATTAATCAATCAAGTCTATATAATTATATATGAAAAGAAACAAAACTAATCATCAAAAGAAAAAGAACAAAAAATTAAAAATGTGTGAAAGAAAATATATATATGAAACAAACACTAAACTAAAACTAACATGGGCAATAATAACAGTTTATAAGTATATGATAGTGTCAAAGAACTCCGGAACTCCATACCTGAACAAGAATAAACAAAGAGAAGGTCTGGGAAAGGCCAAATTAATTCACATGAAAATGTCGGATGAACAGTCCCCAAGTTTCTTCAAATTTAATTGACGAGTCAAAAATAGTGCTCCTAATTTTTTCCAAACTCAGATAAGAAATAGTTTGAAAAAGCCATTGAGACGTGGTAGGAGGGTTTACTTCTTTCCAATTTTGTAATATAGACCTTCTGGCCATTAATGTTACAAAAGCAATCATTCGTCTGATTGAAGGAGAAAACTGATTACCATCCTCATTTGGTATACCAAAGATTGCAGTAATAAAGTTAGGTTGTAAATCAATGTTCCAAATTGAGGAAATGGTAACGAATATGTCCTTCCAATAATTATGTAAAGTAGGACATGACCAAAACATATGGGTCAGTGAAGCCACTTCTAAATGATATCTATCACATTGAGGGTTAATATGAGAATAAAATCGAGCAAGTTTATCTTTAGACATATAAGCTCTATGTACAATTTTAAATTGTATTAAAGCATGTTTAGCACATATAGAAGAAGAATTAACCATTTGTAAAATTTTTTCCCATTTATCTGTTGGTATATTGTATCGAAGTTCTTTTTCCCATTGTTGTTTAATTCTATCAGACATTTCTGGTTGTATCTTCATAATCATGTTGTAAATAAAAGCAACTAATCCCTTCTGACAAGGATTTAAGGTAAAAATCAAATCTGAGAAATCCGTTGAAGTTGAGTTGGGAAAAGATAGTAAAACTTAATGTAAAAAATTTCTGATTTGTAAATATCTGAAGAAATTAGATTTAGGTAATTTAAATTTATTGGAAAGTTGGTCAAAAGACATCAAAGTACCTTCAAAAAAAAGGTCACGAAAACATTTTATACCTTTCCTTTTCCATATGCTAAAGGCTTGATCTGTCAAGGAAGGTTTAAAGAAAAAATTAAATAAAATAGGGCTATCAAGCACAAAGTTTTTCAAAGTAAAGAATTTCCGAAATTGAAACCAAATTCGTAATGTGTGTTTAATAACAGGATTAGATATCTGTTTATTAAATTTAACTAAATCAGCAGGAAGAGAAGAACCAAGAACAGAGAATAAAGAATATCCCTTTACTTCATTGCATTCCAAATTTACCCACTGCGGACACAATAATGAGTCCAAATCCAATTTCCAATACGTTAGATTACGAATATTATTCGCCCAATAATAAAATCTAAAGTTAGGCAAAGCTAAACCACCATCTTTTTTAGATTTTTGTAATTGCCTTTTACTTAACCTAGGGTTTTTGTTTTGCCACACAAATGAGGAAATTTTTGAATCAATGTTGTCAAAAAAGGATTTAGGAATAAAAATTGGTAAGGCTTGAAATAAATATAAAAATTTCGGTAAAATCATCATTTTAATAGCATTAATCCGACCAACTAATGATAAGAATAAGGGAGACCATCTTGTAGTAAGATGTTGTATTTGAAGAAGCATAGGTAAAAAATTCAGTCTAAATAAATCTTTATATTTCTTAGTAATTTTTATACCTAAATAGGTAAAATTATCAGTAACAACTTTAAATGGAATCCTGTCATTCAATAAAGTTTGCGCATTTAAAGGGAATAATTCACTCTTATCTAAGTTTAATTTGTAACCAGAAAAACTACCAAATTGAGCCAACAAGGATAAAATAGTGGGAATAGATCTATCAAGATCAGAAATATATAACAGCAAATCATCAGCATAGAGTGATAATTTATATAATTTCTCATTACGAGTAATACCAAAAATATTAGGAGATTCACGAATAGCAATGGCTAAAGGTTCTAACGCAATATTAAATAATAAAGGACTTAAAGGACAACCTTGTCTCGTACCACGAGATAATTGAAAAAAGGAGGATCTATAATTATTTGTAAGAACAGAAGCAACAGGTTTATAGTATATTAGTTTAATCCATGATATAAAATTAGGACTAAAATTAAAATTTCTCAAAGCATTAAATAAATATGTCCATTCAACTCTATCAAAGGCTTTTTCAGCATCTAATGAGATAACACATTCTGGGACTATCTCTGTTTTATTCCTTATTTTTTTATTATATGAAGATATCGCTATAATTTTCCCTGTTAAGACCACCTTCAGAGTATCCCATAAAATGGGAGGTGAAATCTCTCCATTATCAAAATTCTAAGTAGAGACCAATTTCTTTTTTAATTTGTTCATTAAAGTACGGATCATTGAGTAGACTTGAATTTAGTTTCCAAATAGCATTCTTTGGTTGTAGGTAAAAATCAACAGCTAAATATATAGGTGCATGGTCACTTATATATATTGTCCGAATTCCACAGGTGTTTATTTTGTCTGTCTTTTCCAAATTTTATGAAATAGTCTATTCTTGTATATACAGAAAGGGGAGCAGAATAATGAGTGTAATCCCTTCTGTCAGGGAAAAGGTCCCTCCGTATATCAATTAAACCAACATCCTCAAAAAGTGTATTAACAACCTTGTGTAAAGATTTTGTTTCATAGGTTTTTCTATTGGAAGAGTCTAAGTTTGGTTGTAATTGTAAATTTAAGTATCCCCCACATATCAGGAGACCTTCTGTTTCCATTACCATAATATCAGTAATTTTCTGAAAGACACCAATATCACTTCCCGGGGGTGCGTATATATTCAATACAGTAACTGAATTTCCATCTATATTCCCCCTTACCAGAATATATCTGCCCTCTTTATCTCCCATTTCGAATACTTTTTCAAAATTTAGCTTACTTGAGATAAGAATAGCAGCTTCTCTCCTATATCCTGATTTATATGAGGAGAAAAACAGATTACTGAAACCCATTCTCTACAGTTTTTTTATGCTCATTATCACTTAAGTGAGTTTCCTGTAAATATACTACATGGGCTTGTTCTATAAAATTCTCTTACATTTGATTGGATTTAATAGCCCATTGACATTAAAAGAAATGAACTTTACCTTGTCCTTAGCCATCTGTATTTATCTGTCAATGTATCACTGAACTTAGAATAAAACTTAATCAATCTACTTGCTGAACAAATAAGAACCAAGAAATGCAAATAATAACAAAAATGGCAACGAAAGTGTGATTCCAAGGCTGAGGTCTCCAGTAGTTGACTCTGCATTGAGCTAGAGGAAATGTCTAGCTATGGGGGATAACCCCTCTTACTAGTGAGTTGAGGGCCCCCATTGTATTCATAAAAGTCAGTGAACAAATCCATTACACAGAAAAGATTTCCCTGTGTACTCCTCCTCTATATATATATATAGAGACACACACACATATACATATATATATTCATATATTCTCATTTTGGTGGGGAAAAAGGAGTAAGTGAATGAATAAAGAATAACAACTAAGTAATATAAAATACACATTATAAGAAGTATTTCTCGAGATAGGTATATCACCGTGTACTTTTGCTTCCATTTAGCTTCTCAACATTTTTAAAGTTAGCCAAACCTTATGGCTCTTCTGAAGGGGGTGAGGACTGTCTTTGGGGAAACTCCTGGTCTGTTCCTGATATATTTCTCTCGGCCTCCTGTCTCCTGCCTTCTTGATTCTCGCACTATTTCCCAAACGGAGCAGGATAGTTCCTCAGCCAGGCTTTCCCTCGTTTTGGTCAAGCTGGCGGGCAACCCTCTGGCCTTCATGTCTGTAGTCACCTCTTCCACTGTCTGGTACAACCATGTCCCGTTGTCATAAAGCACTCGAAGTTTAGCAGGGTACAGAGTTTGAAATCTAATCTTTTTTTTGCTTTAGTATTCGCTTTACTTCAGAGTATTCTTCGCATTTCTGCAGGACCGCGGGGGGGGGGGGATTCTTGGTTGAAATATATTAATTTATCATCGAAAAACACTTCTTGTTACCCCAGGCCCTTCGTAGGATCTCTGCCTTGGTGCTGTACCGAAAGAATTTAATTATTATTGAGCGTGGCTTTCTATCCCCGCTAGGTTTCAGGATGAGCGAGCAGTGGGCTCTTTCGACTTCCAACTCCATATCTGAGGGAAGATCCAGCACTTGCCGCTGTAACTTTCTGACAAACTCTGTCATAGACAAGTCCTCCGGTCCTTCGGGAACGTTGTAGATTCTGATATTTTTCCACCATGATCTTCCCTCCAGGTCAAGCAGTTTACCTTATTGGTGATGTAATATTTTTATTGTCTTACTCAGTATCTATTCCACGTTTTGAACGTGATCTTCCACCTTCTCAATTCAAGTCTCTGCCACTGCTATTTTTTGATTGACACTGGCGAGCTCTGACTTAATATCACGGAGCTGCTGCTCTATTTCTTTCCGGAACTCTCTTATCTCTTTCAGGATTTTGATCATATTGGCCACTTTGGTCGAGTAGGAGAGCCGCTCACTGTACTCCTCTGGGCCGCAGGCTCCACAGTGTCGCTTTTTTAATTTCCATTCCTTTTCCCCATTCTTGACCCTCTTTTCAGTTCGAGTATTTTTCAAAAAATATTATATTTGATGGGTTAACTGGGCTTAATATGCGTTTTTCCGGAGGAGCTAGCGACTTAAGCTGCCATTCTCAAAGATGGCATCACTGAAAATGTAAAGGTTATTTCTTGGCATACTATGCTTAACTGTAATGAAAATCCTGGCTCTGTGTTCCCATAGATCTTGCCTTTCTTGTACTGGGTTGTTGGTGCTTAAGTGGCATTTCAATACAATGCTGGTTCATTGCTTTGTTATTGGATGTTCTGTTTGTTTATTTACATGCTGTGATATTGTGTGATTTAATTCAAGAACTGGAGCTCTTCCAGCAACACCCTTCAATGTAATCAATGTTGAAAGCAATTCAACTTCCTTTTATCTATCGAGCAAACCCAATTCACCCATTAAACTTCCCATTTGGCACTTCAATTTTTTCCACAACATTGCTCTTCAAAATCTACAAACCATTGAAAACAATTTCAGGCAGTGGGTTTTAAATTTACTCATTATAGTTATCATGTGAAGTTTAAGGTGATGATCCAGATTTACCATTCATATCCTAAAATCTTGTGCATCTTTACAAATTCTGCTTTCAACTTATAAGGGAAAACTTGCAACTGGAGTAACTTCTGTTTAGTACTGATCTTATTTTAAGAAGTTTTTTTTCTTGTATGTCTCCCACAAACCCTTTCTGGTTCCCTATTGGATCTCCAGAAATGGTTTTCCTTCTAATTCTGCTCTTGGGTTATTTGCAAACATAATTTTGATACCCGGTTTTGTTCATTTAACTCTTTGAAGTGAATAATTGATCAGGTTGATTTTTTTTTCCTTCCTCTGCATTGTTCTTATGAATTCCCAGCATTAAGCAGTTCAGAAATGAATTCTGTGACTTGTATCTTGTTATATTAAATGTGATTGAAGCAGTAGGCATCTTTTTAGACTGTACTGCTTTTTGGATGTTTAATTTGTTCATATGGATATGAAACTTTTTGTGGGGCTAATTGAAAACCAAACTGCTCTCAGTTTCTAATAACTGGTAATAAACAAAGCTAATTTGAACCAAATCCAGTTCACCCAACTCTCTTGGCCTTTCTTCCCTGCCATCTTCAGACCCTTAATCCTTGTAGAGTTCCATGCTGCCACAATTTCAAAACTTGGATTACCCTCAGATTTAATTGGCAAATCATTAATGGTGTATGTGTGCTACTTTCCCTTATCCAATACTCATAAACATTAAATTTCTGTTTAACTTAGTTGCTTATTTTCTAAACTCTTATGTAAACCCTTAGCTGCCTTCTCTGATTCAGTGGCTGTTAATATTTTGTGGTCTGTTGAAAGGTTTGTAACATTGTACTGTTTCTGAATCCAATTTATTTTAATGTAATGTTGAGACCAATGAAGCTGGTCAGTATTTTCCTTACTGAGAAGAATTTAAAATGAATATTTACTTAGTTATCAATCAGACAATTATTCAGCATGATCCATATAATTTTTTGGCACATTTGATTCTAGGTAACCAACATTGGAGAGCTTGTCACAGCCCGGTTCTGTTTAAAAGTTGTCAAGGTTATTGACTAGGCTTCATCATCACCTTTTGAGTTACTGCTGGGTGATCACTTGTACAGATTATTTCATTGTTTTAATGGAATTATTTAATAGGATCTGAACCTGTTTTGATCACTAGCCAAATACAAACACTTAATTCAGGTCTTTGTACAATTGAAGTGAGCTAATTCATTTCTAGAGTGGATATTGCTGATTGCTTATGACTGAGGAGGGGCTTAAAGGTTGTTTTTCTGTTTTATGATATTCAATTAGTTGTTTCAGGTTTTTTCCCCTCTAATTTTCCCACTATTTTACAAGCAAGATATTTTGAAATTGAATTACAGCATCATAGATTAATTTTGAAATTATTGCTTCAAAGAATTCTTTATCCCCAATCTTCATGTTTTACCTCCTTAGAAAATTTGTTTAATTTGTTGATTGTGCAATCTTTCAGTGTTCACTCTAGAAATAATCTATAAATAAAAATTTCTTGGACAAACTGAGGCACTACATTAATTCATATTTTGAAAAATGTTGAAGTAGTTGGATACATTTTCAGAAGATATTTGAAGTCCTTCTCAAAAGGCAAGTTCAACAAAATTGAGACCCATGGATTTTAAGGGTGAACAGCATTTAGGATAGGAGATTGGTTTAAAGGCAAAGAGCAGAGGTAATTAGCATAGGTGTTTCAAACTAGAACAACAGAGACCTTAATGACTTGACAGAGTTATGCACTATGCAGTCTTCAGATCTGCAGAAGATACAAACCTTGGCTTTGTGGAAAGAATGAGCCAGCATAGACTTAATGGCAGTTATAAAGCACGTGCAGGAATTTCAGTATATTTGAGTATAAATCAAGAATTGTGGCAGGTTGGGAGTGCGATTTGTTCTGTATTTTGCACTCGTAAGTAGGGCATACAAAACAGGACATTGACTCACTTTCAAGCAGTGGTTAGACAACAATTGGAGTGTTGTGTTCAGTTCTTGTCATCTAACTTTAAGGTTGAAAAGATAATTTAAAAATTATTGATGATTCTGGGAACAAGGGCTTTTGAATGTTAAATTTTCTCTGGATAAGCTGGGATTGTTCCCCTTGGAGCAAGAAAGGTTGAAAGATTTGATAGTTTTCATCGTTGGTTTAGATAGGGTCAGTGGAAAGAAACTGATGTCATTTGTGGATGATCCAAGGGACAGGTTTTAAAGTTTTTGGCCCAATGTTTGAAGGACATGCAAGGAAAAACCTTTGTATTTTTAAAAAAAAGTAGGTGGTCCTTCATGGGTTGAAGCAGTCATTAAGATTTTTTACTATGGAATTTGAAAACTTAGTAGTTTGAAGGGCCGTGGGGGAAAATGGTGCAAAATGGTAATTGATAGAAATGTCTTTCTTGGGACTGCAATAGACTCAGTGGATCCTTATCTGCCAAAGCAATTCATTTATTTTATGTCCAAATTCTGTCTCATGAAAAGTATTAACAATGTTTTCTAATATGTTTTTGTTTTTGTTACAGGCTAAGGTTATTGGAAATGAAAACAATGGCAAAGATGGCTATCATACTCCCAGTGCTACAAGTCCAAGTACAGAAGAAAAGCTACCACAGGACAATGCACCTTTCTGAACCAGAGCTGCAATTTTCAATACCTGAGTTGCTGATTTCCAAATCTGTATGTTGAATTTATTGCAATTACAAATATCACCTATTGTACATATGGTTAATTAATGCCCACTTTGGAGAAGTGTATTTCTGCTGTTCTAGAAATCTGATAACCACTTTGTGATGTGTAAAACTTGGAGAAAGAAAAAGACCCAAATTCTGTCAAATTTGAAAGTTTCAGATTCTCTTTATGAAATTACCAATAAAATTTAGCTTTGAGTACCTTAACCTTCATTTTCAACAGACCTTCAAGCACACTAACTATGATTCATATCATACTAGCCTTATTCTGTGCTTCAACTACATTTCTATAATTTTGGGACAGGACTAGGTAGAATGGAGCAGCTGGTACTGAGGAGCACTTACTTGGTCAGGGATTACTTCTGCTTTTATTTTATGTCCAGCAGCTTTAAATATGTTTGTATTTCTAGATTAATGACTGAAGCATGCTGATTTTTCTTTTCAGAAGGAACAACAACCAAAAAGTAGACAACTGGATGTATGCTACAGTCTGTATCCTATGGGCTAAAGGGATATAATTGTGAAATTTTGTTGGTTTAATGGAACGAAACAAGGTCCAGAATTTAGTTTAGAATGTTTTAATGCATAATGGGTAATTCTTTGACCATTTCTGTTTGCAAACAAAGATGGGGTTTGGTTTGCTGTTACATGTATACTAGGGTTTAATTGTATATTTCCCTTTATATCACTAGAATGCTCACAATTAAATAAAATTGGTTATTAAAGCTGTCTCAAAGAGTGGGATTTTTTTCAGTTGTCTCCAAACTGGCTTCTTGTAATGCCCAAGTCTGACAGTGAACAGCACTTCCAATATATTGAATTTGTTTATTTTCTCTTAGAAATACCACCAAAAATTGGAGGTTGTATTCAATGTTTGAGTCTACAGTGTGGGGTGAAATACCATTTGGCCAGGACTTTGTTTTGATTGGCCTGTTTCCATGCAATTAAGTCACCAGTGCAGTAATAATAATACAAGCATGCAGTTTTGCTGGCCATTGCTTACTTTTTCACTATTTTTCATGGATACCAATCCTCAGGGAAATTGTATCCAATAGTTTTTATTACTTCCTACTTTCATTATTTATGCTGCAATTAGGTAATATTTGGGGTACACCACAGAATCATAAAATTGCATAAGTCCTATTAAAGAAACCAAACTATTTGGGCCTAAGTCGTAGTATCTTTACTAAATTTACTAACTTTGCTAAACTTGAAGTCTACAATGCTGAAGAAACAAACTCTATAAACACCGTTTTATTTATAAGGCTTTAAGATGCAGTTTCTTAATGTTGTGTATCACAAACAGGAGGAAATCTACAGATGCTGGAAATCCAAAGCAACATACACAAAATGCTGGAGAGACGCAGCATCTATGGAAAAGAGTAAAACAGTCAACATTTTGGCACAAGACCCTTCATCAGAACCGAGTTCCTCCTGCATTTTGTGTGTATTTCTCGTGTCAAATGTATTCCGTGAAAATAAAAAGAAACTGCATGTACTAGAATTAAGAAAAATAAATATGTACAATACTCAGGAGGCCATACGGAAAGAGGGAAGTTTTGACCAGAAATTTTTTGATTCTATCAAAACTGCCTATCTACTGGGCATTCCCAGAATTTTCTGCTTCTGAATATATTACACAATTAGTCTTGGATGACCAGACCTGATGTTCCAGTCTTGGAGTGTATTCTGTAAAATTGTACATTCTTCCTCCTGAGATGCAACAGCTTAAGTATTGCAATTTATTGAAGATAATGGAAATCAATCAAAAAGGAATGTCAAAACTTCTATTTAGAAGCTGTTATTTTCTATCATAGTTAAACTGATAATGTACTATCCTATTCAGAAATCTGATTCATTAGATGATGTTGCCCACTCTCTATTAAAACTTTGTGGGAGGGTCTCTTTTTCCACATTTTCTTTAAACTCACCAGTGCTTGTTTCCTGTGCTCTTTTTTAATCTCACTTGTAACACTGGAAAATTTAACTTGTAAACATGCCACTGTGTTGTATGTTATAACATCCTATAGGCAAGAAAATCATCCTACAGTCTAGTACCACTGAAGTCCTGAGGGTGTGCTGGATTATTGGGGTATTAATGTATACAACAAATCTTTCCCTTGGGGATTGGAGGAAGTGGATGAGTGAGTTGTCCACTTCCCCCACAGGAACATACCTGTATAAATTTCCATTAATCAATTTAAATTTGCCTCTTGACATACTTCCACATTTACTGCTTAAAATGCTCTACATTTTAATGCATTCACCTTACAATTCTATTTTGTGGTTATTCCCAGTTTCACTGTTGCAACAAAGTGAATAGATTTTTATTCTGCTAATTAGTACCTGTCACTTAGCATATTTTTCACTTTGTTGTGTCAATGCATATAGCAGTTAGAATTCTATACTGGAATTTCTACCAGCTTGCTAAAAGTCACATGTTTGAATGCTTCCTGTTTAGTCAAGTCTCTCCCTTTCTTCTCAGCCCTCCCACCCCATAAAAAGAAATCTTTTGATTCTGCCCACAACCTATAGATTAATATATTTACCAAAAGTAAGTTTTGTTTCAAATATACAATACGAGATTGCCGCAAAAGCAAGCTACTGAAGATGTATATATGAAATAAAACTGCTGGGGTGCATTTAGCAAATCAGACAATATTTCAGAAGACCAAATGAGTCCTGGATGATCATTTTAACTCAAATTAATAGTCTCCTATCCAGACTAAAATATTTGTGATTGGGGGGAGAAAGGAGCAGTGAAATGAAATGGACTCGTTTGTGATATAATGGAAGATAAGTGTGATAAAAGGAAATGATAATAGAATACACATGATCACACAATGTCTGAAGAGAAAATGGGTAGTATAGTTGTAATGTGAAACCAGTTAACCTGGAAAAGAGCAATGAAATTAAATTTATGGAAAAACAATTGAAATTTGAAATTAAATATAGCTTTTCTCCGTATGGAAAAGAAATCTCCTTTATCTTAAATTTTTGTGGCCCTTGAGAAAAAGGTTGTATGCTCCCTTTTAACAGCAATCTAGCTTCAAGGTCCTAAACTCTGATGTCCCCTCCCTGCACCTTTGCCTCACCACCCTACTATCTGTTGGTCATTTATTCAATTGGCCCTTCTAAATTTCCCTTAGTGTGTAAGTGGGGTTGATGACAGAAATAGACTAGTTTTAAGATAGGTGTTTGATCGTCAGTGCAGACTTTGAGCTGAAGGGCACATAAACTTGGGAGGTTGCAATGGTAGTCATGGAGTGATACAGCATGGAAATAAGCATTTTGGCCCATAGTTTGCACTGACCGTCAACTACCCATTAACCCAGAACTTCCCTACCTGGAGTCTAGGGACACCTTAGTAATGGTAGGGGTCCAATCACTTAAAAGGTTGGAAACCCCTATGCTAATCCTATGTTATTCCTGGCCAGATTCACTTCACCATTCCCTAGATTTTACCATACAGCTGCACACAAAGGGCAATTTAAATAGCTATTCATCTACCTACCTGCATGGCTTTGGGATGTGGGAGAAAACCCAGAGCAGAGGTTCCCAACTCGGGTCCACAGACCCCTTGCTTAACAGTATTGATTCATGGCATAAAAAGTTTGGGAGCCTTGAACCAGAGGGTGTCCATACAGTCTCAGGGAATCAACAAATTCCACACAATACCAGAAGGCAGGATTGGACCTGAGTGACTGGAGTGGGGAGGGACTAACTGTGCCTTTGTGCTGCTCTGAGCTGACCATTCCTATTTGGTGGCAGAGTGTTGCATCAAGTGAGGCTACAGGATACTGGTACACTACATCTGGGCTATTATGTACAATGTTGATCACTCCGCTTCAGGATGTTAATAGTTCTGGAAAGATTTGGTAGATCAATACCTGAAATAAGGGGATTCTTTTATAAGGCAAGGCTCTGCTCAAGTCCACTGCAAACAAGAAAAGTGAGAGGTGTCTAATAAAACAAGAGAGATCCTGATGCATCTAGGCAGTGTTGTACAACTCTATGCATCGTAAAGTTTAACTGCACAAATATGAGACCCTCAGTGCCCACATTTTGTCTGTGCTGACAATTAATTACCCTCCATAATAATCTGGCTGCCTCTAACAGTAATACTGCTGCTACAGAACATTAAATTTCATGACTATTGTCAGTGACAATAAATCTGATTCTGATTCCATTTACACACCTGGAACTCTTCTTCAAAGAAGTGAAAGTGGACTCTGAATGTATGTAATGCAGATAGATAGTTGATAAAGTGAAAAATTCCTGTGGGCAGATCGCAATGTGACATTGAAGTTACAATCAAATCAGCCATGAGTTTATTAAATGTAGTCTTAAAAAGGGGGATTTGCCTATTCCTGCTCTGAAATTGTTTATTGTTAAACAATTTACCACTCTCTCTAGGATTCCATAGGCTTTTGTTTATTGACGAGTTTAGCACGTTTGACTTTTCTCAGAAATTTTACTGAAATCCATGTAGACTACATCAAATACAATGCCTTTGTTGATCCTCAGTGTTGTCTCTTTAAAGAATTCAATCAACTCAGGCACATAAAATCTTTCCTTAAATCCATGGTTGATTAATCTGTGTCTCTCCAAATACCTTTCTTAAGAAATTATTTCAATAACTTGCTCAATACCAAAATTAAACGCTCTGTTTTTAACAACAGTGAGATGTCAGGAGTCTCCAATCATCTGACTCTCTCCTGCAGACAACGAGGATGGAAAATTATATTCAGAGCCTCTAACATTCTTCCTTACTTTTAGCACCTGGGATATAGTTTATCCAGTCCTGTGAAATTATCTACTTTCAAAGAAGCCAATCCTTGTAATACTTGGAGAAAATTTATCCAATCCAATATATTACAGTCTTCCTCCTTAACTAGTGTGTAGACATCAACTCCACTCAGAAGAATAGACGCATGTGATTTGTCATAAAAATCTTGCCCACATCCTCCATGTCAACACATAAGATTTGCCTTGGGGTAAAAAGCTACAGATGCTGGAAATTTGAAGCAAAAGCAGAAAATTTTGGAAATACTCCGCAAATCGGGTAATATCCATGGAGAGAGAATCAGAGTTAATTTTACAGGTCAATGGTTCTTCATCAGAACTAGGAAAATGTTTTAAGTTGCAGAAAACACATGGGGGCATGGTGGTGGCAAGGCATGATTGCGAAGGGGCTTTTAGAGAGAACCAAGGAAGTTGGGTGGAGACCAAAACAATTCTAAACCCTTTCATTTTTTTTCCAGTCCTCCTTTGCCTATCTAACATTCCACCTTCTACCAACACTCCCTGGCACTGTAGAATGAAGTGTGTCTCCCAATAAATACCCAGCCTTACAGATGGAATGCAGTAGCATAAGCATCTGCATAAACTCCTGAAGTCTTCCCCAGCGGACAACAGGAAACATCCTGGAATTCCTATGTGGCACATGATGAGCATTCCACAGCTACCAGGCCTGTATGTTATTAAGTTAAAACACTTTGATGGGAAAAATCTAAGTTTGAAAGCAAAAGCCCTCACCAGTGACCCGACTATTAATGCATTTCCTAATGATGGCCTCAATCTGCCAACTTGTAATACCGTACCTCAATTTTTTTTCAAGCACCTTTTTACCACCTTTCTGTTCCCTTTTCTAACTTGTTCCCTTCTTAACCTTTCAGTTCTCACTGTCTCCCTTTCACTCTGGTTCAGTCCTTGTTTTGATAAAGTATCTTCACTCACTGCACTGAAATTCATCACTCACGAAACTCCTGTCACTAGTGCTCCATTGAACTGGACTCTGCATTAGTGAAAGCCTTTATTTTTAACCAGCAAAAATTCCTACAAAAATCTCCCACTGTTACTAATTCCCAGGTAACCATTACCCACCAATCACTACTAACGGTCAGCTTATCTACCACTTACTCACTGTGAAAAGCACTGCAAATTAATGTTCTTTCTGTGAAATAATAAGGTACGGATACCCCATAGGGAGAAGTTATGTTGTGCAGGAATCAATGGATGTGCTGGTGCTGCACAACTGCAATGACCTGAGTTTGATCTAAACATGGTACTGCATGCGTGGTGTTCGTGCATTTTCCTTATGAAGGTGTGGGTTTCCCCCAGGGTTCCTCCCATATCCCAAGGATGTATTGGGGGGTTAATTGGCTACAAGAGTTAGGGAGAGCTGAAGGACATGTGGACGAGGATAGGTTTCAACAAAATAATTGGGGGAATGGTGTAGATGGGAAAGCTCAACAGAAATATGCCAAATGTTATAAGAAAAGACAAAATAACGTGAAATGAATGACCACGTCCCTAGGTAAATACTATACTAGTTCCTTATTATCAACATTAACTTTTTATTAGGCTACATATTGAAAATCATTGCACAGTTTTGTAAATTGACATTTTTAGCCAATTTGTTTTGAACTATAACATTTCCCAGAATATTTATAAAACCTTAATTAATAGGATTGAATAATCCCAGGTTTGAGCACAGATCTTCAGATGTGTGCCTTTATCATTTGTTAGCTGCTGCAGTCCCTTACAGGACTGTTCTCCTTTGAAAGTGATGTGTTACCAGCTGAAAGAACTATGGAAGAGACTGAAAGAGGTGATATAAAGGAGCATTGAGACTTCGTCACAATTTCATTTCCCAGGATACTATTTCTAAAGCAAAACTGGGCTTCTGGACAATGGTTGCGTGTGATGCACAAGGGACCTGTGAGTAGGAGCACGTTGGCTCCTTTTTCACTTTGTGTGAGAACTATTAAGAAACTCATTCGTGGTCTTTGCATGAACTTTAGTGAAGGAGTACTGTACCTGGCACAAATCATGAATTTAGATTAGCCTTCCTCAGTTTATGGTCTAAATCCAAGAAAAGAATCATTATAAGTTACTTACCCAGAAAAAGTTTCTAATAATTGCTACTGTTGATAATATAACAAGGCTGAATATATTAGTTAGGTTTACTTTTTCTCCTCCTGTAAGTTCTTTTCCCATTAGCAATGCTTATTACTCCAAGTGATTTTCTCCATTATCATCTCTGCTCACATCTTTGCACACAGGAGTATGATGCTTCCTTTGTTAGTGTCCTATCTGGGACCAACTTAGCAAAGTTGAATTAAAGCAAGTAATAGTATTGGCCATTTCGGCACACTATATCTAAAATTGGTGCAACTTTGCAAATTATGTTTGGTAAAATCTGAGCTACAGCATTGGAACTTTACATTGCAGTATCAAATTTGCAACTCCTCTGAACTTTCTAATAGCCCAGCTCTGGTTTCAGCATCTCCTCCCTCCTTGGCCCTGTGAGTTTGGGCTCTCACAACTTCTGATTGTGGACCCTGAATGCATTCAGTCCATTGGTATTTTCCTTCCATGATTTGGGCCTCCACCTCTTCTCACTTCACTCTTGTACTCATGCTGATTTTTTTTAAATGTACAAGTGCTGGTCAGAGCATGATCCACATTCATTAGCAAACTGTGAATGAAAACAATAAAAAATGCAGTTACTGGAAGTTCAAATGTTCTCACTAGTGGGAGAGTGGGAACAAATGTAGTTATAAGATCAAGGCCAGTCATTTGAAGCAGAGGAGAGGTGCTTAAAAATTTATTTTTGCAGAGGAGGTTTATCTCTGGAATTCTCTCCCCTAGGGAGCTGTGGAGGCTAGATCCATCACACTGAACCCCCTGCAGTTTGCATACCGTCCCAACTGCTCAACAGACAACGCCATTGCCATCACCCTCCACCTGGCCCTGACCCACCTGGACAAAAAAGACACATACGTTCGAATGCTGTTCATAGACTTCAGTTCAGCATTCAACACAACCATCCCTCAGAAACAGATTGGAAAGCTGAGCCTACTGGGCCTGAACACCTCCCTCTGCAACTGGATCCTCGACTTCCTGCCTGGGAGACCTCAGTCAGTCCAGATCGGAGGCAGCATCTCCAACACCATCGCTCTGAGGACGGAGGCCCCCCAGGGCTGTGTGTTTAGTCCACTGCTGTTCACTCTGCTGGCCCACGACTGTGCTGCAACACACAGCTCGAACCACATCATCAAGTTCGTCAATGACACAACCGTGATGGGTCTCATCAGCAAGAACGACGAGTCAACATACAGGGAGGAGGTGCAATCTCTCTTAATGTGAACAAAACAAAAGAGATGGTTGTTGACTTCAGGAGGGCATGGAGCGATCACTCCCCGCTGAACATCGATGGCTCCTCGGTAGAGATCGTAAAGAGCACCAAATTTCTTGGTGGTTACCTGTCGGAGAATCTCACCTGGTCCCTCAACACCAGCTCCATAGCAAAGAAATCCCAGCAGTGTCTCAACTTTCTGCGAAGGCTGAGGAAAATCCATCTCCCACCCCCACATCCTCATCACATTCTACAGGGATTGTATTGAGAGCATCCTGAGCAGCTGCGTCCCTACCTGGTTCGGAAATTGCACCATCTCGGATCGCAAGACCCTGCAGTGGATAGTGTGGTCAGCTGAGAAGATCATCGGGGTCTCTCTTCCCTCCAACACGGACATTTACACTACATGCTGCATCCACAAAGGAAACAGCATTATGAAGGACCCCATGCATCCCTCATACAATCTCTTCTCCCTCCTGCTGTCTGGGAAAAGGCACCGAAGCATTTGGGCTCTCACGACCAGACTATGTAATCGTTTCTTCTCCCAAGCTATCAGACTCCTCAATACCCAGAGCCTGGACTGACACCTTACTGCCCTATTGTCCTGTTTATTATTTATTGTAATGCCTGCACTGTTTTGCGAACTTTATGCAGTCCTGGGTAGGTCTGTAGTCTAGTGTAGTTTTATTTTCTGTGCTTTTTATGTAGTTCAGTATGTATGTACTGTATGTACTGTATCATGTAACACCATGGTCCTGAGAAAACATTGTCTCATTTTTACTATGTACTGTACCAGCAGTTATGGTTGAAATGACAATAAAAGTGAATTGACTTGACGACTTGAGAAGCATTTAAGGTGATGGTAGATAACTTCTTGAAAAATCAGGGAATTGAGAGTTCTGGGGAACTGAAAAAGAAGAGGAGTTGAGGGCAGCTTAGATCAGCCATAATAATGTTGAATGTCGTGGCAGGCTTGAGGGGCCTTTTGGCCTACTCCTGTTACTATTTTCTTATGCAATAAAGCTAGAAAATGCCAGAAACACTCATCAAGTCAGGCAGCATCTGTAGAAAGAGAATAGCCTGCATTTCATGTCCTGAAACCAAGCGCAGAAATATCTAGGTCATGAAACACTAATTGTTACTGTTTCAACAAAAGCTGCCTGACCTACTCAGTGTTTCCAGTACTTTTTATTTGGCAAGAACCCCATCATAGATTGAAATCGTCCAGGCAATTTCTCCTAAACAAATTTAGACCTCTCCATGTCCATTCTGGAGCTCCAAAATATTTTATCTTCATTTTTTTTTATTTTGCAAAGAGACTGAAAAATTATAGGCAAGAGAGGGGTGAAAAACAAACTAAGATTATCTCTGCAATTAAAATAACACCCAGGTGGAATGACTGTAAGACTAAAATGTAGGAGCAGTATTAAGCCATTCAGCCCATTGGGTCTTCTCTGTCATTCCACCATGGCTGATTTATTATCCGTATTAACCTTTTCTTCTGCCTTCTCCCCATCTTTAACAATCTTACTTATTAAGAACCTGTCAACCTCTGCTTTAAATATACCCAATGACTTGGTCTCCACTGCCATCAATGGCAATGAATTCCACAGGTTCACTGTTAAGCTTTATAGCTCCAAAGCATTAAGCTAATTGAAAGGAAAAGAAAGGAGTCTGAAATTTGAGTCTAACTTTGTGCTTACTTTAAGCAAAGTGTCCACACTTAAGGTAATAGCACTTGGTAGTGTCATGATGTTTGCAGTTCACTTATTTTTACATATAACACATAATGAATTATTTAAATGACAAGAATGCTTGATCAAACAATATATTTACCATATTACTCAAATAGTAATGTAATGTTAAATACACAACATTCCTCTTTTGCTTAGTTATAAACTCCAACTCAATATAGAATTCATCTCAACAATATCACAGTATACTATATCATGCAACTACTATACAGACATCCATAGCATAGTAATTTTTTAAATTGTCCTAAAGATTTAATCATCTCTGTAGTCCCTCACCAGGGCTGTTTGTCCAGCAGAGAAACATTGAACCTCCTTTTTGAGGAGACTTCAATTTGACTCAGCTGTTTGTTCTGCGTATTTCTGAGATTGGGTTTGAGGAGATCCAAGTGTGGACACAAGGGACAATCCAAGAAGAGCATTGCTGGTGAGTTGTTGGTTGTGGGGTGTGCTGCATTGCAATATGCAAGGAAGAATTTGGTAAGCTTCCTATTCAGTGTTAGTGTAGAGTGCTCTGCTGACATTGCTTGCAGTGTATTCTTTAGACCCTGTACTTATCTTTCCACCAAGCTACGTAGTATAGTGCAGATGTAATACATCTTATTCTGTTCATTTTCTGGAATGATTGAAACTGTTCTACCACAAACAGTGGTCCATTGTCACTGACTAAGTGTTCTGGAACATCAGTCCTCGCGAAGAGGCTTCTCAACACATCAACAGTGTGGGAGGCAGTAGTGGAGGCTATTGGGAACACTTCTGGCCACTTTGTAGCTGCATTCACTACTGCCAAGAAATTTGTGCCTACAAACAAGACCTCCAACACTCAGGGCATGCCCTTTTCTCAATTTTACCATCAGGTAGGAGATACAGAAACCTGAAGGCACACACTCAGAGATTTAGGAACAGCTTCTTCCCCTCCGTCTTCCGATTCCTGAATGGACTTTGAAGCTTTGGACACTACCTCACTTTTTTAATATACCCATAGTATTCCTGTTTTGACATATTTTAATAATCTATTCAATATATGTAATTGATTTACTTGTTTATTATTATTTTTTATTTTATTTATGTTGTTTTCCCTCTGCTAGATTATGAATTGCATTGAACTGCTGCTGCTAAGTTAACAAATTACATGCCTCATGCCAGTGATAATAAACCTGATTTTGATTCTGAATGGTTAGGCAAAATCCACATGAATCCTCTGTCAGGTCAATGGAGAAGCACTATTCTTGACATCTTCCAGATGTATTGGCACCCTGCACAGTGCATGGCAAGCTGCTTGATCTACTGATTTAACCCAGGCCACCAGAAAAAGATTCAAGCCGACTCATTCATCTTAACCATATCTAGCTGATCGGCATGTAGCTCCTCCAACACTTTAGGTCAACTTGGAAGGTACAACAACTCTTAATCCCCTCATAAGGCAACCTCTGTGAATGGCAAATTAATTTCTGCGTTAGTAAAAATGGGGAAAATGGAGTTTCTGTTGCACATTCCATCCAGTTTGAGTGTCAATATAGACCTAAGACAGTGTGAGGCACTTTCTGGTTTCTCTTTGGATCATCTTTGCCATTGTAGGGAGAATAGGTCATGAGGAGTGTCTAATAATCCTTCAGGTATTTCCTTTTCCAAAGATAAACAGGACAATCCATTTCCATTCCCAAGCTTATTCATCTTCTTGAACTCAATCTTGTAATTGTGTCCTCCGAGAAACAGAACACCTCTGCATTCAAGCTGCTGCTGTTACTGGAAAAAAAAACCTTCTGTGGATTGAAAATGGACACCAGTGGTTGATGATTAGTAATGAGGGTAAACTGATCAGTAGAGGGTAGTTGTGGAAGGAAAGTATTCTGCCTGGAGGTCAGTGACTAGTGAAGTGCCACAGGGATCTGTCCTGGAACCCCTGCTATTTGTGATTTTTATAAATGACCTGGATGTAGAGGCAGAAGGATGGGTGAGTAAGTTTGCGGATGACATGAAGATTGGAGGAGTTGTGGATGGAGCTGTAGGTTGTTGAAGGTTACAAGAGGATACAGACAGGCTGCAGAGTTGGGCAGAAAAATGGCAGATGGAGTTCAATCCGGTCAAGTGTGAGGTGATGCATTTTGGAAGGACAAACCAGAAGACTGAGTACAGGATTAAAGGTCAATTACTTAAGAGTGTGGATGAACAAACGGACATTGGGGTTCAAATCCATACATCCCTCAAGGTCACTGCACAGGTTGATAGGGTGGTTAAGAAGGCCTGTGGAATGCTAGGCTTCATTAACAGGGGGATTGAGTTCAAGAGTAGAGAGGTCATGTTGCAACTCTACAAATCTCTGGTGAGACCGCTCTTAGAGTTTTATGTTCAATTCTGGCCACCTCATTATAGGAAGGATGTGGAAGCTACGGAGAGGGTGCAGAGGAGATATACCAGCATATTGCCTGGTTTGGAGAACAAGTCTCCAAACAAGCAAGGTTAGCAGAGCTGAGACTTTTCTCTTTGGAGCATAGAAGAATGAGAGGGGACTTGATGGAGGTGTACAAGATTATGAGAGGCACAGATAGGGTGGATAGTCAGTACCTGTTTCCCAGGGCACCAATAGAAAGCACCAGAGGGCATGTGTACAAAATTAAGGGAGGGACGTTTAGGGGAGACATCAGGGGTAAGTTTTTTACACAGAGGGTTGTGTGCCTGGAATGACTTGCCAAGGATGGTGGTGGAGGCTAAAACATTAGGGGTATTTAACAGCCTTTTGGACAGGAACATGGATGAAAGAAAAATGGAGGGTTATGGGGTAGTGTGGGTTTAGTACTTTTTTAAAGGATTATATGGGTTGGCACAACATGGAGGGCTGAAGGGCCTGTACTGTGCTGTAATGTTCTATGGTTGTATGGTTCTATCCTGGGTGAGGGTATTGAGCTACTTCCAGTACTGAGTTGATGGTGACCTTTAAATCACCACAGATCCTCCTCAATGACCTATATTCCTTAGCTACTGGTTCTACTGTACTATTGGTACAACTTCCTTAGCTCCGCTCAACCATGAAAAGAATTCCTTCAGCCTCCATGTGTTGTAGTTTACTGGCTACAGTATCATGGACGATGTATGGAACTGGATAAGGTCTGCAAAACTTAGGTATGTCATGTTCATTTAACACCATTTTACACTTAATACATTTAAGTTTTCTAATACCATTGAACCTTTTTAAATTTGCTTTCAGTTGGTATACAAATGGTGGATGGATCTCCAATCAAGTTGCAGTTGTCTCAGCCAATCACATCCACAGAATGCTGACCCTCCTGTTTTTACCACACAACAGCACAATGTGTCTTGTTGGTTGATGTACTTCACTGTTACAAAGGTCATTTCCACAAGAGATATCTTTTCTCCAGTATAAGTTCTTAGTTGGATATCTGCAGGCTTCAGTTCAGGACCTTTGAAATGCCATTCAAACTCATTTTGTGAAATGACAGAAACAGCCAAGCCAGTGTCAAGTTCCACTTTAATCCATTTGTTGCTCACTTCTGGTGTAAACTACATTGCTTGTTTTCACACTGTAAATCTCAAGGGTATACAGTCCTGTGTCACTCGCATCATTATCAGACCTTTCAACAACATGCAGATTAGTGCTCTTTTTGAAACTGCAGCTTGATTTACCTTTTTCTTATCCCTGTGCAGTCCATTTATTTTTGTCTGCCCAACATGCTCTTAGAATGTGTCCTACTTTGTTGCATTTTGTGCAAGTTTCACCCTTAAACCTGCATTGGTCTGATGTATGTGAGCCCCTGCCACAAAAATAATACAATTTGTTCGGCCAAGCTGGTTTCTGTAAAGATGCTGCAATTTTGTTCATGCTTATTTTCAATTCTGACTGCAACTCAGTTGCGTCCTGTCCACCATTTCCATTGATATGGCTATTTCAAGTCCTCCTTTAACTGTAAGTTATGCTTCAGCTAGGAGTGCTTTTGAATGCTTTCTCGTAAGATTCCACAAACTAAATCATCTCTCAGTGGATCATTAAGCCCATTACTGAAATGACAATGCTCAAACAACCTCTTCAATTCAGCTCCATACACTGAAATGAACTCCCTCCCTTTCCCTTTGATTCCACTTATGAAACTTAAAGCACTCTGCAGTCTACAATGGTTTCAGTTCCAAATGTTCCTGTTGTACTTTTCGGCTGGTTTGGTTGGAGCAGTTAAATTTCTACGCAAGCTGTATGCGTACCTTTAAATCTAATATACCCAGCAAAACTGTCACTCGCTGGCTGTTTCATTTGCTCCAAAATACTGCTCATTCCTCAGTATGCATGAACCAGTTATAGATAGATAGATACATTATTGATCCCAAAGGAAATTACAGTGTCACAGTAGCATTACAAGTGCACAGATATACAAATATTAGAAGAGAAGTAAGAAAGAACAAAAAATAAGTTACCTCAAACAGTTTAACAGAAGGGGACCATCATTTCCCCAGCTAAAGGTCGACTCATTACAGAGCCTAATCGCCGAGGGTAAGAATGACCTCATATAGCGCTCTTTGGAGCAGGACAATTGTCTTAGTCTAATACTAAAAGTGCTCCTCTGTTCACCCAAGGTGGCATGCACAGGGTGAGAAACATTGCCCAGAATTTCCAGGATTTCCCATAGGGTCCTTTGTTCCCCACAGCCTCCAGAATGTACAGTTTGACTCCTGTAACAGAACCAGCCTTTCTAATCGGTTTATTGAGTCCATTGGCATCACCCATGTTGATGCCATTGCCCCAGCACACCACCGCAAAGAAGAATGTACTGGTGACAACAGACTGGTAGAACATGTGAAGGAGAGGCCTGCATACTCCAAAGGATCTCAATCTCCTCAGAAAGAAGAGGCGACTCTGGCCCTTCTTGTTCACAGCCTCTGTGTTGGTGCTCCACTCAGGTTTGTCATCCAGGTAGCTGAGGGTCCTCACCACATTCATGTTCTCACCATCTAGAGCATCTGTTGTGTAATCAAACATGTCAAGGTTTCTGATGCAGCCAACCATTTCTGCTTTTTAAAAATTATTGTCACTGGATACTCACTGTTTAAGAACCCATTCATTCTTCAATTTTCTGTATTTTAGTCAATGGGACCCCCACCTCCCACCCCCATTCTTCTAAGCTCCACCAAGTACAGGCCTAGAGCCATCAAACACACCACATACGTTAACCCAAATGGTCAGAGAATGCCCATTCATTTTAGACTGGTGGAATCTAGCCATGACATCATCATACCTGTTTTTCTTTGGGCTTAGAATCGATCACCAGAGCCACGCTGAAAGTTATCACACCTAATTTGGATTGTAGGAGTTCCCTAGTGTAAAGTGTAACTGATGTCAAACTTACAAATAAAAACATTCTCCTCTTGGTCAATTAGTATCAATGTTACTGATAACAACACATTTCAAGTGAATTTATTTAAAGTTTCTTCTCCACAGCAACTAAAGAAGAATTGGGATATTAAGTTTTGAGCAGGATCTATATGCTTGGGGGAGATGGGCAATAGCCTCATTAAAATAAAGTTCTGTGGGGTTTATGGAGGCTTGATCCTTAGAGTTGTTAAAGAGGTTGAAGATAGTTTTTGAAACATTAGGGAATTAAATGTTTTTTGGAAACAAATACAGAAGAGGAGTTGAGTCCTGGAGCATATCAGTTATGATCATATTGAATAGTGGGACAGGCTTGATGAGCCCAGAGGCCTACCCCTGCCCCTATTTTCTTGTGTTCTTGTGCATCTTAAATCAACCAAGAAAAATGATCTTTTTTTTATTCCTACCAGACAAATGACCCTTAAATGTTTGGTTTCTTTTTGTTTTCTCAGTTCGACTGAGGGAAAAGTTGATGACTGCATGTGTCTGACAAACACACACTGACAATAACAGTAAAGAATGGATTCAGGAAAACATCAAGTGAGACCTAACTTGAGTTATATTATTGTACTGAAGAGCTGGTTGGAATTAGGTTGGACGTGTGGGAATAACATAAATATTATTGAAATTTAATTTGCAAGTTCATCTTTCTTTCTTGAAAGGTTATATATGTCTGTTACTGAATTAGATTTTTTTCTCTCTGAATTGAGCCTTCAGACAGAAATTTCAAATATAAAGATACTTCTATGATAACTTTCATCTTTTCTTTGTATATTTCAATGTAATTGAATAGTAAAACCCTTCATAATCTTTAGTTTAATTGGGAAAAAAAACAGACGAAAAGGAAGGGAAGTAAAAATAGATAATCCATTCGTGAAAAATCTAAATGATTTGAAAACACTTTAACAAAGACTTCAAGGATGATTATAAATGATCATCCTTGTAAGGCAATATAAAAACAATGAAATATGAATAGCAAAGAGTAACAGCATAGTTAAAGTTGCAAAAAGATATCAAAAGACCCCAAGAAAAGAATGAAAAACAGAAGAGTCAAGCAGCATCTGTGAACATAAATGGTATAAGTTGACATCTTGCAACAGGACTAGGAGGGTAAAGAAAAGATTGCCACTACAGATAGATTGGTGAATGTGTGTGGGAGGGGAACACCAGATTACCCGAAAATGGAAAATCCGATGTTCATATCATTATGTTGTAAGCTACGCAAGTGGAATGCGAGATATTGTACGTCCAGTTTGTGGCAGGCCTATCTTTAGCACTGGAGAAAACTACTGTGGGACATGCAACCGGAAGCTAGAGATGGCCATTGCAGACAGAATGGAGGTGCTCAGCAAAACCCAGGGACGGCCTGTACTGAAAGAACAGAATTATCTATTTATTGTTAATGATCTCACAGACACACTCTCCGTAAAGATTGGAGATCCCACGACCGTCAAGATAGAACAAAGCAGAACACAACACTGGCCTTGTGAAACAATCTATTCCACTGGCTAATAAATGCAGAGAACCTGCTAAATCAGAAGGGACTGTGGGTTGAGGGGCAAGTCGCATGTGAGAAAGGTCACTTATGAGGATTCGATCAACTTCTACAGTTCCACAACCATCACAGACTAGAGTCTCAGCAAGGTCTGCTCCACCAACAGAGTAACATCTCCTCAGGAGATCTAAATGCATGTTAGAAAAGTGATGTAATGAACCGTTTTAGGTTAACGGTTCAATTAGAAGAATATGGTCTTTGAAGATCCATTCAACAATATCGATCAGTTGCATAAACCCAGTGAACTTCTTGTGGCATTGAAGCCTAGAACTTCAGTCCATGCATTGTCTGTAATAGTTATCCACACTTAGTGCATTTTGGCAGCTCTCTCTTTAGAGCATTGTATACACTCAGTTTCCACTTTATTAGGTACAACTGTACACCCTCTTAGTAATGCAAGTATCAAATCAGCCAATCCTGGGGCAGCAACTCAGTGCATAAGGGCATGCAGACATGGTCATTGGTTCCGTTGTCAGCCCAAAGAAATTTGATCAATGTGACTTTGACCACTGAATGATTGTTGATGCCAGATGGGGTGGTTTGAGTATCTCAGAAACCGCTGATCTCCTAGCGTTTTCATGTACAGCAGTCTCTAGAGTGTACACAGATGAGCAGTAGTTCTGTGGGTGAAAATGCCTTGTTAATGAGAGAAGTCAAAGGAGAAAAGGTTCAGAGTGACATGGAGGTGATGTAACTCAAATAAACACATGTTTCACAATAGTGTGCAGATGACCATCTCTGAATGAACAACATGTCAAACTGGAACTGGATGGGCTACAGCAGACCAGACCGGGTTCCACTTCTGTGCCTAACAGAGTGGCCCACTGAGTGTATTTCTCCCACTCTCCACGAGGCTTGGCAGCACTAGAGAACGTCTGAGCCTATTGTTTCCACTTCTACCAGTGATTTCCACCACCTGCTGTGTCCACAGCGCATTTCCACTTTAAGAAGTGCAAGCTGCCTGTAAGTGGTACTGGTTTCTCTTGGTCTGGTGTCTCCTGCGGGGCGTGCAGCCACTCAAAAGCACGTAGAGTGCTGGCTGCATACTGCAATCAGTTCAATGAACAGGCAGCATGAAGTTGGCAAGTTGCCTGCGCTGAAAATAATGGGAGCTGGTTAATTCCACATCACATCCCTTATGTCCATTTCAAATGCAGAGCAGTTCCCTCCTAACTTTTAAAATTTTTTAATTCTAGGCTGACGTTTATATGGAAGAAACATCTCAACGGAGAAACTAGTCATATATATATTTTTGAAAGATGTTTAACACACTATAAATGCTCATAACACTGTGATCCTTTTATGTTACAGTTAACAAGTTGGAACATGTTTGCCGTCTGTATTGTGTTAACAACAGAGGCCAGAGACTGAAACAAGGAAATCAAATCCCTCAGCAGGCAAATGCACTTAATGTTAAGGATGAAAATGGGATTCTGCTATTACTTGTTTCAACAGGACAAGCCCACAGCTGTATTGATACAGCAAATCTGTGCACAAAGCCTGTGTAATGAAAGTCAGAAGGGTAGTGTTGGTTTCAGACGAGGACAGCAGTCACACGGTGATTGGATTTCAGTAGTTTCTGCCTTGTTGTGGGAAAATATTTCCACCACCCCTGGCATTTCTGCAGGGAGCCCAGTCTCTGTTAACTGCAGTTTCATGAGACACTGCTAAATAAATCTCAATCATGCAGCTTTTCATCCTGCCCTCATCAAGCCCTCTTGGCTAATGATTGCCAGGCACTGAACCCTCAACTTCACGCAGATAACAAGGGCCATTATGTCCTTTTTTTCAGTGCAGAAAGTATTTGCATGTATGACTTGATAAGATTAGCAAGAACGCCAGGAAAATTTTGTGCAGTGATTCAAAGAAGCAATGACAATTAACTCAAGTTCCATTGTGAATGTTTGGATCCGTAATGATACTGGAGATATACCAGTTTCCTGACCAATTTGCCTTATTTACACCAGACACTTCTCTTTTCCTCTTTATTCTCATTATCTCTCTGTTATGTATAAAACTGGAAGATATCATACAAAATAATGTAAGACAGTATTTTGATGAAGTCAAAACTGGTGTGGCTCTTCAAGGCATAAAACCTAATTGACACATAAATGCCAAAACAAGAGCTCGTTAATTGCCCTTAGATCTTCAGAACAATTTCTGCTGCTGAAAATGTCTTGCAATCTTTGACTCCATTATAGGAATCAAAATAAGTTTGTTTCTGGTCCCTCTTTTCACTCTTAATACATACACTTTGGTAAAATTGCGAAATATGCAGTGTTACTAATCATCAATGGCAAGGCAATGACTTTTATCTTACTATCTCTTACTATGTCTCCTTTCGGTTAGTCCTGATGAAGGGTCTCGGCCTGAAACGTCGACAGCGCTTCTCCTTATATTGCTGCCTGGCCTGCTGTGTTCCACCAGCATTTTGTGTGTGTTGTTGTTTGAATTTCCAGCATCTGCAGATTTCCTCGTGTAATGACTTTTATCACTAGTCTCAAAAAATTCTCCTCTAATATATAGCGATCATAATTGATCAGAACAACACACACAAAATGCTGGTGGAACACAGCAGGCCAGGCAGCATCTATAAGGAGAAGCACTGTCGACGTTTCGGGCCGAGACCCTTCGTCAGGACTAATTGATCAGAACTTCTTTGTCAGTTTCCTGTTATCAGGCATCAATCAGTTCAAAGTGATCCCTGGTATCCAGCAGTCATGGAGTCAATAAGCTGACTGAGGAACCAATCGCCTTAAATAAATATCACAGCCATCAAACCAAGAAAGAAAATGTACAATTATTGCGGGCATTTTAAACAAGTTACAGAGCAATAAATGAAAGTTGGAGCACTTACCGTGTATCTGTCCAAAAAAAGAAAATGAAATAATCAATAAATTTCTTGAAATATATAAAACATTTCCAAATGTATTTTGAAATGTTACTTTCAGTGTGTGGAGGGTGGGGGAGGTAGGGAGTTTTTTTTAAGGAAAGATTTGGCTTAGTGTTCTGTTATAATTCTGTCATGCTACATACAATATGGTGAGATATTTACAATTCATTTAGATCTAGTTTGTAAATGCCCAAAGATCATAAGATAGTTAACCATTCAGTCCATTGAATCTGCTCCCCATTCAATCACAGCTGATTTTTTCAACTCCATTTCACAGCTTTCTCCCCATAATCTTTAACCCCCTTTACGAAGAGCTGATCAATATCTGCCTTAAATTCACTCAATGACTTGGCCTCCACAGCTTAATATTAACTCAAAGGATTTTCCTTGATTTTATCAGAGAAACTTCCAGACGGACAGCCTGTGAAGGAAGGTGAGTAACTGACAGAAACATTTGGATTGGGTGCTAAATAATACTCTCATGGGAGACATAAGTTTGCTACCTGTGTAATAAGAGTGAACTTCAGTAATTTCATTTAGATTACTCATACAAAGTTATGACCCATTATTTAATCTTGCACTTCCAGTTGTAGCAAATGATGCTGCCCAATTGATCTGCATTTTGAAGTTGGCTGGGAAGTAAAGAAATGTGATGTACACACGGGACTAAGGAAATAAATGAAAAATAATAGGTTAACTTTTAAAAATGTAATTTTTAATCATTTGACATTTCATGAAAATAAGATGCATGTTTTGAGGCTACTGAGCTTGTTCAACAATAATTGTGCTTCTAAATACTCAGCTAAATATTATTCTACATGGCTTAACCTTTTCAAATTATTTTACAAGAGGAAAATAATTTACAAAATTGTCAGTCCAGTTATTTGAGATGATTCCTGTCAAAAGGTACCTAGAGCATACCTGGTGGAGGAACAGGAAATCTCTACAAGTGGCTGCTCGATTTCTGCATTTAGTCACCCACTTGAAGTTTTTAAAACTATGGCTAGTCTCACTCAGTGCAGAGAGTTTTGCAAACATGACAACCACAATATATGAGCCAATGTACTTCTAACATGCTTCCTTCTTGATGTGCAATGAGGGACTCTAACTATATATATATAGTGGATTCTGGTTAATTGGATTAGCTAGCTATTTGGAACAAGTCTTAAAGAACAAAAGCTAATCAAGAAACAAGCCAGATTTTCTTTCATTTACTTGCTGCTTAACTGGGACAGGAGACTACTAGCGTCAGATGCGTGCACTTTTAATGTGGCTATTAGACACTACACTATTTTTTAGAGAGAACAGTTTTAAAACAGTGGCAATTGTGTGAGGTTATGCCCAAAAAGTAGAAGTTTTTGTCACTGGTAGTTGGCGAAAAATATGCAGTAAGACAATTCAGATCTGTTTTGCTCACCGCGGTTTCAAGCATTCGAGTGTGGAGATGTCAGAAACAGCCAGGTGCAAAAATGAAATAATTTCACTATTTCACCAAGTTAGGGATTATAAAGAATTTGAAGGATCAACAATTATTTTGAATGTTACAATGAAAATGAGGATTTGGAGGATGCAGCCATCAATAACATTGTATGAAGGCAGTCCATTATCTAATCTCGGTATCTACACTAGGGCCTTTGACAAGGTGCCACACATGAGGCTGCTTAACAAACTACAAGACCATGGTATTACAGGAAAGATTCTAGCATGGATAAAGCGGTGGCTGATTGGCAGAAAGCAAAGACTGGGAATAAAGGGAGCCTTTTCTGCTGGCTGCCGGTGACTAGTGGTGTTTCACAGGGGTCTGAGCTGGGACCAATTCTTTTTACGTTATATGTCAATGACTTGAATGAAGGAATTGATGGCTTTGTTGCAATGTTTGCAGACAATATGAAGATAGGTGGAGGGGCAGGTAATTTTGAGGAAGTAGAGAGGCTACAGAAAGATTGGGAGAATGAGCAAAGAAGTGGCAGATGGTATACCAGGTCAGGAAGAATATGCCTCATGCATTTTGACTGAAGAAATGAAAAGGTTGACTATTTTCTAAATGGAGAGAAAATACAAAAAAAAACTGAAGCACAAAGGGACATGGGAGTCTTTGTGGAAGATTCCCTAAAGATTAATTTGCAGATTGAGTCTGTGGTGAAGAAGGCAAATACAATGTTAGCATTCATTTCAAGAGGACTAGGAGATAAAAGCAAGGATGTGATGTTGAGACTTTATAAAGAACTGGTGAGGACTCTCTTGGAGTTTTGTCAGCAGTTGTGGGCTCCCTATCTTCAAAAGGAGAAGATAGGGTGTGCTGGAACTGGAGAGGGTTTAAAGGAGATTCACAAAAATGATTCCAGGATTGAATGGCTTATCGTATGAAGAGTGTTTGATGGCTCTGGGCCTGTATTCACTAGAATTCAGAAGAATGAGCGGTGACCTAATTGAAACCGATCGAATGGTGAAAGGCCTTTATTGAGTGGATGTGGAGAGGATGTTTCCTATGGTGGGCGAGTCTAAGACCAAATGGCACAGCCTCAGAATAGAGAGGCATCCTTTGAGAACAGAGATGAGGAGGAACTTCTTTCGCCGGAGATTGGTGAATCTGTGGAATACTTTGCCACGGGTAGCTGTAAGTGCCAAGTCTTTATGTACACTTAAGACAAAGGTTGATAGATTCTAGATTCATCAAGGTATGAAGGAATATGGGGGTGGGGGAGGGGAGGCAGGAGATTGGGGCTGAGAGGAAAATTGGATCAGCCATGATGAAGTGGCAGAGCAGACACAATGGGCCAAGTAGCCTAAATCTGCTCCTAAATCTTACAGTCTCATGATATGTGAGCCACTGCCACAATGGTAACACAATTTGTTGGGCCAGGCAGGCCTCTGATGTTGCACTTTCTTTCACACTCACTTTCATTCCTGCCTGTAACTCAATTGCATCTCTGGCAAAATTGCTGTTTTAAGTGGGAGTTATGTTTCAGTGAGGAACCATTTCTGAATGCTTTCTTGTAGGATTCCACAAACTAATTGATCTCTCAGTACATCACTGAGCCCACCACTGAACTGACAATGGTCAGACCTTCTCTTCAGTCGATTTCCTTTCCTTTTGATTTTGCTTGCAAAACCTAAAGTATTCTGCAATCAACAATGGTTTTGGTTCTAAATGTTCCTGTATTACTTTCACAATATCATTTCGGCAGGTTTGGTTGGAGCAGCATGCCTTTCCACCCAATGCACTCAGCAAAACTGGCACTCACTTTGCATTGGCTATATCATTTGGCCAGAATGTTGCTCAATTTTCTCAGTACAGTATACAATATCCACTTATCTTTTGTGCAGTCGAATGTGCCTATCTATCCAATGTAGCCAGCCACTTCTGCTTTTTTTCATTTATGGTTTTTATCATCGATACTGTTTATGAACCCACAAATTTATCTGTTTTCGGCCTTTTTTAAAACTTTGATGTCTCGCTGCGCCTCAACAGGTAGGTAGTCATCTTCAGTTTGTTTAGAACTTCCTTGTCTCCACTGTTACGTTTTTAATAATTACTCAAATATTACTGAAATATTAAATACCCAACAGAAACACTTTCAATATTTTAATATATTTTTGATTTATACGTTACATGTGCCTTCTACAGACTTTCCTTTCCGCTGTCAAGTTATAAATTCTTTTTTCCATGTTAATAAGCCAAAATGCGTTTTTATTTGTACTGCTGCAACTGCAGCTAATGTTTGAACAGATGCGATGATTTAAATGGGTAAAATGGGATATTAAAAGACTATTGTACTTGATCGAGAACTTGAGCTCCTGTGCGATAATGTATGATCGATCAATCATGGGCAACAGCTGGAAACGCAGGCAGGTGTCCTGCCCCAATGAATATGTCAGCCTCTCAATCGGGGGTAAAACTGATCTTCAATCATAGCTCTTATGTGCTTCGGTGCGACTTTACTCCACAGATTTACAATTTATTCTTTCACGTTCTCCCTTTGTTAATGCCAGTTAGAGGTAAAGATGTGAAGAAAAAAATCTCCAAGTGTTGGACCGTTTTAGAAAGTGGATTCAATCTTACGATGACTAGGTGCACTGGTCAAACTAACCGAGCGATCTTAAACTTCAAACTGTCTGGGCTCACGATCAGGTTGGCTGGAACACAGACAGTCAGTCGCCAGCGCTAAATCAGTCCTGCAGGACCAGCAGGCGCCTGCTTTAACAGCAGTTCAGTTTGTCGCAGGACCCGGCGGCTGCTTGCTCTGCTCACACGGCTCCCAGTGCACGCGTGGGCCCGCTGCAGATCAGGTTTCTCTCCAGCACTCTGAATAAACTACCCACTCCTTTTTAATGCTGCAGATCCACGTTTTAAAATCAGCAAGAACATTAACACTGCTACTAAATACACTGAGAGCACGTAGGCTGTATTTCCTGATTACATTATCGAGTGTTTTATTAGGGGCTTCAACACATTTTTCGTAACTTGCTTAACCCATACTTAAATAGCGTTGACAATGTGATGGAATGAATGAGTGCGATTACTGACAAGGTTAATTTCCAGTCTGACACAAGCTTTGTGTGATAAACCTTCACAGTGCATACGCTAACCCTGCGGATAATCAGCCCCACCTATGCCACCTACAGCATACTCACATTTTTTAAATGAACAAGTGTAGTTTCTCAGTGCTACCCTGTATTTTGTCTCAGCTGTCACTGAGGTGAATTTCAGCTGTGCCACACTCCATGTTAAGGTCCAACTATTGAGTTCAATCTGCTATAAAGTAGAGGTTAGCAGTTGTGCCTCCATGATCTATTAGTGCTTATTTTACTCCTTGATGGAAGGCTCTACTCCCATTACAATTGATCAGATGTTAGTACCTAATTAGCTCCAGCTTTCTTGCCGAAGGTTTGTTCAGGGCTTGTTCACCACACTGGCAAGAACAGCTTTTATCTCCCATCCTTATTCACTCCTTAGCCATTGAGGCCGTACAGAGTCAATCACTGTTGAGTTTGGGGCTATGTGTGGCAGGTTTCCTTCGCTGAAGATGTAGAGAATCTGGCTTGCCTCTGACAGTTTCACAGTTACTGTACCAAAGTATGTTTTTTTTCCTTTTCACAAAATAACACAGAAACAATAAGCTCTTCTTGGGCTTCCAGTTGGGTACAGGTATCTATTATAACTGTCATTTCAATGACAATTCTGCCATCTTCACTTGGGATGGTGGAGTTTGATTTTGAAATGCGTTTATAATCAAGCCTTTACCTGGCTGGAAGTCCAAGAAGAGTTTATTTGTTATATATGCCGGAAAAGCACTAGATTATTTATACAACTCTGACCAATCTGCACATAGATAGTGGGCAACACACACAAAATGCTGGAGGAGTTCAGCAGGCCAGACAGCATCTATGGAGAAGAGTATAGTCAACGTTTCAGGCCGAGATCCTTCAGCAGGACTGGAAAAAAAGATGAGGAGTCAAAGTTAGAAGGTGGGGGGGGGGAAGGGGAGTGAGAAACTCAAGATGTTAGGTGAAATGGGGGAGAGGGGGAAGGGTGAAGTAAAGAGCTGGGAAGTTGATTGGTGAGAGAGATACGGGGCTGGAGAAGGGGGAATCTAATAGGAGAGGACAGGAGGCCATGGAAGAAAGAAAAGGGGGAAGAGCACCAGAAAGACTCCATGGGGCAGGCAAGGGGATAAGGTGAGAGAAAATAAAGGGGATGGGGAATGGTGAAGGTGGGGGGGGGGGGTGGCAGCATTACCAGAAGTTCAAGCAATCGATGTTCATACATTAAGTTTGGAGCATACCCAGATGGAATATAAGGTTTTGCACCTCCAACTTGAGTGTAGCCTCATTGAGACAGTAGAGGACCCCTCCCTTCCCCCGTTTTGACTATCAGCTTGAGTTTCTCCCTCCCCTCTCCCCACTTTCTAAATTTGACTCCTCATCTTTTTTTCTTCAGTCCTGCTGAAGGGTCTCAGCCTGAAATGTCGACTGTACTCTTTTCCATAGGTGCTGTCTGGCCTGCTGAGCTCCCTCAGCATTTTGCACGTGTTGCCTGGATTTTCAGCATCTGCAGATTTTCTCTTGTTTGTGATAGGTACTGGTTGTGCCTCTTAAAACATTTCATCAGTTCAATCTAGGCAATGTTCAAATTCCATTCCAATACATCTCAAAGAAGCACAGAACTGACACCTGTTCACAAAAGGTAACCACCTGCAGTGATCCCAAGCTCTCAATGGGCAATATGAATTGTTGTGTTGAAAAGTAGATTATAAATCTAGCCCATGAACTCTATTGTACAGAACAGACAAGTTTGCTTATACTATTCATAATGTTAACTCATCTCAAAATACAGAAATCTTTGCAAATTAGTTTATCCCATTGTTGGATTTGATACTCGTAGAACATAGAACAGTACAGCACATTACAGGCCCTTCAGCCCACAATGTTGTGCTGACCCTCAAACCCTGCCTCCCATATAACCCCCCACCTTAAATTCCTCCATATATCTGTCTAGTAGTCTCTTAAATTTCACTAGTGTATCTGCTTCCACCACTGACTCTGGCAGTGCATTCCACGCACTAACCACTCTGAGTAAAAAACCTTCCTTTAATATCCCCCTTGAACTTTACACCTCTTACCTTAAAGCCAAGTCCTCTTGTATTGAGCAGTGGTGACCTGGGGAAGAGGAGCTGGCTGTCCACTCTATCTATTCCTCAATGTCTTGTACACCTCTATCATGTCTCCTCTCATCCTCCTTCTCTCCAAAGAGTAAACCTTAATCCCTTAATCTCTGATCATAATCCATACTCTCTAAACCAGGCAGCATCCTGGTAAATCTCCTCTGTACCCTTTTCAATGCTTCCACATCCTTTCTATAGTGAGGCGACCAGATCCCAGCTAACATCCCATAAGCTTTCTATCTACCTGTGAGGCAACTTCCAGGGGTCTGTGGACATGTACCCCCAGATCCCTCTGCTCCTCCACATTACCAAGTATCCTGCCACTTACTTTGTACTCTGCCTTGGAGTTTGTCCTTCCAAAGTGTACCACCTCACACATCTTCGGGTTGAACTCCATCTGCCACTTCTCAGCCCACTTCTGCATCCTATCAATGTTTCTCTGTGATCTTCGACAATCCTCTACACTATCTACAATACCACCAACCTTTGTGTCATCTGCAAACTTGCCAACCCACCCTTCTACCCCCACATTCAGGTCGTTAATAAAAATCATGAGAAGTAGAGGTCCCAGAACAGATCCTTGTGGGATACCACTAGTCACAACCCTCCAATCTGAATGTATTCCCTCCACCATGACCCTCTGTCTTCTGTAGGCAAGCCAATTCTGAATCCACCTGGCCAAACATCCCTGGATCCCATGCCTTCTGACTTTCTGAATAAGCCTACCGTGTGGAACCTTGTCAAATGCCTTACTAAAATCCATGTAGATCACATCCACTGCACTACCCTCATCTATATGCCTGGTCACCTCCTCAAAGAACTCTATCAGGCTTGTTAGACACGATCTGCCCTTCACAAAGCCATGCTGACTTTGAGACCATGATTCTCTAAATGCCCATAGATCCTATCTCTAAGAATCTTTTCCAACGGCTTTCCCACCACAGATGTAAGGCTCACTGGTCTATAATTACCTGGACTATCCCTACTACCTATTTTCAACAAGGGGACAACATTCGCCTCCCTCCAATCCTCCGGTACCATTCCCGTGGACAACGAGGACATAAGGATCCTAGTCAGAGGCTCAGCAATCTCTTCCCTCGCCTCGTGGAGCAGCCTGGGGAATATTCTGACAGGCCCCGGGGACTTATCTGTCCTAATGTATTTTAACAACTCCAACAGCTCCTCCCTCTTAATATCAACATTCTCCAGAGCATCACCTTACTCATAATGTCCTCACTGTCATCAAGTTCCCTCTCATTGGTGAATACCAAAGACAAGTACTCATTAGGTAATATGCAAACACTAACACTCCATAATGTACTGGTTAGGCACAGGAGTGCATTCAGCCAGAGACTCATTCCACCGAGAGGTAACACTGAGTGTCATAGGAAGTCATTCCTACCTGTGGCCATCAAACTTTACAACTCCTCCCTCAGAGTGTCAGACACCCTGAGCCAATAGGCTGGTCCTGGACTTATTTCCACTTGGCATGATTAACTTATTATTAATTAATTATTAATGGTTTTATATTGCTATATTTCTTCACTATTCTTGGTTGGTGCAGCTGTAACGAAACCCAATTTCCCTCGGGATCAATAAAGTATATCTGTCTGTCTGTCTGTCACTGAGGACCTTGCTCACTTCCACAGCCTCCAGGCACATCTTCCCACCTTTATCTCTAATTGGTCCTACCTTCATTCCTCTCATCCTTTTGTTCTTCACATAATTGAAGAATGCCTTGGGGTTTTCCTTTACCCTACTCGCCAAGGCCTTCTCATGCCCCCTTCTTGCTCTTCTCAGCCCCTTCTTAAGCTCCTTTCTTGCTACCCTATATTCCTCAATAGACCCATCTGATCTTTGCTTCCTAACCCTCATGTATGCTGCCTTCTTCCACCTGACTAGATTTTCCACCTCACTTATCATCCATGGTTCCTTCACCCTACCATTCTTTATCTTCCTCATCAGGACAAATTTATCCCTAACATCGACCACATATCCATAGTACATTTCCCTGCAAAAACATCATCCCATTTCACATCCGCAAGTTCTAGCCTTATAGCCTCGTAATTTGCCCTTCCCCGATTAAAAATTTTCCTGTCCTCTCTGATTCTATCCTTTTCCATGATAATGCTGAAGGCCAGGGAGCAGTGATTACTGTCCCCCAGGTGCTCACCCACTGAGAGATCTGTGACCTGAGCCAGTTCGTTACCTAATACTAGATCTAGTATGGCATTCCCCCTAGTTGGCCTGTCAACATACTGTAACAGGAATCCGTCCTGGACACACTTAACAAACTCTGTCCCATCCAAACCCTTGGGGCTAATCAGGTGCCAATCAATATTAGGGAAGTTAAAGTCACCCATGATAACAACCCTGTTATTTTTGCACCTTTCCAAAATCTGCCTCCCAATCTGCCCCTGGGCATCTCTGCTGCTACCGGGGGGGCCTGCATTCCAGTCTTCTTACTATGGGACAACCTTACCTGTGTGGGTTCCTCCATTTCCAGAGTAATTTCCTCTTCAGCTGATAGCTTCAGGTTACACCAGGAAACTTGTTCAATGTAGAAAACAGTTCCTGAAAGGTGGAGTGGCCTTCGGTTGAGCTATCTTAATTCATGTGAATATTGTTCTTACATTAAAGAAAGACAAGGCAATAAATTTGTGTTGTTATCAGTCACAGACTGTTGGATCAATATCACATTTCTGCTTGTGGGGAATAGTTGTGCACACAACTTGGTTGCGGTACTTCCTTTATTGGATTGTAAAATGCTTTGGAATATGTGAAAAAAAACAGGTGAAAGTTTTCATAGAAATCCACATCCTTTTTTGTAATGTGCATTGTGAAAAATATACATGAAAATGTTTCTATAACTTTGTTTATCAAGAAAAACATGTTAATGCGATTGATCTGCTTTGTATCATGCATTTGATTAGAATAATTGGATTTATAGAACTACTTCAACACAATAGAAGTTTCTTAGAGCCTCCTTTTCTTCTACTATTAAATTTGCCTTCACCATTCATGACTGGAATGAGCTAGGAATGCAGAGATCTGATCTGATTGGCTCTTTGTGAAATCACTCAGCTCTATGTGTTGCCATTTTTTTCATCTTACATGCACGTAGTTCATTTTTGAAGCTACATTAGGTTGGCATCTCATTTTCAGATGTGCCTGGTTCTACCAGGCATGATCCTCTGCATTCTCATTGAACCCCTGGCTTGACATTGATGGGTAAATGAGAAATATGCCAGGCCATGGAGGATTGATTTCTCTGGAATACCTTTCTACAGCTACTCTTGCTAATGGCCCACAGCTTCTCATGGATGCCCAATTTTGATCCGTCATATCTGTCTGATTCTATTCCCTTTACCTAGACTGTAGTGTCACACAAAATAAAGTCAGCATGGTTTCTGTAAAGGGAAATCTTGCCTGACAAATATGTCAAAGATCTTTGAGGAAGTAACCAGCAAAGTGGACAAAAGAGAGACAGTGGATGTCATCTACTTGGATTTTCAGAAGGTGTTTGATAAGTTGCCACACATGAGAGACTGTTTAACATGATAAAACACTTTGGCGTTAAGTGAAAGATACTGGCATGGATAGAGGAATGGCTGACAGGCAGGAGGCAGTGAATGGGAATATAGAGGGCCTTTTCTGCTTGGCTGCCAGTGACTAGTGATGGTCCTCAGGGTTCGGTATTGGGACCGCTACTTTTCACATTGTTTGTCAATGATTTAGATAATGGAATTGATGGTATGATATGAAGATAGGTGGAAGGGTAGGAGCGCTGGGGAAGCAATGTGATTGCATCTGGATTTAGACAAATTGGAAGAATGGGCAAAAATGTGGCAGATGGAATGCAGTATTGGGAAATATATGATAAAGCACTTTGGTAAAGGAACAATAGTGCCGGCTATTAGCTAAATGGGGTGAAAATCCAAACATGAGAGATGCAGAAAAACTTAGGAGTCCTCATGCAAGACTCCCAGAAAGTTAATTTACAAGTTGATTCTGTGGTAAAGAAGGCAAATGCAGTGTTGGTATTTATTTCAAGGGGAATAGAATATAAAAACAAGGAGATAATGCTGAGCCTCTATAAGACACTTATAGTCAGGCTGCACTTGGAGTATTGTCAACAGTTTTTGGCCATATCTCAGAAAGGATATGTTGTCATTGGAGAGAGTCCAGAGGAAGTTCACAAAGATGATTCCAGGAATGAAGGGGTTAACATACAAGGAATATTTGGCAGCTTTGGGGCAGTACTCACTGGAATTTAGAAGAATGCGGGGGTGGGGGAGTATCTCATCGAAACCTACTGAATGTTGAAAGGACTAGATAAGGTGGATGTGGAGAGGATGTTTCTTATGGTAGGTGTATCCAGAGCAAAATTGAGGGGCAACAGAGGTAAGTTTAGCCAGACAGTAGTGAATCTGTGGAATGCTCTGCCACAGACTACGGTGGAGGCCAAGTCCGTGATTATATTTAAAGAGGAATTTGATCATTTCCTGAATGGTCAGGGCATCAAAGGATATGGCGAGAATGCAGGTGTATGGGGTCAAGTGGGATCCAGGATCAGCCATGGTGGGATGGCAGAGCAGACTCGATGGGCTGAATGGCCAAATTCTGCTCCTATATCTTAATGATGTTATAATGGAGGATGTTTTTATTACGAAGGTCAGACTTGCTATCCACAAGGAATGCACAGTGGTAATTTCTGCTATTACTATTGTGCATCTGAAACAAGTAAATTAGTGATAACTGGATTCCTTGTGTTGGTTCACTCACTACCTGATGAAGACCCAGTCTGGAGACTTTGTCCTTAAAAACCAAACCGTTCAGTATTGATGATATTACCACAGCAGTGTTGATGATGGACACCATGTTAGTGCAACATGGAGCATTATTTCATCAGGAAAAGAAGGACATTAAGCCCCCATGTTTAATGTAACATCATGAAATTCCCTAATGTGACTCCCTCCCACCAGCATATCACTATGCCTTTCCATCAGGCACTTAAAAATTGCAGAGGATGTGCCTAGGGACTGCAATGGAGGAGTCTGGCATGGCCCAGCAGCGTCTCTACTTTCTGCGAAGACTGAGGAAAGTCCATCTCCCACACCACATCTCATAACATTCTACAGGGGTTGTATTGAGAGCATCCTGAGCAGCTGCATCACTGCCTGGTTCGGAAATTGCACCATCTTGGATCTCAAGACCCTGCAGCGGGTAGTGAGGTCAGCTGAGAAGATCATTGGGGTCTATTTTCCGCCATCACGGACCTTTACACTACATGCTGCATCCGCAAAGGAAACAGCATTATGAAGGACCCCATGCATCCCTCATACAATCTCTTCTCCCTCCTGCTGTCTGGGAAAAGGCTTCGAAGCATTCGGGCTCTCACAACCAGACTATGTAACAGTTTCTTCCTCCAAGCTATCAGACTCCCCAATACCCGAAGCCTGGACTGACACCTTGCCCTATTGTCCTGTTTATTATTTATTGTAATGCCTACACTGTTTTTGTGCACTTTATGCAGTCCTGTGTAGGTCTGTAGTCTAGTGTAGTTTTCTCTGTGTTGTTTTTTTTTACTAGTTCAGTCCAGTTTTTGTGCTGTGTCAGGTAACACCATGGTCCTGAAAAACATTGTCTCATTTTTACTATGTACTGTACCAGCAGTTATGGTCGAAATGACAATAAAAGTGAATTGACTTGACTTGATCATAAATAAAGATTCCATAAGAATAATTGTGTCAAGGTTGATTAGTTTGTGGGATAATTCACCTAATATGGACATCAGTCCCCAGACATTTGTGAGGACTTATGTCTTTACCATGCCTTGATCAACAGTTTGTGGTCTATTTTTTTCTTTGTTTCGGCATGGTAAAACACTCACATCTAAGTGCTGAAGTGCTTTGAGAGGTTGGTCATGGCCAGAATCAACTCCTGCCTGAGGAAGGCCCCGGATCCACTGCAATCTGCCTATTGCCACAATAACTCTACAGTGGATGCAATCTCACCAGCTGTGCAATCCGCCTGACCAACAGCAATATATACAGAACATCTGGCCACTGTTTATTGATTACAGTTCAGCACTTAACACAATCATATCCTTGGTTCTAACCAAAAAGCTCCAAAACTTGGGCCCTTGTGCCTCCCTCTGCAAATGGATCCTTGACTTCTTCACTGGGAGACCACAGCCAATGCATAGCAACTCCTCCTCGCTGACAATCAACTTTGCTGCACCGCAAGCTTAGCCCACTTCTCTACTCTCTACGCTTATGACTATGTGGCTAGGCACAGCTCAAACACCATATACAGATCTGACAGTGACACGACAATTGTTGGCAGAATATTGGTGATGAGGAGGTGTACAGGAGTGAGACAGATAATCTGGTTGAGTGGTGACATGACAACAACCTTGCACACATCAGTAAGACCGAGGACTTAATTGTGGACTTCGGGATGGGGAAGTTGAGGGAACACACACATGTCCTCATCAAGGGATCAGGGCTGAGCAGTTTTATGTTCCTGGGTGTTTCATATTTATGCAATTATAAAGAAGTAGTGGCTATACCTCATTAGGAGGTTGAGGAGATTTGATATGTCACCTAAGACTTTTACAGATTTATATAGATGTACCACGAAGAACATTCTAACTGATTGCGTTATTGTTGGTATGAAGGATCAGAAAAAGCTGGAGAATGTTGCAACCTCAGTCAGTTCCATCATGGGTTCCAGTTTTATCAGCAACCAGGACACTTTCAAAAGGTGATGCTTCAAAAGGTGGCATCCATCTTTAAGGATCCGCATCATCTAGGACATGCCACATCACTAAATATTACCCTGAAATTCATATCTTGCAGGCATTCACTCTACATCAAAGAAATGCAATGAAATCAATGAAAAACTGCACACGAAGACTGACAACCTAAGTGCAAAAGAAGGCAAACTACAAATACAAAATAATAAGAGTAAGTAAGTAAACAATACCAAGAACCTGAGTTGTAGAGTCCTTGAAAGTGAGTCTAGAGGATGTGGAATCAGTTCAGTGTTGAGGCGAGTTAAGTTATCCACGCTGGATCAGGACCCTAATGTTTGAAGGGTAATAACTGTTCCTAAACCTGGTGGTGTAAGCCTAAGGTTCCTGTACCTCCTCCCCCATGGCAGCAGCCAGAAGAGCGCATGGCCTGGATAGTGCGGGTCCTTGGTGCTGGATGGATGCCGCTTTGTTTTGTAGCAGTGCTCTTTTTAGATGTGCTCATTTATCGGGGGGGGGGGGGAGGCTTTTCCTGTGATGGACTGGGCATTATACCCCACTTTCTGTAGGTCTTGCCGTTCTTGGTAAAGCTCAGAAAGTGTCGACTTCTAACCACTAAGTCGGTAAAGATTTTGTACCGAGGGCACATTGACCATTTACTTTGAATTTGGCAGAGCGCAACTCCAGCAGCACGGAGGCACTCGTCAGCGATCGCCACAGCAACGGCGAAAGCCTCCCTCCGAGGGAAGCCCGGGGCGGCAGCGATGACTTAAGGAAAAGCCGGCCGGGCCGACTGTCAATCAGGCGGTCTCCGGAGGGTTGGAGCCCGCTGCTGACGCTGATAAACTGATACCGTGGGAAAGCGGCAGCTCACTGCAGCCTCCGCGACGCCCGGAGTACAGCGGTGTTCGGCGAGAGCGGGCGAATCAATAATGAAGCGATCTGTCGACTTCAGCTCCTCGGACAGTGAATTAGACATTGAAGATGAAAACGGGTAAATTATTTCTTTACTCGTTCATTCTCCCGAATTATTACCTAGTTTATATTTAGAGAAATGCTCCACGGTTACTAGCGGAAATCAGTTAAAAATGCAACACAATTAAACAAGCTAAGGAGATGTCTATGCAAATCTTATTTTAAATAGGAGCAAGAAGGAATTCAATCCCGGGAAACTGGCAGCTTGCTCCCAGAACCAGGCACGGAAGAAGAGACGCGGAGTAGGTTTACAACTTTCCTGCAAATCACTCTGCCCTAATTTTTATTGTTTCCTTCCCACCTTAGCGGAGCTGTGATAGTTATAGAACTGGCCTTTCGTTTAATTGCAGATAGTCGAGAAACGTCGAAGAGATCGCATTAACAACAGTCTGTCAGAACTTCGCCGACTGGTTCCCAGTGCCTACGATAAGCAAGTAGGATTGAAGCGTCCCGTGTAGTTCGGAGTAGGGGAGATGCACTGTGCGGGCAAACGTGTGATGGGGGGGGGGGGGGGTTACTAGAATACTGGTATTTTGGGTGTATTACACCAAATTTTAAATAGTTTGAGGAGAATAGGGTTGAGTGGTCCATTCTTCGTCTAACAGTTCCCTCCTTTTATAGGGATCAACCAAACTGGAAAAAGCGGAAATTCTGCAAATGACAGTCGATCATTTGAAAATTCTCCACACGAGCAGCGGAAGAGGTGAGTGTGATGCCCAGTTCTTTGAATAGTGGACGAGCAGTAACTGATAAGAGGCGGCTTGATGAACAAAAGTTCAGATGCCAGGTATCAAATCTCTGAGCAAATGCTGCAACCCCTCCATCCCACTGCGCGCTATTTTTGTTTAAAAGCGCGGCTGCCGAAGAGCTGAGGTGGGAGGAATCTGCGAGGCGTGTCTGGGACGTTTCGGAGGGCCCACTGCATTGTAAAGGGGGAGGGAGAGCAGCCAGTGACGTAGGGAGGAGGAGAACCTGAAGACAGAATTTGGGGAGTTAGGTAAAAAGCTGAAAAGCGGAACCTCTAATGTTGCTGCCCGTGCCACGCGCCAGTGAGGGTAAAAATAAGATGATCTGGTAGATGAATGCGTGGCTGAAGAATTGGTGCAGGGGCAAGTGTTTCAGATTTCTGGATCATTGGGATCGCCTTCAAAAAGGCCTGTTCAAAAGGGGCGTGTTACACCTGAACGGGGGGGGGGGGGGCAGTGCAATATCCTTGTGGGCAGGTTTGCTAGAGCCGTTGGGGAGGGTTTAAACTAATTTGGCTAGAGGATGGGAAACAGTGTTAGGGCTGAGGATTGGGGAGTTAGTACACGAGCAGTCGCAGCGTGTCGAGAGACTGTCAGGAAGGTGACAGGGCAAAACTGCCACCAGTGGAATGAGTTGCAGTGTAACATGAGGGCAAGCTGAAAAAGGGTGATAAAGACATGACTAAAGGTGTTATACTTGAATGTACGCAGCATACGGGATAAGGTAGATGATCTTGTAGCGCAGTTAGGGATCGGCAGGTATGTTCTGGGCGTCACAGTCGTGGCTGAAAGAAGATTAACGAGCTTAACAGCCCGGGATTCACATTGTGTCATAAGGACAGGCAGGTAGGCAGAGGGGTTGTGTGGCTCAGTTGGTAAAAAATGCAATCAAGTCCTTAGAAAGATTAACCCTCAATGTGACAGATGTCACTCAGAAGTTGCTTTATTGACCCACATGTTTTGGTCATGTCCCACCTTATATAACTATTGGAAGGATATATTTGCTATCATTTCCTCAGTTTGGAATATTGATTTACAACCCCATTTTATCACTGCAATTTTTGGTATACCAGTTGAGGATGGTAGTCAATTTTCCCCTTTGATTAGACGAATGATCGCATTTGCAACTCTAGTGGCTAGAAGGTCTATATTACAAAATTGGAAAGAAGTAAACCCTCCTACCACGTTCCAGTGGTTCTCTCAAACTATTTCTTGTCTGAGTTTAGAAAAAATTAGTACTATTTTTGACCCATCAATTAAATTTGAAGAAACTTGGGGACCATTTATTCGACATTTTCATATGAGTTAATTTGACCTCTTCCGGATCTTTTCTCTTTTTATCCTTGTTCTGGTATGGAGTTCTGGAGTTCTTGACACTATCATGTATATATAAACTATTATTATTGCCCATGTTAGTTTAGGTTTATGGTTTTATTTCAATATATATTTTTTCTTGTATTTTTTTCTCTCTTTTTGTGATTATCCTTTTATATACAATTACTTGATTTGATTATTTTATGATGTTCCTTGCTGATATCTCAATAAGATATTGATATCTTATTACTAATTTAACTTCAAGCCTAGTGTATTTATAACCTACTCATTATTATGTTATGTTGTATTTTTTTTATATGAAACTTAATAAAAAGATTGAAAAAGAAAGAAAGTCCTTAGAAAGAGGTGACATGGGATCAGATGTTGAAACCTTGTTTAAAGTTCAAAGTAAATTTATTAACAAAGTACATAAACAAGCATGAGAGTGGGTAGAGTTAAGCAGCTGCAATGGTAAGAAGACTATACAGGCTTTGGAACAGCAACCAGCATGTGGACTACAAATTATGACGGGAGGTAGAAAAGGCAAGTCAAAAGGCCAATATTACAATAGTCATGGGGGATTTTGATATGCAGGTAGATTGGGAAAATCAGGTTGGTGCTGGATCCCAAGAGATGGAATTTGTAGAATGCCCATGAGATGGCTTTTTGGAGCAGCTTATTGTTGAGCCCACCAGGGGAAAGGCGATTCTCGACAGGGTGTTGTTTAATGAACTGGATTTGATTAGGGAGCTCACGGGAAAGGAACCTTAGGAGGCAGTGATCCTACTATGATATAATTCAGCCAGCAATTTGAGAGGGAGAAGCTAAAGTCAGATGTTTCAGTATTATAGTAGAGGAAAGGGAAGTGAGGCATGAGTGAGGAGCTGGCTACAGTAGTTTGGAAGCACGATGGCAGAACAGCAGTGCCTGGAGTTTCTGGGAGCAATTCAGAAGGTGCAGGATACATCCATCTCAAAGAAGTATCATAAAGGTAGGATGACACAACTGTAACTGGCAAGGGAAGTCAAATACAACATAAAAACAAAATGGAGGGCATATAATACAGCAAAAATTAGTGGGAAGTTAGAGGATTGTTAAGCTTTTAAAAACAAACAGAAGGCAACCAAAAAGCCACAAGGATGGAAATGATGAAATATGAAATTATCTAGCCAATAATATCAAAGAGGATACCAAAAGTTTTTTTCAGATATATTAATAGTAAAAGAGAGGTGAGAGTAGATATCGGACCTCTGGAAAATGACACTGGGCAGTAATGGGGACAAAGAAATGGTAAATGAACTAAATAAATATTTTGCATCTTCACTGTGGATGACACTAGCAGTGTTCCAGAAGTTCAAGAGTGTCAGGAGGCAGAAGTGAGTGCAGTTGCTATTACAAGGGAGAAGATCCTTGGGAAGTTGAAAGGTTTGAAAGTAAATAAGTTTCTTGGACCAGTTGGACTACACCCCAAAGTTCTGAAAGAGGTAGCTGAAGAGATTTTGCAGGCATTTATAATAATCTTTCAAGAATCACTAGATTCTGGCATGGTTCCAGAGGAATGAAAAATTATAAATGTCACTCCACTCTTCAAGAAGGGGAGGGTGGTGGGGAAGTCAAAATAAAGGCAAATATAGGCTAGTTAACCTGACCTTAGTGTTTGGGAGTATGTTGGCGTTGATAGTGAATACCAATTTATTTATTTTAAAATATTTATTGAGATACGCCCTGGTATAGGCCCTTCTGGACTTTCAAGCTATGCGACCCAGCAATCTTCTGATTTAATCCTAGACTAACCATGGGATAATTAACAATGACTGATTAACCTACTAACCAGTATGTCTTTGGACTGTGGGAGGAAACTGGAGAATCAGAGAAAACCTGGGCGGTCATGGGACAACGTATTAACTCCTTACAGACAGTAGCGTGATGGATGTTGTTTCGAGGTACTTGGAGGCCAAAGTCAACATGGTGTCCTTAAGGGAAAAACTTGCATGACAAACCTGTTGGAATTCTTTGAAGAAATTACAAGTAGGAAGGATAAAGAATTGGTGAATGTTGTGTACCTGGATTTTCAGAAGGCCTTTGACAGAGGGCAGTACATGAGGCTGCAATACAAGTTAAGTTCCCATGGTATTACAGGAAATACACCAGCATAGATAGAGGATTAGCTGATTGGCAGGAGGCAAAGGGTTTGAATAAAGGGAGTCTTTCCTGGTTGGCTGCCAGTGGCTAGTGGTGTTCCTCATGGTCTGATGTTGGGGTGGCTTTTATATGTTATATGTCAATAATTTGGATGATGGAATTGAGGGTCTTGTGGCCAAAATTGTGGATGATACAAAGATAGGTGGAGGGGCAGATTGGATTGAAGAAGCAGGGAGGCTGTAGAAGGATTTATATTAGGAGAAGGAGAATGGGCAAAGAAGTTGCAGATGGAATACAGTGTTGGGAAGTGTATGGCATTTTAGTAGAAAGGACAGAAATGTAGACTATTCCTAAATGGGGAAAAAATTCAAAAATCCAAGGTGCAAAGGAACTTTGGAGTCTTTGTGCAGGATTACCTAAAGGTCAATTTGCAGGTTGAGTCGATGGTGCGGAAGGTAAAGGCAATGCTAACAGTCATTTCAAGAAGACTAGAATATAAAAGGGTGTAATGGTGAGGCCTCACTTGGAGGCTTGTGAGCAGTTTTGGGTCCCTTAACTAAGAAAGGACGTGCTGACATTGGAGAGGATTCAGAAGAGGTTCACAAGAATAATTCTGGGAATGTTTGATGGTTCTGAGCCCATACTCACTGGAATTTGGAAGAATGACAGGCATCTCATTGAAACCTAATGAGCATTGAAAGGTCCAGATGGAATGAACGTGGAGAGGATGTTTCCTATGGTGGAAGGGTCTAGGGCCAGAGTATTCAGCCTCTGAATAAAAGCATGTCACATAGAATGCAGATGAGGAGGAATTTTTTAGCCAGAGTGTGATGAATCTGTGGAATTCATTGCCACAGCCGCTGTGCAGGCCAGGTCATTGGGTGAATTTAAGGCAGAATTTGGTAGGTTCTTGATTAGTTAGGATGTGAAAGGTTATGGGGCGAAGGCAGGGGAATGGAGTTGGGAGGGAAAATGGATCAGCCATGATGAAATGGCAGAACTTGCTCAATGGGTCAAATGGCCTAACTCTTCTCCTATGTCTTATGGTCTTACATAAAAGGGAAAAACTTGCAAAAACAACTTTTACATTCATAGTGCGTTCTTTCATTAATGTGAACTTTAAAGAGAAAAAGGCACAAACGTAGCACCATTGCCACTCAGGTAGCTCCCTGAAGTGATAGACCCTTTGATTATTGGAGGGGTACATCCAACTCGGGCCCCTCCATGTGTGGTAGCGGACGGTCACTGTACTGTGGTCCTTCCCCAAAGTGCTTTAGCTTTGGCGGCAGCAAACTTCAGTGCATTCCCAAGTATGCTCATCTATAGCCTGTCTGCAGCATTCCCTTGCAGACATCTCACTGTGCTGGAGGACCAAGTTTCAGGCAAACTAAAGGTGTCCTTCACTGAGTTGATGATCTTCCAGCACCATTTGCTGTCTGCCTTGCTGTGTGTTCTTGGGAGCAGTCTTAGTAGATCAGAGTAATCTGTCAAACCGCTGCTAGGGAAGAAATGGGACACAGACCCCTATATCAATCTTCACAACCTCTTAACAAATCTACAGTCTGCAAAAGGTGGGTGACCATTCCTTCCGCACCATGTCCATACTGATGACAGCTTACATTGGGGGTGATGTGTCCTGAGTAGAGCAAACCTCTGACTGGGAGGGGCCTCTCATTGCCAGCCAAGCAATGTCTTGGTGTTTGTTGGTCAGGTGAGGGTGCTGCTCTTGACAGTCTTGCTTATCTCAGACCTGGGACAACAGAAAACTTCAAATTGATTTGGAGTCAAATGTTTCTTTAAATACATTTTTTGATGTTCACACATGGAGCACTGTATTTTCCTCCTTGGATGGATACAATATTCAGACTTTTTTGTACCTTTTGCCTCAGCCAAATTGCCCAAAGATATTTAGAATTATTGAGTGTATTGGCCGATCTCCACAGACTGTAATACTGAAGCTGTTCATCTGGCCAACATCACATGTCTGTGGGAGTCTGCTATATGGAATGTTAACTGATGTGTTTCCTACATTTCAGAAATACACAATTGCTTTTGGATCTCTCGAATTCCACTCCGATGTCCTGAAAGGGATTAGATAAATGTCAAGTCATTAGAAACATTTTTTATATACATAACCGTAAAATGCGTCAAAGAAAAAGTGGATACATTGTCAAGTACGTAATTGTCAAGCACAGTCTACCATTGGGAAGGGTGTACACAGATATGTCAGAGTAATGTGACTTACTATATGTGAAGGTGTGATTGTGGATAAAAGTTGGAACATCTGAGCAGTGATGGATCAGATAATATTAAAATGAGATTGAATAGCTTTTATTCAGAATTATGAAACACAGAAAATTTCCACTGGTTCTCAACTCAATAACAATAATTAAGGATATCATTAAAAATGAAGAATACATTTAAAAGCATTGCTAGCACGTAGAGTGGCAATAAAATGCTTCCTGGAGGTCGATTGATTTTGAAATGACTTAAAAGGGAATCGGATGAGTATTTAAACAGATTGTATTAGAGAAGAACATGGGGGAAGGGCAGGGAAATATGATTGGATTAGATAGTTGAAGAGTTAACACTGACTGGGCGTTAAGAATGAATAGCTTCTTTGTTACTAGATTTCCATGAGAAGCACATACATTTCATGGTGGGTAGTCTTATGGAGTAAAACTTCCACGCTTTCACAGGAGCTTACAGATAAAAAGTATTATGAGACATGAAAAGATGTGAATGCATGCTTAGAGATGTATCTGTTGATCCTGAGGTTCTTGTATCTATTGATTCCTGATGGGCGGATATCTGTACTGGTGCCAGTTGACTTTCTCATTGGAATGAGAACACGGATCAGATTCCAACAACAAAAGCATTCGATGCTGGGTATAGCAGGCACTCTGAATTTGATTACAGCTTCACTGTTTCTGATTTGTCATATCCTCACACCCGATCCACCTGCTGTGCCAGCCAGATAATATTTTCTTTTGCACAGGATATGAGTGTAGCTAGCACAGCTGCCAGTAGCTGTTTCTGATTAAGATGAGATAAGATAAGATAAAACTTTATTTATCCCAAAGAAAATTATTGTTGCAAGGTTTTTCAGTCAGAAATACATACTTTAAATTACAAAATGTAAGCATTGAGGTCTGAAACGACTATAAAATGTGCATTAAAAAGTAATAGTGCAAAATACAGATGTGCAATGAAACCATATAATTCTATACTCAAGGAGGAGGCTCTATAGAGTCTTATAGTCACAGGGAGAAAGGATCTCCTGTGGCGTTCAGTGGTGTACCTCGTTGGAATCAGACTGTTACTAAAGGCCCTCCTCTGTTTGTCCAGTATGTCATGAAGGGAGTGAGAGGGATTGTCCATAGTGCTCCATAGCTTCTGCAGGATCCTCCTCTCAGACACAACCACCAGGGAATCCAGTTCCACCCCCAGAACAGAATCAGCCTTCCTGACGAGCTTATCCATCTTCTTGGTGTCAGCTGCTCTCACCCTGCTGCCCCAGCAGACTACAGCGTCGAATCAAGTGCTGGCCCACACTGAGTCTTAGAACGTCTGCAGCATAGTACTGCAGACATCGAATGACCAGAGCCTCCTCAGTAAGTACAGTCGGCTCTGTCCCTTCTTGTACAGAGCCTCTCTATTTTTAGACCAGTCCAGTTTATTGTCCAGGTGAGTTCCCAGGTATTTATAGTCCTGGACTATTTCCACATCTGCTCCCTTGATGGAGATGGGGATGCAGGGTGTATTTCACCTTCCTGAAGTCCACCACCAACTCCTTTGTCTTGGTTACATTGAGCTGCAGGTGACTCAGCCCACACCCCTCAACAAAGTTGTTCACCGCTCTTCTGTACACAGCCTCTTGACCCCAGCTGATACAGCCCACAGCTGTCGAATCGTCTGAAAACTTCTGCAGGTGGCAGGACTCTGAGTTGTATCTGAAGCCCGAGGTGTAGACGGTGAACAGGAAAGGGGATAGGACAGTCCCCTGAGATGCTCCTGTGTTGCTAACCACAGTATCTAATACACAGCTCTGCACTCTATCTCACATACTGTGGCTGTTTGAACAGGCAGTCTGTAATCCAGGACACTAGTGGAGCATCCACCTACATCGTCGTGAGCTTACTCCCTCATAAAGCAAATTGTATGGTGTTAAAAACACTGGAGAAATCAAAGAACATGATTCTCTCAGTGCTGCCTGGCTCATCCAGATGGGTGTTAGCCTATTGAAGCAGAAAGATAGTGGTGTCTTCGATTCCAATATGTGGTTGGTAAGCAAACTGCAGGGAGACCAGTATTGGATTTACGGTGCAAACACGAGGAAATCTGCAGATGCTGGAAATTAAAACAACACACACAAAATGCTGGTGGAACACAGCAGGCCAGGCAGCATCTATAGGAGAAGTACTGTTGACGTTTCGGGCTGAGACCCTTCGTCAGGACTAACCGAAAGAAAAGATAGTAAGAGATTTGAAAGTAGTGGGGGGAGGGGGAAATGCGAAATGATAGGAGAAGACCGGAGGGGGTGGGATGAAGCTGAGAGCTGGAAAGGTGTTTGGCAAAAGTGATACAGAGCTGGAGAAGGGAAAGGATCATGGGATGGGAGGCCTCAGGAGAAAGAAAGGAGGGGGGGATCACCAGAGGGAGTTGGAGAACAGGCAAACAACTAAATATGTCAGGGATGGGGTAAGAAGGGGAGGAGGGGCACTAACGGAAGTTAGAAAAGTCAATGTTCATGCCATCAGGTTGGAGGCTACCCAGCCGGTATATAAGGTGTTGTTCCTCCAACCTGAGTTTGGATTCATTTTGACAGTAGAGGAGGCCATGGATAGACATATCAGAATGGGAATGGGACGTGGAATTAAAATGTGTGGCCGCTGGGAGATCCTGCTTTCTCTGGCAGACTGAGCGTAGGTGTTCAGCGAAACGGTCTCCCAATCTGCGTCAGGTCTCACCAATATATAAAAGGCCACACTGGGAGCACCGGACGCAGTATACCACACCAGCTGACTCACAGGTGAAGTGTCGCCTCACCTGGAAGGACTGTCTGGGGCCCTGAATGGTGGTGAGGGAGGAAGTGTAAGGGCAGGTGTAGAACTTGTTCCGTTTACAAGGGTAAGTGCCAGGAGTGAGATTGGTGGGAAGGGATGGGGGGGGGGGGGGGGTACGAGTGGACAAGGGAATCGCGTAGGGAGCGATCCCTGCGAAAAGCAGAAAATGTAAAGTACAAGAACACACAAGAAAGGAGCTGGAGTAGGCCACCTTTAAGCCCCCTTACCATTTAGTATGATCATGGTTGATGTATGCTCTCCTCTTCTGTGCCGCTCATCCATGCCCCTCTATTCCTCTATCTATTCAATATTTATTCACCTCCACTTTCAATACTTCCATTACCCACTAGGGCCGAGACTTCCAGAAATTCGCCATCTTCAGTGCGAAGACATTTCTGTGTAACTTAGTTTTAAATGATCAGACTAATTGTTGTTATGTCTCCTTCCACTAGCGAAAACACCCCAACATATAGTGTATCAAAGCCCCTCAGGATTTTATTTGCTTGGATAATCTCATTCATCTAAACTCTAAGGAATACTAAACGTTTTATTCTTTCTTCATCCCAGACAATCCTCTCATCCCAGGAATTAGCCTGGTGAATCTCTTTTGTACTGCCTCCAATATTATTACATGCTTGGCTGCGAGGAACAAATCTGTACACCATATTCCAGGCAAGGCTTCAATAGCATGCTGCACAAGTCGAATAAAATCTTCCTACTTTAAAACTACAGCCTCTTTGTAAGGAAGGACAAAAAACCATTTACCTTCTTATCTACTTAAGGAATTTAGAAGAACAAATTGTAGAGAGATAGCAGACAGTTGCAATACTGGATCTCTGTTTAGGGATCAAGATAGGGCAGGTGACAGATGTGTGTGTAGGGGAACACTCTGGATCTAGTAATCATTATTCCATTAGTTTAAAGATAATTATGGAGAAGGATTGGACTGGTCCTCAGTGTGAGGCTCTAAATTGGAGAAGTGCCAATTTTGATGGCATCAGACAAGATCTGGCAAAGCTGGATTAAGATTGGTTGTCTTCTAGCAAAAGAATGCTTGGTAAGTGGGAGGACTTCAAAAATGAGATATTGTGAGCACAAAGTTTGTATGTTCCTGTTAGAATAAAAAGCAAGGCTAACAGGTTTAGGGAACCTTGGTTTTAGAGAGATATTGATGCCCTGCTTAAAAAGAAGAATGAGGTGCATAACAGATACAGACAGCAAGGAACAAATCAGCTACTTGAGTTATATAGGGAATGCAAGAGAGTACTTAATGGGGAAATCACGAGGACTAATCGAAAACATTATGTGGCTTTGGCAGACAAGGTAAAGGAGAACCCTGAGGGCTTCAACAGATATATTAAGAGCAAGAGGATAGAGAGGGTCAAAATTAGTCCATTTAAAGATCAGTGTGGTCATCTATGTTTGGAGCTGAAAGAGATGTGAGGATCTTAAATTGATTTTCTGCCTGTGCATTTACTTGGGAGATGGATCCAGACTATAAAACTGAGACAAAACAGTAGTGAGACCATGGACCATTTCTGGATTACAGAAGAGGAGATACTTGCTGTCTTGAGACAAATTAGCATAAACACCAAGCTTCAGGGCCTTTTAAGGTGTTCCCTCAAACTTTGTGGGAGGCCCAGAAATTGCAGAGGCCGTGGCAGGCAGATGAAGTACCTGAAGACTGGATGATGATAAGCACTTAAATAGATAGGGCCTAATTAGGTATAGTCAACGTGGCTTTGAGTGTGGCAGGTTATGTGTAAGTAATCTTACAGAGCTTTTCAAGGAGGTTGCCACAAAAGTTGATGGAGGAAAGGCAATGGATGTTGTTTACATGTATTTTGTAAGCCCTCCGTCCACACTAAAACGGCATTTTCATCCCCTGAAACCGGAGCTTTTCAGAAACGCTTTCCAGGGTGGGTATTTTTGAAAATCCTGCTCGGGCAGATCAGTGTGAACGGGGTAACCGGAGAAATCTGAAAACACTGTCAGACGGCAGCACGTCATTTCATTGTTTTCTTGAACACAACCTAACAATTTCAGAATAGACGGCAACGAGACTGAAGCCAGAAGAGTTAGAAATGTACTCACCAAATACTTTGACCCATAAATTACTGAATAAATAAGTATACTCACTTTACCCTGTTTTCTGCCCTTGCTTGTATGAAGGTGGTTTACCTATTTATGCAAGTACTTCTCTGACAATAGACGTGTAACAGCCTAATGCAACATTGTATGGAAATACAAGATAGTACTGATGCAGACATGTTTTATACATTTAACAAGGTGCTTTATTAATGCAACAGAGTTAGTCAGTTTTTCAATGTTCGTCATCAGCTGGGTCATACAGTCTGAACTCCCTGTCGGTTTCCTCCATACGCTTCAGTATTTGTTTGCTTTTTACTTTTAAATCTTCCTGTGCCAAAGCCAACAGCTGTCCGTCATTTAAGTTTCTCTAGCCTGTAACTGAATAAACACGCACCGTCTTTCACAGCGAGACTCAGCACCAAACATGTTGCTTGTTTTTGATAGATGTGTCCTGCCAGGAGGAGATTCACCAAAATCTCTGTTTCAATGTGGACAGAGATATTTTAAAAAATGCATAGTGCAGACGCCTATCGTTTTTACGCGAATCTGGCGTTTTCAAAATTATCCGGTCTAGTGTGGATGTAGCCTAAGCGTACAGGGAAAGGTTGAATAGGTTAGGACTTTATTCCCTGGGGCATAGGAGAATGAAGGGAGGTTTGATAGAGATGAACAAAATCATGAGGTCAAACATAAAGGCAAACGGGCTTTTTCCACTGAGGTTGGGTGACATCAGAACTGGAGGTTATTAATTAAGGATGAAAGGTGAAATGTTTAAGGGGAACCTGAGGGAAACCTCTTCGCTCAGAGGGTGGTGTGAGTGTGGAATGAGCTGTCAGTGGAAGTGGTGGATGTGGGTTTTGTTGAACCGTTTAAAAGGGGTTTGAATAAGTACATAAATGGGAGGGGTATGGAGGGCTATGGTCCAGGTACAGAATAAAGAATCACATGAACTATGGGCTGAAAAACCTGTTTCTGTGCTGAGCTGCTCCACAACCCGATGACTTTCTGCTCATCTACTCATTTTCATATCATGGGTGAGTGTGGAAACTTCACAGGCTGTTCCTTCCTTCAGGTCATTAATGTGGTTGTGAGGAGCACTTCAAAGTTATCTCCTTTCGGTCTGAAAAGAGCACGTTAATACCAAATCTCTGTTTTTTTGCAAAACAGCTAGTTTGCAATACCACAGACTTCTAATTTATGCACCAAACTCCTTTGTTCGCCTATTTGAATTTCTATAAATTACATCTACAGATTTTCCCCTTCACTCCCAGAGAGAGACAAAAAGCCAACAAAAAAAATCAAGATCATTGAATATTATAGATAGATGACAGGTACAGACTAATAAATCAAATTACCTTAAATTGCAGAGTCTAGAAGGCTACAACATGCCTGGAACAAAGTAAGGCACTGTTTCTCAAGTTTGTATTGGGCCCCACTGTGACTATGCAGAAGTCACAGATCATAAGACCATAAGGAATGGGATGAGGAACTAAAGTAATTAGCTTTATCTGTCACATAGGCATTGAAACATAAAGTGAAATCCATTGTTTTGCATCAAATCAAATCAGCAAGGACAGTGGATTCAGGTTAATTGGTCCATCAGTTAATCAGGACAGCTGCTTATTTGGGACAACACATAAAGAACAAAAACTAATTGAGAAAATATCTGGGATTCCCTTCATTTATTTGGGATACTATGCTGCTTAATTGGAACAGGAGACTGTTGCCAAACAGTTTCTATCTAGCGGCAGTCAAGTGAACTTGTATAGCCATTAGACACTATACTATGCTTAGAGCAGACAGTTTTTAATAATGTCAATTGTGTGTTAGTGATAGTTGGCGAGAAATAAGCAGTAAAGCCATTTAGAATTGTTTTGCTCACTGCGATTTCAAGTTTGATAATGTCAAAAATGGTCAGGAGTGAAAATTAAATGATTTAATTACTTCAACAAGTTAGGAACTATGAAGAATTTGAAGGTCTTTGTTATCTTTTGTAACTTCAAAACATAAAATGAATTGAGAGAAAAACACGGGGAGACTAAGTCAAACGTGTGCTTTTCGTTTTTACTTTAAGCGATGTGTGCACATAAAACATGGTGGCATAATGAAATATGTCATGCTCAGCCTATAATCTTGTAATCTTTTTTACACTGTCTTGAAGTTTTGCAGATGTTCCTTGCCATCCTTATGGGTAACACTGATGTTGTCCAGGTAACATGGAGTGCCTGGACAGCCTTGCAGCACCTGATCCATAGCTTTCTGCCAGAGTGCAGCTGCAGATCCTCCTCCAGTATATGCCCATTGTAGCAATTAAGCCCCTTGTGAGTGTTTATGGTGAGACACACTTCGGACTCTTCTTGCATTTCCATCTGCAGGTAGACTCAGTTAGGTCCACTTTGCTAAAGTGTTTCCCTTCAGAAAGATGACCATCATCCTGGGCAGAGGGTATTGATCTACTTTCAATACTGGGTTGATGGTGACCTGAAAGTTACCACAGATCCTGACAGACTCATTTTTCTTGGCTACTGGTGTTGTCCATGAGCTCCATACAACCTTGGAAAGAATTCCTTCAGCCTCCATGCACTCTAGCTCACTGGCTACTTTATCACAGATGGTATAAGGAACCAGATGGATTTTGTAAAACTTGGATGTAGCATTCTTATTTAACTCTATTTTACCTTAGTATGTTTGAGTTCCCCAATGCCATCCTCGAATACAGCTGTGGCATCATCCAGTGTATTTCTTAATTTGCTTTCAGTTGACTCTATTGCAGGGGATGTGGCATGCAAATGGTGGATGGATCTCCAATCAAGCTGAAGTTGCCTCATTAAATCACAGCCTCACTATGCTGGTCCTCCTCTTTTTACCACATAGAAGCCCAATGCGGCTTGTTGGCTGTTCCATTTCACTGAAAGGAATGTCATTCCCACAGGAGTTATCTTTTATCCCGTATAAGTTCTTAGCTGGGTATCTGCAAGATTCAGTTCAGTATCTTTAAAATGTTGTTTAAACTCATTTCGTGGAATGACTGACACAGCCGGGCGAGTGTCCAATCCATTTGATTAAGTTGCTGTTCATTTCTGGTGTAAGCCATATTGCTTGTCTCTCATTAGTTTTCGCATTGTAATTCTCAAGGCTACTCGATCATCTGTCACTGTCATCACAATCAGATTTTTCATCAACAGCATGTAGATTAGTGTTCTTTTTGAAGCTGCAACTGGACTTTTTATCTTTATCTCTTCCTTGTGTAGTCCATTTATTTTCGTCTTTCCAATATGCTCTTTGTATGCATTACTTTGTTACATTTTCTCTAAGTTCTACCATCTGTGACAAAGTAGCCTTTCAACCTACATTGTTCTGGTGTATGTGAGCCCCTGCCACAACAGTTACACAATTTGATTGGCCAGGTTTCTGTTTAGACATTGCAATTTTGTTCCTGCTCATTTTAATTCCTGACTACAATTCAATTGCATCCCTGACTTCTGTTTCCATTGATACAGCAATTTCAATTGCTATTTTAAATGTGAGTTGTGCTTTTTAAAAATCTGAGTGAGGATCCATTTTTGAATGTTTTCTTATAAGATTCCACAAATTATCTAATCTCTCAGTGCACCTTTAAGCCCATTACTAAACTGACAATGCTCCGACAGTCTCTTCAATTCAGCCGCATAGGCTGAACTGGTCTCCCCATTCTTTTGATTTCACTAATGAAACCTAAAGTGTTCAGCAGTCAACAGTGGTTTTGGTTCTAAGTGTTCTTGCATTACTTTCATGATATCAGGAAAGCTCATTTTGGCTGGTTTGCTTGGAACAGATAAACTTCTAAACAAACTGTTTGCTTTTCCACCCAATGTATTCGGCAAAACTGGCACTTACGCTACATTGGCTATTTCATTTGCTTCAAAATTCTGCTCAATCCACTCAGTACACATTATCCAGTCATCTTTTGTGCACCTGAACCCGTTTATCTTTCTGACGTAGCCAGCCATTTCTGCTCTTTTTCTTATGATTATTATCACCTGGTACTCACTATCTATGAACCCATGAATTCATTTGTGTTCTGCTTTTTTTTTTACTCTGCCATCTGTCTTGTCTACTTGTGAAGAAACAAATGTGGGTTTTTTTAAACTCAAAAGTCTCGCTGTGCTTCAACAGGGAGGTGGTCATCACAGTTTGTTTTAAATGCATTCATCATCACTGTTATGTTTTTTTAACTCTAAAACATAAAGCTAATTGAAGGGAAAACACAGTAAGACCAGGACAAGCACATACTGTTAGTTTACACTTTAAGTGATGTGCGCACATATGAGGTGGTGACAGAATGAGGGATGCGATTTGCATAATTTTACATATAAGCTGTAACAAATTATATAAACAACAAAGAATGCTTAATCAAATAATATATTTACCATATTACCCAAATATTATTGAAATATTAAATACATAACAGTACTGATAATCATTTTGAATGTTACAATGAAAATTAAGATTTGGAGGATGCAGTCATCAACAACATTTTAAGAAGGCAATCCATTATCTGCAGTGGGTGTTTGTGCCAGTTTTCTTCATCACACTCAATCAAGAGAACACAGCAGCATGCTAGTTCCCCATCATATCCGACAGTATCAGTGAAACTTGTATAGTTTTTAAAGTGGAAAAGCCATTGCATTGCGACAGTTCCACTCTATTGACCTTGGAAGTCTGGGTTCAGTTGTAAGAGAATAATCTCAAACTGGGATGTTCCTTGGTTGCAGTGGATAACCACGACTTCTTCTGTACCTTATCATGCCCTTTGCTCTCCAAGAAGCAACGCAGAACTACCTTCTCGACCATTGGATCTCATTGTTAAGACTGTAATAAGACCATAAGATACAGGAGCAGAATTAGGCCACTTGGCCCATTGAATCTGCTCCACCATTTCATGATGACTGGTCCATTTTTGCTCTCAGCTCCAATCTCCTGCCTTCTCCCCGTATCCCTTCATGCTTGACCAATTAAGAATCTTATCAACCTCTGCCTTATATATTCATAGAGATATGGCCTCCAAGCTGCCTGTGGCAATGAATTCCACAGATTCACCGCTCTCTGGCTAAAGAAATCCCTCATCTGTTAACGAAAGGATGCTCCTCTATTCTGAGGCTGTGTCCTCTAGTCCTAGACTCTCTCATTGTAGGAAACATCCTTTCCACATCCACTCTATCAAGACCTTTCACCATTTGATAAGTTTCTATTAGGTCACCCCTCTTTCTTCTGAATTCTAGTGAATAGCAGCCCAGAGCCATCAAATGCTCCTCATATAACAAGGTGTTCAATCCTGGAATAATTTTTGTGAATCTCCTTTGAACCCTCTCCAGTGTCAGAACATCCTATCTTAGATAAGGGGCCTAAAATTGCTCACAATACTCTCAGTGAGGCCTAACAGTGCTTTTCAAAGCTTTAAAATTACATCCTTTCTTTTATATTCTAGTCCTCTTGAAATGAATGCTAACATCACATTTGCCTTCCTCACCACAGACTTAACCTGCAAATTAACCTTTAGGGAATCCTGCACAAGGTCTTCCAAGTCCCTTTGCATTTTAGATTTTTAAGTTTTGTCTCCATTTAGAAAATGGGCTACCCTTTTATTTCTTTTATCAAAGTGCATGACCATACACTTCCCATCACTGTTTTCCATCTGCCTTTTCTTTGTCGATTTTCCTAATCTGTCTAAGTCCTTCTGCAGCCTCTCTACATCCTCAGAACTACCTGCCTCTCCACCTGTCTTTGTATCATCCTCAAACTTTGCAACAAAACCATCGATTCCATCATCCAAGTCATTGACATATAGTGTAAAAGGAATGGTCCCAGTCACCGGCAGCCAACCAGATAAGGCTTTCTTTGTTCTCACTCTTTGCCTTCTGCCAATCAGCCATGGCTTTATCTATACTACTATTTTTCCTGTAATACCATGGGCTCTTAACTTGTTAATAGCCTCATGTGTGGCACCTTGTCAAAGGCTTTTTGAAAATCCAAGATGTCGATCTCATCTGCACAGTCCACTGGGGCTGACTTCACATGCTAGTATGGCCATATCCCTATTTCACTGGGTATGAGGCCCACCAATACCTAATTTTGCCTGCCTGTCAAAACAATGTACTGGGGTGTGACAATAGGTGCATATAAACAGTTACTTAGAACCACATGTGAGAGCAGAGCATCCAGTGGGGACCAAAGGTACTCCAGAATGGACAAGCCCCTTCACCAAAGGTGCTACCCTGCCCTGGGCACCCTATACACATCAATGTATATTAGATGAATTCTTCTATCAATAACTATTAGGAACTAAGGCTACATCCACACAGAGCTAGTGAATTTGTTACGAAAAAACGATAGGCGTCCACATCAGGTGTTTCTCAAAATACCTCCATCCACATTAAAATGGGTATTTGGGCGAATCTTCTCCTACTGGGCATGGGTACAGGACACAGCTACAGAAAACAAGTGAAGAAGAAACAGTCTACTATTTCCGTTTCCTCCTCTTAGTTCAAGAAAACAATGAAATGCCACGCTGCTGCCACCATCTGTTCTGGCATGTCATGACAGCATTTTTAAAAAGCCCTCGTTACCCCATACACACTACACTGTCCAGCTGGCGTTTTCAGATTTACACACTCTGGAGGGCATTTTAGAAAAGCTCTGTTTTCGGGGAAGGAAAATGCTGTTTCAGTGTGGACGGAGGGTCAAAATGAAGAGAAAAAGCTTTGGTTATGGTTTACCCAGTCTAGTGTGGATTCAATTCTACAGTACTGTAGTAGCATTGATCGTGTTCTAATTTGTTCTGTTTTTTATTTAAATACGTAATTTGTAATTCAGTTAACTTTAGTTTGTCTTTTTTAATATCTTTTTAACTTAACATAAAAATTTGGCTAATTAGGGCAAATGCCTAATTGGGCCAAAATATACTGGTCTTGATGTATCTACTGTATTGAACTGAGCAGCAGAACTCACAGGCTACATCACTGTCTGGTATGGTGTGGGGGGGGGGGGGCTACTGCAAAGGAATGAAAGAAGCTACAGAAAGGTGTAAAATTAGTCAGCTCCATCTTGGGAACTAGTCTCCATAGTATCCAAGACATCTTCAAGGAGCAGTGTCTCAGAAAGGTGACATTCATTATTAGTGACCCTCATCACCCAGGACGTGCCCTCTTCTCATTTTTACTATCAGGGAGGAGGTACAGAAGCCTGAAGGCACACACTTAGCGATTTAGGAACAGCTTCTTCCCCTCTGCCATTGGATTCCTAAATGGACATTGAACCCATGAACACACCCTTAATTTTATTATTTTTGTTTTTGCACAATTTTTAATTTAACTATTTAATATGCATATATATACTTCATGCAATCTATTTATTTTCCCGATATGATCATGTATTGCATTGTACTGCTGCCGTTAAGTTAACACTTTTCACGACATATGCCGGTGATGTAAAACCTGGTTCTGATTCTGAGATCTGTTTCCTTTTCATGGTTGTTCATATTACACAGAAAATTACGCAGGCTATGTATATGATTTCCATGGTAATCAGTCATAGGGCAGTTTGCAGAGTTTGACTGCTGTCAATTTGTGATGGAGTGCCCTCACACAGATTCAAAACTACCCTAGAAGGGCATTTTTCCTACTGAGGTGCAGTGCTATGATGCCTGTCACTCTCCAGTTCATTATTCATCTTAGTCGTGAATATCTGTGGCTGTTTGGTAGCTAGTGATGGTGACAGCTAAGCCTGGCTTTCACGATTATTAACCACTGCAGCCAAGGTATACGGTGAAAGTGATTTCACCACTTTGTAACTTGAGGCACTGAGTTTGATTGTGATGCAGCTATCTATCAACGTAAACCTGAAATGTTTCTCCACATGAAATGCTGGAGGAACTCAGCTGGGCAGGCAGCATCTATCAAAGTCGATCTTTTGTGTCGAGACCCTTCTTTAGTACATACTGAGAAGGGAGGGGGAAGATGCCATTGAATAAAGGGGGGAGGGGAGAGGGGAAGGAGGCTAGCTGGAAGGTGATAGGTGAAGCCAGGTGGGTGGGAAAGGTCAAGGGCTGGAGAAGAAGGAATCTGAAAGGAGAGAAGATTGGGCCACAGGAGGAAGGGACCCAGGGAAAGTTTATATAGGCGGGTGAGAAGAGTTAAAAGATCAGGGGTGGGGGAACTGTTTCTCTTCTGCTATTGAGCAAGTGTTGGAGAATAGATAGAATTTTGCATTTAAATTTTCGGCTTAATGGATCCTGTATTTTACTTTGGTGTATTTGTTTTTTTTTTAGAAGGGGCTTTATTGCACAGGTTCTAATTGTTTGATTTTGTACTAACAGGTTATTTTGAAGCTCCAGCATTTGCCACTGATTACAGGATCCTGGGATTTCGGGAGTGCTTGTCTGAAGTTGCCAGATACCTTAGCGTGACTGAGGGATTGGACCATTCTGACCCTTTGAAGACTCGCCTGGTTTCACACTTAAACACGTATGCATCGCAGAGGGAAGTTGTGACAGTCGAGTCAGGCCATCAGCACTGGAGTGCAGGCTATCCTCATCCCGCAATGACCTCTTTATCTCATTTCAGAGCTGAAGTCCTTGCAGGCATCTTTCCTCCTACAGACCAGAGTCATCACAAGGAGTCAGTGCTTAGCTGTATCCACCTTGAACAGTTCAGGAAGGTGAATCCCTCAGGCTGTGTGGCCCCCATGCTGACAAATGTTGAACAAGTACCTTCTTCAATGTTTCCAGTTTCGGCTATTCCCTTCCCATTTTCCTCTGATCCTCTTACTCTGTTGCCGAGTCCTGTAGCCCGGCCTCAAGTACAGGCTGTAAAAATTGGGAAGCGGCTCTGGGCTACAGAGGTTGGGGCTTTCTAATTTGAACGCATGATTGTTAAGAACCTGTGACAGCATTTTTTATCATAGTAACATGTATGTAATGCTACAGTACCGTGTGCACAGTAGGTACACCTCTGCTAAAGTCCAAAATAAAAACAGAGGATTCTGGAAATGCTCAGCATGCCAGCCAGCATCTGTGGAAAGTGAAACAGAATTTACCTTTCATGTTTATCTGAACTGGGATAGAGAGAGAGAAGATCGTTTAGATGGTTGGGGTGGGGCAGTAGTTGGAGGTGGGCAGAATTAAACAAATCCGATATCCCTGATAGGGTGAGACCAGATGCTTAGGATCAGATTATGCTTTATTGCTAATTGCAAGGCTGTGGGACATGCCCATTAGGCCAAAGTATAATCAGAGAAGGAGTAAACCTGAGCCAAATAGGTGACTGACAGGAGTGGCCATTTCTGATACGCACAGAAAGAATTAGCTCCTACCTAAAGTTAAATTATTTGATATCGAGCACTCATCTTCCTCCACCTCTCTGCGAGAGAAAACTTCACTTTCTCTTTCCCAATTCTGATGGAGAGTCTTGGAATTGAAGCATTAACTCTGTTTCTTGCTCCATAGAGGTTGCCAGACTTGGTGAGTGTATTCAGCACTTTAGAATTCCAGACTTATAGCATCTGCCGTTTAAAAAAAAAATCATCTGCTAATGTCAAACCTCATCACGATAGTTCATAGTGAAAAAGAAGCTGTCTTTTATGGGATCACTTTGTCATTCATTAACAAAGACTAGGAAAATAGAAATTTATTTCCATGAAAGTTTTCAATTTAGTATTTAGTTTTATGTGATATACTACTTACTACTAAAAAGGCATTTCTTATGGAAGGTAATACTACATTAGTTGATATTTCATGTTAGTTATTTAGAGTTTGATAAAAGATTTAATTAAAATGTTTTACAGCTCAATGTCTTCTTGTGTCATGGAAACATAGCACCAAATATCAGAGAGACGCAAGTTACCAGGCTTGATTCCTGGTTTATGCTGAGTTACACTGGATTACCAGGTGTGGACTTGTAAGAGTAGCCTTTGACAAGCTGTTGAAGGTTTGCTGGTTACCATGAAACTCCGTGATTTTGAGGTGCTTCTGTCAAATAGAAAGGAAGAAAATATTAAATAAAATGTAACGATTAATATAATAAATAAAATCAGAAAATGGAGAGAATGTTTAGTAGAGAAGGAAGCATCTGCAGAAAGAGAAACAGAGTTCAAATTTCAGGTTAATCTCTTCATCACAACCTTTATTGATTTTCACTTTCTACTAAAAAAAAGTCTTAGCAGATAGTAGATGGTAAGAGAGAGCTGTAGATGTCTGTTACACTACCAGCAATTTCATTGACATTATTAGTGTACTTAGTTACCTAGTTAAAGGGACTTAGCCTATTGTATAGTTCTGAGTTAATGACCCATACTCTGTTGTCCTTGTAGGTTATCAGCCTGTATATCCCAGCACTAAAATGTAAATCCCCTTGCAACAGGGTTTCTGAAATTAATATTTTTCTTGGGCAAGAATAATAATTAGCACTGAATACATACGAAATGGTTAAGGGTAATTATCATCCAACTTAATAATAAATAGCAATTTGTGTTGTTTTCCATAACTAAGGTTAGTTACACTCAAAATAGTGCTTGAGTTTATGTGAAATCATGGAATGACATTTTCACTGGATCTCATGTCTGCATACTACTTTGCTACACTAAGTAATGTTTCAAACTCATATTCAAGTTAGTTCTGAAGTAACATTTTATCTCATATGAGATGTAAAGTGGTGATCTCTTCAATGTATTTGTTATACCCTTTTAAAAAATGACTGACAAACAAATCTGCCATAAGTTGTTAATTTTAAAAATGATTAAGATGTTTTTACTTTCATCAAGGTGCAATGACTTAGTATTAGAGAATTAGTTCCATTCACATATCAGCTAATCAGAATAAGCATTAAACTCTCTCAGGAATACCTAGGTGTTAATACAGCTTCCACTATTGGAGTTTTGATAACAGTGGGTTCGGATTTTCCAGTGACCTTTCTTTCCTCAAACTTGTCTTTGATTTCATCTAATCATACAACATGGAAAAGGGCACTTTGATCCATGTGTCACAGCCACCCATTGTGTACACACTTATGCTGGTCCTAATTTATTCTCCCCACATTCCTGCCTACACCTCACCAGATATGCATACACATTAATGGCTACTACAATTTATAGTAGCCATTTAACTTACCTACCTGCATGTCTTTGGGATGTGGCAGGAAACCAGAGCATCTGGGAGAGCACTACAATTCACAGGGAGAACATGCATGCTGATCACAGACCACATGAGGTCAGGTTCCAACCTGGGTTGCTGGAGTTATAAGCCAGCAGCTCCATCAGCTGTCATTCTAATTAAAAACAAATGTTAATTCAATATTGTTGTAGTGTTAAAACATCACCTTTCTGTCCTAAATGCAGAAATTCACCTTTTGTTGCAACACTTCTCATATCAGGTGCTTCTGAAGAAGGGACCGAGCACTGGTTTATAATTCATTTGGAGCACTTGCATTTTGCAGGTAGTAAATAACTATGTTCCTAATGTTGGCACTGGATTGGAACCAGACTCCACACAACACACTGATCAGTTCTGCTAAGTTTAAAATGTTTTTACTTCCTTGAATTTGAGGAAAAATAACTTCTTTTTTGTTAATGTGTAATTTTTTTTCTCTTAGGAAGAGTAATTGATTTAGTACTTTTAAAGGTAGTGCAACCAACCTCATTCAGCAACACAAAAGTCACTCACCTAAAGCTATCAGAGAATTTCTTCGGATTCCTTTTGAAGGACAGTGTATGGAACAATAGAAATTAAAATATTAGGAAGATGTGTGGAGTCCATCTGGATTTCTTCAAGGAACCACTAGGTGGCAGCTGAGCACCAGGACGGTCATGTTCAACCATCAAAAAGAAATTTGGTCTGAATTTTAGAAGTCAGAAGTCAAAGTATATTTACTATCAAACTGTGTATACTTCATACAACCTTGAGGTTCATTTTCTTACAGGCAGTTACAAAACAAAGAAACACAATTGAATTGATTAAAACAAAAGAAGACAATCAAACATCTAATGTTCAGAGAAAAAAATTGAAAAAAGAAAAGGAAATCTGAAGTTATGTTTCCTATCTTTGCTTTCTTGATCAGTAAATCTTAAATGAGTACACAAAAATTAGGGAGTGTCAACTGTTTTACATAGATGCCATCAAAATATACAATCTTTGTCAAATATTGAAAAATAACCATGAGGGCAATGGGCCTTCCTTCCATTAAGTGCACAAAATAATCTATAACATTTTATAACTCAAAATCAATGTTGTTATTGCATGCATTAATAATAACATGCTTGTTTTTGACATTTGCCTTTAAATGCTTGTGAAATTTTTCCATGCCAGTATATCTCTGGTTATAAAAATAATTTTTCACATTTTGTGTCTTAATCAGTGTGATTAATGTTGAATTTCATTGTGATATTTTCTTTAATAAGTTTGAAAGAATTCCTTTGAGGGCATGTTAATCCATCTGATGCCTCCAGCATAGTCACAGAAGATTTTATGTACTGTATGCACATAAATAATAGGAAAATTGAGTTTTTTTAAATGGCAGGAGGCTGACAGATGGAGACGTAAGGCTGAACCATGGAGGATGTTATTTCAGAAAGATTTACCTGTCCGTGTGTGTGAATCACTAGGAATTACCTTGCAAATGCAGCAAGCAATTAGGAAGGAAAATGATATATTACCCCTAATTACAAGAGGATTTGATTTCAAGAGTAAAGATATCCATGCCACAGCAGTATAGTGGTTAGCACAGTGCAATTACAGCTCATGGTGTACCAGAGTTTGCCGACTGTAAGGAGTTTGTGCTTTTCCTCCATGAACCACGTGGGATTCCTTCAGGTGTTCTGGTTTCCTCCCACAGTCCAAAGATGTGCCAGTTAGTAATTGGTCATTGTAAATTATCCTGTGATTAGGCTAGTGTTAAATAAGTGGTTTGCTGGGTGGTGTAGCTAGTTGGGCTGGAAGGGCCTGTTCTGTGCTGTATCTCTGAAAAAATAATAAAATAACGTAATTATACATGGCCCAGATGAGGTTTCACTTGGAGTGTTGTGTACAAGTCTGATCATCTTTCTTCAGGAAGGAGATATTTGGATTAGAAGGACTGCAGCAACTGTTCACAAGTTTGATTCCTGCAATGGGCTGCTTTGTTCCATTTGGAGAGTCACAGAGACCTACAGCAAGGAAACAGGCCCTTTGATACAACTCACCAATGCCGACTGGCAGGCCATATAAGTTGACCCATTTGACTGCAGTTGACTCATATTCCTCAAACCCTTTCCTCTCCACGTACCTGACTGAATGTCATTTAAGAGTTGTTACTGTACCTGCCTTAATCAATTCAAATAGAGTATGTACCATACCTTGTGTGAAAGAGAGTTCAGACTCTATTAAATCAAGGATCAACTTGCTATAGCAATATACACAATGTACTGGAGGAACTCAGCAGGTCAGGCAGCATCTACAGAGGGGAATAAACAGTAGACATTTCGGGCCGAGACCCTTCATCAGGACTGGAAAGGAAGGGGGAAGAAGGTTGGGGGAGGGGAGGAAGTACAAGGTGGCAGGTGATGGGTGGAATGGGGAGGGGGAGGGGGTGAAGTAAAGAGCTGGGAAGTGGATTGGTGGAAGAGGTAAAGGGCTGGAGAAGGGGGACAGAAGACCATGGACGAAAGGGAAGGCGGAGGAGCACCAGAGGGAGGTGATGAGAGAAGGAGAGAAGCTGTGAGAGGAAACAAGAATGGGGAATGTGAAGGAGAGGAGGATGGGCAATTATCGGAAGTTCAACTTGCTGTGGTGTAATGGTGGGACATGCAGCAAAAAACAACATTCAGCAATTATGAAGAATAGAAACTTATAAAAAATGAGATTAAAGTATGGATATGGAATAAAATGCATAATTACAACAATGTATTTACAATGTAAACAGTATGAAAAATGGCTTAAACTTTACGATGTTATCCATTGACTAAGGCAATGGGGGGGGGATGTGGTGGGCTAACTAGAATGGTTGATTAGGTTAACTGTCTGTTAAAGGAAACTGTTAAGATGCCACGAAGTTTGTGTTTTAATAGCCCTATAGCACTTTCCAGAAAGGAACTTTTGGAAAAGCCACACACAAAGCACACTGCAGGTGCTGGATCGTTCCCTCCGCAACTGCCTGGTCCACACATCCCTCCCCATAGATCTCCCACCTGGTACATAACCCTGCAAGCGTAAGTGCTACACCTGTCCCTACACTTCCTCTCTAACTACCATTCAGCGCCCCAAACAGTCCTTCCAAGTGAGGCAACACTTCACTTGTGAGTCTGTTGGGGTGATCTATTGCATCCGGAGCTCCTGGTGTGGCCTCCTCTACATTGGCAAGACCCAATGCACATTGGGGAACCGCTTTGTCGAGCACCTCCACTCCATCCGCCACAACAGACAGGATCTCCTGTTTGCCACCCAGTTCAACTCTGCTTCACATTTCCACTTGGATATGTCCATACATGGCCTCCTCTGTGGACATGGTGAAGCCAAACTCAGGTTGGAGGAGCAACACCTCTTATACTGGCTGGGTAGTATGCAGCCCCTTAGCATGAACATCGAATTCCCCAACTTCCAGTAATTCCCTCCATCTTCCTTCCCCCACCCCAGTTTCAATCTGCCTCTTCTTCCAGCTTCCTATCACCTCTCATATGATTCTGCCGCCTTCTACTACCTTCCACTTCCTCTTTACATTCCTTCTTCACCTTTCCTGCCCACTCCCTCCCTGCTTCCGCTCAGCCACCCCTTGATCTTTCCCCTTACTGGTTTTTCACCTGGCACCTACCAGCCTTCTCCTTCACACCCTCCCCCCACCTTCTTTATAGGGCCCCTTCCCCCTCCCTCTTCAGTCCTGACAAAGGGTCTCGGCCCGAAACGTTGACTGTTCACTTTCACCGATGCTGCCCGACCTGCTGAGTTTCTCCAGGTTGTTGTATGTGTTGTTTTGGAAAAGGCAGTTTGCTGAGTGGGTAGTGTCCACCGTGATCTTTCTTGCTAGTTCTTTGTCCTGGATACATGCAAGTCCTGCAGTGATGATAGACAGCTAACAATGGTCTTCTCTGCTGACCTGACAGTTTGCTCTAGCTTTTGTGCATTGTATGAGGATGCTGCATCAAACTAGACAGTACTGGTTGATATGAGGATGATCTCTGTGATGGCAGTGAGAAAGGAAATCTTTCCTCCCTCACCTTAAAACTGTGCCCAATACTCTTGTAAATCCCTTCTGCACTTTTTCCAGCTTAATGACATCTTTTCTATAACAGGATGACCAAAACTGAACAAAGTACTCCAAGTGTGGCCTCGCCAACATCTTGTAGAACTGTAATATAATTTTCCAGCTTCTGAACTCAGTGTTCTGACTGATGAAAGCAACTGTATCAAAAGCCTTCTTCACATCTGTGTCCCTGTGTCACCACTTTCATGTAGTCCTAAGTCCCTCTGTTCTACAAAATTCTTAAGGGCTGTACTGTTCACTGTGAAAGCGCTACTTTCATTTGTCTTCCCAAAATTCAGCTCAATGTTCTTATCTGAATTAAACTTAATTTGCCATTCCTCATTGTACTTACCAGGCTGATCAAAAAGCCACTGTAATTATTGATAACCTTTTACACTGTCTACAATGCCTGCTATATTAAATGCTGAAGGTAGGAGTTAAGCAAGCTGAGCCAAAACTCTTTAAAATTAACATGAATGAGAGGTCAGTTCACTGTCACATACAAAATTCTTGCAGGTATTGACAAAATAGATGCAGAGATAATGTCTCTTCCCTCCCCCCCACCCCCTCCCCAGCTGATGCATCAAAATAGGTGTTTGACCATTCAGTAAGATACTCATGAGGTAAGAGTGGATTTTGGGATGTTGTGAAACAGGTGAATCAAAGTTAGAGTGGAGAGTGGCACTAAGATCAGTCACAAGGAGTGGGGGGTGGGGAGGAGGTTGAATGGACTTTATTCATTATATAATTGGCCTGTTGTGATTAAGATGTCATAATAGATGAACCAAAGAGCTGAATTCCAGAGGTGAGCAGGAGTCACTACTCTTGGTGGCAAGGCAGCATTTGACAGAGTGTGGCTTTGAGGATCACTGATAAATCTAAAGTCAGGGGCCATCAATGGGAAAACAAAATGGCTGGAGTAGTACCTTGCAAAAAAAGAGTATAATGGCAATCCACCGTCCCTGCCCCAGTTCTTCATTACAGGAGTTCCTCGGGGCAGCTTCCCAGCTCAACTACCTCCAGCTGGTTCATTAATGATCTTCCAACATAAATTCTGAAGGACAGCGCTCAATAATGATTGCACACTCTTCAATTATGTCTGCATCCTCTCATCCCATGAAGCAGTCTGTGCTAGAGTGCAGCATGACCTAGGCAGCATTCAGACATGGGTGGCTATATGCCAGGTGACACTTATGCTGTAGAAGAGCCAGGTAATGATCATTCTCAATGTGAGCGAGTCTAATCTTTTACCCAATGGCTTTCTATATATTCCAACCTTTGTTTTTTTTAAAAAAAATTAATATGATTCTGGTGGATCATGCAATCTAAGTTCAAATACTGGTTAGGTTGAATTGCACTATGTGTACACAGTTGGTTAATAAACTCTTGTAACCCATTGTTTCAATGAGCTGCTGCTGAATGCCCTCAAAGGGAGTGGCTTTAAAATATCCTTTCTGACAATGATGTCTTTATATCACCTGGAGATTAACATTGTGTGGGATCTGTAATAGAAAATAATCCACTTAGCTTCCTAACTAAGCAAGTAGTAATAAAAATTGTTCATTATTAAGCTAAAAAGTACTGATGATTATATTAGTAGATGAGTGCTTAATATATCTGCATTGTGCTCTGTGGAATTTTAGCATAACCATTAACTTTATTTTAAATTGATTACCAGTTTGTTACAATAGAAAGAAGAGGAATAGCCTATTATTAGAGTCATTCTTATCTCCAATGGTATTTCTGAACCAAGAGGGTTAAATTAGATCAATGCGGCATGGTCAAATGTATTTGCATTAATCCCTTTGTGCACTGTTTTAATAGGCTGTTTTAGACAACAAAGTTCAAAGTAAATTTATTATCTACTGTAAGTACATGCACTCAGTGGCCACTTTATTAGGAATCCCATGTACCTAATAAAGTGGTCACTGAGTGTATGTTCGTGGTCTTCTGCTGTTGTAGATCATCCACTTCAAAATTCAATGTGTTGTGCATTCAGAGATACTCTGCACACCACTGTTGTAACGTGTGGTTACTGTTGCCTACCTGTCATCTTAAACCAGTTTGGGCATTCTCCTCTGATTTCTCTCAATAACAAGGCTTTTTTGTCGACAGATATGCTGCTCACTGGATTCTTTTTTGTTTTTCACGCCATTCTCTGTGAACGTTAGAGACTGCTGACCATAAAAATCCGAAGAGATCAGCATTTCCTCAGATAATCAAACCGCCCCTTCTGGCACCAACAATCATTCTACAGTCAAAGTCATATAGACCCCACTTCATCCCCATTCTGATATTTGGCCTGAGCAACAACGGAATCTCTTGACCATGTCTGCATTCTTTTATGCAAGTTCAGTGTTGAGGTCAGTGATGGTTCAGGAGCCTGATGGTAACTGTTCTTGAACTTGGTGGTTTGCTGCTGTATCTCCTCAATGGTAGCAGCGAGAGCAACAGTACAGCCTGGGTGGTGGGGATCCTAGATGATGGCTGCTGCATGTCTACAGGTTAACAAAATAAATGTCTTCAGTTTAAATCTTTCTAAACATTGTGGAACAGAGAAAAAGGAGTAGGATATTTATCCCCTTGATCAAGTCATTCAGTGAAAACATGGGCTGTCTGCATGCTAATTCCAGACTATCCCACTTTCAGTCACAAAAGCACTGAGTCCACTTCCCAACTGAAAGAGTCATCTTGTGTCATCCTGGTTGAGCCCACTATAGTATAGCTGTTCTAGATTGGCTGGTGTGTAATGATTAGAGAACTTAAGGTAAAGGAACCCTTAGGACAGTGATCATAATATTATAGCATTCACCCTGCAATCTGAGAGGGAGAATCTACAGTCAGATGCATCAGTATTACAGTGGAATAAAGAGAATTACAGAGGTATGAGAGAGGATCTCTCATAGTTGATTGGAAGGGGACACTAGCAGGGATGATGGCAGTGCAGCAATGCCTGAAGTTCCTGGGAGCAATTTGGAAGGCACAGGATACATCCATCCCAAAGAAGGAGTATTTCTAAAGGCAGGATGATGCAACTATGACTGGCAAGGGAAGTCAAAGACAAAATAAAAGTAAAAGTGAGGGCATATAATATAGCAAAAATTAGTAGGAAGTTTGAGGATACAGAAGTTTTAAAAACAGAAGGCAACTGAAAAAGTTATAAAGATGGAATACAAAGGTAAGCTGGCCAATAATATTAAACAGGATACCAAAAGATTCTTTTGAGATATAGAGTAAAAGTGAAGCAAGAGTAGATATCAGACCACTGAAAATGATGTTGGGGAAGTAGTAATGGGGAACAAGGAAATGGCGGAGAAAGTGAATAAGTATTTTATCATCAATCTTTACTGTGGAAGACATAAGGAATTATGTTGGAAGTTCGAATGTGTTAGGGGGCAGAAGTGAGTGAAGTTGTCAGTACTAGCGTAGAAGGTGTTTGGGAAACTGAAGGTAGATAAATCACCTGGACCAGATGGTGTACACTCCAGGGTTCTGAAAGAGGTGTTTGAAGGGATTCTGGGGGCATCTTTCTGGAATCAATAAATTCTGGTATGCTTCCTGAGGACTAAAAAATTGCAAATGTCTCTCTAAGGGAGAGAGGTTGAAAAAAGGAAATTATAGCCCAATTAGTCTGACATCAGTGGTTGGGAAGAAATTGGAGTTGATTCTTAAGGATGCGGTTTCAGGTTACTTGGAGGCACATGATAAAATAGGTCAGAGTCAGCATGGTTTCCTTAAGGGAAAATCTTGCCTGACAAATCTGTTGGAATTCTTTGAGTAGGACAGACAAAGGTGAATAGGTGGATGTTATGTACTTGGATTTTCAGAAGGCCTTTGACAAAGTGTTGTATATAAGGCTGCCTAAAAAGATAAGAGCCCAAGAAAGGTACTAGCATGGATAGAGCATTGGCTGATTGGCAGGAGGTAAAGAGTAGGAATAAAGGGAGTCTTTTCTGGATGGCTGCTGGTGGCTAGTGGTGTTCCACAGGGGTCTGTGTTGGGACCATTTCTTTTAGATTAGAGGGATTACAGCAACAGTTCACAAATGGAGAGAAAATTCTAAAATCTGATGTGCAAAGTTACGTACTTGTGAGTCCCTGTGCAGTATTCCCTGAAGGGTAGTTTGCAGGTTGAGTGGGTGGTGAGGAAGGCAAATGCAATGTTAGTGTTCATTTATAGAGGACCAGAGGACTAGAATATAAAAACAAAGATGTAACGTTGAGGCTTTATAAGGCCTCACTTGGAGCATTGTGAGCAGTTTTGGGCCCCTTAGTTAAGAATGGCTATGCTGACATTAGGGAGGGTTCAGAGGATGTTCACGTGAATGATTCCAGGAATGAATGGGTTACCATATGAGGACTGAATGATGACTCTGGGCCTGTGCTCACTGGAACTCAGGAGGATCTCATTGAAACATGGAATGTGAAAGCCTCGATAGAGTGGATGTTTTCTGTGGTGGGGTAGTCTAGGACCAGGAGCACAGTCTCAGAATAGAGGGACATCCATTTTGAACAGCGATGAGGAGGAATTTCTTTAGTCAAAGAGTGGCGAATCTGTGGAATTTGTTGCCACAGGTGGCTGTGGAGGTCAAGTCGCTGGGTATATTTAAGGCACAGATTGAAAAGTTCTTGATTAGTCAGGGCATGAAGGGTTACAGGAGAAAGCAGGAGACTGGAGCTGAGAGGGAAATGGAACAGCCCTGATGAAATGATGGAGTAAACTCGATGGGCTAAATTGTCCATGTGGTACTTAATCAAAGGCCTTCTGGAAGTTCAAATATGCCCTTTATCTATTCTGATAACTGCAATCTCAAAAAACTCCAACAAATTTGTCAAGCATGATTTCCCTTTCATAAGTCCATGCTAACTCTACTCAATGCTATGATTATTTTCCAAATTTCCTGCTACCACTTCCTTAGTAATGTACTTATGTCCATCTAGTGATATAGGGCTAACTGGTTGGTCAGTACCTGTATTTCTCTTCCTTTTTTAAATAGTGAGGTTGCATCTGCTATCTTTCAAGCATTCTATAATCTGTCGAGTTTTATAATAAAACACATTGATTCCACTACCTCAGCAACTAGTTCCTTTAAAACCTTTGGATATAAGGGTCTTCTGGTCTTGGGGTTCATTACTATTTCACCTCATTGACTTATCCATTTTATTTTTTTAATCCTAATTTCATTCACTTTAGACCTGTTGTTCACTATTTTTTGAAAGATTTCCTGTATGCTCTTTCTAGTTGTTGCGTACAAGCTGCGTACCAACTTCTTTCCTTTCCGTTGGCTGAATGTTGCATTTAACATGACCGGGCTGAGATTTACCTGTTTAATAAAGTCTTTTTTCAAATCTTAGCTCATTTGTTGTCACATAAAATAGATTCTCAGTTTATATAAATAAAGAACTCTCATTTACTCCCCCTTTTTCAAATTAAAAATTATTTTCGATCTTTATCCAAAATTCAACTGTATCATCATCACTCTTTCCTGAAGACAATATTACTTTTTCTTACTCCTTATTAGCATTATACTATAAACAATACCACTATAAACAATCCTAGTTGAAACGATATGCTAGCATACTATGGCAATTAGTGAGCCAGATAATAATCCAGAGATTCAAAATGGTGTGTAAATACACCTCGAACGTGTGATGTCTAATTTGTTTTGCATACGTGTAGCTACTTATCCAACTTCTTACAGAAAGTTACGCTTGAACCAATCCTATACTTCAGCACAATTCATATCCAAGGCACTGGTGGATTTCGAAACATAAGCCAACAAAAGATATTAAGTTGGAAGATCATGATTGTCCTGAGTAGTGAAACAAGTTTAGAGGGCACAAACAAGCTGGAGGAACTCAGCAGGTCGGGCAGCAACCGTGGAAACGAGCAGTCAACGTTTCGGGCCGAGACCCTTCGTCAGGACGTTTGTACGTGTTGATTTGATCACAGCATCTGCAGTGTACTTTAGGTTTAGAGGGTATTCATTTTACTAAAAAAAATCAATGAAAATAATCAATATCTTTAAATCATCACCAGAAGATGAACATTGCAAATAGCAATTGCAGAGTTCCCTGGTGGTCTAGTGGTTAGGATTCGGCGCTCTCACCGCCGCGGCCCGGGTTCGATTCCCGGTCAGGGAAGTTGCTTTTTTTCCCTCCCTCCCCCCAACAACTATACATATTTATGTACAGATACGCTGAACAGATTTTCAAGTTACATTTAATAACAACCAAATAAATAAAGAACATTAACCCAATACACACACAAAATACTGGAGAAAATGCAGTTCAGGCAGCATCTATGGAGAGGAATGAACCGTCGACGTTCGGCCCCAGGTCTAGGACCCCTCTTTAATCTGAGTTCCTTCAGCATTTTGTAGATTAGATTTCTAGTATTTGCGGAATCTCTTCTGGTTCAGATAAAGAAGATGTTGCTCCTTCCGTTATATTTTCGCTTCAAATTCTTTTTTTTCCCCCGTGTCAATATATATAACATAAAAATGTTCGCTGTTCCCTGACCGGGAATCGAACCCGGGCCGCGGCGGTGAGAGCGCCGAATCCTAACCACTAGACCACCAGGGAAGCTGGTGTACAGCGTCTACACTGCCGCCCTCGAAGGTTCTCGGAGAAATTACATCATCCGGGTGCGTATCAACCCCGGTAACAGAATATTCGCTGCTAATTGGTGGAGGGAAATAAAAGGGGCCGGTGCCCGTGATGATTGACATGGCCGCCCAGCGCAGTCTGTGGCTATAAAAGGGAGTGGCGCGCAGCTGTTCGCCTAGAAAAGAGAGAAAGCTTGTGACCGTTGAATCGCTTCGTGCCGCTAACTGTTTCAAATGGGCCCTATAGCCTAGCGTTTGCCTTCTTCAGTTAAAGCTCCCGGATTCCTGCTTGGTGTGGGTCGCATCTAAGGTAACTGGGGGTCGCGGGGATGCGGCGGTGCCGAGAGCAGGCCCTCCGGGCTGTCCCTCAGTTGGTCCGCGGCTCGCCCCTGGGAAGAGGGGTTGGATTCCCGGGTGATAGAGGGTTTTATCCGTGGTGCCGGGCTCGGGCGGACTCCGGCCTGCAGTGCTGGGAGAGCACTGTTGTCTCTCCCCTGAAGTAGATCTTCGCCTCCTCTTGGGCTCAGGCGACTTCGGGCGCGGCTTTAGTGTAGTTACCAGTCTTTCACTACGTTATTCACGTCCTTCCCCTCGCAAATCGCATCAGCAACTTTTAAGCCTACTCAGCCTTCCCCCGGCTGTTAACTGGACCTGATCTGAACCGCAAGCAGCTTTGTAGAGCAATTGTTTTATTTAACAAAGCATTTTGTTAAAATTGTCTGTAAAGTTTGGGGAAATTGATGATTTCAAAGCAACTTGTTATTGGCAGCTTGCATGTAAAATAGCAGAAATTTAAGAACAGTACGCAAGTAATTATGAATTTCTAAATGTTGCCTGACAGTCTTTGTAAAATGTTATTTGCACTGTTACTGTTTATAGTTTGTAGATTAGTAGAGTTTGTTTAACTTGTTGAATGTCGTAACTAATCGAAGGTATACTTTAAATTCTGACTTGACACACTGCAGTATCGACAAACTTATTTTGAGTTTGGGGATCTTCGAGTGTTATCACTGAATCTCTATTGTCAGTTTTCCCCTTGTAGTTTGTAAATTACTAAATTTGGCGAATTACCTCCTGAATTACTGAACAATTTAGATAATTTAGATTTTGATCATCGAAAATTTAGAATTTTGTTTCAGTTGTGCTGTTAAACAGGCCTGTTACTGTACGCCAACTGTTCAGATATTACCTAGTCTGAGTAAACAGTCTAAATATATCCCAGTTTAAAAACAAGTTTCCAGCTCCTTGTTTATTTTAGACTTGCCTCAGTTTAATCTGCAAACGTCTCTTACTGTGATGTTGACAATTCTTTTACTTTGGATATTTTTCTATCTTTGTAGGCTTAACTGCTTAATCAGTCTTTAGATTTCAGGTTTAAACCAAAACAGACTGCCGATGCTGTAATCTCGACAGAACTCAGGGGAGTCAATTAGCATCTGTGGAGGCAAAAACAGAAGCTGAATTTTGGGCTGAGATTCTAAGTGTGTCTGTCATTCGTTGTTCTGGAAGCTACCCAACTGGAATATAAAGTGCTTTATTTAAGTGTTATCCTTGAGATAATTTTTTCTTTTGACTTGATTAGTGCTTTGTGCAACAATTGAAGATTGTGTAGTATTTATGCTTTTTATTGATACTGATGGAGACTGATTCTGACCAGTAAAGTAGAAGCGACATTATTTTTATAGAAGTAATCAAGTTTGATTTAAAATTGTTAATTTAAATGCTGTTCCTGCTGCTGTTTCAAGGTTACCATCTGGAAACTTAATTGGAAAGTCCTAATGGCATCCATTCCATCGACTGGATCACTTGCAGCAACCCATGATTATTACAGGAGTAAGTCATTTTTTTCCAGTGGCAAAGAGCACTTTCTACAATAAGTGGAGGAAAAAGGAGTAATGGATTATAAATTGACTGTTTTGGCTACTTATAGTTGACTTTCCAACAGGGAGAACTAACTTGCATTAAATGTCAGACCTTTCTTTTCAAATTAATTCATCCTTACTGGTTTAGTGAAAACGTGAACGATGGTGGGCAACCTTATGATGCAGGTATTCAGTTACCAGCTTTCTTTTCTCCCTGTGGCAGTTGGGTTTTTATGGTCACATGGGATGAGTGTCCTTGTTTATTTCCTCCTTTTTAGGAAGAATAAGCACAGGTGGCAAAAGAATTTTAACCTTTGAATCACCTAGTTAATTAATGCTGTCAACAGTTTTTAGCTTTTTCCATTGTTTAATTCTTTCCCATGGGGGGGGGGTTGATGGAGGAATAAAGTGATTTGTTATACTTTTTAATGTTGATTTCCTTTTAGTGAAAATTGCCTATTCAATGTTTTAGTTGTCTCCCTTCAAGTTGACATACTAAATGCATCTGGTCACTTAACTCAGGACATTGCAAGGTTGCTAGACTAACTGAATTCAGTAGAGCAAGATGTTGGGTGTAGTGTAATTCAACTGGTTTTGTTTGAACTTGCTCTCACAACTTTAATAACTGATTTTAGCCAAGTTGTGCCAATATCACCTGGAACCCCAAAGTAAGGTTTGAGCACTTTGTACGCAGTGTACCCTGAGGAAGGTGCTGTTGAGTCTTTCAGAGCTTCAAGCAGCTTTGTTTGCAAGGAAAGTGTGAATTTTGTTTTTCATAAATCTATTGGACATATTTGAGATTGAAGTTCCAGGTGTTTGGGGGAAAGATAATGCATGAGAATTACTTGACTTAAAGAACGAATCTCCCCAATTTCAGGGCGCCTTGGTTCAGCTTCCAGTAATAGTTCCTGTGGCAGCTCTGAGCACATTGGGGAAGTGATTCCACACCACCCAGGTAAGAGGATTTTTAGCTAATCATTTTGCATAATACGTTAAGAAGTAGTAACACTGAGCTGAGCAGTATGCTTGATTTCTTGTTTTGTTTCAAACAGATCTAATTAAAGTTGTTGGCTAGGGGAGCTGCTATGATAATTTTTAAAAAAATCATGATTCTGATTTGCTGTGATTTGAAGCCACATTGGTATGTGTCAAGAAATGCTTACTCTAGATAATAAAATTCTCTCATTCTAGGAACAATTAACTTATTCTGTATCTCAGATTTTTGATAGTGATTTATGAATTCAACTGAATTCTCATTACTTGAAATGCTGTAATGTGGGAGTTGCCCATCTGTGTCTGCTGTTCAGCTAGGAGTTAAACTGGGAATTGGGTGGTATTGAAAGTAAAGATTATTATAGATCAACTAGGGAGGTGGATAAAGGAGTGACAAATAGATTTCAATATTCAAGTGTGAGGTGATGCATGTTGAAAAGTCAAGCCAGTGTGGGACATGTACTGTGAATAGTAGGATATTGGGGAGTGTCATGAAATGGTTTTTAGGAGTACTAGTGCATGATCATTGTAAGTGGCATCACAGGTAGACAAGTTGGTATAAGTCATTTAGCATGTTGGTCTTCATCAGTCAGAGCTTTCAGTACAGGAGTTGGCATTATGTTGCAGTTGAATGTCATTGAGGCCACATTTGGAATGCTGTGTATAGTTTTAGTCACCTGTTCCAGGAAGGATCTGGTTAAACTGGAAAGAGGACAAAAATTTTCAGGATGTTGCCAGGCAAGGGGGCCTAAGTTACTGGGAGAGCCTAGGCTAGGCCTATATTCTTTAATATAAACTGGGGTGACCTTACAGAAATATTTATAATTGTGATAAGGTGGATGGTAGGAGTTTTTCTCCATAGTAGTGAGTCCAAAGCTGGGGTGAGGTGGTTGGGCAACCATTTTATGCAGAGATTGGTGAATATATGGAAAAGGTTACTGGAAGTGGTTGAGGCAGGTACAATCAATCATTTAAGTACCTCTAAGTACAGGCAGGGGTGAAGTGTAGAGGGATTTGGGCTGAGCACAAAATGTTGGGACTGGCACTGCTTAATACTGACATGTTGTCCAAAGGGCCTGTAAACATGTTGTATTACTCTTTGATTGTTTCTAACTCGGCCAGTCTTCCAAGATGCTTCTTACCAAATTTTGTCTACTGAAATTTTTATCAGTAGGGATTGCAATGTGAATTTTAATTTGAACAATGGAAATTTGTACCAGCTTTCAGCAATTTGTGAACCATGCACTTCCCAACACTATTCCATCAGCAGCTCCTTAGCCTATTCTGCTAATCTGTCATAGTCCTGCGGACTCCACTTATCTTCATATCATCTGCAAACCTGGCTACAAAGCCATCAGTTCTATCAACTAAATAATTGACATACGTAAAAAGAAGTGGTCTTAATACTAACCACTGTGGAACCCCACTAGTCACCAGCAACCAACCAGAATAGACTCTTTATTCCCATTCGTTGCCTCCTGTCAATCAGCTAATGCTCTATCCATGTTGGTATCTTTCCTGTAATACTGTGGGCTCTCTTGTTAAGCAGCCTCATGTATAGCACCTTGTCAAAAGCCTTCTGAAAATCCAAATACACAGTATCCACTGATTCTCCTTTGTCTATCCTGCTTGGTTTTTCCTCAAATAATTCCAACAGGTTTGTCAGGCAAGATTTTCCCTTAAGGAAGCCATGCTGACTTCAATTTATTTTGTCATGTCCCTCCAAATACCCTGAAACCACATCGTTACCAATTGGCTCAAACATCTTTAGAAACGTAGAAACCTGCAGCACAATACAGGCCCTTTGGCCCACAAAGCTGTGCTGAACATGGCCTTACCTTAGAACTACCCAGGCTTACCCATAGCCCTCTATTTTTCTAAGCTCCATGTATCCATCCAGTAGTCTCTTAAAAGACCCTTTCGTTTCCACCTCCACCACTGCTGCCAGCAGTCCGTTCCATGCACTCACCACCCTCTGCGTTTATTTTGGGGGGGGGGGGGAACAACTTACCCCTGACATCGCTGTTCCTACTTCTAAGCACCTTAAAAATATGCCCTCTGGTGCTAGCCTTTTCAGCCGTAGGGAAAAACCTCTGACTATTCACACGATCAATGCTTCTCATCATCTTGTACACCTCTCATCCCCATCACTCTAAGAAGAGAAAGCAACATCCTTGTAAATCTCCTCTGCACTCTTTCTATGGTTTCCATGTCCTTCGTGTAGTGAGATGACCAGAATTGAGCACAGTACTCCAAATGGGGTCTAACCAGGGTCCTATATAGCTGTAACATTAGCTCTCAGCTCTTAAACTCAATCCCACAATTGGTGAAGACCCATGCACCGTATGCCTTAACCAGAGTTGACCAATGTATCAACTTTGAGTGTCCTGTGGACTCAGACCCCACAATCCCTCTGATCCTCAACACTGCCAAGAGTTTTGCCATTAATGCTATATTCTGCCATCATAGTTGACCTACCAAAATGAACCACCTCACACTTATCTGGGTTGAACTTCATCTGCCCAGTTTTGCATCCAATCAATATCCCACTCTAACCTCTGACAACCCTCCGCACTATCCACAACATCCCCAACCTTGTGTCATCAGCAAATTTACTAACCCATCCCTCCACTTCCTCATCCAGGTCACTTATAAAAATAACAAAGAGTAGGGGTCCTAGGACAGATCCCTGAGGCACACCACTGGTCACTGATCTCCATGCAGAATATGACCTGTCTAAAACCACTTTTTGCCTTTTGTGGCTATGTCAATTCTGGATCCACAAAGCAATGTCCCCTTGGATCCCATGCCTCCTTACTTTTTCAATAAGCCTTGCATGGGGTACCTTATCAAATGCCTTGCTGAAATCTGTCTACGGCTCTACATTCATCAATGTGTTTAGTCACATCCTCAAAATATCTAGTCAGGCTTGTAAGGCATGACCTGCCTTTGACAAAGCCATGCTGACTATTCCTAATCATATTATGCCTCTCCAAATGTTCATAATCCTGCCTTTCAGGATCTTCTCCATCCACTTACCAACCACTGAAGTAAGACTCACTGGTCTATAATTTCATGGGCCATCTCTGCTCCCTTTCTTGAATAAGGGAAAAATATCAGCAATCCTCTGGAACCTCTCCTGTCCTCATTGATGATGCAAGGATCATCATCAGAGGCTCAGCAATTTCCTCCCTCGCTTCTCACAGTAGCCTGGGGTAAATCTGGTCGCGGTGATTTATCCAACTTGATGCTTTCCAAAAGTTCCAGCACATTCTCTTCCTTGATATCTACATGGTCAAGCTTTTCAGTCCACTGCAAGTCTCCATACAATTGCCAAGATCCTTTTCTGTAGTTAATACTGAAGCAAAGTATTAAGAACATCTGCCATCTCCTCCAGTTCCATACACACTTTTCCACTGTCACACTTGATTGGTCCTATTCTCTCATGTCTTAGCCTCTTGCTCTTCACATACTTGTAGAATGCCTTGGGGTTTTCCTTAATCCTGTCTGCCAAGGCCTTCTCATGGCCCCTTCTGGCTCTCCTAATTTCCTTAAGCTCCTTCCTGCTAGTCTTGTAATCTTCTAGATCTCTCATTACCTAGTTTTTTTGTTTTTTTTTGAACCTTTCATAAACTCTTCTTGACTAGATTTACAACAGCCTTTTTCTGTACCCTATGGTTCCGGAACCCTACCATCCTTTCCCTGTCTCAATGGAACATACTTATGCAGAACCCCATGCAAATATCCCTGAACACTTGCCACATTTCTTCCATACATTTCCCTGAGAACATCTGTTTCCAATTTATGCTTCCAAGTTCCTGCCTGATAGCCACATATATCCCCTTACTCTAATTAAACATCTCCCTAACTTGTCTGTTCCTATCCCCCTCCAAAGGAGATAGAATTGTGATCACAAGTCTCCAAAATGCTTTCCCACTGAGAAACCTGGCACCTGACCAGGTTCATTTTCCAATACCAAATCAAGTATAGCCTTGTAGGTTTATCTACGTTTTGCATCAAGAAGCCTTCATGAACACACCTAACAAACTCCACCCCTTCTAAACCCCTCATCCTAGGGAAATGCCAATTAATATGTGGGGAATTATGATCTCTCACCATAACAACCCTGTTATTGTTACTTTGTTACTCCTTTCCAGAATCTGTCGTTATCTGTTCCTTGATGTTCCTGTTGCTATTGGGTGGTCTATTTTTAAAAAAACAACTAAAAACACCCAGTAGAGTTACCAACCATTGAAGTCAGGGTAGCTGGCCTATAGTTTCCTTTCTTTGCCTCCCCGTTCTTGAAGAGTGGAGTGCCATTTGCAATTTCCTAGCCCTCTGGAACCTTGAAAGATCATTACTAATGCCTCTAGACTCGTCAGCTACTTCTTACCTGCCCCTACAGGACCCTGAGATATAGTCCATCTGGTCCAGGTGACTTGTCTACTGTCAGACCTTTCAGTTTCCCAGACACCACCTCCCTCGTAATACCAACTTTACTCACTTCTGCCACCTGACACTCTTGAGGTCTGGCATACTACTAGTGTCTTCCACAGGGAAGACTGATACAAAATACTTATTCAGTTTGTCCAGCATTTCAATGGTCAACTCTAGTGCCATTTTCCAGGGGTCTAATATCTGCTCTTGCCTCTTTTACTGTTTATCGGGGTGGGGGGGGGGGGGAAGAAAAGAGGTTTTGGTGTCCTATTAGGTATTATTGGCTAGCTTAATCTTCATATTTCACCCCCAAGACTACTTGAGTTGTCCCCTCAAGTTTCCTGGTCCATTAACTTCCCACTAATCTTCACTCCATTATGCATTCCCTTTTGCTTTTTTTGTCTTTGACATCCCTTGCCAGCCATGGTTACATCATCCTACCTTTAGAATACTTCTTCGGGGTGTATCTATCCTGTCTTCCGAATTTCTCCCAAAAACTCCAGGCATTGCTGTTCTGCCCTCATCCTTGCTGGTGCATCCTTCGAATCAACTTCAGCTAGCTCCTCTTGTGCTTCTGTAATTCACTCTACTCCACTGTAATATTGATACCTCTGACCTTGCCTCGCTCTCTCAAACTGCAGGGTGAATTCTATCATTATGATCACTGCTTCCTAAGTTTCCTTTACTGTAAGCTTCCTAATCAAATCTGAGTCATGACTTTACACCCAATTCAGAATTGCTGTTTGCCTAGTGGTCTCAACCACAAACGGCTCTAAAAAGCTATCTTGTAATCATTCTACAAATTTTTTTTCTTGGGGTCTAGCACCAACCTGATTTTCCCAATCTTCCTGCATATTGAAATCTGCCATGACTATTGTAACATTGATCTTTTGACATGCCTTTTCTATCTCCTGTTGTAATTTGTAGCCCACATCCTGGCTGCTGTTTAGAGGCTTGTATATAACTCCCATCAGGTTCTTTTTACCTTTGTGGTTTCTTAACTCTTCCCACAATGATTCTACATCTTCCTATCATGTCATCTCTAAGGACTTGATTGCATTTTTTTTAACCACGGAGCTATGTTACCCCTTATGCCTACCTGTCTATACTTTTGGTGCCATTTGTATTCTTGGATGTTAAACTCACAACTATAATCTTATTTCAGCAACAACTTAGTGTTGCCCACAACATCATACCTGCCAGTCTCTGTGCTACAAAGATCATCTACCTTACTCTGTATACTGTGTGCATACAAATTTACACCTTAGAGGTGACATGATAGGAAGGGTGTATCTGTCACCCTTTTTGATTTTTGTCCCTTTTACCTGCAACTCATTACAGCTGGGAGACTAAGTTGGGCATTCTATAAATTAGTGAATAAATAAAAAAAAATACTGTTTTGAATGTCTAGATTTGCTTTTATAAATTAACTCCATAGGCTTGTGTACCCTAATCTATAAACATTATCCTGTGTAATAGGGATTTTGCTTCAATTTTGCTTAAATTTTACTTAAACCAGAGCTGCAATTTTTCCCTATCATCTGCCTATCCTTCTGACAGTGTCAAAGCACACTGCCTCTGCTTGTAAAAACCATCAGCCCAATCACTCTGGTTCCCATCACCCTGCCAAATTAGTTTAAACCCTCTCCAACAGCTCAGTAAACCTGCCTGCAAGGATAATGGTCATGCTCGGGTTCAGGTGTAACCCGTCCCTTTTGTGCACCTAGAATGTGACCAATATATGAATCTTGCCTTGACTTTAAGTTGAATCTGTGCCATAGAAATATGGAATTAAATGCTAATCATTTTAGCATAGTTGTGGTATTGATTGAGGCCAGTAAGATGTTATTTCACTCAGATTTCTAATGGCAAGTTTATACTGGTCAAGTGTAAGAAATACATTTCAGGGGTTCCCAACCTGGGGTCCACAGACCCCTCAGTTAATAGTTGGAGTCTATGACGTTAAAAAGGTTGGGAACCCATGCATTGCATCATCAGAGGTCATGAATTGTTTTGTAGAATTTACTATTTGCTTGATGTTCACGAGCATGACTTTAAGTGAAGCCGTCTGATGAAGCATGTTTATGGCTATTAAGATTTGTTTATCTGACCTGTTTTTTAAAAAAAAAGTTGATTGATAATAAATTTTTGTATTTATAGGATTACCAAAGTCTGCATCGGGCCAATGGTGGATCAGTTTTTTCTTTGGGAAAACACAGAACCATCCAGTAATGACAACTCTCACCGAGTCCTCAGAGAGGTGAGAACATGGAGATATTTTGGAGCTTGTTGGAAGAAAGGAGCTGGCATTAATAGTGATGTACTCGGTGCTAATTTTGGAAGCTTGTTCCCAAATAGTCAAGAAACCTGAATTGGACTCCAAATGGAGTATTGGAAGACCATGATGGGAGTTGGTATTGCTTTACTTTGCCAGTGCAAGTTGACAGGTGCTAAAGTGATGGGTGAGCCAACTGTGGTTTAATTTGGACATCTAATAGGCTGTTTTGCTTTTGGACTTGCAAGAAGTGACTTAAATTGATCCTTGACTGTACTACAGTAGTAAGATTAGATCTTGACTGGACATCCATTTAATAATCTGGTTGGAAGTTGGCTGGTATTAATTTTCAGATGCACTGGTGGCATGGATGTGTAATCCCAATTTCCTCTGGCCATATACCAAAGGTTGGCAACAGTGAGGGATGGATTTTAGATAGTTTGTGACAGAAAACAATGGCTTTAATCTGGATATATAATTGGAGTAACTGATGGTGTGAAGCCCAAATGTCAACTTGAGTGTATTACTATCAAATTTGATGGTGGTTATTTGTATATGAGTCTGCATCAATGGTACAATTTTCTTTTTCAGTGGGAAGATAAACTGCATCCTGCCTCAAGAAATGGTGAGGAAGAGGCATGCCAGTGAGCCCAGCAAAACTTCATCTTAATGACTGACTTCCTGAAGAAAACGCTAGGAATTTTAGGTGTTCCTAACTAAATTTTAAAAGCTGCTTTAGTTTAAACTTGTAATCAAAATATAATCAAGATTTTTGTGGATTAATGACTTGTTTAACATCTTGTAATAAACTTTAGCAGCCCATCTGTTGATGTTTCTTTTTCTTTAAGCCTAGTTTCAATATGTAGAATGAATTTGCCAAAATTACACATTCTACACTGCCTTGCACGTAGACACTTGTCATTTGCAAGGTGATTAAGACTTGGATGATGGAATCATTGGGTTTCTCCTTTAACTGTTCTAAATCACATTGCTGCTTTTATATTTTTATTATTTGAACATTGGTGCAGTGAGGTTTGAGGGCCCCTGTGTACAGGAACAGCAACAAAACAATCTCTCAAGAGGTGATCGGTCTGTTTCCAGTGCTGCAGTCAGTCAACCGCAAGTAGATGATTTCCTAATCTATTTGTGGCCAGGCCCATATCTATAAATCAAACCAGGGAAGTAGAGCTGTCACAGTGTAGAAATTTGGAAATATGAAATTTGCAAGGGGTATTGAGAGACGAGTGGAGAATGTGAACTTCCAAGATGAAAGGAAATTTGGAGGGAGAATAATCTCAAATGCGGGGTTAAGGAGCTAGAACTATGGGTGGAAATAAAATTATATGTATTGGCATTAGATGAAACACAAGTCAGCAATTCAGTTGAATTGGGAACAATTTTACCTTGTGCAAACTGAAGGGAGTTGGGTGGGGCATTCATAAATGCAAGTAAAATTGAGAACGTTGGAGGGGCGAGTTCCTACAGAGGAGTCCTTAAGGAATTAACTTGCTGGGTGTAGGACAGTAGAGCAACTGAAGGAATGATTAGTGAACTACATAAGCCAATCATTAACAATGATTGAACTAATTATTGCAAATTGAGATTGAGCAAATTTTTATTGGATTGGAAAGGCACTAATCTGGATTTTGTATATGGGTACAGAACTGAGTAAAATGATTTTCTTAGCTTCTAACCCTGGCAATAGTGGAATAAATCACCAAAAATCATTAATCTCATGGTAAAGGTGCCATTTGTTAAATGCTGATTAAAACATTACCCATTGGAAAAAGGAGTACCACTTGCCATCTGACAACCAAATTGCCTGTTTCAGATTGTGTCTGCGGAGCAGTGACCTAAATATGCCAAATAGTCATTGAACTAGTTGGAGCACATGCCATGCAGTTTCTGTGGAGACTGATAGAACAAAAATGAACTTGCAAAGGTTTGCAGAACACCACAAAAGTAGAGCTCTTTTCAAAGCAGCATGTAATATGCTGGAGGAACTCAGCATGTTAGGCAGCATCTGTTGAAATGAATAAACAGTTGACATTTTGGGCTGAGACCCTTCATCCAGACTGGAAAGGAGGGGAGAAGAAACTAGATTGCAGTGGGCTCTTTTCAAATCCTCCTGTAATCAGTGCTTGCAGGCATTCACAACACTGACAGCCCACAGCATGCACAACTCAATTTTTATTTTAAAGAATGTTGATGCAGTTTTAAAATCATCATGATATTAAGCTAAATGCCTCTTTGTCCACCCTGTCACACAGATTCTAGTGTTTGAGTGGGAGCAAGAATTACAATATCCAGCAAAGCATTCCTTTTGCAAACTACAGCATCCAAAGCTACTTAATTTACATTATATTACAGATTATAAAAATTCCTTTTGTATTTACTTCAGCCTATGATTCATTCCCCTTGAAGCACTTTGGGAGTCTTTGCAATTATGCTACATAGTCAAAGCTCGTGTGTTTAGTCCATTATCATGGAAAATTACTTTGTTTAAAATTTGCCAAAGTTTCCTCTTTCATACAATAGCATATTACATATTTTTAAAAAATGTACTCTGATATTTTTAATGGTTTTAGATCTGAAATTTGCATTAGAAATGTTAAAGGCTTCTGATTAGTAATGCCAAATCTATTTGGAAATGTATTTAATTTGAGCAAATTTTAATTTGGAGTACAGTATTGTATGTATATTTAAAATGCACTTGTCACTGAGAACAAAATCCTCATTGCATTCCAAAAGATTCATTCATCCTACAGATAAGGCTGTAGAATTTCTATTTTTGTTATTTAGGCTTTTGTTGATGAGGCCTTGCAAAAGTAGAATGGTACTATAGCACTTCAAAAAGTGATTATTTTCCCTGCATTGAGTATTCTAAACTTCCTTTGTAATATTGCTAAGGAGGAGGAAAATGACCAATTGCAAGTGAGAAACAAAATTGAGAACATGTCTAATGAGAATAGGTTGAATAGACTTGGCCTATTCTCCTTGGAGTGATGGAGGATGAGAGGTGACCTGATGGAGATGAGAAGCATTGATCGTGTGGATAGTCAGAGGCTTTTCCCAGGGCTGAAATGGCTAGCACAAGAGGGCAAAGTTTTAATGTGCTTGGAAGTAGATATAGTGGAGATGTCAAGGTAAGATTTTTAGAGTGGTGAGTGCCAGTGACAGTGATGGAGGCAGATACAATAGGGCCTTTTAAGAGACTCTTGGATAGGTACATAGGCATCTGTTAGTCTGGAGACCATGGATTTGCACCTTGGAAAGTTTCCAGGGCGCAGGCCTAAGTTGCCCATGCAAGTCTTCCTTCTCCATGTCACAGGGGTTGTCCAAGGGAAGAGCAAGGGCTGATACAGCTTGACACCAGTGTTGTCGCAAACACAACATGCTGTCTTAGCTGAGGCTCGAACTAGCGACCTTCAGATCACCAGACCAATGCCTTAACTATTTGGCCATGTGCCAACACATAGGTACATGGAGGGCTTAGAAAAAGAGGGCTGTGGGTAACCCTAGGTAATTTCTAAAGTACATGTTCGGCACAGTATTGTGGGCCGAAGGGCCTGTATTGTGCTGTAGGCTTTCTATGTATCTGAATTTGACATTGATCCAGATTTATTTTGAAGTGACATGTTGATAAAAGTACTTCAGTATATTATTTCTTGTGGGAATGAAAGTTTAAATGGTTAGCAACTAACTTTGGGTGCTATCACTTCACCTGAATGTAGTGGCATACTGTAAGAACACTTCTCATGTAAATAAGGAAACTCTACACCAAGTTAGTGTTTCACAAACATCAAATTTCTATCACATCTCTTCTGTGCTTCATTAAGGAAAGACTCTACATCTACGCAGAAAACGAGGTGGTTTGAAATGTCACTTAGTGAAAGAATGATTGTTGAAAAGTTGGAATTGAGTTTTTATACACCCTGCTGCCAGAAGCTGTGTGAAAAGAATTGGAAATTAAAATGCCACCAAGAGCAGTTTTATTGTCCAATTACAGATGTATGGCTTCATTCCAGGCCTTTTCACAAAGTAGGCAGAAACTTGCACATAGTGGTAAGGAATGGTACAGTAGTTTGTTGGAAAATATTTTCTCTGTTGAAAGGAAGTGCTGTCCTGATAATTTGTAGACTTAACATTATTCATTAGATTGGAGTATTGCTAAATTATGCTGAACGTCCCTTTCCCTTATGACTTAATTTTAACTGATACAAGGCGTCTTCTTTTTCGGTCGGGCTGCATCACTGATTAAAATTCCGTCAATTATCGTGGATTATTCAGTTACTTTTGCATGAATGTGTTACATAATTTATGTCGATGCAGCCTTTTCATATTCGAGCAGCCTGCGCTTGCAAGGATTGCCAGTGGCCACTCTGCAGTAGACGGCAGCTCAGTAGTGAATAATAAAATAAGAAATGTGAAGTATGTGTTATTGAAGCTGCCCTTGGACGAGAATTTCGGTTAGCTTTGTTCCAGAGGATTTTGTAAACATGTAGCTGTGCGCATGCATGATGTCTCCGTCTTCTGCTGTTACATAGAAGTGGGAGTTGAGGTATTAACAGATGTCCTTTTGCCCTGATCCGCCCAGCCACTGTACCAATCACCGAAGGTTTAAAGTAATGAAACTCGGTAACATGCCTGACAGATTGTGGAAACAAGCAAAGCGCGATTAAAATCGACGGAAATGGGTTTATTTTTTTTTTGTTAATGCAACAGTAGCAGGAGAACATACAGTAATCTAACGAAAGTAAATAATTAGTTTCAACAAGCAATCAGCTGGAGGAGCCCTGCGAGCTGAGCGACAAAACATAGACGAACTACCTACCCAACGATATTTACTGTTAGCTCACTGACTCCCTCAACTACTTGAACTATTTCTCTTCCAACGATGTCCTTTTTAAAATGCTGTTCCGGCTGAGTTCCTTCAGCAGATGTGGTGTTCCAGATTCCGGCATCTGCAGTTTCTTGTCTTCTAGCAATCGGTTTAATTAGTAATTTTCTTTAAAATCGAACTAATCACTTTATACCGAAGATGATATATCGGTACACGTTAACACTTACTGTTACACGATTGTCATTTCTCGAAGACTACTGCATGTTGTTCCTGAAGATTAGTGTTTTTTTTTGTTCGCCCTGGCAAACCATGACCGGTGCTAATTGCATTTTGGCACAGAATCCTCGGCAGTATAACTGTTTCGGAAACTTCGCGAAATTTGGATAGGGCTGGAGTGCGGTTAAATTTAACTTTGTCAACGACTCGTCCTGCCCTTTGAAAAATCCTTGTGACCTAATATACGTTCTGAAACTTCAAGCCCTTCTATCCCGAGTGAAATGGGGCAGTTATAACGCAGGATGGTAAAAAAAAACAAATTTTATAATGACTGCATCCAATCCTCTTGTTTATTTTCAGAGGGTGCTCGCTGGTGTTAATGAACCTCGGCAGCAGCCACCAAACCATCTGTGGTCACTGATCGTCAATGAGGGAAAGCGTTCAATTAATGATTCTAAGAATGGTACCCTATTTTGAGATTTGACTCATTATTAGATTAAAAAATAATGGTGAAAACCAACAAAGAGTAACAGAGGAACAGCCCCCTTCTTACAACAAAAATATAAACTTTCATATTAACCTACAACTGAATATGGGGATTGATAATTAACATCGCGGGAAGTGTTTACATTTCGTCGTTCGCAACCCACGGAATTCTTAATCTTTTGGAATCACAAGTATTTAAGTGTAGGAGCTGATGTAAAAGTTAGAAACGCAACTGCTGTTTTATCTTCACCCTCAAGGGTGTTTTTTTCTGAAAAACGAAGTGGTACTGTATATTACTTCTTTGATAATCAGACCTTCCTTTGCGATTACTGACTATTGCAGTTTTAGTGTTTTAAAAAGAAATATTCCATTTGCTGCCCTACTTAAATCAACACGTTACCAAAATCTGCAAGCCCGATTTTCTGTCGCGTTGACCTGTATCTCCCCAACGCGATTCGGCCACACAATCCCATACAGCAGAATCTGCAGCCCATGTCACCATCAACAAATTACATTCCTGGACTGTGCTGCACCTGGAATGCGTGATGAGAAGCTAAATATTATTAGAGTCAACATCTTGCAGACGCAATTTACAAGTTTTCTCTTGGCATTCACCCCCTATTTTTAGAGGTGGGAAGATTTCCGTTTCTTGTTTTGAAAATGGGCTGCGCCACTAAGGACAACCTCAAACAGGAAAAGTAATGTGAGATGCCCCCCACTCGTAATATATTTTTAGTTGTCAGATGATGCACCATCAATAACTCTCGGAGACGGGAGGCGAACGACAGGCTTTAATTAGCTTTCAGAAACGACCTGAAACACAACATCCTGGAGACTGAGGGAGGAGCAGTGCCTCCAACCACCTTTATACAGGGGTCAGTGGGAGGTGCCGCAGGAGCAGTCAGCAGGGGGGGGGGGGGGGGGGCGTGTCCAGACAGGTACATGTAGTTCACCACAACAGAAGACACGGCATGACTGGAGCTGCGATTGCCTCGGGGATGTACGGGATTGTTTTGAGATGCGAACAACTTGGTGACTACCGTTAGCAACTCTGCCGATGAATTTATCTTTTGGAAATTGTGCACATTCAGACTGTAGATTAAACCATCTGAGATACTGCTTGCAAACGAATTGAATTAAAGTATTGCCTTCTGATGCCTGTGCTAGTAGAGGAGATAAATCTCCCATTCCCCGAAACTGGGATGTGGGATGGGAGTGAGGCAGGAGGTAGAGTAGACGATCACAACTGAGTGAACGGTGTGAGTATGAGGAAAAAAGGATAACTCTATCATCTCCAAAGCCCAAAATCACAGCATGAAGCCATTGCCTGATTCATATTGATAATCTGGCCAGAATTTCTGCAAAGCTTGGGACAAGTCACTTGGTTATTGGTTGAAACTGTTTGGTTTGACTGGATTCATGGGTATTCACGTATGGTTGAATGACGATTAAACTTGAACTTCAGTTTGAAGCTCACTTTTTTCATGTAGTGTCATCATGTTACAAATCATGTCAGAAGTTTTTTTTATATTGAAACCTCTTGAATTGACCCCCACCCCCATGAAAATGGATGAGTAAACTTATTGACACTTGAAGGGCTGATGTCTGGGGACATAGGGGAGAGATTTTGGCACATTGCCCTTCATAAAACAGAACATTGAATACAGGAGTTGGGGTGTTGTACAAGATGTTGGTGAGGCTTGATCTGGGGTATCGTGTGCAGTTTTGGTCAGTTACCTACAGGGAAAATATAAATAAGATGAAACATTACCGAGAAAATTTGTAAGGATGTTGCTGGGACTTGAAGGTCTGAAGCGGTGCTGAAAAGAGCATTTAGAGAGCTAGGTAGAAAGGCACAATCGGTGCAGGGGCAGGCCGCAGCAGCGAGGTTTTCTTGCAGGTCGGTGATGCTTGTTTAAGGTATGAACGCAAGCTAGCCAGGAATATAAAGGAAGATAGCAAAAGGTTTTTTAGGTATGTGAAGAGAAAGAAGATAGTTAAGAACAATGTTGGGCCCTTGAAGAATGAATTGGGTGAAATTATTATGGGAAACTGAGAAATGGCAGAAGAATTTAATGAGTACTTTAGATCTGTTTTCACTAAGGAAGATACAAGCAATCTCCCAGATGTATGGATGGGCCAAGGACATAGGGTAACAGAGGAAATGAAACAGATTGACATTCGGAAGGAAACAGTGATGAGAAGACTAATGGGACTGAAGGCTGACAAATCCCCAGATCCAGATGGTCTGCACCCTATGGTACTAAAGGAGGTGGCCCTGGAAATTACGGATGCATTGGTAATCATTTTCCAATGTTCCTTAGATTCAGGATCAGTTCCTGAGGATTGGAGAATGGCTAATGTTATCCCACTTTTTAAAAAAGGAGGGAGGGAGAAAACAGAGAACTATCGACCTGTCAGCCTGACATCGGTGGTGGGAAAGATGCTAGAGTCCATTATTAAGGATGAAATAGTGGCATATCTAGATAGCAATGATAGGATTGGGCCGAGCCAGCATGGATTTACCAAGGGTAAATCATGCTTGACTAATCTGTTGGAGTTTTTCGAGGATGTAACCAGGAAGTTAGATGGGGGAGATCCAGTGAATGTAGTGTACCTCGATTTTCAGAAGGCATTTGATAAGGTCCCACATAGAAGATTGGTGGGTAAAATCAAAGCTCAGGGCATTGGGGGGAAGGCATTGACATGGATAGAAAACTGGTTGGCAGATAGAATGCAAAGGGTAGCGGTGAATGGGTGTTTCTCGGAATGGCAGGTGGTGACCAGTGGGATGCTGCAGGGCTCGGTATTGGGACCACAGCTGTTTACCATTTACGTTAACAATTTGAATGAAGGCATTGAAAATAACATCATCAAATTTGCTGATGATACTAAGCTGGTTGGCAGTGTGACATGTGATGAGGATGTTAGGAGAATTCAGGAATTCAGGGTGACTTGGATAGGCTGGGTGAGTGGGCAGATACTTGGCAGATGGCATTTAATGTGAATAAGTGTGAGGTTATCCACTTTGGGAGTAAGAACAGGAAGGCAGATTATTATCTGAACGGTGTAGAGTTAGGTAAGGGAGAAATACAAAGAGATCTCGGAGTCCTTGTTCATCAGTCACTGAAGGGGAATGAGCAAGTGCAGCAGGCAGTGAAGAAGGCTAATGGAACGTTGGCCTTTATTACAAAGGGAATTGAGTACAAGAGCAAGGAAATCTTCTTGCATTTGTACAGAGCCCTGGTGAGACCACACCTGGAGTATTGTGTACAGTTTTGGTCTCCAGGGTTAAGGAAGGACATCTTGGCTGTAGAGGAAGTGCAGCGTAGATTCATGAGGTTAATTCCTGGTATGTCTGGACTGTGTTACGCAGAGAGGTTAGAGAGACTGGGCTTGTACATGCTGGAATTAAGGAGATTGAGAGGGGATCTGATTGCAACATATAAGATTATTAAGGGATTGGACAAGATAGAGGCAGGAAATATGTTCCAGATGCTGGGAGAGTCCAGTACCAGAGGGCATGGTTTGAGAATAAGGGGTAGGTCATTTAGGACAGAGTTAAGGAAAAACTGCTTCTCCCAGAGAGTTGTGGGGGTCTGGAATGCACTGCCTCGGAAGGTAGTGGAGGCCAATTCTCCGGATGCTTTCAAGAAGGAGCTAGATAGGTATCTTATGGATAGGGGAATCAAGGGATATGGGGACAAGGCAGGAACAGGGTATTGATAGTAATTGATCAGCTATGATCTCAAAATGGTGGTGCAGGCTCGAAGGGCCGAATGGTCTACTTTTGTACCTATTGTCTATAATTGATCAGAGTTACAGGGAAGTAGTCACCCTGAAGTTGCAGGAGGTGAGTAGCAAGGTGATTGACAGGAGAAATGGAAATGTGAATTGGCAGTTAGCACAGAGCATCCTTGTGGCCGTTCCTCTTAATAATAAGACAATGTTTTGGAAACTGTTGTGGGGGATGACCTCCCAGGGGAACACCACGGAGACTGCGTTACTGGCCCTGAGTGGTGCAGGAGGGAAAGTGGGAGAAGGGGACTCGATAGGGGAACAGAGAGGAGATTCTGTGGATGTGAACAGGACACCCAAATAGTGCGTTGCTTTCCAGGTGCCAGGGTTAGGGACAGCTTGGATCGTGTCAACAGCATTTTGGAGAGAGAGGGGGGAGCAGTCAGATATTCTGGTACGTATTGGTACCAAAAGCGTAGGAAGAAAAAGTAAAAAGGGCCTGAAAAGAAGTTAGAGAGCTAGGCAGAAAGCTGAGTAGCAGGACTTCCTGGGTAGTAAATTTTGGATTACTGCCTGTGTCACATGCTAGTGAAGGTAGAAACAGGGTGATTTGGCAGATAAATGCATGGCTAAGAAGCTGGTGCAGGGGCGGGGCTTCAGGCTCTTGGATCATTGGAGGAGGTATGACCTGATCAAAAGTGACGGGCTGCAGTTGAACCCAAGGGGAACCAATGTTCTCACGGGCAGGTTTGTTCGAGCTGTTGGGGAGGGTTTAAACTAATTTGGCAGGTAGTGGGAACAAGATTGAAGAGACTCCGGATAGGATGAATGGTAAAGAAGCAAAGATAACATGCAGTCAGACTGTCAGGAAAGGCAGGCAGATGATAGGACATAATTGCAGCCAGTGGGGTGAGTATCAGAGCTTCAGCGATGCAGAATCAAGAAGGGTAGCAAATACTGTACTCAGTGTTATATCTCAATGCACAGAGTATAAGAAATAAGGTGGATGATCTTGTTGAACTATTACATATTGTTAGGTATGCCATCACTGAATTGTGGCTCAGAGTGGTTGCAGTTGAGTACTGAATGTCCAAGGTTACACGTCGTATCAAAGGGATAAGAAGGTAGTCTGAAGGGGTGGTGCGGCTTTGCTGGTAAAGAATGACTTCAAATCAGTAGAAAGGTATAACATAGGATCTGAGGATATTGAATCCTTGTGGGTTGAGTTAAGAGAGTGCAAAGGTAAAATGACCCTCATGGCAGTAATATACAGGTCTCACAACAGTAGCTGTGATATGGACTACAGATTACAATGGGAAATAGAAAAGGCAGGTCAAAAGGGCAATGTTATGATAGCCATGGGAAATTTCAAAGTGCATGTCGATTTGGGGAAAATCAGGTTGGAAATGGATCTCAAGAGAGTGAGCTTGTTGAATGCCTACAAGTTGGCTTTTTTGAGCAGTTTGATGTTGAGCCTACTAGAGGATTAGCTAAACTGGATTGGGTGTTATGTAATGAACCGGAGATGAGAGAGCTTAAGATAAAAGAACCCTTGGGAGGCAGTGATCACAATATGATTGAGTACAACTTGAAATTTGATAGGGAGAAGGTAAAGTCTGACATAGCAGTATTTCAGTGGAGTAAAGGAAATTACAGTGGTATGAGAGAGGAGTTGCCCAAAGTAGATTGGATTGAGATGCTGGCAGGGATGACAGCAGAGTAGCAATGGTGTGAGTTTCTGGGTAAAATGACAAAGGTGCAGGATAGATGTATTCCAAAAATTAAGAAATATTCAAATGAGAAAATAGTACAACCGTGGCTGTCAAGGGAAGTCAAAGCTATTGTAAAAGCAAGCGAGGGAGTACAATAAAGCAAAAATTAGTGGGAAGACAGAGGATTGGGAAGCTTTTAAAAGCCCACAGAGAGCAAGGAAAATAATCATTAGGAGAGCAAAGATGAAATATGAAAGCAAGCTAGCAAATAATATCAAAGTGGATATTAAAAGCAATTTTCAAGTATGTAAGAAATAAAAGATATATGAGAGTGGATATAGGACCTCTAGAAAATGAGGGTGGAGAAATAATAACAGTGGACAAGGATATGGCAGATGAACTAAATGAGTATTTTGCATCAGTAGCAGTGTGTCAGGTGTTGAAGGGTGGGATGGAAGGGAAGTGGGTGCAGTTACTATTGCAAGGGAGAAGGTGCTTAAAAAGCTGAAAGACCTAAGTGTACATAAGTTATCCAGATCAGATGAACTGCACTCTAGGTTCTGAAAGAGGTAGTGGTAGAGACAGTGTAGGCATTAGTAATGATCTTTCAAAAATCATCAGAATCTGGCATGGTGCCAGAGGACTGGACAATTTCAAATGTCACTCCACTCTTTAAGAAAGGAGGAGGGCAGCAGAAAGGAAATTAGACCAGTTAGCCTGAACTCTGGTTGGGAAGATGTTGGAGTCAATCGTTAAGGATGAGGTGATGGAGTGCTTGGAGTCACAGGACAAGATAGGACAAAGTCAGCATGGTTTCCTTAAGGGAAAATCTTGCCTGACAAACCTGTTGAATTCTTAGAGAAGATTACATGTAGGATAGATAAAGGGGATGCAGTGCATGTTGTATATTTGAAGTTTCAGAAGGCCTTTGACAAGGTGCCACACACGAGGATGCTTACCAAATTAAGAACCCATGGTATTATAGAAAAGTTACTAACATGGTTAGAGCATTGACTAATTGGTAGGAGGCAGTGACTGGGAATAAAAGGATCCTTTCCCTGTTGGCTGCCAGTGTCTAGTGGTGTTCCGCAGGGGCAGTGTTGGGACCGCTTCTTTTTATGCTGTATATCAATGATTTAGATGATGAAATAAATGGCTTTGTTGCCAAGTTTGCAAGAGATATGATGGAGGGGCACGTAGTGTTAAGGAAATGGGTAGGCTGCAGAAGGACCTAGACAGATTAGGAGAATGGGCAAGGAAGTGGCAAATTAAATACAATGTTGGAAAGTGCATGGTCATGCACTTTGGTAGAAGAAATAAATGTGCAGACTATTTTCCAAACAGTGAGAAAATCCAAAAATCTGAGATGCAAAGGGACTTGGAAGTCCTTGTACAGAAAACCCTACTGGTTAACTTGCAGGTTGAGTTGGTGGTGAGGCAGACAAAAGCAATGTTAGCATTCATTTCAAGAGGTCTAGAATACAAGAGCAGGGATGTGATACTGAGGCTTTGTAAGGCACTGGTGAGGACTCACCTTGAGTATTGTGAATAATTTTGGGCCCCTCATCTAAGAAAAAGATGTGCTGGCATTGGAGAGGGTTCAGAGGAGGTTCATAGGGATGATTCTGGGATTGAAAAGATTATCATATGAGGAATGGTTGATAACTCTGGGTCTGTACTCACTGGAATTTAGAGGTATAAGGGGGATCTCATTGAAACCTTTCAAATGTTGAAAGGCCTAGACAGAATAGATGTGGAAAGGATGTTTCCAGTGGTGGGTGAGTCTAGGACAAGAGGGCACAGCCTCAGAATAGAGGGGCATCCATTTAAAACAGAAATTCAGAGAAATTTCTTTAGCCAGAGGGTGATGAATTTATGGAATTTATTACCACAGGCAGTGAGGAGGTGAGGTCGTTGATCGCATTTAAGGCAGAGCTTGATAGGTTCTTGATTGGACGCGGCATCAAAGTTTACGGGGAGAAGGCCAGGGAGTGGGGCTGAGGAGGGGAAAACAGGATCAGCCCTGATGAATGGTAGAGCAGACTTGATGGACCAAATGGCCTAATTCTGCTCTGTGTCTTATGGTCCAATTGTTTTAGGAAAAGGTTGAATAGTTTAGGACTTTACTCCTTGAAGTGTAGGAGAATGAGATGAGATTTGATAGATGTATATAAAATCATGAAAGGTATAGATGCTGTAAATGCAAGCAGCGTTTTTCTATTGAGGGGGGGGGGTGAGACCAGAACTGGAGGTCATGGGTTAAGGGTGAAAGGTGAAATATTTAAGTGGACGTCATGTATATGAATTTCAGTAAGGCATTTGATAAGGTTCCCCATGCAAGGCTCCTTCAGAAAATAAGGAGGCATGGGATCCAAGGAGACCTTGCTTTGTGGATTCAGAATTAGCTTGCCCACAGAAGGCAAAGGGTGGTTGTAGATAGTTTGTATTCTGCATGGACAACAGTAGCCATTTGTATTCCACAGGGATCTGTTCTGGGACCCTTCCTCTTTTTGATTTTTATAAATGACTGGATGAAGAAGTAGAAGGGTGGGTTAGTTGGTTTGCTGATGACACAAAAGTTGGGGCTGTTGTGGATAGTCTGTAGGGTTGTCAAAGGTTACAGTGAGACATCAATAGGATGCAGAACTCAGCTGAGAAGTGGCAGATGGACATCAACCCAGATAAGTGTGAAGTGGTTCATTTTGGTAGGTCAAATTTGAAGACAGAATATATACAAATGGTAAGACTTTTGGAAGTGCTGAGGAGCTGAGAGATCTTGGGGTCCGTCTCCATAGGACACTCAAAGCTGCTGCGCAGGTTGACAGTGTTACTAAGAAGGTATATGGTGGGTTGGCATTCATCAACCATGGGATTAAGTTCAAGATCTGTGAGGTAATGTTACAGCTATGTAAGACCTTAGTTAGACTCCACTTGGAGTATTGTGTTCAGCTCTGGTTACCTCACTACAGGAAGGATGTGGATTCTATAGAGAGAGTGCAGAGGAGATTTACAAGAATGTTGCCTGGATTGGAGCATATCAGATTCAGATATACCTTATGAGAACAGGATGAGTGGACTTGGCCTTTTCTCCTTGGATTGACAGAGGATGAGAGGTGACCTAATAGAGGTATATAAGATGTTGAGGGGCATTGATTGTGTAGATAGGCAGAGGCTGTTTCCTAGGGCTGTAATGGCTAACACGAGGGGTCATAGGTTTAAGGTGCTTGGAAATGGGTACCGAAGGGATATCACGGGTAAGTTTTTCACACAGAGTGGTGGGTGTGTGGAATGAACTGCCGGTGGTGGAAGCAGATACAATAGGGTTTTTCAAGAGCCTTGTAGATAGGTACGTGGAACTTAAAAAAATAGAGAGCTATGCACTAGGGAAATCCTAGGTAGTTTCTAGGTTACATGGTCAGCACAACATTGTGGGCTGAAGGGCCTGTAATGTGCTGTAGATTTCTATGTTCTATGAAAACCTGAGGAGGGATTTCTTCGCTCGGAGGGTGGTGAAGGTGTGGAATGCACTGCCAGTGGAAGTGATGAATATGGGTTTGATTTGACAATTCAAGATAAGTTTGAACAAATACATCTTTAGAGGGGTATAGAGGGCTAGGGTCCAGGTGCAAGTCAATGGGACTAGGGAGAAAATAGTTCAGCAGAGACTAAATGGGCTGAATGGCATGTTTCTCTATTGTAGTGCTCTATGACTAACTTATTTTGCCATCACGCAATTAACCACCGTCACACAATTAATTCCTTCAACCATGCTTGGTAAGAACTGTCATTTAATACTAACCGTCCATTTGCTCTTTCTTGTTTTCCCAACTTAACAGCTGTATGCCTGCCAAGCACGTCTCCCAGTACGTGTATTGGCTGAACTAGTTCTAGTAAATGGAAGTTAACGTATGTCAAGATCACTTTAACTCCCATGTAAAGGCTGAAAACACAGCAAAAACTGATAACTTATCAGGTTTTTTGTCATCAGATCATCAGCCTGAGATCGTAATTTAAAACTTTGACCAATGGTCCTACACTATTCAAAAATAATTAAACTGCCTTCTTATCAGACACAAATTTATCAAAGAAGAACACTTGGATTATCCCAGTTCTTCTATCAAATAAATAATAAAGTCTACATCATGGGTTAGGGTAGATTTTCCATGTGGATTTGCTGAATTTTAAGCACTTAACCGAAAAGAAACACTCTACTCCCAAGTGCAGCCATCCACTTTGGCAAATCTGGTCTTAGAACTACATTGATGGACTCCCCAAGCAGCCGAACAGGTATTCTCAGATATTCTAGCCTTAGTCTGTGCCTAACGAGTGCAATTACAGTGGATCCATTGAAAAGAACTGAGAAAGAATGTTTTAAGAGAAATGGTAATGGACCATATGTTATCAGTTAGTTTAAATTTACTTAATTAATTTTAAACATCTGAGTATTTTTAGAGCCTTAACTCGCAGTTAGAAAGTTAGTTTTTTTTTATAATGTCCTTTTATTTTTATATGTTTTGAGTGTTGTGAATATTTAGTTGCTGGAATCCTGGAAGCAGCACCACAATCCATGGGCAGGTGACTGGCAAATGGTTAGGTGTCAGTGGAAAATATGATGCATTTGGTAACTAAGGCAAATGGTTGAATCATTCATTCTATCACTTATTAAAGGGGAAAGGGCAATGCCATTTGAAATAAAAATAAAATTATCAACAGTATTCAGCAGGTTGGGTAGCAGCAGTGGAGAGAGAAATAAAAGAACAGATTGCCGATGTTAGATTAAAGCATCAGCACTTCCTGGTTACCAGTCTGCAAAGCTTGTTGTTTCCTTCATGTTCCTGCGTTTTTCTTCTTCTGGGAGCTAGGCTTGCAGCTGACTGGTTGGGCTCAAACTGGGCAGGGTCTGTCCTATTGCAAGTGGCTGTTTCGGCTTCCAGAATTGCTCTGATAAACAAAGAAACACATCAGTACTTGTTTAAATTTTCATGTTAGTGAATACTTGTCAGTTCCTGGTGGCACATTGAAACCAGCCTTCATGTAAGTTAGAATGTCTTCATGTTAGCCTTTTTTGAAAAGTAACTTTGTGCTTACTAAATTTCAGATTTCCTTTACCCACCCTTAATTCATTATTATGCCTTTTTAGAAAAATGTCATCTTACATCCTTAAAGATATTAATGAATATAATCAATGGCATGCTGGCTAATACATTGTGCAGAATCTGGAGTATGCAAAATGCTGGATCAACAGTCAGAGTTGTATTCAAGACAGCCTGCATCTTAGCTGTACTTCCTTCACTGCCTCCATAGTCACTTATTGTGAATGTCCAGGCAGTCTCAGTACTGTGGTCACCCTGTGAATGGCAGCCATCTACCAGTAGTCTGACACCTGTGCCGCCAAAGGCCCAGTCTCAAATTATCTTACATGGTGAGCAATTTGGAGGCAATTGATATATATACACACTGTATAACATTTTTAAATGTTTCAAAAATATTTAAATATAGAACAGTAAATTTGTTTAAAATTACAAATTTAATTCTGTAAATTAAACATAAGTATAAAGTGAAGCAAAAAAAGGTTAAACTTTCCTTTTTATTGGAGACTGCTGACACCATTTGAATGAATGGGATATGTTGGATGCACCTACCAAGGCTAAGAGGTCAGTCATAAAGTGTAAATAGGCTGTGTTCAGCATGACTGAACTCAGTCCAGGATTCTGTGTTGAGCTCAGCTCTGATATGACCTCCAGAATATTCACTACTTCAGCCTTGAATGTGCAGGCACAGAAGTTATGAGCACACTGACACAGTGGAAAGAAATAGCTGGCAGTCCTCTGAAGAACATGAGGCCAAACATGAGTACAATCAGCCCGCTGTTCAAAACGAGGTTTCTCTTGGAGATTTACCAATCTGTTTAAAATAAGGTCTGTTTACTGAAATGCATTTTCTTGGTTTAAAAAAAAGTAGTGTGGAGTTCAAAGTGGATTAATCTCAGGCTTGATGAAACATATCCAGCAACTCTTAGAAGAAGAAATTGCAGGGCCTCTGACTAATATTTTTCAAGTCTCCCTTTCTGCAGGAATACTGCCAAGAGAACTATAGGACACTGAATTTTGATCCACTGTTTAAAAAGAGAGCTAGGGATGAACTAAGTTACAGTCCATTTAGTTTATTTTTGGTTGTTGGTTAATTGGAAACAATTTGGAAAGGTATGGACTAATCAAGGATGGTTGATATGAATTTCATGGATTCAGGGTTGGTACAGTGGCACAGTGCGGTCTCCTTTGAGACTCACTTTGCTCTAAGTGCTATCTGCTGACTTTTATTTTTTGTTTTTTTTCCTCTCTGCACATTGGGTGTTTGCCAATCTCTTTTAATGGGTGTTTTAGGGTTTCTTGTTTTGTCGCTGCCCATTAAGAGATGAAACTGAAGGCTGTATAATATATACATACTTTAATAATAAATGCACTTTGAACTTTGATATTAAATCTGATTCTGGTAGGTATAAAACAGGGTGTTTGATAGTATGGCATAGTGGCCAACGGGCCTGTTTCCATGTGGAGTCTTTTTATCGCTGTGTATTTAAAGGAAGAACCATTCTGACTAACATGATTCATTGTGGAGATAACAAGGGAACAGTTGATCCAGATTTTGGCAAGACTTTTTATATTTATATAGTCATTAGCTTTAGTACAGTTATTAAAAATATTTACAATTCTATTAATTTAAAACATCCTAATAGTTGGTGAGGATATCATAAAATTGTCAAGAATTCAGTAGCTCTATTGAGGAGAAACTGTAACCTTTGCTGGTAAAATAGAAAATATGAATTGTTCACCTGAATGGTTCCTGCATTATACATTGTGTAAATGACCCATTTCCCTTGAGTTGTTAGTAACCTAGAAACGCTAACATTTTCTGCAGCACTAGGCTTATTTGGAAATAGCAAAAAAAATGACAAAAGGTGACTAAATGGAAAAACAAATGTGTGTGTGTATTATATATTAAAACATTTGGAAAATGTATGTAGGAAAAATCCTCATGCAACTAGGGCTAAATTGATTTGCCAATAAAATTGAATGAAACAGTGTTCCTTATATTACTGAATTATTGGAAGTCTATACAGAATCTGTAAAGCAGTCTTTTTAAAACACAAATAGGACCTTGAATTATTCCATTGAGACAATGTGAACAATAATTTTGTGAATAAATATAAAAATGTGAATTAATTCACAAGCATGGAAAAAACTAAATTCTTTACAGAATTCTACAAAACATTGGTGGCTGTCTCTCGGGGTCCGAGGAAGACTAAGCACTGCGCAGTCATCTGTGGATATGCATGTGGCTTCGGAGGCCGAAGTCCGAATTACACATGCGGTTGCAGATTGTACTTGGAATGGCAGTTGTTGGAACAGGTGCATACACAGCTTTGTGGTGTTGGTCTCGTGCCACTGCAAGACGCTGATTTCGGTCATCCTCAACGCCAGATGCAGCTTTTCTGGTCGGGGGCGCCACGCAGCCCTGTCGGCTGCGGATTCCTCAAGTTGTCGAGGCTGGAGGTCTGCCCATTTGATGCATAATTTCAAATTGTCTTTGAATCATTTTTTGGGCGACCCTGATTGCGGCTGCCATGCTCAAGCTCGCCGTAGAGCAGCTGCCTGGGGATTCTTGTTTCACCCATGCTGATTACATGGGCAGTCCAGCATAGCTGGGCCTGGAGGATCCTTGCCCCAGTGCTTGTGCTGTTGGCTCTGTCAAGTACTTCCTGGTTGGTGATTCAGTCCTGCCACTGAATCCTCATGATCGACCACAGAGAGCGCACGTGAAATTGCTCCAGCTGTTTGATATGCCTGTGGTACAGTGTCCAGGTTTCACAGCCGTACAGGAGAGAGGTGAGGACCACAGCCTTGTACACCTTGAGCTTAGTTGAAAGCTGAATGTTCTTGTGCTCCAGAACTTGACACGGGGTTTCCCGAGTGCCTGGCTGGCTTTCTGGATCCTTGTTATGATCTCTTTGTCAAGGGATCCGTCACTGGAGATGGTTCTTCCTAGATACTTGAAGCTCTCCACATTCTTCAGGACAATGCCGTCGATGGTGATGCATGGCTGAGGAGGGTGACAGTCTGGTGCAGATTGCAGGAGAACTTCTGTCTTACCGAGGCTGATTGTCAGGCTGAACAGCTTTGAGGCTGTGGAGAACTTGTCGACAATCATCTGCAGGTGGTTCTCCTGGTGGGCCATGAGGGCACAGTTATCAGCAAACAGGGCTTCAGTGATGAGCCTCTTCAACATTTTGGTCTTTGCAGCAAGGCGTCTCAGGTCAAACTTCGATCCATCTCGGCGATATCTTATGTAAATACCCAGGTCTATGTCCTTAACAGCATGCTTCAGCATTTGGGTGAAGAAAAGGTTGACGAGCACTGGTGCTAGAACGCACCCTTGCTTCACTCTATTTGAAATGTTGAAAGTCTCAGATGGGGAACCACCTGAGAACACTTGTCCTGTCATGCCATCGTGGTGCAGGCGGATGAGTGGAGTGAATTTCTGCGGGCAGCCAAGCTTTCCAAGGATGATCCACAGCACGTTTCTGTTGACCGTGTCAAACGCCTTCGTCAGATCAATGAGGACAGACTATAATGTCATGTTCTGTTCCAGGAACTTCTCCTGTATCTGTCTCACTGTGAAGATCATGTCGACAGTGCTGCGTTCGGGATGAAAGCCACATCGCGACTGGGGAAGGTTCTCTTCTGACAATGTTGGAATCAATCTGTTGAGGATGATGCGGGTGAGGATTTTTCTGGCAATGGAAAGTAGTGAGATGCCTCTGTAGTTCCCGCAGTCGGTCCTTGAACCTTTATTTTTGTAGACGGCGATTATCGTTGCATCTCTGAGGTCAGGGGCATCTCTTCTTCTCCCCAAGTGCTGGTCAGGGTGTTGTGGAAAGCCTCAAGTGATTCCTTGCTGATTGCCTTGTACAGTTCAGCAGGTATTCCATCCTTGCCGGGTGCCTTGTCACTGCTCATCTGCATGATAGCCTTCTTGACCTCATCTACTGAGGGAGGGTCATCTATTTCCTCGTGAATAGGCTGTTGGGGGATTTGGTCCAGAGCAGACCGGTCGACTGATGAAGGGTGGTTCAGGGGCTGGCTGAAATGCTCTTTCCATCTGTGTTGGATGCTGTCTTTGTACTTTAGCAGTGTGGTTCCATCAGCGGACAGTAGTGGAGATGAGCCAGATCTTGAGGGGGCGGAGATCACCTTTATGGAGTTGAAGAGCAGCTTTGAGTTGTTGATGTCGGCAAAGCGTTGCACCTCTTCAGCTTTCCTATCCCACCACAGGTCTTTCATCTTGCGAATTTCCTGTTGGGCATGGCCTGAGGGGACTCGAACTGCTCTTTTTTGGAAATGGAGTTTGGGTCGTTTTGCCACTCCATAAATGCTTTGTTCTTCCTGGCCAGGAGATCTTAGACGGCAATGTCATTTTCGTCGAACCACTCTTGGTGGTTCTGGTCCTTCTCAACAAGGGTGGTCTGGAACTTGCAAGGATACAGTGGCTCTTGGAGTCTGGCAGTGTTAAAAGCTATTCTGATGAATTTAGGGCGCTTGGGATGGTGGGGAGCAAGTCGTAGCTTTAATGTGTTGCGGACAAGCCTGTGATCAGTTCGGCTCTCCGCTCCTCGCATGGCTCTGGTGATGAGGGCATCCCAGATGTCTCGGCGAAGTACTATAATGTAGTTGATCATGTGCCAATGTTTGGATCTTGGGTGCATCCGTATTGTCTTGTACTTGTTCGCCAGCCTGAACTCTGTGTTTGTGATGAGGAGGTCGTATTCTGCACGTTTGCTAAGGAGCAAGAGGCTGTTGCCGTTCATATTGCCAACACCATGTTTGCCTAGAACCCCTTCCCAGTGACTGTGATCGTAGCCTACTCAGGCATTGAAGTCACCGAGTAGGATTAGTTTGTCATTGGCAGGGACAGAGCACAGAACAGAGCTAAGGTCGGTGTAGATCTGGTCGATGGTCTTGTATTTGCTGGTCATGGTGGGGGCATAAGCGCTGATGACTGTTGCATGACGTCTGTGGCTAAGGGGTGGACGCAGCCACATAAGCCTTTTGCTGATTGCCACGGGCAGGTCGGACAGTTGTTTCAGGAAGCTGGACTTGGCTGCGAATCCAACTTCATGAATCCTCTCTTAACCTTGCGCTTTTCCTTCCCAAAAGAAAGTGTAGCTGCTGGTAGTTTCAGTCAGGGATCCTTCCTCCGCAAGCCTGGTTTCACTTAGGCCTGCGATGTCGATGTTGTAGTGTGTAAGTTCCTTGGCAACAAGGGCTGTTCTTCTTTGGGGTCTTGCTGAGTTCTCTCTGTCCATGAGCGTGCAGACATTCCATGATCCTAACAGAAGTTTCTTTCTTCTCCTTTGAGTGTAACCACATTGGCGGATGACTGCCAGCCACGGCAAGCTGACCAGTTATCTGCCTGTAGGGCAGGCTATGTTTAGGCCACCTTTTCTAGGCCCTTCCCTATCAAAGGGATAGCAGTGCTGTCCTGAAAAGGGCTGCTCAGTCGCCATTGGTGCTGCCGGACTCCTCTGCTGCCCCGGCTACAGAGAAGAATGACCACTTGTCCAAAGGCCACCTACGTGAGGGTTTGTGACTACAACTCCCAATGGTCACCTCCACCTGTTGCTTCACCACTGCCCCATCCCCATAGGACTTGTAGAAGACTGGTAGGAATTGAAAGCTGGGAGATGAATGTTGCACAATGTAACCAGAGCGTGAAGGATATTGAAGTGGAAAAAGCTTGCACAGAGACGATCCCACTCTCTCGGCCTCAGAAGTCAGGATCCAGTGGCACGAAGAATCGTTACGTCTGGCAACTTCCTTGGCTGCATTGGATGGCCGCGTCTTCTTAAGTGCTCTGCCGCGCCCTGTGCACTCCACAATGCGCTGCTGCAACGCCTTCTCAGCGGGGTTTCCTCCGCCTGATCCACCGAAGCAGTCTCCGCATGCTGGGATGAGCAAATTCCTATCTCACCGAGGGTTTCAGACCCGCGGGCTACCCTCGCCTGGTTTAGCCGGCCTTTCAAAGCCGTTGCCCGGGTTGTGGCCGCTGTCGCATGCAAACAGCTATGAGGAGCCACAGGTGAGAGCTGGGTGTTGGTGGAGACCAATAGATGATGAGCCACTCCAAGGAATGCGCCAGGCCCCCGCCATCTAGAGGTGCTACCCCTCCCATGCACCCCACATTAGTAAAAAACATTAGTAAATGGTTAATCCAATAAATATTTATCTTATGTGATCAATATAATCTAAGGCTTTGGATAAAGTGCGAAGTTGTCTTTGAATAACTGCCATGGAGTCAGGTGCAGTTCTGTTGACTTCAACACAGTGCATTTCATCCAAAATTTAGAACATGATTATATTTGTGTGTTCTCACAATATTGGAATGAAAGCTAAAAACCCTACCTTGGATTTTCCTGGAAGTAAAAATAAAAATTTTGGCAAGTCATCTACAATTACATCTGACTTCACCTATTGATTTTAATAAGTAGGCAATCAATTTTCCTACATGTATGATACCATGGTGGTCCCCTCACAGAATTTATCTTACTCTATTAAAATAGTTGTCTTTTATATTTTTGTAATAGACATGTACAGTTTCCTCAAAATATACTTTTATTTATGAGATGTAGGAGAGATATCAGCCCATTTGGTCCATTGAGTTTGTTCTATCATTCAATTATGGTTAATTTTCTTTTAACCCTATTCTCTTGTCTTCTCTGTAATTCTTAACATTCTTACCAATCAAGAACTTATCAATCTCTACTTTAAATATACCCAATGTGGCACTGTGGCCACAGATTTACAAACCCTTGGCAGAGGAGATTCCTCCTCATCTCTGTTTTAGAGGGATCTCCCTTTACACCCTTACCAACTTTTACCTTCAAGTTTTAAGGATTTCTGTTTAGATGGCTCCCTTTTGGATAAGTTGTTTTACAAAGTTACATTTAAACCATTCATCTACTGTTATGAGTGATGAACAGATCTGATGGACAATGGGGTGCAGAGTTACCCATCCCCCCCCCCCCCCCCCGAGAACCATGAACTATTGCTGTTGCTATGCTGCTCGTGAGAGAGAGAGATAAAGCCCAGGCAAGAACATTTGCTACAGATAAGAGGGGGAGAGAGACTGTTGATTAACTGTATTATGACTCTTCCTGGATTATTTACTTTCTATTACAAGGACTGTACTTGGCTCGTTAACATTCCTCAGGAGATAGCAGGAGTGGCCTGATTTGATGGACAATCAATGTCCACTGGTGTGTCTGAAGGTTGTCTCTCCAGACCTGTCTTTTTATCCCCACTCATGGGGTCTCAGCTATCCATCAACTCTGAATGACCGTGTCCATCAAATTAGGCCACTCCACAGAAAGGTGGAGGCATCAGAGACCGAACCAGGAGATCCTTCAGTAAAGCTCACAGTGTTACAGCAGGGCCTGTGGGGACTTGTGTGTGTGTCCACTCATGCCAGAGTGACGAGTCCACCACAGAAGAACGGTCTAGCTGAAGACCAGAGGGGTCATAACTGAATGACCACAATGATACGCCGGATTAAGAAAGCAAAGGAAGGTTTGGCTGCTGTAGCTGTTACCTCTCGCTCTCTCTCTCTCCCCCCCCCCACTCTCTCTCTATCTCTCTCTCTCTCTCGCTCTCTCTCTCCCTCTCTCTCGCTCTCTCTCTCCCCCTCTCTCTCTCTCGCTCTCTCTCTCTCTCTCTCTCTCTCTCTCTCTCCCCCCCCCAACGATTTCAACACAACAACCATAACTACTTCAGCAGTTATGAACTGAGCTTTATACTTTTCTATGACAATTCATTTACCCCAGACATCAATAGAGCTTGTTTATTATTGATTATTATTATTCCTACACTTTTAGGTTTATTACTGCTAACTTGTTTTATATGTGTATTTGCATTTTTGATATTGTATTGTGTAGTTTACTAATAAACACCTTTAGTTTTGGTATTACCAGACTCCAACGGATACTTCTACCTTTGCTGGTCTGACACCCAGTTACGGGGTACGTAACACTACTAATACTATTGTCTCGAAATTGGAATGCACCTGTTTTAAGTTCAATAAAATGTCATTACATTCAGTGCTTGTGCCAAAGTGCACTTTGAGGTCCTTTTGCCAAATAGCCATGGAGTCATAGAACATTGAAGCACAGAGACAGGCCCTTTGACCCATCTAGTCCGTGCTGAACTGTTATTCTGTCTAGTCCTGTTGACGTACATCAGGAGCATAGCCCTCCATACCCCACTTGTTCATGTACTTGTCCAAATCTCTCTTAAATGTTGAACTCTACCTTGCGTCCACCACTACCTCTGGCAGCTTCTTCCACACTCTCATCACCCACTCGGTGAAGTACTTCCTCGTAGGTTTCTCATTAAATCTTTCTCCTTTCACCCTTCACCCATGACCTCTAGTTCTAGTTTCTCCCAACCTCAGTGGAAATAGCCTGCTTGTTTTGTATCTGTCTAAGCCTTTCATAATTTTGTATACCTCTATCAAATCCACTCCCCCTCATTCTCCTACACTTCAGGGAATAAAGTCCTAACTTATCCAATCGTTCTCTTTAACTCAGGTTCTCAAGTCCTAGCAACATCTGTGTAAATTTCAATCTCATTGATATCTTTCCTGCAGTACTGCACACAATACTCCAAATTGGGCCTCACCAACACCTTGTACAACTTCAACAGAACGTTCCAACTCCTCTACTCAATACTTTGATATATGAAGACTAATGCAAAAGTTTTCTTTATGACCCTACCTACCTGTGATGCCACTTTCAATGAATTGAGGATCTATATTCCCAGATCCCTCTGTTCTATCACTCATCTCACTGCCTTACTGTGTTCACTGGTTTGTCCTCCCAAATTGTAACACTTCACATTACATTTTATCTGCCATTTTCACCCCATTTTTCCAAGTGGTCCAGATTCCACTGCAAGTTTTGATCGCCTTCCCCATTGTCCACTATGCCTCTGACCTTGGTGTCATCTGCAAATTCTCTGATCTAGTTAACCACGTTATCACCCAGATTGTTGATATAGACAACAAACAACAACAGACCCAGCACTGACCCCTGTCACAAGCCTCCAGAGAGGCAGCCATCTACTACGACTCACCAGCTCTCCCATGAAGCCACTATTGAATCCAATTTACTACCTCATCCAAAATTGGCCAAAAAGACATTTGAAATAGAGTTAGAGTGTTTTGTATTCAGAATAAAACTCTAAAATACAACTTGCCCAGCTCTGAAATGCAGTTCAGCACTGTTGCCATCAGCAATAAAATAAGAGTCATGTGTTTTTATGAAGGAGTAGGAAGACACACTGTAGCTCTCCTGGAGGACAGAGATACTGCAGAGGAGGACTGAGCTCAAGATGGGATCAGTGAAATGAATGGCAGGAGGGAAGTTCTTTGCACAATATGGCCAGGAAGCTTCCCAAAGCCACCACAAGGAGAGCCTGGCAGGAAACTCATTCAGCAGCAAATCAGGAAATTTCATGGCTTACAAAAAAAAGACAAGGTAAACTGCACATTAATGAAAAACCTGTTCTTTAATGCATTGGTTTATTCGATGCACACACCCACATATCATTAAGCACACAAGCTATCACACCATCCACTAATTTCACACATTCTATTCTCATCTGCTTCCAATATTCTCTTTACTCTGCAACACGTCTAAGGTCAAGCCTCCTGGAATGGGATAATGATCTTCATTTAGGCCAAAGCAGCAAGGAACAGCAATGTCACAATTCAGGAAGAACTAATTTTCAATTGTACTGGGATAAAATTACATACCACAGTCATTACGGACAAAGACCAAACCAACCGAGACCTCAATGGTGGAGCTGGTAGAAGATGACGGCACATCATAACAGTAGTGAAGGCGGAGAAAGGCTGCATCAATAAAGTTGTCTTTCACTCCATGCCACTGGATCCTAATCCTGATGTGTTAAAGGCTGTGTGGTGGCTGCCTGTGCATCAGTCTGCCCATGTTAACCAAAGTCATGCACAGACATTCCCCATTAAGGAAATAACCCCTCGGGAGAACATCATACTCGACTCAAGTGATTACACTACTATTACAGTATTGAAGGGCGGGCAACTGAAATTCTAGACAGAATAGACAATCTTTCTATTGTGCATTGCTTTAGTCAGAAATGATAACTTGGCTTAAATCTTAGTGGTAGTCTGGAAGTGTACCAATTCTCCATTGCAGGGAACACATGGGCACAAGGATCACTAGCTTTAATCAATTAAGGCAAAAGTGTGGAAGAAGTTAATGATAACAATGTATTTTGAGGGCGCAAGTACGCAAATGGACAAATAAACTATGCAAGGGTAATAATGATGCTGCTGGAAAGTGGGATGCCTTTAAATGTTTTCTTCTGCAAGTCGAAGCCTTTTTGTGCCTGGAGTTTGAAGAAGTTTGGTGAAAGAAAGGGAACGAGCAAAGGGTTCATGTTTAAAGACAAATTAAAACTAAGCAAATTTTATTTTCTAGGATTAAGAAATAGTTTGCAAGAGCAAATATTTAACACAGCCAAAGGACATTGGCAAAGGTTATAGTGATAGCATGATATTAATAGCAAGGCCCTTTTCATTTGCATTAATTCAAGGACTATTAAGGTCCTGCAGAACAATTCAAGAACTATGAAATTAATTGCAACATAGAACAAATACTTTGGCTTAATAGAAGTTTAAGCCTCACACAAGTTTCTGTCCATGCCTGGTAGTTCAAATGCCTAACTGAAAGGAAAGATAGTAAGAGTAAATCTCTTACTATCTTTCCTTTTAGTTAGTCCTGACGAAGGGTCTCGGCCCAAAATGTTGGCAGTGCTTCTCCTTATAGATACTGCCTGGCCTGCTGTGTTCCACCAGCATTTTGTGTGTGTTGTTTCAAATGTCTGGTGTTTTTCTTCAGATGCAAGAAAACCTTCCTACATCAGTCAATTACATTGTCCCTTTATTAACTGAGGCAATGTCAGTGCTAATAGTTTGGTTCAGAGGCAATTTGTTCGTTACCTGTCCAGTTTAGCTGCAGAGTTGGCATGGCATTTGGAAGAGTGGCTTCTAACGATAGAATCAGCTAATGAATTACTGCCGATGAGATTGTAGTGTGACAAGTCTCAAGCGCAGACTTATCCAGTGTTTTAAAATATTCTCTGTGTATCTTGCCGTATGTTTGTTTAATCAAAAGCATACCGTGCAAGAAAGAAATGAATTATCATAAATATTTGTGAAATAGTAAAGACATTTCGACAGTTAAAAATTTGGTTATTGCAGATAAATGGTATTAAATTGAGAAAGTGAGTACAAAGACAGGAGCATAAGTTTTCTCCTTATTGGATCTCAGATCTCAATGAGTCAACTCATACTCAATGCCAGCCCTCGGTGATGCTGGGAGGTGATTTCAAATGATCACAAAAGCCAAATGGACATGAGAAAGCAGCAAAAACTGGGCTATGTCACGATGCAAGACAGCATGTATACCGGACCTTCAGCCCATTTGTTCATGGTGCTCAAGCAGCTAGTCCCAATTACCTACATTCAGCCCATATCCCTCTAAGCCCCACCTCTCCATTTACCTATCCAAGTGTTCCAAGTGCTACTCTACCTGCCTCAACAGCTTCTCGCTTCTCATGCTGCCCTTCGCATGATCCTTACTTTGGTAACAGTGCTGCCTCCCATTGAGTGTTTGTTATGGTGAAAGGTGTGCGAGAGGATCTGCAAGATAGCACAGCCCATCACTACTTTGCTCGCAGCTCAACCAGAAAGCTGCAACAGACACACATCGGAAGATTGCTACGCACGAAATATAATGAAAATAGAATATATTCAGCTGTGGGGAAAAGTCTTGGTTTGTTGGGAGTGGGAAGAGTTGGATGCAAACACAAATGTCGATGTTACTTGGGGTCTTTATTCTAGGGACAAAGAAGGAAAGGTAAGCATGTGTAATCCATTCCTGCCACTATCTGTAAGGAGCTTGTACATTTCCCTGTGACCTCGTGGGTTTCCTCCAGGTGCTCTGGTTTCCTCCCACAATCCAAAGCTGCAGTGGTTAGTGGTTAATTGGTCATTGTAAATTGTCCCATGATTAGGCTAGGGTAATCAGGGGAATGTTGGGCAGTGCAGCTTGAAGGATTGGAAGGGTTTATTCCACGTTGCATCTCAATCAATCAATAAATAAACAAACAAACAAACAAGCAAACAGATAAAGATATATGTTAGAAACATAGAAAACCTACAGCACAATACAGGCCCTTTGGTCCACAAAGTTGTGCTGAATATGTCTCTACCTTAGAAATTACTAGGCTTACCCATAGCCCTCTATTTTTCTAAGTTCCATATATGTATCCAAAAGTCTCTTAAAAGACCCTATTGTATCCACTTCTACCACGGTTGCCAGCAGTTCATTCCACTTACTCACCACTCTCTGCATAAAAGACTTACCCCTGACATCTACTCTGTACCTACTCTCCAGCACCTTAAACCTGTGTCCTCTTGTGGCAACCATTTCAGCCCTGGGAAAAAGCCTCTGACTATCCACACGATCAATGCCTCTCATCATCTTATACACCTCTATCAGGTCACCTCTCATCCTCTGTCACTCCAAAGAGAAAAGGCTGAGTTCATACAACCTACTCTTATAAGGCATGCTCCCCAATTCAGACAACATCCTTCCAAATCTCCTCTGAACCCTTTCTATGGCTTCCACATCCTTCAACCAGAACTGAGCACAGTACCCCAACTGAGATCTGACCAGGGTCCTATACATCTCCTAAGTTTCATTCCATGATTGATGAAGGCCAATACACTGTACGCCTTCTTAACCACAGAGTCAACCTGCGCAGCTGCTTTGAGTGTCCTATGGACTTGGACTACAAGACCCCCCTGATCCTCCACACTGCCATGAGTCTTACCATTAATACGGTTTCATCCATGTTTACTGGAATTAGAGTTTATCCAATGAAAAGCCTAATCACAGGTAGTTTGGGCACTAGTTAGCAAGACTTAGGAACCCCTGTGTATAGGGGTACTACTATTGTTTAATCACTGAAATATACACAGCTCTTTGCAGCTTGGCCAGGAAGGGCCATTCATACTTAACATAGAAACATAGAAAATAGGTGCAGGAGTAGGCCATTCGGCCCTTCGAGCCTGCACTGCCATTCAGTATGATCATGGCTGATCATCCAACTCAGAACCCTGTACCGGCTTTCTCTCCATACCCCCTGATCCCTTTAGCCACAAGGGTAATACCTAACTTCCTCTTAAATACAGCCAATGAACCGGCCTCAACTGTTTCCTGTGGCAGAGAATTCCACAGATTCACCACTCTCTGTGTGAAGAAGTTTTTCCTCATCTCGGTCCTAAAAGGCTTCCTCTTTATTCTTAAACTGTGACCCCTCGTTCTGGACTTATTAGGCATCTTATTATACTTATTAGGCATCTGCTTGGAGAATTGCCTGGAATCAAGCAGGATGAATCACAGTCCTTAGAACCAAATTAACTCTCTTCTAGTTTTTTTCTGGTGAGTCATCAGGCTTGGAAATGTGTTTTGGACTGTTGCACACCAACTTGCAACAGCTTGTTGATATGTACCTTAGTTACAGAATCAACTAGAAAGAATTTCACCCTCCCTCCTGTTTGAGAACAGGAAATGTTTGCATAAAATTCCCCACTGAACAGTTTTAGAAACAAATTTTGAAGGAAATAATTCTATGTTGCTGTAGATGTTAACCTGAAGCTCCCTTTCTCTCTCACACTGATGTGTAGAGTACTTTCTGCTTGTTCTGACTTAGTTTGGTTCACAGCGTCAACAGATACTTTCTTATGCTTTTGATTGCATTTTTTCCTAAATAGAATTGTTAGACACTGAGGAGCTTATCTACATTTAGCAATCAGTTCTGACATTTACTAGACGCCATTGAAGCTCCCTGTCCTGTTACCAAGCCAACTTTTTAAGAACACCTAAATGAATTCTCTTTGTTCTTTATAATCAACAGGATGATTGGCTTCAGTGAGGATTCATGTTGTGGATCTTCTCATAGTGATTCAGTTGATACCAAAGCACTTTCATACTTAAACCAGTAAAACACCCTGTCAATAGAATAACTCTGCTGCATGTTCTTAACCGAACCCCTTTACATTCTGTCTTGCTGAGGCCAATCAGGCCCTAGGATTGAGTTCAAGTTCAAGTTTATTGACATTCAACCATCTACCAAATGAAACAACGTTCCTCTGGACCAAGGTACACAACACAGAACATAACACATCAGGTAATATTGCCACACTATGTTAACATATAATAAGATGCATTTCCAACGCAAGTCAAAAAGTAAAAAGTATATGCTACTGGCCTTTAAGCAAGTTAACTAATTTGAATATATGACTAATAGTATCATGATCAAGAAGATGCCATCATATTTGGCTCAAAGACAAATCACCATTGAAGAACATTGTGTTCAGGGAGGAAATAACTAGTTCACAGGAGGAACATTATCAGCGTAAAAGGACATTTGAAAAGAGGGTGTTAATAATTATTAATGCTTTTGTTTATCTTTTGAAGAATTGCAGAGATCTAATTGCACAGTGCATTAGGATTTTAAGCTCAACAGTTCATTGTCACTGTGTTTATGTTCCACACCAACGTTTCTGTATGTAACAATCTGGTTAAGATTTTTACTGCTATGCTGTAGGTATTTCATTTTAGCAGTCCTGCAAGAGCAGTCTGTTCTGCTTTCAGCCTGTTTGGGTTTGAGCTGAATAAAAGGGGTTGTGATGTTCATGCTTAGGAATGTAGTGTTATCCAATCAGGATGATGGAATTGGGAAAAGGTTCTAGATGTTCTTTTTGTGATGGACACTGGTGTGTGGCGAGGTCTTTTTGGCAGGATGTGGGAGAAGACAGGTAGCTGAAGATGCTGTTACTGTTGCACAAGGTGCCTTGTGCAGAATAACGACTTCAAGAAGGAAGGATCAATGCTCCTTTGGGGGAGCCCATTTGTTTGAGATGAATTTCGAGCAACATTCAGAAGGTGGTGTGTGCTTTCATACAGACTGTGGATCCAGCACGTGAGTTAAAGACAACTTCAAAGTGAGCTCCAATTTATGGGCACATTTGAACTGGAATAATTGTAATGTGCCCTTTTAATTTTTTTTCTAATAACTGTTCAATAAAGCTGAAATTTGTAAATATACTTTCTTTATAATGGTATGCAGTGTACGATCTGTTATTCCTTGCTGACAGGTAATTGCAAGTGGGTAGCATTTACACAGTATTGGGGTTGCGGATGGTTGAAACATTCTGGCTCTCCCTGTCTGGTGGGACCCAACTCATACCAACCTTAGACATATGGAATTTGAGAAAGGTGGTTTTCTCACCTGTCTTATTAGCGAGGGGCTAGCCATCCCTGTCTCTAGAGATGCTCAGTAAAAAAGGGTTTCATCTGTTTAATATTTCAGTAATATTTGAGAAATATTGTAAATATATTGCTTGATTAAGCATTCTTGTTTGTTTATATAATTCATTACAGGTTATACGTAAGAAGAACATGAATGGCATATGTCATTACGCTACAATGTCATATGTGTGCACCTCACTACGGAATGGAAACTAACACGTGTCCCCCAGTTCACATGCTTTTCTTTTGATTCATTTCTGAACTAACAAAACATAATGGTGATAATGTGGAAGCTTTAAAACAAACGCAAGATGACTACCTACCTGTTGAAGTGAAGCACAATTTTTCTTCAGAAGGGTAGAGACAAACTTTTGAGTTTTAAAAAGAGTACAGCACATGTTTCTTCAGAAGGAGGGAGAGATGGCTGTGTAAAAATGGATAAAATTCATGGGTTCATAAATAATGAGTAATGAGTAATAGTAATATTAAAATTTTTACAAAAGCAGAAATGGCTGGCTACATTGGAAAGGTAGGCATGTTTAATTGTGCAACAGATAATTGGATAATGTACACTGAATGAATTGAGCAGTATTTTGAAACAAATGGAATAGCAATAAGAAGCAAGAGCCAGTTTTGCTGAGTGTAATAGGTACAAGAGTATAGAGTTGCTGCTCTAACCAAACTAGCCAAAATGAGCTTTGCTGATATTGTGAATGTAGTGTAGAAACATTTAGAATCAAAGCCATTGTTGATTGCAGAATGCTTTAGGTTTCATAAATGGAATCAAAAGGAAGGGGAGTTTATTTCAGCTTATGTGGCTGAATTGAAGAAATTGTCGAGCATTGTTAGTTCAGTGATGGTCTTAGTAAATCATGATTTGAGAGATTCAAGGTACATTATCAAAGAATGTATAAACATTGAGATTTGTTTGCTTACAGGTAGCCACAAAGCAAGAAACCCAAAAGAAACCAATTAAGGAAAAATAAAAGACCAACACCCATTTTACAAGAGAGAGGTGAAAGAAAGCACAAATCATGCAAACAATTGAAGCAGAGACAACAATGTTCAGAACCAAGTTGATCCTCAGATCTGCAGCCCAGAGCAGCCTGGAGTAGGACCAAAGCCTCTAACTGGAGTGGTGTTTAAATTGACCCAACACCGGAACAGAGGAAGGTTCCTGCGCCATGGAGAGTGAACAAAATCAGCACTTGCTTCCAATTAGGGCCAGTGTTTGAACTGTTTAAACAGCAGATTGTACTTCACACTAGGACCTGGCTATTGCAAAGCATTTGGGGACTAGACTACGCTGCCCGGTGACTCACTCTGGGCTCATGATGCACTGAGAGATCATTTAGTTTGGAGAATCTTACAAGAGAACACTTAAAAATGGCTCGTAACTGAAACACAACTCACTTTTAAAAGCAGATGCACATGAGGTGCAGTCAGGAATGAAAGTGAGTGTGAACAAAATTGCAATGTCCAAACAGAAACCCATCTGGCTGAACAAATTGCAAGGGCTCACATACACCAAACCAATGCAAATTTAAAGATGAAACTTGCAGAAAATGCAACAAAGTAGGACACATACAATGAGCATGGCAGGAAGACAAAATAAATTGCACAGGGAAGAAATAAAGATAAAAATTCAAGTTGCAGTTTCAAAAAGAGTACTAAACTCCAGGCTGCTGATGAAAAAATGATTAGAGTGATCCAGGACTATGTAGCCTTGAGATATATAATACAAAAACTAACAAGTGACAACCAATGTGGCTTATGTTGGAAGTGAACAGCAAATTAACTAAAATGAAATTGGATACTGACTTGATTGTTTCAGTCATTACACAAAATGAGTTTGAACAGTATTTCAAAGGAACTGAACTGAAGCCTACAGACATCCTACTATGAACTTATAGTGGAGAAAAGATTATACCTGTAGGAATTATATTTGTAACAGTGAACTATAACAACCAATTAGCCATATTGGGCTTGTATGTGGTAAAAAACAGGAGGACCTGCACTGTGGGAGCATGATTGGCTAGGACAACTACAACTTGTTGAAGGGCCACCCACCATTTGCATGCCACATTTCCTCCAGCAGAGTCATCTGAAAATTAATTAAGAAATGTTCAAGAATGGCAATGGATAACTCAAACATATCAAGGGTAAAATAGTGCTAATTGAAAATGCCACACCCAAGATTTACAAAGACTGTACTCTTCCTTTTACCATTCGTGGCAAAGTAGCCAGTAAGCTAGATTGCATGGGAGTCTAAAGGAATTCTTTCTAAGACTGAGAAGAGCCCATGGCCAACTCCAGAGGTTCCTAGTAGCCAAGAAGGATGGATCTGTCAGGATTTGAGGTATTGAAATTAGATCAATACTCTCTGCCCAGGATAAAGGATATCTTTGCAAACACTTCAGAAGAGTAGACTTAGCTGAGCCCTACTTGAAAATAGAGATGGAAGGAGAGTCCAAAGTTTTTCTCACCATAAACACTCACAAAGGATTTTATTGATGTAATAGGCTTTCTTTTTGGGAAAGCATCTGCACCTGCACTCTGGCAGAAAGCTATGGACCAGGTGCTGCAAATCTGATCTAGCTGGACGACATCACTGTTACTGGTAAGGATGACAAGGAACATCTCCAAAACCTCAAAACAGTGTTAAAATATTAGAAGATTATGGGCTCAGGGCAGAACGCAACAAAGGTGAATTCTTTAAACCAAGCATCACTTACTATGGTCACACCATTGACGCATAAGAGTTACACAAAGGTGCTGTTAAAACTCAGACAGTGGTGGATGCCCCGTAGGCCAAAGAATGTGGCACAGTTGTGGGTTTTTTTAAGATTTTTCAATTACTGCAAAAGATTCCTGCCAAACCTGGCTACTATGCTCCACCCCTTGAACTCATTTCTACTGTTACGAAACCTGTAACTGGGTCACTTACCAGCAAAGATAGAGAGGTCCATTGAAGTCTGATGATATGATTTTTAACAGTATTTATTAGTAAAAATACACAAAAATAATATCAATGCAAATATACAGATAATATATGTCGTCAATACTAAATCTAAAAGTGCGGGTATAATAATAATCAATAAGAAATAGCTCTATCATTGTCTAGGGATAATGTATTGTCCGATGGAAATATAAAGTTCACTCAGTTCATGCAGGCTGCAGCCTTAGGGGACCACTGGGGTTGCAATGGTTGGAGAGAGAGAGAGAGATTTTTTTGGAGAAAAACTTGCCGATTTTCCTTTTATGATTTCGATTCATTGGAGTCTCGTTGATGTGGCCGTTCACGTGGCCTCTCCTTTAGCTAAAGCCGTTCTTCTGTGGTGAGCCCATCAATCCCAGGCAAGGGAAGGATGAACACGAGCCCCCACTGGCAGTTGCTATTAAACGTTGTCACAGGATTTCTAGCGTTTCTCCTGGTGTGTCTAAAGGGGTTGTTCCCCAGACCCTCTTTTATCCTTACTCACGTGGTCTCAGATGTCAATCAGGTTGGGATGATGCAATCCCTCAACCAGACCACTCTGGTCATCCCCTGAGGGCTTCAATGAATAGTACTGCACTCAATACACAATTCCGTCTCCAAGAGACAATAGCCGTTATCAATGGTTTTGTTTCGCTGAGGCCAGGACACATTCCAAACCTTGTGGATTCTCTCTCATTTCCTGGGTCCCAGACCCGAATTAATAGCGATCTTGCGATTCTCAAAAAGGAGGGGGCAACTCTGTACCCTTCGGCCCCTCAGAGTTGCGGCACATTCATAACACTACAGTTTCGGAAGAAACGGCAATGGACAAAGAACTGTCAGGTGGTTTTCCAAACGCAAAGGGAGCAGTGACATCAGACACTGTACTCAGACATTATGATCCACATCATCCAGTGAAGCTTGCCTGTGACATCTTGCCTCATGGCATAGGTGCAGTCATATCACATGTTAAGAGTGATGGAGGTGAATACCCATTGCTTCTGCAAGGAATTCCTTACCACTACGGAGAAAGGATATACACAGATTGACAGGGATGCCTAAAGTCTGGTTTGGGCTGTAACACATTTCAACCAGTAGTTGTATGAGAGAATGTTTACCCTCATTACTGATCATCAACCACTGGCCTTCATTTTCAATCCACCGAAGGGTGTTCCACTAACAGCAGCAGCACAAATGCAGAGATGGGCTCTGGTTCTTGGAGGATACAATACAGTTACAAGATCAAATTCAAGAGGCCACCTAATCATGGAAATGCTGATGGATTGTCCTGTTTTCCCTTGGGAAAGGAAATGCCTGAAAAAATTACAAAAGAGGACACACTTCTTGATTGATTCTCCCTAATCCATTTTGCAAGTCTTCCTGTTATGGCAGAGATGATCCAAAGGGAAACCAGAAAAGATCCCACACTGTCTTAGGTCTACATCATCACCCAAAATGGCTGGAATATGAGTTCCCTCATTTTTACCAGCACTGGGATGAACTTGCCCATGCCAGTGTTTGCCTTATATGGGGATTGAGAGTTACTGTACCACACAAGCTGAGAGCTGAAGTGTCGGAGGAGCTACTTGCTGGTCATCTAGCTGTGGTCGAAAGGGAAGTGTTGACTCAAAGCTTTGTCTGGTGGGCTGGGTTGGATCAACAGAATGAGCAGCTTTCCATGCACTGTTTGTGATACCACCTCATCTAGATGATGCCAAAAGCAATGCCTCTCCATCCCTGGGAATGGCCTGCATTGACCTGGCAGGGGATTTGTGTGGATTTTGCTGGACCATTTATCGGTACAGATTTCTTGGTAGTAGTGGATGCAGCTACAAAGTGGCCAGAAATGTTCCCAATAGCCTCCACTATAGCCTCCCACACTGTTAATGAGTTGAGAAGCCTCTTTGCAAGGACTGGTGTTCCAGAACACTTAGTCAGTGACAATGGACCATTGTTAGTTGCGGAACGGTTTCAGTCATTCCGGACAATGAATGGAGTAAGGCATATTACATCCGCACCATATCAACCAGCTACATTGGTTTAATGGTTTGGCCAGAGTCTCAGGAATGCACAGTGAGCAACATCAGCAGACACTACACTGACACTGAATAGGAAGCTTGTCGATTTCCACCCTGCTTATCTCAATGCAGCACACTCCACAACCAACAACTCACCATCTTTGCTACTCCTGAGTCGTATCTTGTGCTCACACTTGGATCTCCTCACAGCCAATCTCAGAAGGAGTTTCAGGACAAACATCTCTGACAAACTGAGAGCTTCTCAAACAAGGAGGTCCAATGACTCACTCCAGGATAAGCAATCCTGACAAGGGACCATAAATTTGATCAAAAGTGAGCACTTAGAAAAATTGAGGACAGAACTGGACCATTCCCCTACACTGTGGAGATTGTACCTGATGCCATCTGGAGATGACACATTGATCTGTTGAAAAAAGCAGAATCAATTGTTAGAGAAGAAAGGTTTCAAGCACTGTCAGGACCATCTCCTACAGTCCCAGAGTCAACTCCTACAACCACCATCAGAACCTGAGATTGTTTCATAACCACAGGTTTTACCAGTCAAGCAGAGTGATCCCCCTATCAGGAAAGACATTATCCCACAAGAATAAGAAATCTTCCACAGCGATTAAATATGTAAGCCAGAACAGTACAAACACAGATTATTTATTTTTAAAGGTTCATTTTTTATTCTCAAATTATCCATATATATTACTGCTCTGATATTTGTCTGCTCCAGATAGCCAAGTAAACACAGAAGGACCATGGGTGTTGATAAAAGAGAAGACATCAACTCCCTCCACCCCCGAACAGCATGAGAAAGAAAAGAAACAAAACTCACAGGCCCCAAAATCCTCCCTTTCCCACATCTAAAAAAAACAACTACAATAACAATCAATGACCCCCACACATAACAGTCCTCGACCCCTCACTCGCAAAAAAGAACAGGTACATGTTTAACTTCAGACAAACTTCTGAAAATACGTTTAAAACGTACAAACATGAGAAAGTCTGCAGTTGCTGGAAATCCAAAGCGACGCACACAGAATGCTGGAGGAACTCAGCAAGTCAGGCAGCATCTATGGAAGTGAATAAGCAGTTGACATTTTGGGCTGAGAACACTCTTCAGGAATGGAAAGGAAGGGGGAAGACACCAGAATGAAAAGCAACACATGCTCATGAGAACAAGTGATACTGTTGTGGTCTGCAGGGAGCACAGACAACACTATATTGTCTCATTCCTGAAAGTATCATTACCAGCTAGAGATCTTGATGCCTGGCCTGCTGAGTTCCTCCAGTACTTTATGTATGTTGCTTGGATTTCCAGCATCTGCAGATTTTCTCTTGTTTTTAATTGCACAAATTACTTTACAAATGATACAAACCACAGACGAGATCTTTAAAGAAGATATCTTGAAAATTTGAAGGGATACTTTGGTTGTGTAACTTCAGTTTTTGATGCATTATGTATTAGGTATAGAAAATCAAGATGGTGGGTGAATATGTTGTCAGGTCCAGGAGACATTTTTAGCTTAGGTGTCATGATGTCAGGAAAGAGAATTCAAGCAAAGCAGATTGATTTGCTGGATATGGCGTTTGAAGAAACATACAGAATATCCAGGAGATTGGATAGGGCATTGGAAAAAATGTAAAATAATTTCAATAAGGACATGATCTTAGGAGCAAGCGATGGCAATAGTGAGGGCAGCATGGGTTTCTTCTTTGCGGCTGAGTCAAATTAAAGTTATAAATTCCTTTCATTAGAGATTAGAAGTTATATGAATGTTAGAGCAGGAAGGCTGTGACTTGCTTGGGTAAAAAAAAGGTGTGAGATTTTGGTCTGGTTGATACAGAAGCTATTCAGCCTGTTCAAGATGAATCAATGTTTTCATTGTTTCTGAATAAAGTCTTTAAAAAAGGCAACTGCTGTTAAGATTTGTAACTCTTACGTGAGTAAGACATTTTAGATGGAATTTGCTGTAGACCTATAAAGGAAGCTATGAACAATGTATCAGTATTCTCAATTGAAGATACCATGATCAGTGTGAATATTGATAGTGCAGCAAACCTATTTGTTACAGGACAAGTATAAAAAATATTCCAATCATGTTCTGCTGGTTCACAGTAACGGTCTTGACAGAATCGTTCATTGTCCATTTTTCTCCACAGATGCTGCCTGACCCACTGCAGTCCTCCAGAAGTTTGTTTATCGAACTCTGTAGTCACTTGTCTCCTGTTGGTCCAACTGCTTACAGTCATGGATCTGGAATCATGCCATTCATTGAACTGAGGCCTTCGAGTTTGGGGCCTGGGCAGTGTGAGGCGATGGGCCCATTTCAGCTGTGGAGCGTACTAGTCCACACAAGAAGACTACAAGCCATTGAGGTTTCAGAAGGACGCAACAGGAGTTGTGTTCTTCTGAAGCACACCTGCAGTTCTAACAAGAGAAGCAGGAAGAACATAAAATCAACAGTAAATGATGCAACAGTTTTGAAGGGCAGTATCAGACCAATGAAGGTCAATGCTCCGTGATGACTGGTGAGTCCTGGGCTCGAGGCCAGAAGGTCAAGGTCCCGTGATCGGTGAGGCCAGGCATAGTCAGAGGCCTGATATCTGCAGGTCTGCAAGTCTAGGCCAGGCACTGGAGATTGGAGGCCTCATATAAAAGTCTGGGGGTCCAGGGCCAAGGGGTAGAGGACCAGAAGATGGCCTGTTCTGGGGTAGGCAGCCTGTCTCTGTGTTTGAGTGGGTGGGAGGGTGGGAAAGTGGCTTATTTTACTGTTGTTCCTTGTGGGCATCTTATGTTGACACTGCTCAAAGTTTTAAAGTGCATTTATTAATCAAAGTATTATGCAGTATACAGCTCTGAAATTCATCTTCCCCCACAGGCAGTCATAAAGCGAGAAGAATCATGGAGCCAACCCGCCCAACGAAAACATCAAACATCAAACCCCCTCCCCATGTGAAAAAATCATGCAAATAGCAACAAAAGTAAGAACGAAAGCACAGGATATAAGGATTCAGAATTAAAGGCTGGAGGAACTCCACGGGTCAGGCAGCATCTAGGGAAAGGAGTAAACAGTTGACGTTTTGAACCAAGACGAGCTGGAAGGTGATAGGTGAAGCCAGGTGGGTAGGAAAGGTCAAGGGCTGGAGAAGAACGAATCTGATAGGAGAGTGGACAGTAGGAGAAAGGGAAGGAGGAGAGGGCAGTAAAATGCAGGTGAGAAGAATTAAAAGGTCAGAGTGGGAAATAGAAGAAGGTGGGGGGAAACTCACTGGAAAGATATATCGATATACCTACCATCAGATTGGAGGCTACCCAGATGGAATATACAGAGTTGCTCCTTTATCTTAAGGGTTACCTTGTCTTGGCACAAGAGGAAGCCATGGATCGACATGTTGGATCAAGAATGGGAATCGGAATTAAAATGGTCACCGGGAAGTCCCACTTGTGGTGGCTGGTGCAGAGGATTTCGACAAAAAAGACTGGCCAGAACTAGAGCACATCATAAACCTGAGAGTCCAAATCTATAACCTGTGTTGATTAAAGCTTGCTATGGCCCTACCCGCTGGCAGCATCGAGCACTGGAATGTGTGGTAACGATCGCGGGCAGCCACAGCACATCCTTAAGCATGTTGGTTATTAACGCAAGCAATGTATTTCACTGTATGCTTCGATATACGTGATAAATAAACCTGAATTTGAACTACGAAATATGCAGAAAGATCCCGTAAGTAGTGATCATCTCGCTTAGATATTGTTTAAGAAACCTTTGCTATGACACTGGGGGTAACTCTCTGTTCTTCAAAATATTGACATGGAATCATTTAATCCACCTGAAAGGCCAGAGAAATTTAATGAATGGCAGTTCTTCTCACATAATGTGTCCAAATTGCTTCAGCCATTCATAAGATCATAAGAATTTGAATCTGCTCCACTGTTCCATCATGGCTCATTTATTACTGTATCACCCTCAAATCCATTCTCCTGTCTTCTCCCTGTGCCCTTTTATACCTCTACTAATCAGGAACCCAGAAATCTCTCCTTTAAATGTATAAGGAAGTTTCACGTTAATCTTCATTTGTGAAGCTGTTATTTATTTTTCATACCTATAACAGGAAAAATCACATTCCTGAATAAGGTACATTTTCTCTGATTTTATCATATGCTATCAGCAGTTTTGAGAAATAAAATGCAGTACATTGGATGGTGACATTTTTACTTGAACACACAAAGGAAGCACAAAGATTTCCTTATAGATACAGCGGCATTCCCTATTTGAATCTGAGTTCAGAGCAGTTTGAATCTCAGCACCTCTTGAACATGTAGACAGTATTAATCTATGTAACACTTACCCAACAGGCTGTTATATGTCTAGGGGAAAAGGAGATCCAGCCACACACCAATCCCACCTCCCGTACACGCAGGTGCTGTGAGAATTGAGTTTATGCCTCGCGCCCGCCCACAGTATCAAACCCACAACAAATACCGTTATGAAATACACTTTAAAGAGTTTACTAAAATTAAAAGAGTATTAGACAATACAATATATATGCAAGGGAAAAAAACAAAAAGGCGCCAACTTATCAAAGTTCAGTCAGTTTAGTGCACATCATTGGAGCTCAAACATCGAGCCATTCGACCCCTCGTCGCTTGCCTCCGACCTCCATGCCTTCGCACCTAGGACCACGGCCGGTGGTCTTCCGAGCAGTGCAGCGCATGTCCACCTTCCTCGACGTCTTCCTCCCGCTCTCCCCCAAAAGCCCGCGAAAAACCCCTCCCCATTGGTTAACAAATGAATACAATTACCATATCAACAAGTATAAAGCAAAACAACTGTGAGAGAAACACTTATCAAAGAAGCATTCCTACTCTTAACAAACCAAAAAACCCATTTTGAGTAACATACACAGGACATTGTACATCTACGAAATCAATCATTTCATTATAATCATAACAGGAATGAGGAAAAGAAAGCTGAGGGGTTTTTCTGAGGTTTGCACAACCATTAGTTTATTTTGAATGCTGGAAGTGTTCCATATCAGTGCTGGGAGCTCAAATAGATTGACATTCAGTCCTTCACAAGTTAATTTCAGAACAAACTAAGCATAAATGAAAAGAATAACGCAGCAGATGATGGCATTCCAAATGACAAGAAATGCCAAAAATTCTCAACATGTCACCAAAGAAATAAATGGCATTAACAAGTCTATTTGTGTCCCTACTAATTCAGGCAAGAACTCTCTTTGCCTTCTTCACTACCTTATCTATCAATGCTGGCACCTTTGGATGTGAACAATAGCAACCCTTTGTTCACTAATACAGGTCCTCGCATGCCTTACGAATGCCTGATTTATGTATAACCTGTGAGCGAGCTTTTGGGTGACTGACATGATAGATTTGCCAACAGCAGTCAGCTCATGCAACTGTCTGGGTTATGAACAGTTCACAGGAACGTAACTCTGCAAAGGGAGGATCTGTATATGGTGCCCCAAAATGTAATCAGCCCACACTTAGAAACATAGAAAACCTACAACCCAATACAGGCCTTTTGGCCCACAAAGCTGTGCTGAACATGTCCTTACCTTAGAACTACTGAGGTTTACCTGTAGCCCTCCATATTTCTAAGCTCCATGTATCCATCCAGGAGTCTCTTAAAAGACCCTATCATTTCTGCCTCCACCACCACTGCCGGCAGCCCATTCCACGCACTCATCACTCTCTGCATAAAAAACTTACCCCTGGCATCTCCTCTATACCTACTTCCAAGCACCTTAAAAGGTGTCTTGTCGTGCTAACCATTTCAGCACTGGGAAAAAAGCCTCTGACTATCCACACGATCAACGCATCTCATCATCTTATACACCTCTATCAGGTCACCTCTCATCCTCTGTCGCTCCAAGGAGGAAAGGCTGGGTTCACCCAACCTATTCTCATAAGGCAAGCTCCCCAATCCAGGCAACATCCTTGTAAATCTCCTCTGCAGCCTTCCTATGGTTTCCACGTCCTTCCTGCAGTGAGGCGACCAGAATTGAGCACAGTACTCCAAGTGGGGTCTGACCAGTGTCCTGTATAGCTGCAACATTAGCTCTTGGCTCTTAAACTCAATGCCACGATTGATGAAGGCCAATGCACTGTATGCCTTCTTAACTACAAAGTCAACCTGTGTAGCAGCTTTGAGTGTCCTATGGATTCAGACCTCAAGATCCCTCTGATCCTCCACACCGCCAAGAGTCTTTCCATTAATGCTATATTCTGCCATCATATTTGACCTACCAAAATGAACAACCTCACACTTGTCTGGGTTGAACTTCATCTGCCCAGTTTTGCATCCAATCAATATCCCACTCTAACCTCTGACAACCCTCTGCACTATCCACAACATCTCCAACCTTGTGTCATCAGCAAATTTACTAACCCATCCCTCCACTTCGTCATCCAGGTCATTTATAAAAATCACAAAGAGTAGAGGTCCCAGAACAGATCTCTGAGGCACTCCACTGGTTTTCTATTCATTATTTTATTTTTATTGTAACTTATAGCATTTTTTTGTTTTGCACTATACTTCTACCAGAAATTTCACGGCTATGTCAGTGACTATAACCCTGTCTCTGATTCAGAACTACCTTCCCTCACTATCTACAGCAACACCAATTTGCTTGACACCAAAATTACCTCCCACATTTACCTCTAAACAACAGCTAATGAATATGAGCAGGGATAACATGATACAACATTATAAAACATTGGTTAGACCCCATCTGAAATACTACCTGCAGTTCTATTCACCACATAATATGAAGGATATGTTTGAGGACAGGGTAGAGATGAGCTTCACACAGATGTTGCCTGGATTATGGCATTTCAGTTACAAAGAGCAATTGGATAGGCGTGGAGCAAGCTGACTGGAAATCTGCAAATATATTACTTTTATTTGGCTGGATTTGTTCTCCCTGGAGGAACTTGAGGGTTGACCTATTAAAGGTTTACAAAGTATGAAGGAATTTTTCCAATAATTTCACAAAGACTGATGTTAGACTGAATAATCTATAATCACATAACTCATCCCTGCTACCATTCCTGAATCAAAGCAGCACAGCTGCAGACTTCCAGTCACCTGGCACCTCACCCGTGGCCAGTGAAGATGTAAAATCTTCTTCAGGACTTCAGCAATCTCCTCCTGTGCCTTTCAGAACAATCTGGGATACAACTCATTGGGCCCCGGGGATTTTTCCTTTTTGCCTACTGATAAATCTAATGCCTTCTCCTTTTTAAACATAACAAGCTTTAAAATCTCACAGTCCAAACCTTTGGCTATGATGGATCCCTGCTCTGCTGGGTGAGAAGCTGACAGTGATGCAGATGGATGCTTCCCTGGTGTCATGGATTATTGATTACCTGACTGGCAGACCACGGTATGTGCGCTCGCAACACTGTGTGTCAGACAGAGTGGTCAGCAGCACTGGGGCTCCACAGGGGACTGTCCTGTCTCCCTTTCTCTTCACCATCTACATCTCGGACTTCAACCATTGCACAGAATCTTGCCATCTTCAGAAGTTTTCTGATGACTCTGCCATAGTTGGATGCATCAGCAAGGGAGATGAGGCTGAGTACAGGGTGATGGTGGGAAACTTTGTCTCATGGTGTGAGCAGAATCATCTGCAGCTTAACGTGAAAAAGACTAAGGAGATGGTGGTGGACCTGAGGAGGATTAAGGCACCGGTGACCCCTGTTTCCATTCAAGGGGTCAGTGTGGACATGGTGGAGGATTACAAATACCTGTGGATACGAATTGACAATAAACTGGACTGGTCAAAGAACACTGAGGCTGTCTACAAGAAGGGTCAGAGCTGTCTCTATTTCCTGAAGAGACTGAGGTCCTTTAACATCTGCCGGATGATGCTGAGGATTTTCTACGAGTCTGTGGTGGCCAGTGCTATCATGTTTGCTGTTGTGTGCTGGAGCAGCAGGCTGAGGGTAGCAGACACCAACGGAATCTACAAACTCATTCGTAAGGCCAGTGATGTTGTGAGGGTGGAAATGGACTCTCTGATGGTGGTGTCTGAGTTGCATGCCATCTTGGACAATGTCTCCCATGCACTCCATAATGTACTGATTAGGCACAGGAGTACATTCAGCCAGAGACTCATTCCACCAAGATGTAACACTGAGCATCATAGGAAGTCATTCCTGCCTGTGGCCATCAAACTTTACAACTCCTCCCTTGGAGTGTCAGATACCCTGAGCCAATAGGCTGGTCCTGGACTTATTTCCACTTGGCACGATTAACATTATTATTTAATTATTTATGGTTGTTATATTGCTATATTTCTACACTATTCTTGGTTGGCACGTCTGTAACGAACCCCAATTTCCCTTGGGATCAATAAAGTATGTCTGTCTGTCTGTCTGTCTGAATAAATAAGGATGAAAAGTATTCATTTAAGATCCACACCCTCGGGCTCTACGCACTGACTTCCCCTTTTGTCACTGGTTACCCTTTGGTCTTAATGTACATATAAAGTATCTTGAGATTTGTTTTTGCTACTTTTTCTATCACGTTTTCACATCACAGGTTCAGTGTGCATGTGCATATTAAGATTTCCCTATTAAAGCATATCATTGGCTATAACATTTAGCTCCACAAATCGTCCAATATATTTAATACAAATTTTTCACTACTTTTTTCCCCGCAACATCCTAAATTTACAGTCTGAAGTCAGCGTTTAAGCAATATGTTGTGAAATAGATATAAAACTTACTCAATAACAAAATTAATTTTATGCCTTTTAAAGTTTTTAAATTCTCACTCAAAAGTTTGGAGCAACCCAGAGCTTTGAACTTGATGCTGAAATCTGGTGTGTGCAGCCAAGACATGTGCTTTGCTTCAGTTTTCCAAGGTTTTTCCCACCGGTCACCAAGACTGGTGTGTGCAGCCAAGTATATTTAGTCAGCTAGATTGCTGAAACATTCTAGGCAAGGGGCTTTCTCAGAACTGCTTACACAATAAGTAGAAGTTCACAGTCTTTACTTGGAAATATTTAACATTGCGTACTTTGAAAAAAGGCTTGGTCACGTGCTTTTTGTTTTCATTGATTGGACAGGGAGTGGTGCAGGGTGAGTGTAAAGCCAAGGTGCAATATTTCTGGGTACAATATGCTGAGCAATTAATGTGCTGATAGACTGTGGGAGTGTACTTTTCACTATTTTCAATGGCTCTTCCTTTAGGCAGTTGGAACTCATTTTTCATCAGGCAAAGGCATTCTTGGTAATATTGAGATTAATGTCCTTTGAAGTTGTTATTCGAGGACATGTCAGACAAATGAGGCTACATATAGTCTGCTGAAAATATGACTGTGGGAAGGGATAGCGAAAGAAAATTCTTCATATAGTTACCTACTTCAAATTAACATAATTAACAATATTTTGTTCAAAACATCAGAAGGTAAAAGTTTAAGATATCAGAATCAGAATCAGGTTTATTATCACTGGCATGTGTCGTGAAATTTGTTAACAGCAACAGCAGTTCAATACAATGAATACATAATATCGAAAGAAAAAATAAGTAAATCAATTATAGTAATTACATATATGTATATTAAATAGATTAAAATAGTGCAAAAACAGAAGTAAAATATATTAAAAGAAAGTGAGGTAGTGTTTATGGGTTCAATGTCCATTTAGAAATTGAATGGCAGAAGGGCAGAAGCTGATTCTGAATCGTTGAGTGTGTGCCTTCAGGTTTCTGTACCTCCTACCTGATGGTAACAATGAGAAGAGGGCATGCCCTGGGTGATGGGGGTTGCCTTTCTAAGGCACTGCTTCTTGAAAATGTCTTGGGTACCAGAGAGGCTAGTACCCAAGATGGTTCTGACTAATTTCTGTAGCTTCTTTCGGTCCTGTGCAGTAGCAACGAAGCCCCCCCCCCCCACCCCCATACCAGACAGTGATGCAACCTGTTAGAATGCTCTTCACAGTACATCTATAGAAGTTTTCAAGTTTATAAGGTGACATACCAAACCCCTTCAAACTCCTGATGAAATATCATCACTATCTTGCCTTCTATATAGCTACATCGATATGATGGGACCAGGTTAGACCCGCAGGGACGTTGACACCCAGGAACTTGAAACTGCTCACTCTCTCCACTTCTGATCCCTGTACAAGATGTTGGTGAGGCTTGATCTGGGGTATCGTGTGCAGTTTTGGTCAGTTACCTACAGGGAAAATATAAATAAGATGAAACATTACCGAGAAAATTTGTAAGGATGTTGCTGGGACTTGAAGGTCTGAAGCGGTGCTGAAAAGAGCATTTAGAGAGCTAGGTAGAAAGGCGCAATCGGTGCAGGGGCAGGCCGCAGCGGCGAGGTTTTCTTGCAGGTCGGTGACTTTTGTTTAAAAGTACAGAAGGGACAAGTGGGGTGGCCATTGTTGGGAGTAGGCCAGCGGTGAGAGTAGGAGTGTCAGTCCTTGGCTCAAAGGAGGCTTTGGCTTGAAAGAAACATTGGCTTTGGGTATGCTTCTGTCAAGATATCTTGTTTTCCCTCTTACTGTACCTAGAGAAGTAAATGTCTGTTATGTGTTCCTATGCCACATGTTGGTGTCCTGGGAGACAGAATCTGCCAAGGAACTACATCTGCATGAAGTGCATCTGGCTGCAGCTCCTTGAAGACAGTGTTAGGGATCTGGAGCAGCAGTTGGATGACCTATGGCTTGTACAGGAGAATGAGAAGATGATGTTGTTGGGATAACGGAGACATGGCTGCAGGGAGATCAGACCTGGGAAATGAATGTACAAGGGTATACGTGCTATCAGAGGGACAGAAATGTGGGCAGAGGGGATGGGGTGGCCCTGTTGGTGAGGAATGAGATTCAGTCCTTTGCAAGGGGGGGCATAGGGTCAGGAGAAGTAGAATCTGTGTGGATAGAACTGAGGAACAATAAGGGCAAGAGGACCCAAATGGGTGTTGTCTACAGGCCACCAAACAGTAGCATGGATATTGGGTGCAAGTTGATTAGGGAGTTAACATTGGCATGTGGCAAAGGTAATGTCGCAGTAGTTATGGGGGATTTCAACATGCAGGTGAACTGGGAGAATCAGGTTGGTGCTGGACCACAGGATAGGGAGTTTGTAGAGTGCCTACGGGATGCATTCTTGGAACAGCTTGTACAAGAGCCAACCAGGGACAAGACTATTCTGGATTTAGTGTTACGTAATGAACAGGATTTGATTAAGTGATCTTGCAGTAAAGGAGCCATTAGGAGGTAGTGATCACAATATGATAAGCTTTTATCTGCAATTTGAGAAGGATAAGGGCAGCTCGGAAGTGTCAGTGTTGCAGGTGAACAGGGGAAACTATGGAGCCATGAGGGAGGAGCTGGCCAAAGTTGACTGGATGGATAGCCTAGCAGAAAAGACAGTGGAACAGCAATGGCAGGTATTCTTGGGAATAATGCACAAGGTGCAAAATCAGTTCATCCCCCAGAGAAGGAAGGATTCAAAGGGGGGAAAGGGGCCACGGTGGTTGACAAAGGAAGTCAGAGATTGCATAGCATTAAAAAAAAGGAAATATGATAGAGCTAAGGTGAGTGGGAAGACAGATGATTGGGAAGTTTTTAAGGAACAACAGAACTTAACTAAAAAGACAATACGGGGAGAAAAAATGAGGTATGAACGCAAGCTAGCCAGGAATATAAAGGAAGATAGCAAAAGCTTTTTTAGGTATGTGAAGAGAAAGAAGATAGTTAAGAACAATGTTGGGCCCTTGAAGAATGAATTGGGTGAAATTGTTATGGGAAACAGAGAAATGGCAGAAGAATTTAATGAGTACTTTAGATCTGTTTTCACTAAGGAAGACACAAGCAATCTCCCAGGTGTATGGATGGGCCAAGGACATAGGGTAACAGAGGAAATGAAACAGATTGACATTAGGAAGGAAACGGTGATTAGAAGACTGATGGGACTGAAGGCTGACAAATCCCCAGGTCCAGATGGTCTGCATCCTACGGTACTAAAGGAGGTGGCCCTGGAAATTGCGGATGCATTGGTAATCATTTTCCAATGTTCCTTAGATTCAGGATCAGTTCCTGAGGATTGGAGAATGGCTAATGATATCCCACATTTTAAAAAAGGAGGGAGGGAGAAAACAGAGAACTATCGACCTGTCAGCCTGACATCGGTGGTGGGAAAGATGCTAGAGTCCATTATTAAGGATGAAATAGTGGCATATCTAGATAGCAGTGATAGGATTGGGCCGAGCCAGCATGGATTTACCAAGGGTAAATCATGCTTGACTAATCTGTTGGAGTTTTTCGAGGATGTAACCAGGAAGTTAGACGGGGGAGATCCAGTGGATGTAGTGTACCTCGATTTTCAGAAGGCATTTGATAAGGTCCCACATAGAAGATTGGTGGGTAAAATCAAAGCTCAGGGCATCGGGGGGAAGGCATTGACATGGACAGAAAACTGGTTAGCAGATAGAAAGCAAAGGGTAGCGGTGGATGGGTGTTTCTCGGAATGGCAGGTGGTGACTAGTGGGGTGCCACAGGGCTCGGTATTTGGACCACAGCTGTTACCATTTATGTTAACAATTTGGATGAAGGCATTGAAAATAACATCAGCAAATTTGCTGATGATACTAAGCTGGGTGGCAGTGTGACGTGTGATGAGGATGTTAGGAGAATTCATGGTGACTTGGATAGGTTGGGTGAGTGGGCAGATGACGTTTAATGTGAATAAGTGTGAGGTTATCCACTTTGGGAGTAAGAACAGGAAGGCAGATTATTATCTGAACGGTGTAGAGTTGGGTAAGGGAGAAATACAAAGAGATCTCGGAGTCCTTGTTCATCAGTCACTGAAGGTGAATGAGCAAGTACAGCAGGCAGTGAAGAAGGCTAATGGAATGTTGGCCTTTATTACAAAAGGAATTGAGTACAAGAGCAAGGAAATCCTCTTACATTTGTACAGAGCCCTGGTGAGACCACACCTGGAGTATTGTGTACAGTTTTGGTCTCCAGGGTTAAGGAAGGACATCCTGGCTGTAGAGGAAGTGCAGCATAGATTCACGAGGTTAATTCCTGGGATGTCTGGACTGTCTTACGCAGAGAGGTTAGAGAGACTGGGCTTGTATACGCTGGAATTAAGGAGATTGAGAGGGAATCTGATTGAAACATATAAGATTATTAAGGGATTGGACAAGATAGAGGCAGGAAATATGTTCCAGTTACTGGGAGAGTCCAGTACCAGAGGGCATGGTTTGAGAATAAGGGGTAGGACATTTAGGACAGAGTTAAGGAAAAACTCCTTCTCCCAGAGAGTTGTGGGGGCCTGGAATGCACTGCCTCTGAAGGTAGTGGAGGCCAATTCTCCGGATGCTTTCAAGAAGGAGCTAGATAGGTATCTTATGGATAGGGGAGTCAAGGGATATGGGGACAAGGCAGGAACAGGGTATTGATAGTAATTGATCAGCCATGATCTCAAAATGGCGGTGCAGGCTCGAAGGGCTGAATGGTCTACTTCTGCACCTATTGTCTATTGTCTATTATCATATACGCAATGACACACACAAAATGCTGGTGGAACACAGCAGGCCGGGCAGCATCTATAAGGAGAAGCACTGTCGATGTTTCGGGCCGAGACCCTTCGTCAGGACTAACTGAAATGAAAGATAGTAAGAAATTTGAAAGTAGTGGGGGGAGGGGGAAATGCAAAATGATAGGAGAAGACCGGAGGGGGTGGGATGAAGCTAAGAGCTGGAAAGGTGATTAGCGAAAGTGATACAGAGCTGGAGAAGGGAAAGGATCATGGGACGGGAGGCCTCAGGAGAAAGAAAGGAGTGGGAGGGAGTAACAGAGGGAGATGGGCAGAGAGAGAGAAAAAAAACAACTAAATATTGTCAGGGATGGGGTAAGAAGGGGAAGAGGGGCATAAATGAAAGTTAAAGAAGTCAATGTTCATGCCATCAGGTTGGAGGCTACCCAGCCGGTATATAAGGTGTTGTTCCTCCAACCTGAGTGTGGCTTCATCTTGACAGTAGAGGAGGCCATGGATAGACATATCAGAATGGGAATGGGAAGTGGAATTAAAATGTGTGGCCACTGGGAGATCCTGCTTTCTCTGGCGGACAGAATATTTTCAATGATTTTAAATTTCCTGGCCCCACCGCCTTATTTTCACCATGGATGTCCAGTCCCTATATACCTCCAACCCACACCAGGATGGTTTCAAAGCTCTTCACTTCTTTTTGGATTCCAGACCTAACCAATTCCCCTCTACCACCACTCTCCTCTGTCTAGCGGAATTAGTTCTTACTCTCAATAATTTCTCCTTTGGCTCCTCCCACTTCCTCCAAACCAAGGGTCTAGCCATGGGCATCTGCTTGGGTCCCAGTTATGCCTGCCTTTTTGTTGGCTTTGTGGAACAGTCCATGTTCCAAGTCTATACGGGCATCCGTCCCCCTCTTTTCCTTCGCTACATCGACGACTGCATTGGTGCTGCCTCTTGCATGCATGCTGAGCTCATTGACTTCATTAACGTTGCCTCCAACTTTCACCCTGCCCTCAAATTTACCTGGTCCATTTCCGACACCTCCCTCCCCTTTCTTGATCTTTCTGTCTCCATCTCTGGAGATGGCTTATCTACTGTTATCTACTATAAGCCTACAGACTCTCACAGCTACCTGGACTATTCCTCTTCCCAACCTGTCTCTTGCAAAAATGCTATCCCCTTCTCACAATTCCTCTGTCTCCGCCGCATCTGCTCTCAGGATGAGGCTTTCCATTCCAAGGCGAAGGAGATGTCTTCTTTTTTTAAACAAAGGGGCTTCCCTTCTTCCACCATCAACTCTGCTCTCAAATGCATCTTTCCCATTTCCCGCACGTCTGCCCTCACCCCATCCACCCACCACCCCACTCGGGATAGGGTTCCCCTTGTCCTCACCTACCACCCCACCAGCCTCCAGGTCCAATGTATAATTCTCCGTAACTTCCGCCACCTCCAAAGGGATCCCACTACCAAGCACGTCTTTCTATCCCCCCCTCTTCCTGCTTTTCGCAGGGATCGCTCCCTACACAATTCCCTTGTCCACTCATTCACCCCATCCCTTCCCACAGATCTCCCTCCTGGCACTTATCCTTGCAAGCAGAACAAGTGCTACACCTGCCCTTACACTTACTCCCTCACCACCATTCAGGGTCCCAGACAGTCCTTCCAGGTGAGGTGACACTTCACCTGTGAGTCGGCTGGTGTGGTATACTGTGACCAGTGCTCCTGGTGTGGCCTTTTATATATTGGTGAGACCCGACGCAGACTGGGAGACCATTTCGCTGAACACCTACGCTCTGTCCGCCAGAGAAAGCAGGATCTCCCAGTGGTCACACATTTTAATTCCCCATCCCATTCCCATTCTGATATGTCTATCCATGGCCTCCTCTACTGTCAAGATGAAGCCACACTCAGGTTGGAGGAACAACACCTTATATACTGGCTGGGCATGAACATTGACTTCTCTAACTTCCTTTAATGCCCCTCCTCCCCTTCTTACCCCATCCCTGATAATATTTAGTTGTTTGTTTTTTTTTCTCTCTCTCTGTCCATCACTCTGCCTGTTCTCCATCTCCTTCTGGTGCTCCCCCCACCCCCTTTCTTTCTCCCAAGGCCTCCCGTCCCATGATCCTTTCCCTTCTCCAGCTCTGTATCACTTTCGCCAATCACCTTTCCAGCTCTTAGCTTCATCCCACCCCCTCCAATCTTCTCCTAGCATTTCGCATTTCCCCCTCCCCCAACTACTTTCAAATCTCTTACTATCTTTCCTTTCAGTTAGTCCTGATGAAGGGTCTCGGCCCGAAACGTCGACGGTGCTTCTCCTTGTAGATGCTGCCTGGCTTGCTGTGTTCCACCAGTATTTTGTGTGTGTTGTTTGAATTTCCAGCATCTGCAGATTTCCTCATATATATGCAATGAGTTATTGACCATCTTTTCATCCCAGCTAAGACCATTTGTGTGTGCCCTGGAATTCATCAAAAGTACCAGATATTGGCACGTGCTCAGTGAAAACGTTACAGAACTTCATATGACTTTGTGGATGGTAGCTAATCCTTCTGGTTCTGAGTGTCATTGCTCTTCTTTAATTAAAAAAAAAACAAAATATAAAACACTCAGTGACTCAGCTCTATTCCGAACATGTACAACAATGTCAATTCTGGACGTTCAGAATGAATCTCTATTGCCAGGGAAATGTATCTCTATGTTCCCTTATCCATCTCCACATTGGCTTGTGATTTGTCAACTTATAAGATGTTTCTAACATGGAAACACCCACAACAGTTGAGTAGTCTCAAATAGTCCCCAAATCTGTCAGACTGGTTGGATAGATTCATCTAAAATTGTTTGTGTCACAATTGGGCAGCTAATGGGCTTCTATGGTGTTCTAGTTCCCTCCCACATTTCAAAGGTATATAATCTGGTAGGCTGTTTGGCCACCATGAGTTACTCTTAGTATGTGGGCGAGCAGTAGAATCTTGGGGACGATGACTGGAATGTTGGTGAGTTAAATGGAATTAACATAAGTCAGTGCTTTGTGGTTGGCGTATACTCATTGGGAAAAGGATTTATTTCCAAGCTTTCTGACTCAATGCTTGGGCTTTTGTCTCGATTGAGAGGATTCCTTCAGCATATAGCTTCCATTAGAGACAGCACCTATATCATGCAATCTCCAAATCATTCAAGTAAAAACAATACTTGCAATTTAGCATTTGAACTATAAGCAGCTCTGTAAGTTAAACTGTGCTTATGTTATGCATTTAATCATTGGAGAGTGTTGACAGCAACAGAATCACAACTGAATATACCCAGGTTCCAATGCCCTCATTTTGTTCATCGATGATTGGGTTTCATTCAAATAACTCCCTAATGTACATATTGTGGATGAATCAAGAGCGGTCAACTGAAGCGAGCTAGGTGATGCCAGTGCAAGTCTAGAAACCAGGTTTTTATCCTTATCCCTGAAGATTAAAGATTAAATATTAGCTTTATTTGCCACATGTATATTGAAACATCAAAACATACAGTGAAATTCAGCATTTAGCATCAACAACCAATACTGTCTGAATATGTGCTGGCAGAAGCCCACAAGTGTTGCCATGCTTCCAGTGTCAACAGTACACGCCCACAACTTACTGACGCTTGCCCACATGTCTTTGGAATGGGAGAGGAAACCAGAGCACCTGCAGGAAACCTATGGGCTCACGGGGAGAATGTTCAAATTCCTAGACAGTAGTGGGAATTGAATCCAGGTCACTGGTGCTGTGTAAAACATTACACTTACCACTATTTTATCGTGCCACACTAACCCCCTTATACCTGCTGTCAGGAGTGAAAGCAACTTGAATTTCTTATAGGTGCAGTCGAGTAAATTTCTCGCAAGGTAAACATAAAATTGTCCACTATCTTCCTATGTTTCCATTTATATTGCAGGTGTACATTTATCTCTAACTCTAGTTGGCATTGGATCACACAGTTAGATTGCCCAGCAGATTGCCAGGATACCCCACCATGATCTGGTTCCATGTGGAGACCAGCAATGGATTCATGTTGACATTTGTCACTTTGAGTGCACTTGTAGTACTATTGACCAGAGACAGCTCGATGTTGGTTGGTTTAATTTTCACAGAGTACTAATCGGTTGAGAAATTCATTCATATACCATAATAAATATATCACCATTCTAAATTCTACTTTGACCAATTTAAATAACTTTCACATTGTCCTGTGATTCAGCAAATTAGGATCAAAGATGACCTGCAGTGCAAATGGCCCTTTCGGTAACAAACGGAAAATGAATTATCTGAAACTGTAGAATTGGATATTCAGCTAGAAGGTGCAATGTGCCCATGCATTGCTGTTACTCACACTTATTTTGGACTTTGTTAGAACAGTGCAGGAGGTCACAGGCAGATAGTTAGGAATGTATGATTAAAGTAACAAGCAACCCAAAGCTAAGATCGTCCCCAGAGTCTGAACACAAGTGCTCTACAAAGTGGTCACCTGATTTGCATTTGTTTTCTGTTATACAAGGGAAACCATATTGTGAACACCAGATACAATACCTCACTTGGAAGAACAATTTTGATCTCTGGAGTGTGAGAAGGTAAAAGGTAAAAGGATTACCTTTCATGACATCATTGCACCATTCAACAAAGACCCATTCCCTCATCTCTGCCAACCTTTATAGACAATAGACAATAGGTGCAGAAGTAGACCATTCGGCCCTTCGAGTCTGCACCGCCATTTTGAGATCATGGCTGATCAACTACTATCAATACCCTGTTCCTGCCTTGTCCCCATATCCCTTGATTCCCCTATCCATAAGATACCTATCTAGCTCCTTCTTGAAAGCATCCGGAGAATTGGCCTCCACTGCCTTCCGAGGCAGAGCATTCCACACCTCCACAACTCTCTGGGAGAAGAAGTTTTTCCTCAACTCTGTCCTAAATGACCTACCCCTTATTCTCAAACCATGCCCTCTGGTACTGGACTCTCCCAGCAACTGGAACATATTTCGTGCCTCTATCTTGTCCAATCCCTTAATAATCTTATATGTTGCAATCAGATTCCCTCTCAATCTCCTTAATTCCAGCGTATACAAGCCTCTAACCTCTCTGCGTAAGACCAGGAATTAACCTCGTGAATCTACGCTGCACTTCCTCTACAGCCAGGATGTCCTTCCTTAACCCTGGAGACCAAAACTGTACACAATACTCCAGGTGTGGTCTCACCAAGGCTCTGTACAAATGTAAGAGGATTTCCTTGCTCTTGTACTCAATTCCTTTTGTAATAAAGGCCAACATTCCATTAGCCTTCTTCACTGCCTGCTGCACTTGCTCATTCACCTTCAGTGACTGATGAACAAGGACTCCGAGATCTCTTTGTATTTCTCCCTTACCTAACTCTACACCGTTCAGATAATAATCTGCCTTCCTGTTCTTACTCCCAAAGTGGATAACCTCACACTTGGTCACATTAAACGTCATCTGCCAAGTATCTGCCCACTCACCCAACCTATCCAAGTCACCCTGAATTCCTGAATTCTCCTAACATCCTCATCACATGTCACACTGCCACCCAGCTTCGTATCTAAACATTTACTTATCCACCTACACCAATCCCCTGTAAACCTCTTTCGCCGTACACTTTACCTATGCCTTCTTGTTTTTGACACCTCTGTTATAACTGTTGTCTACCCTTTCTATGCATAATTTTGTATAGGCCTATTCTCAGCCTCCTCTGCTCGTAGGAAAACAAATCCAATTTTTACAGTGTCTCCTCCTAACTGAAACACTGATCCCAGGCAAGGCCATGACAGACTTCCTCATTACTCTCTGACTTCCTTAAAGAGTGGTGACGCAAGCCACACACGATAGGAAGGAGATGATTGCACTTGTCTATGGCAGAAGCAACGTTTCATATAAATATAGCACAACCTCCTCACTCTCATGTCCCATGCCACCATGAATGGAAGCAAGAATCCACTCTGTCTTTTTAACCATCTTATCTTCCTGTGCTGCCACCTTCACGGATCTTTGCACATGTACTCCAAGGTATCTTTCAACTAAAATATTAAGTGATGGGAACACTCAAAGGTTTAGGCCTTATCAGAGGGAAGGGGCAGTCAATATCTCATGTCAGAGACCCTTCATCAGAACTGAAAGGGAGTCAAAGGAAGCTAGTTAATCTGCATGGACGAAAGGTTAGGGGGTGTCTCTGATCAGGTAAGACTGGGGGTATCAGGGATATAAGCTGTAAACAAGATTACCCATTGGTCACCCAATGATGAGACGAACATGTTTACAGCTTATTCCAATAGTCACCACAGTTTTACCCTATCAGAGACATTCCCCTCTATCTGTAGCTGGGCAAACTTCTTTTACCTTCTTTATAGTTCTTCAACATGAAATGTTGACTCTGTGTCTCATCCCAAAGATACAGCCTGACCTGCTGAATATTTTCATTATTTTCTGTTTTCTATTTTATACTTTCAGCATCTGCAGTTTTTCTTGAAGCTCTTTCGATTTTTCGGTACTTCCATCTGTGCCGCCACGGGGACATCCCAGGAGGAGGGAAGTACTTGTTGGAGACATAAGAGCAGATCAGGGAGTAAGAAGCAGAGTGGACTTTTTAGAACGCTGAGAAAGGAGGGAAGAGGGCAATGTATCTGATAGTAGAACCCCATTAAATCACTGGTCACAACTTTAGCCTGTTTATTGAAAGTCCTTTCATGGTGAATATTTATCTTATGTTCCATCAATGAATTGCAAGTGCTCATTATCGATAAAGTTTGTGCTAGCCATCAAATAAGAATGCGACAGCACATGTGTCTTGCTCGTGCCGAGAGTTTTCTAAAGGGGCAAGTGGTTGGTTTACTTCACCCACAATGTTGATTCAACACTATTTTGAGCCATGTGGATCCAATTAATGTCAGGAAATTTTACTAGCAGGAAAAAGAGTTTCCTCCACCCATCCACAACTGCAGCCCGCCAATTGGGAGAATTCTCATTGATTTGTATTTTTAATGAAGCATAGTTTATTGTGTATACTTGGTGGCTGCTCAGTTTTGGAGGCTGTTATAATTTCAGAACTTGTGAGCCTTTACCGCAACCTACACCATTTGTATCACATATTGGGATGTAGTAAGGCCTGCCTCCATTCTTCAGCATGGCAAAGTAGAGGAAAGGGCCCTCAGGGAGGGGTGACGCCCTCAGAGGAGGGGAGAAAATTTTCTCTGTGAATGGTCCTGCCCTGCAGTGCCTGTACTGCAATCCTGCAGGACAATGTTCACTTTCACAGTAAGGGTACTGTTGAATTTCTACACCGGCAAGTCTTCCCCTCCATATTTAGTATTCTGAAACAGCTTTTCACTCTGTTTCTTCCTGGTTCACTCTTGCATCTTCATTAATACCGGAAGTGCAACATCTGCTCTTTAACCTCTTTTCTTTTAATTTTCAGTGTCCCAAATAGTCCTTCCAGGTGAAGCAGTTATTCATTTGCACTTTTCCCTATTTACAAAGTTAATGCAAACCATTTGGTAAAATATCCAAGACATTAATATACTTTAAAAGAAGAAAATATACACATTTTATTTGCAAAGGTCTACTTAAGAACCATTCCAAGCAAAAAATATTGGATTTATGCTCCTAGACTTGAATGATTCTTTCATATATTAAATGATTTGAATATTTCAATATTAACAGATGTTTATAACTCACACAATCAAAATTAAACAAATGAGATAAAAGCAATTTTAAACTTATGAATGTTAATTATATAGTATTAGTGGTTGTGTTGGTTAGGTTATTACTCCCCAGTTTTGCATGGATTCTTGATTTTGGTTTGTGGGAAAATTAAATATTGAGGTCTGGGCAATAATGTACAAATATACAATAACTCCTTTCACTTTTAAATACCTACAGTGCCTATAGAAAGAATTCAACCCCCCCCCCTCGGAAATGTATTCATGTTTTATTATTTTACAACATTGACTCACAGTAGATTTAACCTCAGCTCAAAATGTTGAGTATACTCTTTTCCATAGATGCTGCCTGGTCTGCTGAGATCCTCCAGCATTTTGTGTGTGTTGCTTGGATTTCCAGCATCTGCAGATTTTCTCTTGCTAACGTTAACCTGCACCATGGAATTTTGTCTATCTACTGACTTGACCCCATTGCCACCTGACTTCCAATGCCTATTTCAATAGGAGTCTTAGTTGGGGTCCTACTGTACCTGGATGCCTATTTCACCAAAGGGGAAAAATACCACTGACCCTCGAGTATTTTGGCCAGTTCCAAGGAAAGAAAATGTATTTACAAATGTATATTCCAAAGAAAGTGACTTGCAGTGGATTTGGATGTTTTCAATTCATCTCTTGACTGAACTGTCATCACAATCATTAAAATATGTTTTGTTATGCTTAATTCAAAGAGGCAAATATACCCAGCCCTCATCTACACAACTTCCCTCTCTTCCCATAAAAAATTATCAAAGTAAAATATTTAAATTAAAAAAAAATTCTCCTAATTATCCGCAACACTTATAGGCAGTAATCATTGGATATTGATAAGATTACTTTCAAGATCTTTATAAAAAGGAACCACATGTTGCTAATGGTAAGAAATAAATTGTATTCTATGTTTTGTACAGCTCTGGTGATGCCATAGAAAATTAACTCACTACTTAATGTAGAAATTAAGTGGGTTTACATTTGCATGCAGTTAGATGCATTCCAGAAATAATACTGCCAAATTAAAACAGAAAATGGTGAACATTCATCATTTATAGAAAACGAGACAGAAGTGACATCTCACTAACAAAGGCTCTATTGAAAGGCATTGAACATGATACGTTAACTCCGTTTCTCTTTCCACAGCTGCTGCCTGAATTGCTGAGTATTGCTGAGAATTTTCTATTTTTATCTCAGAATCAACAGTTGTTTTAATTTTCACATTTCTGGCTTAACATAAATGATTTATGTTGAAGGCTAACAGATTACTTATTAACATTGCAAATGATGGGCGGTTAGATGCTACTTTCTCCCAGCAATTTAACATAACTTTGTGCAGTATCTTTGGACATCCATCAGGACAAGGCATTCGGTAACCTTGAGAAACCATATTCACTACTTCGTGATTGTTCATACCTGCAGCAAAATGGTTTAAGATAATAACATTAATTCTAAAAGACTTTCTTTAATGTTTTCTAATGTGCAGAGACAGATGGTAATAAAATATAAAGCCAACCTGGATATGGGGTTTTGCCGTAAGTTACTACTTCATAAAGGAGAATTCCAAAAGACCACACATCAGATTTCACAGAGAAATAACCATGTTCAATAGCTTCTGGGGCAGTCCATTTATATGGAATTGTAGTAGATTGTGACACATACATTTCATCCTGGATTCAAACAAAAAAAATGACATTGCAAGTGAACAAGGAAAACGTATTTGGTCCCAAACACACTGTCTTACACAATAGATTCTGCAGATGCTGGAAATCTAGAGCAACACATTCAAAATGCTGTTGGAACTCAACAGGTCAGGAAACTTCTATGAAAATGAAAATGCATTCGACGTTTCCGGCTGAGACCTTTCATCAGGACTGGAAAGGAAGGAGAAAGGCGTCGAATTAGAACTGTTGGGGACGGAGGAAGGAGGACAAGTTGGGTGGCACGATAGTGTAGTGGTTAGCACAAAGCTTTACAGTACCGGGGCCTGGCTACATTTCTTCACGCTGTCTATAAGCAGTTTATATGTTCTTCCTTGGAAACTGCTTGGAAATCCTCTGGGTTTCCTCCTACAGTCCAAAGATTACCAGTTGGTAGGTTGATTGGTCACTGTGAATTGTCCTGTGTTTGGGTTGGAGTTGGGTCGGGGTCACTGGGCGGTGTGGCTCAAGGGGCCGGAGGGTTCCACACTGTATCCCAATAAATAAATCAATCAAGAATGTGATAGATGAAGCCGTGGGTGTGAAATAATAATTAGAATTTGTTGCAATGAAGTGACATTACTCCTTAATTCACACCAAGCAGTAGAATATGGTACTAAGCCAGCCATATAAAACCCTGTCCTGGGTGATATATCTTTAAAGGGCAAATAGTTAAAGCAAGCAGGGAACTAAAAGTGAATCCAGGCATTAGCTATAATGCTACAGTACCATTAGATGGCAGTGCTATTCCAAGGTACTTTATGTGGACTAAATTAGAAATATCTGAATCTAAAAAATGGGATTAGTTAAAAAGATACACCCATGTTTTAAGCCAAAATCATGCATAAGAGGAGTTTAGTATGTGTTTTCACCCATCTCCAATGGAATCCTGTCTGTTTGGAAATTGATCTGGGAATTTTAAGCTATTATCTGTTCAAATGTGGGTGTTATTTCCCCATAGTGTTTTGCAATGTGATAACATGATCAGTGAGCCTGGTGTGCAGTGTGAACTGTCGATTGGTTTTGGATAAATCTATGACATTGTTTATGGATAAATGAGGGGCAATCCACTCAGTATGCTGGGAGTGATACGTGAATTGGAAGGTCTCTGCTGGGACATTTATACTCAGTTCACCTGCACAACTACGCATTAATGCAAACATCTAATCAGCTAATCAATCACGTGGCAGCAACTCAGTAAATAAAGCATGCAGACATGGTCAAGAGGTTCAGTTGTTGTTCAGACCAAGCATCAGAATGGGAAGAAATGTGATTTAAATGACTGATAATGGAAAGATTGTTGGCGCCAGATAGGGTTGTTTGATTATCTTAGAAACTGCTGATTTTCACGCACAACAGTTTACAAAGAATGGTGCAGGAAACCAGACAGCAGCCGTTCTGTGGGTGAAAACACATTGTCAGTGAGAGAGGTCAAAGGAGTGTGGCCAGATGGTTCAAAGTTGACAGGGAGATGTTGGTAACTCAAATCACTACATGTTAGAACAGTAGTGTGCAGAAGAGCGTACAGTATCTGAATGCACAAAACATTGAACCTTGAAGTGGATGGACTACAGCTGCAGAAGACCATGAACATACACTCAGTGGCCACTTTATTAGATACAGGAAGTACCGAGTGTTTTTTGTATATGGCCATTGATTTACAAGTGTTGTTGTTCTGTGGACAGGAGGAAAATACTGAAGTTAACAATCCTGAGTACTAGAAGCTGTCATCCATGGCCCTGATGGCCAATATGGTAATAGTTTGTCCTCAAATAAGCTCCATAATGTGGGCGGAAGGAGAAGACCTGCTTGCCTCCCTAATTGTACTGCTACATTCTTCCTTTGATTTTGTACTTCCCCCTTCTATTTCATCCCGTCACCCCTCTCCTCTCCAATTTTCCCAAGTCTTCATGGCAGTCTGTGTGCTGTTAACTCCTTTGACTCACTCCCAACAGATAGTGTACAAGAGAGACAGCAAGCGAGAGCTCCGCACGAACAATCCTCACACGCAGGTCAAGCTCTGCCATTTTGCAGAGGGAGGAACCACAATAGAGATCGGGAGTTAGTGCATCCGTACATTACACCAAAGCCCAAGTGAAGTACAACCTTTAGTATTGCTTTCTTCCCACATGCCTTAGTCTTATGATGTCAATGGACAGAGGGACTTGGGAGTCCTTGTGCAAGACTCCTAGAAGGTTCATTTTTAGCTTGAGTCTGTGGTAAAGAAGGAAAATGCAATGTTGACATTTATTTCAAGAGGAATAGAATATAAAATCAAGGGGATAATGCTGAGACTTTATAAGACACTAGTTAGGCCGCACTTGGAGTATTAGGCACTGTATCTCAGTAAGGATGTGTTGTCATTGGAAAGAATCCAGAGGAGGTTCACAAAGATGATTCCTGAAATGAAGGGGTTAACATTTGAGGAGCATTTGGCAGATTTGGGCCTGTACCTACTGGAATTTAGAAGAATGCATGGGGATCCCATTGAAACCTAAGGAATGCGCTCAATGGAAGGACATTGAGGAGTGGGTACTTCCCATCCCCATACAAGCAATTTTAGCTGATAACAACCTGCAAAGGTACATAAATACTATTCATAACCCATGGGTGAAATTGACTCTTAAAATATGGAAAACTACTATAAAAGAATATAATGAGAGGGGACTTGACAGAGATCTACAAGATTATGAGAGTCATAGATAGGGTGGATAGCCAGTATCTGGTTCCCAGGGCACGAATAGCAAACACAAGAGGGCACATGTATAAAATTAAGGGAGGGAAGTTTAGGGGAGACATCAGGGGTAAGTTTTTTACACAAAGAGTTGTGAGTGCCTGGAATAACTTGCCAGGGATGGTGGTGGAGGCTAAAACATTAGGGGTATTTAAGAACCTCTTGGACAGACTCCGAAAAATGGAGGGTTATGGGGTAGTATGGGTTTAGTACTTATTTTTAAGGACTATATGGGTCGGCACAAAATGGAGGGCTGAAAGGCCTGTACTGTGCTGTAGTGTTCTATGATTCTATGGTTAATCTAGAGGGAGATACTGCAATTCTTAAATGGTGTGCATATGACTCGGATTTTACTCCAAATAAATTGGATGCTAGATTTAAGGACTGAATAGCTAAAGGAATAACAGTTCTTTGCAACATATTGAAAGAAGGAACACTGTTCAGTTTTGAAATGCTTGAAGAGAAACACTTATTAGAAAAACAAGATTTTTATCAGTATTTACAGATGCGACAATATGTTAATAAAACACTTAAAAATGTAACCAAGGCACGTACATGCTTGATAGAGCTATTCAGAAAAGCATATAATTCAGATAACAGTAGTAGAATCATTTCAAGCATGTATAAAGGGTTGTCAAATCTTAAAACACATTTGACTTCATACATTAAAACAAAATGGGAGAAGGAAGGAGGGATAATTATATCTGAGGAAGAACGGACAATAATATGGAGGTATCAATGGAAGTGTACCAGTTCACAGAAATGGAGGGAGTTTGGATGGAAAAACTTGATAAGGTATTTTATTACACCCTCTCAGAAATCCCATTATGATAGTAACCTCCCTGTTTGCTGGAGAAATTGTGGAAACCAAAATGCAAATCATTATCATATTTTTTGGGACTGCCCTGTTATCAAAGACTATTGGAGAGGGGTACACAATGCCCTACAAGACATCTTTAAATTTGAAATACCCTTAGAGAGTAAGAGTATTTTGGATATATACCTCAAGAATGGTTGAAAAGAGATAAATATTTAATGAATATACTGTTCGTGGCTGGTAAAAAAAAATCTCTTAGTAGGAAATGGTTATCACAGGAGATCCCAACTTTAAATGCATGGATGGAAACTACAATGGACATTTACAAAATGGAGAAGATAACAACACACACAAAATGCTGGTGGAATACAGCAGGCCAGGCAGCATCATAAGGAGAAGCACTGTCCACGTTTTGGGCCGAGACCCTTCGTCCTGAATTTCCAGCATTTGCAGATTTCCTCGTGTTTGCAAGATAACAGCATTTGTTAATCATAAGCTGAAACAATTTGATTCATACTGGGAAAAATGGTTTAACTACATAATGCCTCATAGGCCTGATTTTATTCTCACAGATCAATGCATATGTTGTAAAAAAAAGATCACTCCCTACTTGTACATAGTTTTTTTCCTTTTGCTTGTTTTTTCTCTCCATTCTTTTCTATAAGTGTATACCTCAGATAAATACTATATTGAGATTTGTGACATATATGATTATATGATCTATATGTACAATGTCTGAAATACATCTTATGGAAATGTTTGTTTGATGATGAATTTCAATATAAAAAATAAATTACAAAAAAAAAGAAACCTAAAGAATGTTGAAAGGACTACATAGGGAGGATGTGGAGAGGATGTTTCCTATGGAGAGTGTATCCAGAACAAGAGGGCATGACCTCAAAATTGAGGGGTGGCCCTTCAGAACAAAAGTAAGGAGGAATTTTTTTAGACCTAGATTAGTATATCTGTGGAATGATCTGCCACAGACTGTGGTGGAGGCCAAGCCCGTGTGTACATTTAAGGTGGAAGTTAATTGTTTCCTGATCAGTCGGGGCATCAAAGGATATGGTGAGAAAGCAGGTGTATGGGGTTGAGTGGGACCTGGGATCGGCCATGATGGAATGGTGGAGCAGACTCGATGGGCTGAATGGCCTAATTCTGTTCCTATGTCTTATGGTCTCATGGACGAGGATGATTACCAAGTGAGCCATCCCATACATACTTTAATTAATGCTGCTTTCTAGTTGTCTGGGTGACCAGCTCAGTTTTCCTTCTTTAACAGAGAAAACTGAGAGCGTCACACACATCTCCCCTGATGAGCTGATACTGGGAGTTTAGGAACTCACATCATGGGTGTGAATTTGCATCTCTCTGTTTTTTGGCTCAGCACACATTCATGCTTGCATTAGATCACAGCGGGAGTATATTCTTCAAAAAGGAGCATTTTAGGTGCTAATTGCTCTGACTGTTAGCAGTTTATTCTCACTTTTCTGTTTGCAATAAAGAGAGCATCTGCTTTCCTTTGACATTACTACCTTTTCCATGGTGTGTACATTGAGTATCATAGATGTTACAGCATGCTTTATAACTGAGCAGAAATTATTTAAGTCAGCACCTTATTTTAAACTTACTGTTTTCATGGTCTCTGAAACAAAATTTAAAAAAATGAAAAAATGGGTGTGAGGATAAATGAGCAGCTCACAGAACAATTGTAAGAAAATCCACAAGAGAAATATGAATGATGTAGCCATATAACAAGTCATTTGACCCACTGAGTCCAAGCTACCGTTAGCATTACTCCCATCAACACCCATCCAAAGTGGCATTTTCCAGTGGCCAATGAGCCAATCACTTGGGTTGTGGGAGCCACACCTGGGTCAGGATTGAGCACAAGAGATTCTGCAGATGCTGGAAATCCAGAGCAACACACACAAAATGATGGAGGAACTCAGCAGGTCCAAGTGTCTATCCCAACCTTTTAGATGCCATTAACCAAAGACTCGGTGAACACCAGGCTGGGAGCCCCTGGTGTATGGAGAGGAGCATGCAGTTGACATTTCAAATTGAGACTGTTTATCAAAGTTCAGTGGGGCAGGAGGTAGCAGACACAATGGGCCTACTTGGACAGTCAGATTTGTTGATCTTGGGCAGGAGGTAGGAATGACCAATGCAAGGTAAGGGAACTATGAGGTTAAAGATAATGCTGGGGAGATCTCCAGAGATCATGAGGTTGGTGATGATGTGGGAGACAATCATCTGATGCTCCTGAAAGGGGCATTTTTCAAGAGGTAAGTAAGAGGAGGTGTCTGAGAGCTGCTGCCTGGCCTGAGCACGGTAGAGGTCAGCCCACCAGACTACAACATCACACCCACTCTCTGTGAGTTTGGAATTGGTATTAAGAGAGTCAACAGCAGTATACATAGAGGGTGTAAGGTTTGAATAGGAGAGAGGAATGCAGAAGTTGAGACATTGGATGTCTCGTTGGCTGTGAGAGTTGAAAAAATAAAGAGTGAGCAAAAGACCAAAGCAGGGTTTCCAGGAAGAGGAGGAGGGTTGAAGACAGGAGAAGTGGTCATCAGTGCAAAGTGGGGAATCTTTGCCAAAGATGTAGGCTCGGAGACAGAGACAAAGGAAGAAGAACTTGGCATCGTAGTGGGTATGGAACTCACTGAGGTACGGCACAGGGGGATAAAGCAAAGGCCCTTGCTGAGGACAGAACATTCTGCCTCAGAGAAAGGATGGCAATGACATGGTGACAGAGGGAGGGTTGGTGTGCCAGTCCTGATGAAGGGTCTTGGCCCGAAATGTCAACTGTTTATTCCTCTCCATAGATGCTGTCTGTCCTGCTGAATTCCTTCAGTATTTTGTGCATGTTATTCTGGATGGATTGAAGCTATGAGACAAGTCATTGGAGTTATGAGACAACGGCTCTACCAGTTAGGCCTCTGCTAATCTGCCACGTACATGCAAGTTCATATACACTCAATTCATCTGAAAGCCGTGAAATTTGTTTTATGGTTTGTTTTGTCTTCTAAGGTTGGGGAATGTGCAATCATTGATAGGCTGGTCTTGAATTTGGGTACTAATGACTGCAGGTGCTTTCAGCAGCTTGCAGTTTAGCCTGAATTGAAGAAACTTCAGCTCCCATTTTCACTGCACTGGTAGTTGCCCAGTCGGTGAAAATTTTGTTGTCTATGATTGCCTTGATCTCAGCCACGTACTTGGGGAAGATATTCAGATCATCAGGCACGAGAGCATCAGGGAACATTCAGAAGCAATACTGCAGAAAGCCTTAAGGATCTAAATGTGAAACACTAGTCACATTAATGCTTTAAATAATCAATTGTATTATAGCGTTCCAGAATTAACTAGCAACGTGAGGTGCTTGCCTGGGGGCATCTCATGAAGCAACAGGCTCACTGCTTCTTGATAGATGCAATTATGTTTTGATTAACCACTCATACACTCAGCTGAATCATCAGAGTGATGTACGTTATACTGAGAATGAGAGACCGAAATGGAAAGGGATTCAATTTGAAAAATAAGAAAAGACCATTAAAGGCTGGACAGAACTTTATGTGCAGTAGTGGGTAAAGGGGGAATAGTAGACTTCTCAAAGCTGAGAAGCAATGCACTGGCATTTTAAGTACACGGTATTAGGCAATGCAATGCAGTGAAACAACTCAGCTAGCTAAGTCTAGATATTCAATTACAATAGTGCATCTACACCTTTCTTGAGCTTACTGTATGATTTTACCTATAAATATCACATATCATTAGCCCTACCACTAATTCGAGACAACATTCTGGCATCTTTGTTCATCTATGCTCAATGCAGTTAGTTCTTTGTTGCATGATTTTACACGAAAAGTAACAGCTTTGAGGAATAAAGGTTAATCCATGGTGCATTGATGCAAAAAGAAAAGACTTTGATGATATCTTTCTGATGTGATGTACGATACAAATCTGAATTTAAAGCACAAATTGGCCAAAAGATTTACTATTTTTGAAGGTCTGCAGGTGACTGGTAAAGGATGTCAAAGTTCTGGATATCCCTGGCAAAGCCAGCATTTAAGTACCATTGAGAAGGTGATGGTGAATCACTTTCTTGAACCTTTGTAGTCAGTCTGGCGAAGATGATGCATTTTGAGTTAAGGATTAGACTTCTATATGATTCTGTTATGAATGTGCAGCAACTCTGACGGGCCGAAGGGTATAAAGTCGCCCCCTCCTTTTTGAGAATCGCAAGATCGCTATTAATTCGGGTCTGGGACCCAGGAAATGAGAGAGAGACACGCAGAATCCACAAGGTTTGGAATCTGTCCTGGCCTCAGCGAAACAAAACCACTGATAACGGCTATTGTCTCTTGGAGACATCGGAGACCCCGTGAGTAAGGATAAAAGAGGGTCTGGGGAACAATCCCTTGAGACATACCAGGAGGAATGCTGGAAATCCCGTGACAACGTTTAATAGCGACAGCCAGTGGGGGCTTGTGTGCGTCCTTCCCTTGCCTGGGATTGGCGGGCTCACCACGGAAGAATGACTTTAGCTAAAGGAGAGGCCACAAGTGAACGGCCACATCAACGAGACTCCGATGGATCGAAATCATAAAAGGAAAGCCGGCAAGTTTTTCTCCCAAAACTCTCTCTCTCTTCAACCATTGCAAACCCAGCGGTTCCCAAAGGCTGCAGCCTGCATGAACTGAGTGAACTTTATATTTCCATTGGACCATACATTATCCCATAGACAATGATAGAGCTTATTTCTTATTGATTACTATTATACCCACACTTTTAGATCTAGTATTAATAACGTATATTATCTGTATGTTTGCATTGATATTATTTTTGTGTATTTTTACTAATAAATACTGTTAAAAATAGTATCATCAGACTTCAACAGACCTGTCTTTGCTGGTAAGTGACCCAGTTACGGGGTTCATAACAATTCCAAGTCAGGATGATGTGTAACTATGTACCTGCCACCCTTATCCTTCCTGGTAGTAGAGGTCATGTTGTAAGGTGCTGTCGTGTGCGTAATAATTTCAGTGCAATTTGTTGATGACATGCAGTACATTATGGTTACTGTATGTAGGGAATGAATGTCCAACATGGTGTATGAGGTGTCAATCTGCAGCTGATTTTGGTTTTGACATTCTGGAGAATTATTTGAGCTGCGCTTGTCCATCCAGGTAAGTGGAGAAGATTCCCCTACAGTCCTTACTTTTGCATTGTAGATAGTGAAAAGGCATTAGGACATCAGGAAATAAATTATGTACTGCTGGATACCCATCCACAGACAACTTTTTTTTTAGCTGATCCAGTTGAATTTCCAATGAGTTTTCAATTGAGAATGATGATCACCAGGATACTGATGGTTGGGAGGACTTGGCACCAGTAATGGCATTGGTGGATAGGAGATACATTTCACACATTTTGAAGATGCTTATTGTTTGCCACTTTTATGGCACAAATGATATTTGCAACACATCAGCTGTCATTGTCTAGGTCTTGTTCTTACTGTGCATTCCCTTGGTAACCTGCAGACGCACATGAAGAAAATGCTCAACACCACTCAAACCAGATCACTCGAATTCAGCAGTCAAATGCTGTCTAAGGATTTAGTGGTGAAGGCATTAACCAGGATATATGGCTAGAAATCAGCCATTTCTTTCTCAGGGATGATCCACTGACCTCTGAGATGGAAATGTTGGATATTCAAATTCATCTTATTTGATCTGAATTATTATTACAGCTTAATATGATCCTAATTTTCCAGAGTCTTCAAAGGGTTTTCAGGACACTAGATTAAGGCAGTTAACAAAGTTATCCATTCCATAAGTTAATGCAGGGTTAAATAAATTAATTTCCCTTTAAGCCTTATGACATTCTTTAGAAGAAATAAGATTCAGCTTATTCCTCAGTTAGTACTCCAAGGACCTCTAAATTACAGATAATGTAAAAACAAAAATAAACAAAATAGCAATTCATATTGAAAATATATTGAAACTAGAAAGAATCATTAGTCATATGAAAAATTAAAGTTTTAGGAGCAGCTCCTTCCCCTCTGCCATCAGATTTCTACCTTGCTATTCCTCCTTCACAGCATTCATTCATCTATCTACCTATCTATCTTTTTCCACTGATGCTGCCTGACCTGCTGAGTTCCTCCAGCATTTTGTATGTGTTGCTTTGGATTTCCAGCACCTGCAGACTTTCTCATATCTATCTATCTAATTTTTGTACCTTGTACAAATTTTTATGCCACAAATCAACAAATTTCATGACATATGTCAGCGATATTAAACCTGATTCTGATTCTGAAAATGTTAGAGTAAAACCAGAAAAGAACAAACCAGAATAGATCTAAGTGAAAAGAATATCATCAGAAGTAAAATTAAGACAGAGGCTGTGAATTGTATTTTCTGTGAACTTCTCGCAAGGCTGTAAGTCACAATATTAATCAGGCACCTGGAATCAAAAAGGTTAAATAAAGAGTTTACACTCAAAGACAAGTGCACAAGTGCTTACAAAAGCAATGAAGTGACTTGAAAGCAAATATAAAATGTTAGATACTCAAAATAACTGTGGCAATAAGTATTACAATAAATCTTCAGTGTGATTGATCAGGATTTGCATTGTACTGTAATTCAAGACAAGGTCTTTGAGACCAAGTCCAAGTACAGAAAACGATACAGGGTTATGAGGTGATTAAGATGCAGAGAACTACATGGGCTTACAAGAAATAGTTTCAGACTCTTCCTAATGCAATAGAGTAGACTCATGGGAACAATATAGACATCATAACTTCAACAAAAATGTTGTTTACAGGTCCTAATTCACCACTTGTGTCATAAAAAAACATGTACAGTGTTTGTTGCCTCCCATTTCACAGAATGATCTTCTTTGTAGAAAGACTACAGGGAACATTGATGAAGATAAGTCTGTGATAGGTGTTCCTTGGCGATCAATGGCGTAACAAAACATAGCTGACTTCAAAAGCTATAAATGAAGATTGTCTCAAAGTGAAGATTGTCTCAAAGTCATAGACAGATTTTATGAATGAGTGTATCCTCATATTCATTGTGAAAGAAAATTGATGCAGTACACTCTGTATATGAGTAGGAACACAGAAACATAGAAAACCAACAGCTCAATACAGGCTCTTCTGCCCACAATGCTGTGTTGAACATGTATGTAGGCCTCCGTTAGTCTCGATGGACTATGGATTTGTGCCTTGGAAAGCTCCCAGGGCGCAAGCCTGAGCAGGGTTTTTTTTATGGAAGACTGGTAGTTGCCCAAGCTGCAAGTCTCCCCTCTCCACGCCACCAATGTTATCCAAGGGAAGGGCATTAGGACCCATACAGCTTGGCGCTGGTGTCGTCGCAGAGCAATGTGTGGTTAAGTGCCTTGCTCAAGGACACACACACAGCCAAGGCTTGAACTAGCGACCTTCAGATCACTAGACGAACGCCTTAACCACTTGGCCCCACACCAACACCATCGAACATGTACTTACTTTAGAAATTACCAAGGGTTACCCATAGCCCTCTATTTTAAAGCTCCATGTACCTATCCAGGATTCTCTTAAAGGATTCTGCATATCTGCCTCCATCACTGTTGCTGGCAGCCCATTCCATGCACTCACCACTCTCTGAGTAAAAAATCTTACCCCTGACATCTCCTCTGTATGTACCTCCAAGCACCTTAAACTTGTGTCCTCTCAATGAATGACAGGCTACCTAATGCTGATCAAAAATATTATCATCATAAGTTATTGAAACAAATAGAAGCATATAGATCTAAAAGATTGATTAATGAACTAGAAAACAAGTCCTTTTAAAGAGATGAAAGAATGTAGGAAACTATCAGAGTCCAGACAGAACAATAGTAACATAAAAAATAGGAGATTTTGAGCCTGCTTTGACATTCAAACTGCTGTAGGCTGATCTTCTACCCTATCATGATTCCCTTGTCCAATCTGCATATCACCTGAGCCTTCAAACTGCAAAAAAAACTTTGAATCCCAGTCTTGAGTGATGGAGTCACAGTACTTTTGATGAAGACTGATATCTCTCGACAGTTTAGAAAAAAAGTTGAACTTTGAACATCAACTATTCAGAGTTGGAAAGTTGATCATTCGAAACTATGTAAAATATTTAATGAAAATGAAAAGTTAATCAATAATAACAATAAAATTAAGCATAAAGGACAAACATTTAAATTGGTCGAGGGCAATTTTAGCACTGACACCAGAAATTATTTTTTCAGACTGACAATAACATATGCTCAGAATGAACCAGGTTAAGATCACTAGAAGCAGAAATTGTGGATTTTAAGTTATTTTGGGATAGATGAATGGTTTTCTTCATCCATAACTAACTTGTGATGGAGTGCTAATTTCCAAAAATTGTATGAATTCATTCTAGCAAAATGGCTAATATTCCTGGCATAATCTGTAACATCTATCAGCAATGACCTTTGAATTTGTATTCATAATTTTAATTAAGTATAATTGCATTTTGAGTCATTTCTAATATCACCACCTGCTCACTATATTCCATCCAGAGGTGATCGATAAACCTAATGTCCTCTTTCTCACATTAAATGCTATGATATGAAAGAAAAGCAACATTACCTTCATAAATCTGGCTAATCCAAAATCGGCAATCTTGCAAGTGTGATTATCTCCAATTAGAATGTTTCTTGCAGCCAAGTCACGATGGACAAAATTTTGTGATTCAAGGTATGACATCCCCTCTGCTACTTGTATTATCATGTCAAGTAAATGTCCCAAGTTTAAACAGGATCCTTTTTTACCTGAGAGGTCATAAAAATTGAGTTTTGCCATAAGCATTTAGACTTTTTCATAAAGTCATACAGATCAAAGTCCATGATACATTTATTATCAAAGTAGACACTGTATATGTTACCACATATTACCTTTAAATCCACTTTCTTGCAGGCATGTACAGGAAAATAAAGAAATATAATAGAATTTATGTAAAAAAGCAATGCATAAACAATCAAAGACTGATAAATAACCAAAGTGCAAAAGAAGGTAAATAGTGCAAATAAAAAATCAGAGAATATGAATTGTAAAGACTCTTTGAAAGTCAGTCTGTAGGATGTAAAATCTTTGCTTTGAAGCAGGCACTTTGGATCCCACATCCACGTTGAAGTAACCATATATTCCATTCCCATTGTTAACACTTGGTACAGTATCTGACCTTCTCTGCTGATTCAAGTGCTTGTTCAGATGCTTCTTCAATGTTGTGAGAGGACTTGTTTTCAACACCTGTGGGCAATGTGTTTCAGTTACCAAACACTCCCTAGCTAGAAAAATACTTCCTCAGATTCTCTTTCAACCTCCCACCTGAAACCTATATTCTCTGGTTTGAGATACCTCTACTGTGGGGAAAAGATACTCACCATCTGTTCTACATTGGAGAAACCAAGCGCAAATTAGTTGGGTGCTTTGCAAAACATCTGAACTCAGTGCACAGTAACAACCTTAAACTCCATGTTACCTGGCAGTTGAATTCTCCATCCACTCCTACACTGACCTATCAGTCTTTATCCTCTTTCGACGTTACAGTGAGGCACCTCATCTTCAGTTTGGATATGTTATTTCCTTCCGGACTTAATACTGAATTCTACAACTTTGCATAACTTGACTTTGATTTGTAATAGCAATCCACCTGTTGGCTCAGCTCTTTCATTGTTTCCTTCCCTCCTTTGTTCCATTCTTTCTCTCTCCCAGACTGACCTGCCGGTCATGTCTTCCTTCTCTGCTTTTCACAACTTTCACATTCTTTGGTCTTTTTTTTGCCATTGTTCTCATACTGTAATCGTTCCCAATCAGTCACTCACTCAATAACCTTGTTTGCAGATTATCTTCACGGTCACCTGGTTTTACCCCATCAGAAACACCAATGCAGAATACTGACATTTGTCACTTGTGCTAAGCGTACAACGCATTTAAGAATGAAATCAAAACTATTGGTTTTTGAAGCATGTTACAATGTACATTTGTTAGGTCCATCTGTCCAATATGAGAAACCAGCACAATTAGTGTGAAACATGTGGCAAATTATCAGGTCATTGGAGAGTTCCGTTGAACACATGCTCTGGTGCAGACGAGTCAGACTTGGCTGGCTACATTAAAGCTCAAATCGATGTATATAATGAAATGCTTAGTGCTTTGGGAAATCGACCAAAAAACTAGCATTCAAAGTCAAGAATATTCAAGAGCTTGACGGCAAGTTATTCTAGGGCTTTTCCTGGAGGTTGGAGAATATCTTTTCCAGAATGGCTTAGCATCCAACTTCATTTGCAGTCAAAATCTTCTGACCTACGTCACAGTTTCAGTTGCAGCAAGTGTAGATAGGGTGGTGAAGAAGGCTTTTGACTGAATTTGACTGAGACTGAGCTCTCTGAATCACTCCCCTCCTTTCTTCTTTCCTTTCTTCATGCTGCAGCTCCCCAGCTGTTTGTGATGATGGTTATATGGGCCACCACATTTATGATGTTGGGTCCACCACAGGTCTTGATACCTTCACAACCAAATATTCCAGGTGGTTTGTTGAGGGTTGAGTACCAAAGTCATGGAACCGATGTCACGGTGGAACTGCCTCAGCATGAAGGTAAAGTGGCGGCTTCCCTGACACCTCTCCTTCACTTTCAGGATTCACTGCTTGTGGTTCAACACCACAGACGGAAAATCCCTTTCGGGTTATCCAGCATTTGTAAAACCGTGACTGCATTTAGACTACTGTGTTCAGTTCCAGTTGCTTCATTAGAGGAAGGATATAGAAGCTTTAGGGAAGGTTCATAGGAGATTTACCTGGAATAGAGGACATGGTTTATGAAGAAAGGTTGAGCAAGCTAGGGTTTTTCTCTTTGGAGCAATGAAGGATGAGAGGCACTTGATCAAAATCTATACCATTATGAGAGGCATAGACGGAGTGGACAGCCACACAAAATGCTGGAGGAACTCGGCAAGTCAGGCAGCATCTCTGGAGGGGAATAAACAGTTGACGTTTGGGTCTCAGCCCAAAACGACGACTGTTTATTCCTCTCCATAGATGCTGCCTGACTTGATGAGTTCCTCCATCATTTTGTGTGTGTTGCCCAAAATTTCCAGCGTTGTGTTTAAGAGTGGACAGCCAGTACCCTTTTCCCAGGGTGGCGTTGGCCATACTTGAGGAAATGCATTTAAGGTGAGTGGAGGAAAGTTTAGCAGAGAAGACAGAGGAAAGTATTTTACACAAAGAGTGGTAGGTACCTGAACCACACTCCTGGGGGTAGTGGCAGAGTCTGATACAATATGGACATTTAAAAGACTCTTTGATAGATGTTATGGATGAAAAAAAATGAGAGTTGTGGGCTGTGTAGGATGGAAAGTTTATATAGGCTAATAGTTTGTTTTGCTTTACTATTTTTCCCAGTCATGTGCATTACAACCATTAGTGACACACCCATTTCTGGGCGTAAGTGGCTTGGTGGAAGTGTAGAAATCAGTGGAAGCCCTTTCATATTTTTTATCAGTCTCTGTTGACACTTTCAGCTTTAAAAAGCACAGCAATGACAGAATTATGTCATCTCCCAGAAGAAATAAATCAACAAATGGCTTGTATAATTTTGCTAGCTCCACTTAATGGCTAAACTGGAGATCCATCCAGTGCGAGAGTAAATTCTCTGCCTTGCATCATTAAGATGAGGTGCTGTTTAGGTTACTGAATCTCAAAGTGGCAGTGCTGGTATTGAGTGAGCAGTGGCCTACTCTGCACCTTCTCTGCGGATACTCACCGTGAACACGCTCATACCTACTGCAAGACACATCTGAAGGGAAAAAGGCCACTCATCCGACCAGCAATAACAATGGAAAGAAGCCAAAACACATTATAGGCAAACATTTTAAAGAAGATGTCAACTCAACTTCGTAAATAATTTAGCAGACTGCCATATTTCATTAGTTCAGTCACAATGTAGAAAGGAGTAGCTGTCGTGCATACTGCATACAGAGATAATAGATGTGGATGGTGCAACTTCTTCATAATCTGCATTTCTCTCTTGAAATCTTTTGCATTCATTAAACCTAGGGTAGAAAATATGCTTTATTACAATAAGTGAAAATCAAAAGCCTACAAGTCTGAAAATAATAATTAAAAAGCAGAAAATACAGGAAACAGCAGATCAGGCAGCATCCATGGGAAGTCAATGCTTCAGGTTAAAGACTCCATCAGAAAATTATGTACACTGATCTTTTGATAAAAAATCTTCAACCTGCAACAGTAACTCTGTTTCTCTGTCCACAGATGCTGCCTGAGCTAGGAGTGCTACTAGCATTTTATTTTATGTACATATCGTAAAGGGTTTGAGTGACCATGTACATTGGTATGCAAAAGTTTGGGCACCCCAGTCAAAATTTCTGTTACTGTGAATAGCTAAGCAATTAAAAGATGACACATTTGTTTAATATTTTAATCAAGATTACTTTTTTTATTTCTATCTTTTACAGTTTCAAAATAAAAAAAGGAAAAGGGCCTGAAGCAAAAGTTTGGGCACCCTGGATGGTCGGTACTTAGTAACACCCCCTTTGGCAAGTATCACAGCTTGTAAATGCTTTCTGTAGCCAGCTAAGAGTCTTTCAATTCTTGTTTGGGGGATTTTCACCCATTCTTCCTTGCAAAAGGCTTCTAGTTCTGTGAGATTCTTGAACCATCTTGCATGCACTGCTTTTTTGAGATCTATCCACAGATTTTCGATGATGTTTAGGTTGGGGGACTGTGAGGGCCATGGCAAAACCTTCAGCTTGCACCTCTTGAGGTAGTCCATAGTGGATTTTGAGGTGTGTTTAGGATCACTATTCTGTTGTAGAAGCCATCCTCTTTTCATCTTTGGCTTTTTTTTACAGATGGTGCGATGTTTGCTTCCAGAATTTGTTGGTATTTAATTGAATTCATTCTTCCCTCTACCAGTGAAATGCTCCCCGTGCCACTGGCTACAACACAAGCCCAAAGCATGATCGATCCATCCCTGGAATTAACAGTTGGAGAGGTGTTCCTTTCATGAAATTATGAACCCTTTTTTCTCCAAACATAACTTTGCTCATTGTGGCCAAGTTCTATTTTAACTTTGTCAGTCCACAGGACTTGTTTCCAAAACGCATCAGGCTTGTTTAGATGTTCCTTTGCAAACTTCTGATACCAAATTTTGTGGTGAGAACACAGGAAAGGTTTTCTTCTGATGACTCTTGCATGAAGGTCGCCTTTGTGCAGGTGTTGCTGCACAGTAGAACAGTGCACCACCACTCCAGAGTCTGTAAAACTTCCGGAAGGTCTTTTGCAGTCAAATGGGGGTTTTGATTTGCCTTTCTTGCAATCCTACGAGCAGTTCTCTCGGAAAGTTTTCTTGGTCTTCCAGACCTCAACTTGATCTCCACCATTCCTGTTAACTGCCATTTCTTAATTACATTATGAATTGAGGAAACGGCTACCAGAAAACGCTTTGCTATCTTCTTATAGCCTTCTCCTGCTTTGTGGGCATCATTTATTTTAATTTTCTGAGTGCTAGGCAGCTGCTTAGAGGAGCCCATGGCTGCAGATTGTTGGGACAAGTTTTGAGGAGTCAAGGTATTTATAAAGCTTTGTAATCTGCATCACCCGGCCTTTCCTAAAGATGACTGTGAACAACCCATAGTCCTAACAAGGTAATTAAGATCTGAGACCTTGGTAAAAGTTATCTGAGAGCTCAAATCTCTTGGGATGCCCAAACTTTGGCATGGTGCTCCTTTCCTTTTTTCACTCTAAAATTGTACAAATCAAAAATAAGACACTAATCTTGCTTAAAATATTGAAAAGAAAGTTTCATCTTTAATTTTATGACTTTTGAAGATCAGTTCATCTTCTACTCACTTAACTATTCACAGTAACATAAATTTTTAACTGGGTGCCCAAACTTTTGCATGCCACTGTACAATGTTATTTACAGTACTGCACTTCAAGAGGTAGGAAATGGGATTAACCTGAAATCTACTTTTGGCTGGCATGAACATAGAGGATCTTGTTGGATCTATTTCTCTTAACATTTTAATAAAACCTATTTTAAGGTATAATATCTTCAGAATCATAACATGTTTTCTAAATTGATTAAAATAGATCTCATCATAGTCTTAACCTAGTTTCTAAACATTTCTGAAGGTATCTGGATCAAAATTTCTGCAAAATCTGTCATTTTCTTACAAATAATACAATTGGAATCTTTACAACAAATGACTGGTAAATATTTTGTACCATTGAAAATCAGCTGAGAGGGTTGGGATACAGGATACAATATCAATTTGCTGTTCTAGAGACAGAACAATTACTTCTTTGTACAATATATTTTCATACGTTTGGACATTCTGGATTCAGGATGCATTGCAAACCTAGCTGTTACTAAAAATACTCCACACATCTGTGCATATTTCACATGTAATGCACATAATGCATAATTGTGATCATAGTTTTATTATTAACTTTTCTTAATGTCTGTTCTCCAATTTCTCATTTTTGCCCTTTATTGATATTTCATAAATTCTGGGTAATTGATGTCCTGTCTGTCTTCTCTTTAATTTCCTTCTTATCCGATGCATCACAACCTGGATATCACTGGCATTGCTAATAAATGGATAAATAGAAAGGATGCATGCTGTGTGCTGCTGAAGAGCTTTAATAAATCTTACTAATCAAATTTGGTAAGCGGTGAACTATATAGGAACCCTAGACTTTGATGACTATATTAACCTTAGATGATGAACAAAATAGCAATCCACAAGAAAAGTACAACTTGCATTGAATTCATTTTTCATATATTTCCATAAAATAGAGATTGAGGCCACTCAGCCCTTCTTGTCTATGCCAGCTCTTAATCAATCAACCCCTTGGCCCCATTTACTTCCCTTCAAACCATTCCTATCAATATCTCCTGATTTTCATTCTAGCCACCTCTGTTAAGTGTGGTTTACAGTAGCCAATTAATTTAACCAGTAGGAATTTGGGATGTAGGATGAATCTGGAACACGTGGTCACAATGAGAACATGCAAACTTCACCCAGAAAGCACTGTAGGACAGAATGGAACCATGATTGCTGTTATGATATATTGAACAGGTACGGACTCTATCAAGTAACTAAATCTATTTCAATGATTTTCAAAATACGAACAACTGGATTTTCAGTCAATATTTATTGCATTATTAATGAGGAACCTCCAAAAGGACCTCAACTTTCTCGTAGGGTTTGGAGGCTTGCATGCCTCAGTGACTGGGAAGCTATATTTACTGGAGTCAGGGCTTTATGCTTTGGCTCTTGGTATGGTTACCCATGCCAAACAGGTCAAAGGGTAGAGGCCAAAACTAAGAGTGGTCCACCAGTCCACCAGGTTTGGTGTTTCAGCTCACAGCTAACAACCTGGACTGGTCAAACAAAATTGTTAGGAAAACAGTAGTGAAGAAACCTTGCATATCTGTGTGTGATGGTATGGACAGACAGAGATGGAGGACCCTCATTGTTGCCCTAAATGGCAGCGGTGTAACAGAAAGTAAGTAATTTATTAATAAGGAAAGATTAGTTCATGAAATCATAGAATGATTTCCTTTTAAATCTTAAGTTATGGACACAATATTTTCCATGTATCATAACATGGGCTGGAATAAATTGAACCTACAGAAGTTGCATAGTTCAAGGAAGCCAAAATAGGGCCCCAGTACACGTCAAGAAGGAAATACTTAACATTTGATGTTTTTTTTTTCCCCCATTGCAGGCCTTGCTGATTTACATTTCATTGACTTTGCAATATATCAGCATGGGGAATTAAAGAGTTTTTAAAGCATGTTACAATAAGAGTAGCACTGGCATGACAAATTTATAGTAAGAGTACAGCAAATATTATAGCATAGAATTATTAATTGCATATAATTTTATGGAAATTATATGGAATATTCCATTTTGAGAATAATAGGTAGCTAGTTCCTTGATCACCATTATTTCAGCTGCATTTTATTCTAAATCATTTAATTAAAATCATTTTAAATTCCCCAGCTGCTGAGGTGGCATTTGAAATTATCCCTCGGTAAAATATCACATCCCATCATTAAAATAATCATGATTGCAATCCTTTAGATATCTGTGTAGCTTCTATTGGGCTCCTTGATTTCAGTACTAACTTACATCAGTTTGTTCCCAATCTTCAAGTTCTGCCCTCTTCTACTTACATCTAATAGCACTTGAAAAATTGCCTCTTCAATAGACTCACTAACTTCATGATGAAGTTCAATATTTATGCTTAGATTTAAGTATCACTCTACAATATATGTTGTGGATCATTCATGAATGAGCCAAATAAAAGACATTACTTTAAAATGTTTCAAATTAATGTTAAATTTTGCAAGGGCATATATAGTCAAGAAATGTGGTGTTTGCACTTACAAAAAATATCATGTTCATTTCTATCAACATTAGAAAAGGCTCTGATTCATTATCCTCTCAGTAAAATGAAGTATGAATTAATTAAAATACGAGTACACATGTATTTAATTGATAATTTTTCTGGAATTTAAATAAAGTTTTTCCAACAGGATAGTTTCTTTCCAACATTAAAGATGATAAGAACCTTTAAATTGAAGAGACATTTAAAAAATAACATAAACAACTCAACAGAAATCAGTTCAGTTCTTTATGTCTATCTTTTTAAAAGTTAAAAATCCTGGTAATCTGTATAATTATTATGCAATATACCCCTGTTCATAAGCTAGTTGAGACCAAGTAGCACTTAGTAAGTGGAATACAGGTACAAGCAGATCTTGATTAAATGACCAGATCTACACAATTCTGATATGGTAAGCATCTGTAAATGTATGTATTAGCAGAAAGAGGCAATGTTAGAGAAACTTGAAGAGCTGTACTATCACGGTTCAGAGACTACCTGTGCTTCACTCTAATGTAGTTCTGGTGCCCTTACAACTTATCTCCAATCTATCCTTACCAACTTCTACTGTCTTGATGGCGACTTGAACAGTATCATTCCAATATCCAGCATATACTTCTCCAAAATGTCCTGAACCCAGCTTTTCTGTTAAAGCGAATTCTGACCTGGGCCTCTCCCAGTCATCCACAGTCCAATGGGACAAATCTCTTATATTTGGTTGATGTTGCTTTAAAATACAAAATATGTAGAAGACTGAAATGAAGATTACTTTAAAAAGATGGAAAGCTTCAAGTATCATATTTACTTTCATACCAATTACTAGACCCTTTTATGAACGAATTCAAGTCAGTTCTACTCATCCTCTTCCTAAACTTTGTAACACATACTAAATTCCACTGTGCATCTTTTTTTTTTTAACTGCAAACCTTATTCAGTTGTTGGAAAATATTCATAAACATTTAATTTAAATGGGATTAGTGTTGTCTACATTGGCATTCTGCAGAATTTCAAACTGCTACTGTTCAGAATTTCAAACAGTGAACACTGTTCAGACTCTGCTACATAAATGACATAAATATGAAGAGAAAGTAGAATTGGTTTGAATTTAAGCTGTACGTTTATCTTTGCTCATTCATTTGAATTGGTTTAAATGGCAAATATAGATTAATGGACTGTGACCCAATGTCAAAAGCACAAAATAAAAGCCAGCAATCAGTTCAGAAGAGAAATTCAGTGGAACCCCAAATGAAATCATTGGTTCACAGTTCAAAAATTTCTAAGTAAATTTATTGCCAAAGTACATATGTCACTATATACAACCCTGAGATTCATTTTCTTGCAAGTATTTACAAATAAACACCATAGAATCAATGAAAAACCATGGACATTTTGGACAAACAAACAATACGCAAAAGACAACAAACTGTGCAAATACAAGAGAAAAAACAATATTGAGAACATGAGATGAAGAGTCCTTGAACATGGGTCCATAGGTTGTGGGAACTGTTCATTGTTGGGCTGAGTGAAGTTATCCCCTCTAGGTCAAGAGCTAGATGGTTGAGGGTAATAACTGTTCCTGAACTAGTGATATGCAGTCTGTGGCTTCTACCTCCTTCCTGATGGCAGCAGTGAGAAGTGAGATTGGCCTGATGGTGGGGGTACTAGATGAGGGATGCTACCTTCCTGCAACAATGTTCCTTGTAGATGTACTCATGATGTGGTGGATGTTACTCACGGTGGGCTGGGCCGTATTCAATACTCTTAGTAGGCTTTTCCATTTAAGGACATTGGTGTTTTCATACCAGGGCATGATGCAACCAGTCAGTATACTCTCCACTGCACACCTATAGAAGTTTGTCAAAGTTTTAGATGACATGCAGAATCTCTGCAAACTTATATGAAAGTAGAGGCGCAGCATGCTTTCTCTGTATGTTGGGCCCGGGAAAGATCCTCTGAAATGACAACACCAAGGAAGTTAAGATTGTTGACAGTCTTCAACTCTCATCCCCGATGACGACTGGCTCATGGACCTTTAGTTTCCTCCTCCTGCAGCCATTAATCAACTCCTTGCTCTTGCTGACATGGAGTGAGAAATTGTTGTTGTGGCACAACTCAACCAAATTTTCAATCTCTCTCCTATATGCTGATTTGTCACCACCTTTGAATCGGCCACAAGTGGTATCATCAGCAAAATATGGTATCGGAGCTGTGGTTAGCCTCACTGTCATAAACATAAAGTGGGTAGAGCAGGATGTCTAAGTACACAGCCTGTGCTGATGGAGATTGTGGAGGAGATGTTGTTGCCATTCCAAACTCACTGAAGTCTGCAAGTGAAGAAATCGAGTATCCAATTGCCTAGGCCTTGGAGCCTATTGATTAGTTTTGAAGGGATGATAGTATTGAATGCAGAGCTGTAGTTAATAAAGAATATCCTGATGTATGCATCTTCACTGTCTGGATGTTCCAGGGGTGAGTGAAGAGCCAGTGAAGTGACATCTACTGTTGACCTGTTGTGACGGTAAGCAAACTGGAGCTGACCAAATCCTCTCCTCAGGCAGGAGTTGATATGCTTCATCACTGTGAGTGTAAGTGCTACAGTTACAGTTTGCTTTATACCTGGGCAGTGGGGGCACAATATTAAAATTATGGAACGTTACGAAACATGATAAGGTACCAAATAGTCAGACATCTGGTGAAATTACTAGGAACATGGCTGGTGTAGTGTATGTAGACAAATTCTAAGTGACAAGCTTAGAAAGGACCAATGCAGAGAGAGAAAGGAGAATGTAAAATCGGAATTGTATTGACTCATTTGAAAATTCTCGAAAGTGTCAAGGCAAGTTAACGTGCAAGTTAAAGTATACGAGGTCCCTAGCTTGGTTATTGGTAACTGGATATAAAAAAGAAAAGTTTAGTTCATTTTGTCATTGTGCAAGAAATAGTTCCCTTGCATTCCAATGTAAAATTCCTACCACGAGTAAATAATGCAGCCCATCTTGATGTTGTGGGTTGTTGTATATTGCTGTGTGTAGAATGCCTGCTGTGTTTGCTTAAATGATTTACTTGCTATGGCTGTGTTAACAATGCAGAAAGAAAATGGAAGTGAAATTAAGTTGGTCTCATAGGCTAGCATATGGGGGAAAATTATGTATATTGATGGTTTTATACTATATCAGAACCTAGGTCACACCCCAGGCTTCACTGAATGATTTTCTGATGCTTCATGCCAGCAATATCCAATAATATGGTTCATCCACATTACTGGATATTGCTGGCATGAAGCTTCAGAGTACTGACTGATAAAACTATCAGTGTGGATCACTGACTGGTTTATTTGTGTCTCCGGCACAGTAATATTATCACTGTGTCGTTAAATATAAAGTATTCCATAGTCTCAATGTCTCGAACACTGAATTACTGTCAGACTGGGACTTCTTATTCCAAACATGCTTTAGCTTTGTAGACAGTTTAATAATTTTGAAATAATTTACTTAAAGTAACTTACTTTCTGACAAGGTCTAGTTAACTGGAGGCCTGACCGAAGATTATGTAATTTGTAGTATTCCACCAGTTCTTTCAGACTGGAAAATTGATTGGCTACATTCAGGTAAAACTGCCCAGCTTTGCTTTGGAAGATATGATAGTGTCTTACAATGGTTCCATCTAGTACTGAAGAGAAAAAGAGAAATGGGATTACTGAATAAGGCAAAGATTTTAGATCTAGCAGTATAGTTTATTTTTCCTGAACTCACTGGGAATTTTAAAAAGGTTAAGATGCAATAAATGAAAGCTTTCATTCAACATTGTCTAATTTGAACAGCTGCAGTCTTGCTGGATTCAAATTCTAAAAGGCCCCCTTCTTGTCTGTTTGTGTTTATTGAAGGGAACAAAATTCAATAATGAAAGCAGTTTTAAAACTAGATCAGAAATAATTTGAACAATAAAACATCATAATAAATTGAAATTTCCCAAAGCATTTTGAAAGGACTTAGAAATTTTGATGTGTAGTGCAATCTTCATATGAGTTTCTCACTAAGATTTGTTAAAAAATCAATGTCTGCTACATTCTGCAGTGTTTATCAAGTCCTCAACATTGCTTTCTGGTTGTTCAAGCACAGGGCTGTCTGGACATCACAGAGGCATTCAATGGGGAACAGCACTCATTGGATATCATTTCATACTGCTGCTGCAGGACTATGTCACAGGATCCAGCTCAAACCGTGTCATCAAGTTTGTGGATGACACAACAGTGGTTGGTCTTATCTAGATCAATGGCAATATGGAGTATCAAGATGAAGTGGAGCAGCTGGTGGATTCATGTGAGAAGAACAACCTAAGCCTGAACGTGGAGAAGACAAAGGAAATCAGGAAAGTGCAGACAAACTATATCCCTCTGTGAATACATGGCTCCTCCATAGAGAGAGTAAGGTGCACCAAGTTCCTGGGAGCTCACATCACAGATGACCTCACCTGGTCCCTTAATATCATCTTCCTGAAAGAGAAGGCACAGCAGCACCTCCACTTCCTAAGAAGATTGAGGCAAGCAAGGCTACCCCTGCCCCCAACCATCTTAACTGCATTTTATAGGAGCACCATTGAAAGCATCTGGACCAGCTGCATCTCCATCTCGTATGCGAGCTTTTGAGCATCAGACCAGAAGTCCCTACAAAGGACCAAGAACAGCTGAGAGGATCATAGGGGGTCTCCCTACCATCCACTGGGGACATTTACCAGGAACACGGCATATGCAGGGTCCTTAGTATTATTAAGGATCCCACCCATCTGCGAATGGGCTTTCAAAGCCACAAGCAGACAGAGTTAAGCTACAGTATGGCAAGAGGAAGGGAGATGGGCTTGTTGTGCTTGTGGATGGTGATGGTGTACATAATGGTGTAATCCTGGTCTAATTTCTTTGAAGGAATGAATCTGCAGTTCAGACATTGAACTGCTTGCTGTGTTAGTTTGAGTCTGTTTTATCTACTGCATGAGTTCAGCCATGATACATTGCTCATTGTCTACATTCTGCCTTCATGACACAGTCCCACGCTGCATCTGATGTCATACACACCACCATAAAATGTGTCTAAATCCATCAATCAAGAGAAAACATGGAAAAAGTAAAATAAAACTTCACATTTATAATGCAATTTGAAAGTAAGGAGACACACACAAAATTCTGGAGGAACTCGACAGGCCAGGCAACATCTATGGAAAAGAGTACAGTTGATGTTTTGGGCCGAAACTCTTTTATGCTGCCTGGCCTGCTGAGTTCCTCCAGCACTTTGTGTGTGTTACTTGGATTTCCAGCATCTGCAGATTTTCTCTTGCTTGTGATTGAACGTATGGTATGCAGATTTTAGTGATATTTTAAATCATGATTCTCTCCTTTCCTGAATGAAACTACTTTGCAGGTGTTAGAAATACGTTACCTAAGTCACTTCCCTGCATATGTGGGCCTGAGCAATGAATTTCAGTCTGGGCATATCCTCAGCCAATGATCAAAGTCATGGATACATCCATACACAACCACTTATACACACACAAGAATAAACTGGACATGATTGTAGATTATCAATTGATTGGCCATTATCACTTGGCTCTTTATTTGACCTTGTTATGCAGAAATTGACTACTATGTTTCCTTGGTTATGACTGTGAAAATACATCAAATGTACTTTACTGGAAGTGTTCTTGTGATCACTTAAAGCAGTGAAAAATACAATTCAACTGCAAGTCTTTCTTTAATCCCCAGAGAAGGCATAAGAACATTATTAGTTTCATTCCCTGACTACTCTATGCACGTTGATGCTATATGGAATTCTCCAATTGCTCTTTCAACCCAAGGGCTTTTCGAGGATATAAGAGGAATTTAACCTACAACCTGAACTTCAGTAGTGTAGCCGTCAGTTACATAAATCATCATAAAAAATAAACAGGAATTCTGACGTTGTAAATGGTGCCATCCAAAGTAACATTCAGTCCATCCATTTCAAATCAATCTTACTCTGGATTCAGTCAAATCATCATGAAAGCATTTCAATTGTGTTCGGTAAAGAGCAGAGTTTTTTCGCTCCTGGGTGATATCACCTCCTGTTCAGGTTGCAAAGAAGGGATTCTTGTATTGGGATGCCTGTTTGATGTATTGCTCAGAGTCTGCAAATGCAAAATATGTAGCAACCTTCAAAACTCAGTACTTTCCAAAGTGGCTTATTGCTGATGAAATATTTGGAAATCTATCAGACAAGTTCCCTGAAATAGGAATTTTTAAAATTGGTATTTATTGCAGAATTAATATGGATGAGGGATGTAAAGATAATTCACCTTTGAAAAACTTCATGGGTCTTATATGTCCAGTTGTGAAGGTAAATGGGGATTTGGTTTAAAATGTCATCTATAAGGTCACAGTACTGCAATACTTCCTCAGAGCCATGCTAGAGGGCTAGCCTAGTGCTCAAGTGTCTGATATGAACAACGTGGCCACCATCACAGAGCCCTGAGTGCTGCCTTCCGTCCCACACCTCACTGCAAGACATTCTGGAATATTTTGCATTTGCTAGCTGGTCAGCAGTACATCAAGCAGACATCCCAATGTAGCATATCAGGTTCAGCACAGGAAAGAGATGTGAACCTTTTCTGTCAGATAGATACGTGGTAAGGGTGAGAGGAAATGTGGAGGTTTGGGGTTCTGGAGAACCAAGGTCAAAGTCAAGTGTTTTGTTATATGTTATAAATGCAATTTTAAAAATGTACTTACAGTGGCATCACAGAGAAAGAGCTTCAGATACATAACATTCACAAGAAAACGTGGATTTGACATAAATTATTCAAGAAGGAACACAAATAAAACAAAAAAAAAATCGTTTGTAGTGCCAAGTGGTCATAGTGTTGCTATGGGGTCAACTCAGATAGATCATGACAGGGTTGTTTGAACATTTACCTTCTGAATTCAGGTTAGTATGCTGAATGGAATATAGAGTCATGCTCAAACTTTAACACGTGTTCTATCAGAACTATGTGTATCAAGATCTTAAAAGAACAGATCATAATATTCTGGCTTTAAGATCTGCTCACCTAAGAAACCTTGAGATAACCAGTAAATATGAAATAAAAGCACAAAGTCTCCTGGAGCAGATTGAGTTTTGGTATCAAAATGTAGTGCTGGCTTGTATGTTTAAACTCTCCATCAGCACATGGAACCGACCCTTTAAAGATGTTCTTCTACTGCTACTGCTAAGAAGCGAAACTGTAGAAAAACCGTTAATTGTGGTATGCGCCCCTGCAAGAAAACCAGTTGTAACCACAAACCAACTCTGTTGTAAATGTGGGAATGCACTTATGAAACTCAAATCATTATCGTATAATTTTCAGTACACAATGGATAAAACGCGTGGTAAAGTACACAATTCTTCGCAATATCTAACAAAACCATGAGATAGTGTTAAAAATGCTAAATTGCGGGAAATGCAATTACTTTTGTAGAATGCTTACCTGAGAGTGCGTATGCACTTTCTTGACTGTCGCTTTCACGGATGAGGAAGGACCCAGTTATAGGCTGCTTGGAAAGGATACCTTTTGCATTAGATCGGCTCAGTTTCCCAGCAAACCAGCTACAAAAAGTAAACAGAGGTGGTGTAGACAGACGGAAGATTATATCGATTGTGTACATAAGTAACGTACGATTTTCTTTGCCAAGGTTTTTCTTCAGAAGTGTGCAGGTATGGTATTACTCCATTGAGATTTACTCGCGACAATGGCCGTTTCTCAAACTCCCGTCAGTCGAATATTAATTTTTTTCCAACGTTTTGGTACTTCACTCAGAGTTAGAAAAATGGTCATGTTACGAGTTATTTTGATGTAAAATAAAGGGGAGACACAAGGGACCGCAGACACTAGAAATCTGGAGCATCATACAACATATTGAACGAACTCGGCAGTCAGGTCGCATCTAAGGAGGGAAGTGAGTGGCCAGTCGGCATTTAGGATTGAGATCCTTCAAGACCTTTCTTCAATGTAAAATAAAACACTGTTAATCCTTAAACCACAAACATGCAGGGGTAAAATCCAACATAAACTAAAGCAATGTTCTACTCTTTACAACATTGACAAGCCAATACTAAGCAACAATTCTAGACTCGGCTGCTAGTCTGATGTGGGTTAGGGACAGGGTAAGAAGAGGTAGCTCAGAGAGATGTTAACTCAACTGTTCACTTTATTTAACCTTATACATACCTATCATCCTTTCGTGATCATTTTACTATTATCTTACGCAGAACCACTCTTTTGCCAAAACAGTGGAACAAGCGACAACTGATGAATACTTACGGTGTTTCTTCACTAACGTCACCTGGTAAATTTTTTAAGGTGCGGAGACAATGAGAAATGTGTTAAAGGTCTGTCACCCACATCAATATCGGAAAGATAGAATCGATTAAAATGAGAACCTTAAATAATTCACTTGTCTGGCAAACAAAGACAGAAATTGCACTAAGAGTAGGTGATGATCGGAAAGTGCAGCAAACGCAAGATTTAACTTCAAGATCCACCTGCTGTGAGATAAACGTCATTTCACTTACGGTTCTGCGACTATACTTTCTTTCCTGGCAATGTAATTAGCGGGAACGTATCCCGTGCACTTATCGCCATTTTCACAATTCCGTTTTCTGGCAAGCAACCAAGATCTGTCGGAGTAGTTGTCATAGTTCATGATTTCGAATTCCTCCCCAGTTTTGAAAGAGAGTTCATCGCTCGTTCTGGCCCAGAAATCATACAGCGCTGTGAAGACAGGGTGAGGACTATCTCCGACATGAGAAATTATAGATATTTTGTCGTCTGTGTTCCTCTTCGGAGTCGAATTTAAACAGGGGCAAATCCTCTTTAAGCTTTTGGCCATGAAGCTGGATTTGGGGGATGATTTGACAGATCGGTTGGCGCGGTGCCTTCTTCAGCTTCCTAAAACCTGATTGCTGTGCATTCTTACATTTCCAAAATGTGAATCTGCCTGATGTGTGTCTTGCTTCCTGTTGCTTTAATTGACGTAACCAATGAGCACTGTTAAAAATAAGACAACAAAGTAGCATATTGGCACGTTCTATTTTGGCGCTAGAAAACTCTGGAGTTCTTTATTTCATCCAGGAATGTTGGTTAGTCCAAGATTTGTTGCTGATTCTAAAGTGCCCTTGTATTGAGTAATTTGTCAATCACCTCAGAGTGTAGTTAAGTGTCAGCCATTGCAGTAGGATTGGAGTTGCATTACCGGGTGGCGAGGATGGCAGATTCCTTCCCTCTGGCCCAGGTTGAAAATCACGTGGACTTCCTCAAGTTGGGTATGGTTCCCCAGTGCCTCCTCCCCCCCACACCTCCTTACTCTGACTCCTCTTTTTTTTTCACTGTTCTGCAGAAGGGTCTCGGCCCATAACGTCGACTGTTTACTCTTTTCCATAGATGCTGCCTGGCCTGCTGAGTTCCTCCAGCATTTTCTGTGTATTGCTCCGATTTCCAGCATCTGCAGATTTTCTCTTGTTTCTGATTGGATTACTTATCTACCAGCCAGGATCCTGGAATATTGATCCAAGGGTATGAGCTGGAACTGAGAAATACAAGTTAATGCATTAAATGAGTAACTCACACAATATGCTGGAGGAACTTAGTAAGGTCAGTCAGCATCCATGGAAAGGAATAGAGGTGACTTTTCAGGCCAAGATCCTTCATCAGGACTGGGTGAAGTCTTTGTTCCTTTCCATAGATGCTGCCTGACCTGTTGGGTTCCTCCAGCATTTTGTGAGTGTTACTCCAGATTCCACCGTCTGCAGAAACTCTTGTGTTAATGCATTAATTGAGTTTAGAATTACATTAAAACAATTAACTTCAGTACAACATCCCTTCTGTTTTTTTTTTACAGCTGCATGGAGTTCATTGCTCTGAGCAAGAAATTTTTACACAGTCTGAAAGCTGCATGGCACTTTAAATTTATTAACTGAAGGGCATAGTGGCATGCAGTATTACAAAGAAAATCTTTCTAGCTGTGTCCGATTCCAGCAGCATGACAACAAAGGTTATGTGAGTGGGAGCATTTCAGTTACTGTGCGGCTGTGCACCCACACAGCACAGTGGGAACAGTACTTCAGTACCGATAATCACAAAAACTATTGCATTGTCATTAAAATTTCATCTGGTTCACTAAATAAACAGAAGTTCTGTAGATGCTGGAAACCTTGAGCAACACACACAAAATGTCAGAGAAACTCAGCAGGTCAGGAAGTATCCATGGATGCAGCATCTATGTCTTTGGTTCACTCATGATCTTCAGGGAAGATTTGCTGTTCATAACCCCTCTGGCTTATGTATGATTCCAGATCCCCTAATGTGATATTTCCCTGAAATAAAAGTACATCTAGTAGGGCAGGTGCCATCCATAGGAAGAGAAACAATATAATCATCAGATTCTGCTGGAGAGAGTGTAGAACAAGTTTATCAGGGCATTACCTAAATTGGAGGACTTCAATAATAGGGAGAAATTGAATCGACTGGAGGTACAGAGACTGCAGATGCTGGAATCTGCAGCACCAGGCCCTGAAGAAATTGAGCAACATTTCTTGAAGGGTGGTGGGGTGAAGAATTGCTGATTCATCAGATCCTACATGTTGAAAAGACCGGATTTTGCTCAACCTGCTGTCTTCCTCCAGCAGATGGACTGTTGGATAGATTGGGCCTGTTTTCCCCAGAGTGAAGGAGATTGCAGGGTGACCTGATAGAAGAATTTAAAATGAAAGGCTTCATAGGGTCAAAATCTTTTTCTTATGGTAGGGGTATCAAAAAACAAGAGGGCATAATTTTAACATGGAAATAAAGAGATTTGAAGGAGAGCTGCGTGATACTTTTTTTTACACACAGTGGTTGATATTTGGAACACACTATCAGAGGACATAATATCAGGTACAGTTACTACAGTTAAAAGACATTCAGACATCTACTTAAATACACAAGACATAGAATGATGCTGTTCTGATGTCAGAAATGGGATTAGTATAGAAAGGGAAAGAGGTCAGCATGGATGTGGTCCGGCGAACGGCCAAGTTCTCTGCTGTACAACTCCATAACTTTGAGAACCAAGAAATGCAGAATGTATTGCTTTTATTTCATATTCCCAGTCTCTAAATGCACTGATTCCTAGTGACTCTTCATTACCTCCTCAGTTCCAGAGTGATTAGGGATGGGTAATGATACTCTAGGCTCTTTGGATATTACCAGAGGGTAGGGTAGTTAGGTTGTGATTGACTGAGGAAGCAGCATTTGTGACTCTGGACCATACAAGTTGCAAATCTCACCCACCATGACTGAATTCACCTTGTTCTATTTTGGAGGGATATGGCCCAGGTGTAGGTCAGTGGGACTAGGCAGAAAAATGGTTTGGCACAGCCAAGAAGGGCCAAAAGGCCTGTTTCTGTGCTGTAATGTTCTATGGTTCTATGGAATATCATGAGGTGATACTTTAGTGTAGCTCTCTTGGTAGCTTTGTGTTTCAGAAGTGACATAGATAGAGGTCTTGATTAAAACTAATCGATACTAACCACTCGGAAGATTTGATTCATCATGGTGTTTTATGCTTCTTTTCATTACATCTGTTGCCTTTATTTATTTTCTCTGGGGAGCTGGTAGGCCTTCTTCTTTATTAGTGCATACTTTCTGCCAGTGGTGTTTTCACAGTACTTTGGGTAGGACACTATAGATGTTAATCCAGTGACTATATGCTTACACTGCGATTGGTACTTTTTAAAAAAAAACTATTGTCACTGTCTTAAAATGCATTCTATGCGACCTTGACAGCAATCACCTATGAATGTTTCCCAGCCACACCTCAAGTCCAACTCTCAGGGTGAGTCTGGAGTTACATATGAGAATTATCAGACCATTGCTTAACAATATTGATTAATGCTTTTGAATATTATATTACTTGAAATAAGCTTCACTAAACGGTTAACATCCTTGTTAAAACAGAAAATTCCATACGTATTTGTAAGATGTCTTTCTCCCAAGAAAAGCTTCTACCCATTTTTCACTTAAACATAATTTAATTGCTGGAGCACAGAAAGTGATTATATTTCTAAGCACTTTTTATATTGAACATTGTTTTCTAAGTCTAGGGTAAATAATTAGCTAAGACTTGAATGACGTGTGAGGGTGAAGTTGACAATTGTGCATTAATAGCAAGTGCGCAGAGACAAGACCTTGAATTTTTGGCATCATTCAGTAGAGCCCAATTACTTGCACATGACTCCCTGTTGGAGCTGATAACCATGAACAGACCCTGGAATTAAGAGAAAGCATTATATAAATTGTCCTCTATTTTAGAAGGATTAAACAACAAACTTAAGAAAGCTACTTGAAACATCGAAATACTTTTACAAGGAATGAAAATCCATGATAAATAAGTGAATAAAATGTGCTCTAGTTATGCAATATCTTGTTACTGACATTTTTAAGTGTAGTTCAGTGGAATGGCTTCCTTTCATTGTGTTCAGCCTTAATGCCAAGAGAATAATTATGTAAATGGTAAAACCAGGCATTGCCATTTGGAATAAAAAAAGGCAGCATGGGGAAGATTATGGCTTGTGGCTTACAGTAATCATTTCTCCTGTCACTAATCTTTGAACACTAACTGCATCAATATGGTACATGGTGCAAAATTAAATTCACAACCATAAAGTCATTAAATATTATTTAAATTCTTCAAACTTCAAAGTGAAGACAGGTTTACCATGTTTGCTTCCATAAGGTACAGAGAGGACTTATGTCATATTTCTCTGTTAGAAATCTCAGGTTTAGGCTGTTGGAAGGACAGTGATATGGAAGCCTCTGATATGAGCACCCACTCCCCTTCCATCAAGTTATCCAAAAAATTTAAACTTATAGTTGCTGATGGCAGTTAAAATTGTATTTCCTCTAAAAGTAAATTTTTACATTACTTAACTATTTTTGCTATCCAATTTCTTTCAGTGTTTAATATATACCAATGCAAGGCTAAGAATTATTTTTGCTGACATCAGAAGACTAGTACATAAAGATTATTGCACCTTTCCTTACTCTGCTATTTTACATAGGCATCTCCATATTTATTTTCTGTAAATTAAAATTCTTATGACAGCACACAACAACGCAATGCTATACACTTTCCCCTTCATACTGCTGATGGTAACTTGAGGGAATTAGCTCATTGTCGTAAACTACTGTATCAAAAGTTAAGGACAGAAACAATCCATTGTCATGAACCAAATATAGAGCTGATTCTCATCCAGATCCATGTAGAATTGCACTTCTCATAATGATATTAGATTGTATTTTCTTTGAGCTTGAACTCAGTTTTGCTTTTGACCTTGATCTTGGTTGTTGTAAAAGTATTGAGAGTACAGTGAATTGAGTTCCTCTGTTATTGCACTGAAGGACGGTCGGCTTTCCTCAGATTCATTCCAACATCTGAGCATTATTCCATATATATCTGGGGTACAGGTTTTGGGACAAGGCATTCTGTATCCCTCGTTTACTTTCTCCACTGTTTCCTGGTTTGTCATTCCTGCAACATCAAATTAAGTTATAAATTCATTACAAATGGATCTTACTGCTTTATACCTTAAAATTATTTCAATTTACTTACGCTCATAAGGATCACTGCCATAAGTCACAATTTCATACAGAAGAACACCAAAAGCCCATACGTCTGATTTTACTGAATATCTCTGGTAATTTGCAGCTTCTGGTGCAGTCCATTTTATAGGTAATTTGGTCTCAGCACGGATGTTATACACATCATCCTGTTCATTTAAAACAAGTGATTTGTTATAAATACAAAATAATGACAGAGATTTTTATTCACCCCTAACTCAATTTTCCATGCACTCCGTGCGTGAACGAAAGTAGATAGGATGGTAAAGAAAATGTATGGTATTTTATTGGATAGAATATTGAGTATAAAAGACAGCAAGTCATATTGCATTTGTATGAAATTATGGTCAGGCCACATTTGGAATATTGTGTGCAAATCTGGTCATCCCTTTACAAGAAGGATGTGGAAGCTTTGATGAAAGTGCAGAAGATGTTGGCTGGACTGGAATAGGAGCTACAAGGAGAATCAAATCAATCTTGGATTGTTTTCTCTGCAGTGTTTGAGCCTGAATGGTGGCCTGATAGAAGTATACAAAATTATGAGAGGCGTAGACAGGGTCGATGAATCTTTTTCCTATGGCTGAAATGTGAGATGTGAGACGTGAGTTTTAAGGCAAGAGGAGGAAAAACATTTAAAGAGATTTATAAGGCAATTTTTTTTTTACAGAGAGAGTGGCAGGTGCCTGGAATGTGCTCCGGAGGAAGTGATCGAAGCAGATAAGATAGTAACATTTAACAAACATTTGGACAGGCACTTGAACGGACAGGGAATGGAGGGATATAGATCATGTGATGGTAGGTGGGATTAGTTGAAATTGGCATGATCAGTACAGATAATATGGGCCAAAGGGACTGTTCTAATTCAGTACTGTTCAATGTTCTATGAGGAAAGGCAATAATAAGAAAGAAATGGATAGCTTTTGGGGATGAAGTGCATTGTTCAGTCAAAGGTACAGTTCTATTTAAACTAAGCTGAAATACCAATAGAGACACAAGAGACTGCAGATGCAAGACCAATGATTTGTGCGTATTTGGAGTTGCACTGGTCTACTGCTTTTGTAAGATCCTTGTTGAGCAATTTCCCCCATTTCCTCCATCTCTTGCCTGGTTGACTTGGTAGCCTTGAGGACACAGGCCTGTATTCTGGAAAGGAAGACTTCTCCTCCAGAACAAGTAACAAGAATACAATTGTAGTTGTGAAAAGCTTACATCAATGTGACAAAAAAATCACCCCACAGTTTGAAAAGTGTTGAACCAGTGCTGTCAGAAACCTTACATCCAAATTAAGATGCAGGCTTAAAGTGCATTTCCACAGAGCAATGAAGTACAGATACATAAAAAACTGCATAAATATGAAATATTAACCTCCAAAACCCTAATGTTTACGAGATGGAAACATTACTGTTCACACAGAATAAGCATCATCTGGAATAAACTGCGTGAATATTCATGATGGCCGTCCTCTAAACATTACAGATAACACTGCAGAAATAAAACCTTCTGGATTATTGCAAAAGTAAATGCTCCAGATGTTTGAAACTTGAAATAAGTGTAGGGAATTTAAGAACTACTCAGCAGATAAAGCAGTATTGGTGAAGACAGAAACAGATGACATTTGTTTAACGTTTCTAGGAACTGGAAAACAGGATTCTCATTTACAGTCACGGCTATTAAGAATGTGAACCTTACCCGGATCAATCTCATTAATCCAAAATCTGCAACTTTACAAACAAGATCTTCTCCAACAAGAACATTCCTTGCAGCCAAATCCCGGTGGACAAATTTATGCCTTTCTAAGTAAGCCATTCCTTCAGCCACTTGGCTAGCAAAATACACATGGTGAGTAATTGTTAATGTTTTACCTTCATCTCCTAGAAACAAAATATTCAAAGATATTATCACCAGCAATCACTTTATCATCCAGCAACATCTCATAAGAGGCACACTGTGTTAGTAGAGAAAGCTTCCCTGCTGCATCTATTTTGGTGATGGCATGAAAATCTCCTTGGTTTATTGTTTACAATATGATCTCTGATGAGATTTCAATCTAACTGGCAGGCTGGAGTTGCAGGTATCTAAAATATGATGCAATTGACCTTTGGCAGTGCTCAGAGGCTGCCTGTTAGCAAGCACATTGTCAACAGCATCAGTTTTATGTAGTACGAATATCAGTAAGAAGTTCAGCTGGAAAATACTGGTAGTAAAACTTTTTAAAATTAATTTTGCATTCTGTCAGAGGTAGTTAAAGTGATCTTTTCCAAGCCAGCATTTTGACATGCCTCCACATAATTGGAAAATTGAAATAATGCTCACAATTTTCAGATCAATCAATGTTGCTGCATATAGGAGCATTAACAGTATGTGCCAGCCTTTTTACCATCCTTTGCTAGTGGGCTAATTCATATATAGTAGAGGGAGGGAGAAGTTAAGTATATCAAATCAAACCTGAAATTAATGGAATTTCTAAATGATTTGGAAAAGACAAATATAAAAACGTTTTAAGTGTATATATCATTCCTTTTTAACTTAGGCCAGTTTTTCCACTTGCAGTTATGCTAGGTTATTTTCAACATGCTTTCATATTTCCATGAATTTCCCAATTTTTAAATATTTAATTTGCTTTGTCCACTTGGACACAATTTTAATTGGAAACCTTTCCACTCTCACACAGGAGATTTCTTCAGTGGCTCAGATTTGATTACCGTGACTTTGCTGACCAAACTTGCCACCCATAGTCACCACTCATTAGTCCCACGGTCTTCACCCTTGAGGTTTCATCACTTGGGACATGTTTTTGAGAGATTCTACATTTTTAACAATATGTCCAGAGTCAATTCAAAGCTAAAGAAGAAAATGCACAGACATTTCCTATATGCATCTTTCTGAATTTGTGTGTAATCTAATTTCTTTATAAGTGAGACAAGAACATTTTGCATGTAATTGTGATTAAGTTGCTTCTTGGAGAGTTAGAGGGTAGGGTTCCCATGCAGATATGTTAATTAATTCTCATTATGCTATCTCTTATGTGACAGAAGGAAGCAGCTGACTACATGCTATAAAAAATTCCCAAATGACAATGGGATCAGGCACCTGTAATCCTAAAGAAAAGCAATAACTTGCAGATGTAGAACATCTGAAATAAAGCAAAATATGTTGGAAACACTCAGCAGGTCATGCAGCATTTGTGGAAAGAGACACAGGATCAGTGTTTCAGATCTGAGAACCTCCAGCAGAATTTGGAAACAGAAATGTTAGTTTAGGTAATGGAGAAATGGAGTGGTGATGCAGTGGGAAGGGGTGTTTAGGGACTGGAATCCATGGAATTTCTCTGGTAGAGTAACCCTAACACCTTATAATGTCAAAATACAAAGTCATTTTTGGGTGCAATGACTTGGTTCAACTTTTCTTGTTTAGCAATTTGTTGAACTGTTCCATAATATCCTGCCTCCATTTCTGGTCTTAATGCTGAGGCTCAGTGACAGAAGTGAACTGGACTTCCTCCTTCCAGTTGCCTAAGAGGAAACAAAACCGGAAATGTATTTCCATTTTTTTAAGCAATTAGCTGTAAGTTTGTGGTTTAACAACATATTGCAATATCCAGAAACACAAAGCCAGAAATGTTTCTCAACTGTATTCTCTATTCCCACAGAACATTTGATCACACACTTCCAGTAATGCATCAAAGACCGAGGATTAGGATTCAAAACTAGATGACTTTACATCCAGTTTTCATCCAAGAAAAAAGAGTGGAAAAGTAATTGCCACCTTATTTTTGACATCTTGACCAAAATTGATAATGCCATGGCTGAGAGAATCACTGGAGTGCACGACAGTCAGACGATGCAATGTGCTCATTGGTCCCGTCACACTTTCAGTCTAGCTTAACTTTGTTTCAATAGGTCAGTATGTGATTTGAGGTGCTGAACTGGTTAAAGAGACGATAAAGAGACAATCAAAGAGCTCTAGTTTGGGAGTTGTTGCTTTGTGTTTACATATTAGAAAATAGAAACACAGAAAGCCTCCAGCACAATACAGGCCTTTCGGCCCACAAAGCTGGGCCGAATATGTCCTTACCTTAGAAATTACCTAGGGTACCCATAGCCCTCTATTTTTGTAAGCTCCATGTACCTGTCCAGGAGTCTCTAAAAAGACCATATTGTATCCACCTCCACCACCGTCCCTGGCAGCCCATTCCATGCACTCAACACATTCTGTGTAAAAAAACTTACCCCTGACATCTCCTCCGTACCTGCTTCCAAGCACCTTAAAACTGTGCTCTCTTGTATGCTTTAGATCCCCATTTAGACTTCACTTAAATCCTTTGAATGCCTGGAAGCCAGAATATTTTAATACTGGAACAATAAAACTTCGGAACACCTGAGAGCTGAGAAGGCACTAAATTTAACCTGCTGATTTCCTCCAGCAGTTTTTTGTGTGTACTGGTATGTGTTGCACTAAATTTATGAAGATTTTGTTCAGTGTTAAGTGCATTAGGCAGACCAATACAAAGTCTTTAGTTTTCTGGAGTAATCTAATAAGATTATGGAAAAGTGTAATAAAATTCAGCTATGGACAAGTGCATACTTCATTCGGAAAGGTAGCAGGATGCTCTAATGTTTGAGGGTTCCAGCAGCCGGCCACCAGAGGGCCAACGTTCACTGCCTATTGCTAACTGTACAGCTAAAGCCATTTCTGAATGGCATCTCATGAAGAAAATATTGCTATTGTGCTGTCCGATGAGAGTTCAGGATTTAGACCCCAGTGACACTGACGAAGTGGTGATGTATTTCCACATCAGGATGATGTGAAACGAGAAGGAGAACTAGGAAGTGATGGTGTGGTAAAGTATGTGTTGCCCTTGCCCTACTGATGGGACAATTCATAGGTCTGAGAGATGCTGTTGAGGATGCCTGGGACAGGGACCTGGGAGTACAAGTATAAAGTTTGCTGAAAGAGTTTGCACAAGTAAATGAGGTGGTGAAGAAGGCTTTTTATCATGCTGGTCTTCATCAAGTGGGCACCCAGGTAGAATTAGGGACATTATGTTGCAGTTATATAATCAACAGTGAGGTTGCACTGGGAGGATTATGGACAGTTCTGGTCACTCTTTTATAAGAAAGACATTGTCAGGCTGGAGAGAGTAGTGCAGAAGAGATTTACGAAGATGCTGTCTGGATTGGAGGACCCGAGTTATAGGGAGAGATTGGCCATGCTGTATCTTTATCCCTGGGTCACAGGACCTCATAGAAGTTCATAAAATCATAAGGAATGTAGATAAGGTGGACAGTCACAGTCTTTTCTCCAGACCTGGGGAGTTCAAAGCTAGAGGGCACAGATAAAATATCAGAGGGAAGATATTTCAAAGGGACCTGAGAGGTAACATATTTGTACAGAGTTTAGGAGCTGGAAGTGGTCAAAGCAGGTACCACTGCAACAGTTAAGAGGTACTTGCATAGATATATGGAGGAGAATGGGCCATACACGGGCTAGCAGGAAGAACAGTGGACTAGCAGGAAGAACAGTGGTTGGCATGGATCAGCCAGGCCAAAGTCTGATTCAGAACTATATCATTCGCTGACTCTATGCGTTGGTGATCTTGTAAATGACATAGGTTGCATCCAGAATGGGGTGGCAGCAGAGGGCGTGAATGTATAAGGGCTACTAATCAAGTTGATTCCTTTGTCCTGCTTAGTGTTTTATCTCTTAGGTACAATTGGAGTTTCATTTATTCAACAACTGAAGAATATTTCATTACACACCTGGTACTTGAAAGACTTTGAGAGTTCAGAAGTGAGCCAGTCACAAGACATCCAACCTCTGATTAACACTGATCAACAAAGTAAGTTACATAGATGGTCCAGTTGAGTTTAAGGCTAATGGGAACCTCAAGGGCATTGATAATGTCAATGAATGTCAAGAATAGATGAGTAGACTGTCCCGCAAAAGTGACCTTTATTACAAGGGAGACGGAGAACAAAAATAGTGCAATTTGATGTGATCTGGAGTAATGTGTACAGATTTTCTATCCATATTTCAAGGATATACAGTACACATATTGAAAGCATTTAAATGTATTCCTAAAATGAAGATGTTATAAAGCACATTTGAGTGGGTTGTGACTAAACTCACTGGAAACATCTGAGACACTGAGGGGGATTAACAGGGCAGATAGTCATTTTGTTTGTTATGTTTTCCTTATGGGGAAATCAAAAAAGTAGGGGTGAAACTTCAGAAAATAAGGTCATCCAATTAAGATGGTGATAAAAAGAAATTTCTTCTCTCAAAGGAATGTGAATCTTCAGAATTCTGTTACAATAGAGCGGTGGAGGCTGACTTATTCTGGCTGAAGTAAATATTTGTATGTGAAGGGAACCAAAGGTTAAGGGCATGAAATGGCTAAGACATGAAATTGAAGTTAAGTCCAAGATTTGATCAGTGGTGGTCTTGCAGGCTTGAGAGATTTCCCTCTTCTCATTGCTGTCATTAGGCATGAGCTACAGAAGCCTTAAGTCCTACAATACCAGTTTAGAAACAGCTACTTTCCTACAACTATCAGGTTCTTGGAATTGACTTGCAAAACCTAACCTTTCCTCAGCAGTGTAACACTATAGACTACCTCTTGTACTAGCATGGGATTGTCTCTGATTAGACCTTTTCTTTGTTCTAAGGTCTTGTTTTTGTACAGTTTTTTTTCTCTCCTCTGTCTTTTATAATTCATGTACAGTATAATTTATATTCGATGTGGTACCAGTGTTGTTGCTGCAAGCAGGTTGTTCATTGTATCTGCACTTCACTGCACTTGTGCATATGACAATAAACTCGGCTTGAATGGCCTCTTAATTCTGCTCCTGATTCAGTTATTTACGCTCTTTGTTGGAGATGATTACGGTCTGGCATTTTTGCAGCATGACTGTTAGTTGTCTTTTCTAAGGCCATGGCTAAATGTTTAGTGGTTTTTGCCATATATGAACATGGGCTGGTTAATTTTTCTGAGTAATTGTGCATAGAATTGAACATTGCGTAATCAACGGTGAGCACTCACATTTCTGCCCTCTCATGGAGGAATGGTTTGATGAAGCAACTCAAGATGTTTGGACTGAGGAAACCCTGCGGTCAGTAAAGCCCTGCAGACACACTTCCCAGATATCAAAGCCTGTGTTTAAATTCAGCACTTGTGATCATAAAAATATATTAAAAATTAAAATATGATTAAAATGTTAAAATCATGAAATATTTTAAAAATGAATCCTTCTAGAAAAATGAGAACACTATTAATATCACTTAAACTTGCAGAATAAACTCATGTAAATCAAAGGAAATTAATTTGTTCCCTCCATAACTGCTTTCCATTGAAATTAATTGAGTTGTTGACCTAGCTGAAAAATTCTAGATCTAAGGTAGCGTACACTCCAGAAATGACTTCCCACGGAGCAGAGCAAGAGTCACAAAAGTCCTGAGAGCAGTTTGAGTAGAAGGCTTAGACTGGACTCAGGGATCCTGATCCACCAGTTAAGAAGGGAGAAGCAACAGGTCCTAGTCGATCTGATAGTTCTCAAGGAAAAGGTCCAATTCAAAGAATCTTACAGCATAAAAGGAGACCACTTGATCTCAAGCACATAAGCTTTCTGATACAGGTATATTCTTGTTCCTACATGTCCGATTTTCCCATTACTAACCAGATAAGTATTCCTTTAGGTTTCCTTTGCTCATGAGTTCTGTGATAATGTAAACAGGTTCTTCAATCGAACAAACTGCATAAAGCTGGATTAGGTTTGGATGGTTGATGCTCTTCATAATTTTAATTTCTTGAAGAAACATATCCACATTCATATCATCTGTAAATAAAATGGAACTCTAAATACTCAATATTTTATCTGATAAATTCTTTACAAAGTTTAAATACAGTCTGTGTTACAAAGAGAAGTGAACGACACACAATGGTTTACTAATTCTGAGGAGAGGGCTAGAAAGTGAAGACTGCTCCCACCAGGCAGCACTTCAGAGCAAATTTAATAATCCTGCACTGACAGAAGAAGAAGTGGAAAAAAGATACTCTACAATGTCCTGTCCTATTTGCCCATGCACGGAACTTTAGTGAAAATTCACAAGCTGCAACTACTTCTCATATGGTAGATGTTGCAAATTCAGCAAAAGCAAGCCAGAGATCTCTAAGGAATGAAAGGTGGCTGAAACTGTGGGACAAGCTCTGCAAATTTAGATCAAGTTTTAGATAACATTGTCAAACTACAACAGAAGCTTACGGGTAGATCATGAATTCTATTTTAATACTTTCTGAAGCATACATTGACTACAATATGGAGAATAATTATTCATTACCCACCTCAATCTCACTACTTTGTGTGTATTTCCTGTGGTTACTCTGGTTTATTCTAATATACCAAATGAATGTGTATATACCAAATTAATGTGGGTTGGTAACTTAATTGGCCACTTGAATTAGTGTGTAGGTGGAGTGGAAGAATCTGAATTTGAATTCATTTAAATCTTACATCCATTCCGCACTGTGTGGGAGTAAATATCTTTGCGTTACGACTCCGTCACAATGTATCGACATGTGAATTTATAAGTCTAATGGCTTGTAGAAAGAAGCTGTGCCGAAGCCTGTTAGTTCTGGCTTTGCTACTGTGGTATCATTTGTCAGACGGAAGCAGCTGAAAGTTTGTGGTTGGGGTGAATGGTGTCCCCGATGATCTTCCAGGCCTACTTTATGTACCTGTTGCTGTAAATGTCCTCAATGGAGAGGAGTTCATGTCCACAGATGGCTGGATGTTGATAGGAATGTGGAAAACAATTGCAGCAAAAGTGAGTGGAGGAAGGGCCTTCCCTCTGAGCTTCTCCAATAAAAGGACATATTCCTCCATGCCAGCTGTTCAATATCGTGGAACCTGCTGCCCAGTTACATCGCAGGAGAGTTTAGCAAGAGGACTGCAGTAATCCCAGACACAAGTCCAGTGCCATCACCTCAGGATACGAGGTACAGTCCAAGAAAAGGAACTGCTAGAACACCCCACCAACTAAAATCTAAATGAACACTATTATAAAGTATAGAATTATACAGAACACTATTATACATTAATATCTTTACATGTTCAGTCAAAAAGAATATATCAGCAAGCAAATATACTTCTATTTTAAGAATGATAAATGAGACATCTATTTTCTGACAATGCTATTGGTTCATTTTTCTGCACTGCAAATTCCCTTGGTTCTCTAACATGTCTTTTGACGAACTGCAAGCCATTTTTGTTGTGCAGTTTGTAAGAATAATTTTATGAGACAGGTAACGCTGCTGAACCTTTCTATACTGATGTTTGAAACCAGAACTGATTCTGTGACCTGCACTGTAGTCTTGCAATTCCTTCACAAGCTCTACATTTCAGGAAATTATCCTGCCTCATTTTGATTTGAATGTAATTCATTTAAAAATTACAGTTGTGATCAGGTTACTCATTTCTGACAGGGAAAGGAAGAATAGGTGTGGATGGAGAGGAAGAGAGAATTTCAAACTCATCCAGTAGCAGTTAAATGCATTAACACAGACCCAAATGTGCATGGAAATGTTTGTAGTGGAACAAGCAGCTGTTCCTTGTTTGTGCCTCTTCAAGGGAATGAATATGGAAATTTCAAACTAGCTGATAGCTGTTTGCTAGTGATTCTACAATTATATTCTGACACTAGATTCCTTTAGGGGTCTTGTAGAAGTGTGTAATTCCCCACACTTACTTTGGTAATGTTCTATAATTTAATATGCTTGAATAACTTCCAGTTTGCAAATATTAAACTGTTAACATTCTTCCAGCTGTTTGTAAGTGGGACATTCTGGTCCAAATCCTGTCCGCATTCGCAGCCTCCATGATGGGATTTTTGTGCACAAGGTGCAGTGCTTGCCAAAAATCTGGTGGAAGAGTCTGTATCCAACAAGTTCCCACATTGGAGTTGAGGGGTACTGTTGGGATGAATATAATTGGATGTAGTCTAGAGAGCAGCAACAATTGTGTCCCGTGAGTAAAATATTATGGGCATGATAATGGTTATGCATTAACACTCTGTTTTTCCAGCTGTATTTGTCCAATACCCACTTACATCGATTTTTCGTACTTCACATAAACACATTATGTCACAAACCCTTTTTAAGCATTTTGATTGCCACGTGCTGGTTTTCATTCCAAATTCCTTCCCAGACTTCTCCAAAGTGACCTTCTCCCAGTTTCTTTAACAAAGAAAACTCTTCTCTGGGTCTTTCCCATTCATCAGCATCTTGCTGCAATAGGAACCAGAATATTAGTACACTTTATTTATTTTTCAATAAACCACTGACTTTCTCTTTACTGTATATATTTTTGATTAAGTAAAGACTAATAAATTCAATTATGAAGCATAAATTTAATCAAACACCCAATTTAGTAATGTTTATAAGTCTCACTGGTAGTATTAAACACAGAGTATTAGGGCCACATACTCTATGTACTTTACTGTGTAATTAGTTAACTAATTAGAACTGGTTAACGTAAGATGGTTTACTCAAACTTAGGGCTGCAAGGAATTCTTGGATTCTGCAAAAGAATATTGTTCAGCACGATGCAGGCTTCATTTAATCTTTACTTTAGTAACTAAGGATGAGGTTTCATTTTAAGTAATTATTTAATAAAATTTTTAAATTTTTTTAACTTTATATTTTTATCTGCAATGGGAAACAAATACTATAAAGTGATAAACAAGTTGCAAGACATTCTGTAAGTAAGTAAAAAGCAAAGAAGATTTGGCATGACATCGAAAACTTTGACAAACTTCTACAGATGTGTAGTGGAGAGGATATTGACTGTCTGCATCACAGTCTGGCATGGACACAGCAATGCTCTTGAATAGAAAATCCCTCAAAAGTAGTGGATTTGGCCCAGTCGATCATGGGTAGAGCCTTCCCCACCGCACAGCAGATCTACATGGAGCATTGTCACAGGAAAGCAGCATCAATCATCAGGGGCCCCCACCACCCAGGCCATGCTCTTTCAGGAAGAAGGTACAGGAGCCTCAGGACTCACACCATCAGGTTTAGGAACAGTTACTACCCCTCTACCATCAGGCACTTCAACCAGAGGAGACAACTTCATTCAACTTCACTTGCTCCATTACGTTACTGTTTCCACAACCTATGGACTCACTTTCAAGGACTCTAAAGTAAATACATGTTCGGCACTGCATTGTGGGCCAAAGGGCCTGTATTGTGCTGCAGGTTTTCTTTGTTTCTTCATTTCATGTTCTCGATATGTATTGCTTGTTTATTTAGGATCATTATTATTACTGTTTTTCTTTCCTTTTGCATTTGCAGTTCATTACCTTTTGCACACTGGTTTATTGCCCTGTTGGTGCAGCCTTTCATTGACTCTATTACAGCTATTGGATTTAATGAGTAAGCCGCAAGAAAATGAATCTCAGGGTGGTGTATGGTGACATTGACAGTAAATGTATTTTTGAACTTTTTGACTTTTATAAAAATAAAGATAGCCAGGGACAGAATGGGTCCCATGAGGGATCAAAGGGGGTAATGAACTGTATGGAATAAAGTGATGTGGATCAAGTCTGACATGAATACCTCACCTGTATTTATCAAGTGGAAGGACATGGAAAACAGTGAACTCAAACGGAGAACACTGGCAATCTGGAGCAGTCCAGTAATACAAAGATGGAAGTATTAGATGTCTTTGGATACATGAGGGTTGGTAACTCACCCGGACTGGATGAGGTCTATCCCAGGTTGCCATGGGAAGCAAAGCTAGGGATAATTGATGGAAATTTTTGTATCTTTATTAGCCATCAGAGATGCGATGCCAGAAGACTGAAGGATAAACAAATTGGTTCAGATGAGCGGACATTTTGAAAGTACTAGGTAGGACACTCAGACAAATTAAGATTAAAATATTAAAGACAAAATTGAAGGCTCTTTATCAGATGAACTTATGGAAATGATGGGTACAATCTAATAGTCATGGCACTGCAAAATTACAAAGTTGAGAACTAAATACTTGAGTGATGGAATAGGCAAATTAGAAAAGAAAGGATAAGTGGACAGCAAATTAATATTACTTGACCTACAAAAAAGTAATCCATCTGTGGCTAACAAGAGATGCTAAAGATGATATTAAATCAAAAAAATGGCTTATAATGTTGTACAGGTGGACATTAAACTTGAGGACTGAGAAATTTCAAAAGACAGACTAGGAAATTCATAAGAAATGGCAAAGTATAAAATCAGAGTAACCTGTTGAGAAACTTACATAGCAGTTCCACCGGTATGCAAAAATGACAGGATTTGCAAAATTTAATGTAGGTTGTTTTCAGAACGAGACAAGAGAAATTATACTGGGTATAAGGAAATGGCAGAGATATTAAATCCTTTTTGTGCTTGTTTCACAGATGAAGGCATAGAAACCTCTTGGTAATAGTGGCAGATTACAGATCTGATGAGATCAATGGAATTAGCATCAGTTTAACAAAAACATACTGAAGAAATTCATGGGAATGAAGTCCCAAGACTGAAAAATGAGTGGCTATGGAGATGGCAGGTGCTGTGTATCATCTTTTAAAAGTTAAGTTCTAGAATAACTTCTCAGATTGGACAGTATCTAATATGATAACATTTAAGAAATGAGGGAGATTAAAAATATAGGAAACTGAAGAACAGTTTTCCTTAGCGATATTAATAGGGAAATTAAATTAACTAGAATAAATTAACAAAGTGACAACAATATACTTAGAATATTACATTAGGATTGGGTGGATAACTTCTCTGAAGAGAATCATATTTATATAATCTTTGAGAGGTATTTTAGCTTGTAGCTGGCAGAATAGATAAAGGAGTTTGTGTGAACAAAATTATAGCACATGGGATCTATGATAACATATTCACACAGACGAAGGATCGATAGACAGGAGATAGGAAATAACAGTACACAGGTACCTTCTGGTTGAGGTGCTGTGATTAGTTGGATGCTTTTGCTCTAGCTAGTCACAATCCATATCAATGATTTGAGTGAGGGGATTAGATACAATCAACTTGACATTGACAAGCTTGGTGGTTAAGTAATGATGAAGACAACGAGTTGTGTCATGTGATGTAGATAGACTAAGTGAATGATAACCTAGGAGACAGAATTAATGTTGGAAATGTGAGGTCATTTGCATAATGGAAAATGAAGAATTTATTAGCAAGTGAGAAATTGAGTAATATTGATATTTAAAATTAACTAAATGTGCTTGTACACAACAGTGAAGATGAATATGCATGTATGGCAAGAAAATAAGAGAGCAAATGTTATATTAGGACTTTGAAGTGTGTTTGGTCTTGGTGAAAACACATCTGATGTATTCTGCAGATTTTTGATATTCTTATTTAAGAATAAATGTACTTGCCTTAGTGTAAGCACAGAAAAGATTCATTAAACTGGCTCTTGGAGAAACAGGTTTGCTGTGTGGGGAAAGGAGGAGAAATGTGAGGCTCTGCTCTACAGAGCTTGGTGGAACGAGAAGGGATCTCATTGAAACGTGCAGATTTGTTACGGCATGACTAGCTGCATTGGATCCACCAGAAATGAATACAAGGATGAAGACTACAAAATAAATTCCTTTGAAAGGTGTTGCAATGAGTCTGATGTCTTGTATCATTTATCTATGCAATTACTGCTGTGTAATGATGAGGGATTCTTGCTTGCGGTTTGTGACTGGTCTGAACTGAGGCTCCTCCCATCTATCGTGTAGGAAAGTCAAAATCTAGAGGCAGAAACTAATAGAGAAGCCAGAGACAATGTGTTATCATGTTCATGATATTTACTAAATTTCCCATTATAGTTCAAACATCCACACTTCCATCTACAGATATAGGTTCTGTTAATTGGCAATTTACATAGTCACTGATGATCAATTGATAAGATAATTAGTGAGTAACTGCATTTTGAGGAAATTAATGTCAAGAATTTTTCGAATTTAATTCAGCGGAATTCCCTTGTTTCTGTTCTGAGGTTATCTTTAAGTGTCCTGAATGCTCTCATCTGAAAAATATAATGCTTTTGGCTGATCAGGTATAATGCGGGAAAACATGAGGCTATCACTTTGGAAAGAGTGATAAAGCAAATCATCATTGAAATGGGCTGAGGCAACAAGGTTCCATGTACCAAAGGGGTCTGTAGATCTAGCACGTGAAGTCCATGTAGGTGAAGCATTGATCTTGTCCTTTATACAATATACAAAAGGAACGTTTTAAATGATGTAATTTATAAAAAGGTTTGATGCAATTTAAAGTTGCTACTGGGACCACTCCTTGACAACTGCGTGCAGCTTGAGATATTTTCACATTGGGGACCATGCAGAGAAGGCTGAAAACATTGATGTATGATGAAACATTGAGCAATTTGGCACTACACTGACTGATTTTAGAAGAATTAGGTAATCTTATTAAACATGTATGATTCTGACCAGTATGGTAGAGTGGGTGCTGAGAGGATATCTCACTACTTGGGGCACCTCAAACCTGGGGCATAATTTCAGAATAAGAGTTTGGTCAATTGGGACAGGTGCAGCTGAAAATTATTTCCAAGTGTGGACACTCTGGAGTCCTCTGTCCAAGAGATCTGAGCAGGTTGTTATTGCCAACATTCATTTCAATGACAAAGGAGTCATGAGTATGGGAAGAGGGAGAGAAAAAATAATACTGAGGCCAAAATTGGATAACCCATGATCTTAAAAAAGAGAAAATCTGCAGATGCTGGAAATCCAAGCAACACAAACGAGCCAAAACGCCAGCCATACTTTTTTCCGTAGATGCTGCCTGGCCTGCTGAGTTCCTCCAGCATTTTGTGTGTGTTGCTTTGTTAATCTAAGATCTTGCTAAATGGCAGAATGGGCTGAATGCCACACTTCTTTTGATTTTTGAAGGTTTTTAGTTTAGAAATTTGATATAATTTGTTGGACAACATAATTAGATCATAAACAATAGAATAAAAGGTCATCCCAGAGAAAACAAGGGATAGCAGTTGGAATAGGGTAAAGTTGTATATGGTACAGTGCAAATCCGGGAAAATTCTAAACAGTCTGCTTTTAAACAGTATGATTTCCAAGAAAATACCTTTACACAAGGTTTTGTCAATGGAAACCCAAAGATCTTCCATTGTGATTTGTAGAATTCCATAAGGTCACTAACTGTGGGAAACTTTTGGTTCTCATGTAGATAAAAGTATCCCTCAGATGAAGTCAATATCCGATAGTGATGCACTTTGTCATTTAGAGCTGCAAATGAAAAAAAGGTGTTTGAACTTCATATTAATAAAGGTTGATTCTTTCAATATCCAGCCTCCATAAATGGAGCTGCATAATGATAAGCAAGAAAGGAAACAATCTAGACCAAAAAATGCTTTGTAAAAACCAAAAATATTATATTTTAAGTAGATAGTTGATATGTTATTTTAATTCTTGCCTTTGCAGTCTAATCGATATACCATTTCTCCCTATGCGTGTTTAAATTTCATTTTTAGATTCCAAGTGTCTCGGGAAAGTGAACAAACAAGAAGTGAGGAATGATTAGTGCTAGGAGCCAATAGTCGTCTGGGGTGGCAATGCGTTAGTAGCAGATCCAGCCAGTATGTCTTGTGAAGGGAAGAGGAGAAGTAGTAGTTATGGTGTCCAGAATAAGAGGGGTGGTGTTACGTGTCCCTTGTGACTGTATCAAGTGATGAAAGGGGCTGAATTAGTTGAGTGTCGTAGGGGGCGAAACTATTTTTGGTTTCTGTTGACAAAGGTTAAGATATAGGTGTCTGTTCACCACATATCCATATTTGTGAAGACTTTGTCTTCCACATTGAAACTAGATTCTGAAAAGAAACTGACCACTGTCCAGTTTGATTATATTGTGTAACACATAATTAGGAACAAGTCAGACAAGCCCTTGATCCTCCTCTGTTATTTAGAAAGATAACGGCTGATTTGGCTGTAAAAGCTCCGCTGCCCATAATAGTCTTTCACCCCATTTTTGTGAAGTATTTATCTAAGTGCTTTAAAATATTCCAAGGAAAGAGATTCAAATTTTCACAATCCTCAGAGGGAAAAATATCACCTCATCTCTGTATTAAATGGGTAACAATTATTCATAAATAATGTTCCCAAATTTTACACACACACAGGGAACATCTCCACATCTTCCCTAACAGGACTCTTTATGGTTTGTATGTTTCATTCAAGTCCTGCCTTGGTCAGCTAAATTCCAGCAACTTAACCTTTTCTCATAAGTTAACCTGTCCATTCTAGTGAAGTAAACCTTCTCTGAACTTCGGGTGAATATTCTGCTACATTTGGGGAATATCCACTCCCTCATTCTGTTTGGTCCTATGTGAGAATCTATTAGAGAGATCTGAAGTGTGCCTATAGCCTTCTCACCCCGTCATAAGGCATTCCAGGCAACAGGGAAAAATGCCATTAGGAGGGATAACAATGAATTCCTGTTAAAATAGTGCTAGCAAAGCACGTTGCTTGCCTTCTGAAACAATCATATTTATGTTACAATGAGGAAAAGGAGCTAAATGAATTTTGTTGTTGTCATTATCATGTGACTGCTGCACGATAAACACAGGGTTTCATTTTTAACAACTGAAATGGAGCAAGGGGCAGAGAAACAGAAGGCTCCTTCGCTCAGACAAAAATTCCTACATTTCTTCTAAAAACATCAAATGATCTGTGTTCAAAAGACACATGGGGATTTAAGGAAAACATAGGAAAGGAATGGTGATGGAGAATTGGCTGAGATGAAAATGGATCTGTAGAGAGCAAAGGATTTAATGAGTTTAATGAGTAATTTGTGGATATGGAATAGGTAGTGATGGGAATGGAGAGGCCATCCAGTAGCAAACTGAGCAGCATCACAGTCTGCCTTCTATCTGTTAGTTCAGAAACAATGCAGTGATTTGTGGTATCATCATCGCTACAATGCCTGAGATTAACTGCCTGAATATGGAAGCTGGAACCATGCAGTCTACACTGCCAGATACCATATTGCAGTAGTGTGTGCCTTAAAATCAAAAAAGTCAATGCAGCCAAGTTTTCCATACCTGATATTGAATAACCAGCATTATCAATGTCTCTCCTGCGGACCAGGAAGGCTCCATTTTGATTTTGGGCAGATGTAAGTAATTTTTCCGCATCGACTCTTCCTATTCTTCCAAAATACCACCTGAAGGAAACATGGCCCACTTATTTTATTGTGAATTAGCAATTTCCTGTTGAGTTTAAGAATATAATAGTATATACTGCATGCCGAGGTAGCAACTCTGTGAATGTACTTGGCTTGCATGCTTCAGAACTGACCGCACACTAGCCTCACTTCTGTTTTCATCTTCTAACACGGGTAGAAACAAAAAAAAAATCACACTTTTCTTCTCTGCCAGGTGAAAAGAAATGAACGGCGATGAGAATCTTCTCATCGTCTGTCCAAGAAAGATCATTGCTGTGAGAATGTAGCACTTTGTCCAATGTCAATACGTCTTTTGTTGAGGTGCGACATGAGCTGAAAAATAATCTATATCAAAAACTGCACAGCAAGGCAGGGGAAGAAATATTTGTTATTAGTTGTGATGGTGACATTGTAAATAACTGTCATCTGTTTGATTTGGATTGCTTTGCTGTGGAAGTTTATAAATAGATTTACACTATTTGCACAGAGGATGTGAAAGACATCTGCTGATTTGAGCCGTTACTTTTCTAAATTGCAGGAACACAGCGAAATGCTATTCCTAGTTCTGAGACAGCATCAGAAAGAAGCTTGCTGATTTTTAAGTGACTAAGTGCATTTTTTTTCTGTTACAAGAAAAGAGTCCAACACAGTTAGAAAAACACAAAGTACACTGCAGATACTGTGGAGAAATCAAGATTTACAACACGCTGGAGGAACTCAGCAGGTCGGGCAGCATCAGTGGAAATGAGCAGTCAACGTTTCCGGCCTGAGTTTGGCCTCATTATGGCAGTAGAGGAGGCCACGTATAGGCCAAGCTCAGGCTGGAGCAGCAACACCTCATATACCGTCTGGGTAGTCTCCAGCCCCTTGGCATGAACATCGAATTCTCCAACTTCTGGGAATTCCCTCCCCCTCCCTTCCCCATCCCAGTTTCACTCTGTCTCCTCTTCCAGCTGCCTATCACCTCTCTCATGATTCTGCCTTCTTCTACTACCCATAGTGCTTTCCCCTTACATTCCTTCTTCACCTTTCCTGCCTATCCCCTCCCTGCTTCCCTTCCCCCACCCCTTGGTCTTTCCTCTAATTGGTTTTTAACATGGCACCTACCAGACTTCTTTCCACCCTCCCCCACCTTCTTTATAGGGCCCCTGCCCCCTCCCTCTTCAGTCCTGATGTAGGGTCTCGGCACAAAACGTTGACTGCTTGTTTCCACGGATGCTGCCTGACCTGCTGAGTTCCCCCAGCATGTTGTCCATGTTGACAGTTAGAAAAATCTCTTTGAAGACCCTTGTCCTAACAGTGGTTTGCTTTTGTAAGAAATAAACAGTGTTGGCAGTAGTTAGTGAGGAAAATGAATCACTGGTAACTGGAGTTGCATGCAAATCTGTGCCATTATAAGTCTTCCAGAGGAAGGCTTACAGCAGACTCAATGATTCTCTTGTAGAATGTGGATGAAGATTGCACACATTGGTGAAGGGGAGTTCTCTAATGCAGTTGAATTCTTTAACAGTTACCTGAATCTATGGAAACTGGCATTTGAGCAATTTGAATGTGTCCTGTTGTAGTACTATCTTAAATGGAATGATTTATAAATAACCCTGGTATTTGCAAAGCAAGAACTCCCTCCATAAGTTTAACTAGACAAGAATTGTCTTTCTGAAGAATGGGCAAAACCAATAATCTCCACTCAGACTGGAGCACCCAGAAAATCCCGTTTTCTGAAAGGTGGTGCAACATTCTCGGGAGTTGAACAGAAATACGGCGGAATATCAAAATCTGGCAAAGGCAGTTGTGCTCAATTTATGCCTATCTGGCAGCACAAAACCCCTTTGAAAGAGTCTTTTAAATAATGAACACTACCCAATCACCTCAGTGGTTCAAATCTGATGACCATTTTGCTTGTGTGGACATATTTTGAATTTGGACCATGCAACATTCTATGATAAATTGCTGAATGAAAAATGGACCTTGCAAAAGATTGCTTCAAAAAAAAAATGCCAGCCACTGAGAACATTGTACTTAAGACAATTGAACAGCAAAAGGATCTACCTCCTTTGTTCATTAATGTTGTGATTTTCAACAATTCCACTTTATACTGACATGAAAGGTTGGTGTGGGGATGGATATGTTGCTTAATTATTCCCATCCGCTTTTCAAAATTTAGTTTCCCAAATAAAGACATGGATAAAGGATTGTGCTATCAAAGACACATAACATTGAGAAAGGGTCTAATGCTTTCCCGGTGTCTCTGCGGAATTAACTCTTCTCGGGTTTCCAACTGGGTACAGTATTGATTATAACTAACATTTCGATATCAAACTCTGCCATGGCAGAGTTTATCTTTGAAACATCGGATATAATCAATACTTGGACCTGGCTGGAAGCTGAGAAAAGTTTACTCAGCACTTAACATTATTTCCAGACAAAATCCTAAACTACGAGTATTTGAGAACCATTTACTTTGGTGGAAACTATAAAACTGTGTACGATGGCCATTTTGTGGATTTTATTGCTGATTTTTAAATGAATTTTCTCATTTGTATTGAAAATGGCAAAGGGTCAGACTCATCTCTATGTTGAGGGAGGTGAAGCAGGGAGACCCACTTTCCCTCATTGCATTTAACTTTGTTGTGTTCACTAGATTGGGATGGTTCTGAATTCCATCTGTATCATCAGCTTTTGCTGATGATATGACAAGGGGTCCATGGACCCCAGGTTGGAAACCCCTGTTCTAAATGGACTCCAAAGCATTTGACAATGTCTACCATCCGGTTTTCATCATAGTACTGCATGCTATGCTGACCCAGAATGTTGGGTACATAGGATCCAAGGCAAGCTGGAGAATTGGCTTGGTGATGGGAGGCAGAGGGAAGAGGAAAAAGGAAGTTTTTGAGATTGGAAGTCTGTAACTAGTGGTATTTGGTTTTGGAATCTTTGCCGTTTGCGGTGTAGTTGATTTGACCATCTAGGTACAAAGCATGCAAATAACACAAAAGTGTTGTTAGTGAGAAACGTATTTCAAGGCCACAGCAAAATAGATTGGATACAAATTTACATGGGGCATCGGCAGATGAAATTGAAATCCAGACAGGTGCAAGATGATGCCTTTTGGGAACTCAGACCAGGGTAGGATATACAGTATACACACTAAATGGCAGTGCACTAAAGAATGTTGATGAGTAGTGACCTTGGGGTCCAAATTCATAGTTTCCTGCAGGTGGCAATACAGGTCAGTTGGCTGGTAAAGAAGCCATGTGGCATGCTTTCCTTCATATGTCAGACTATAGAATATAAAATGGTGTAATTTTGCAAACAGCTCGTTAAGTCAAAATTGGACGAAGTGTATGATTCCAATTGGTCTACTATAGGGAGGATGTGATTGTGCTGGAGAGAGTGCAAAGAAAACCAGAATGGACAACTTGAGGACATGTGATCTGAAGTGAATATATAAGATTGTGACCAGCCTAGATAGGGTAGATGGCCAAGATCTTTTCCCTGTAGTAGTGGTATCAAAAACAAGGGCATAAGTTGGACGTGCGGGAAGGAGGGTTAAAGAGGATGAGAGAGGTAAGCTTTTTTCTACACAGTAGTTGATATCTGGGACATATTGCATAGGAGGTGGTGGAATTGCATACAATTTAAGAGATTTTTAGATAGACATTTGAATTGGCAAGGCCTAGAAGGAATCGACGTAATGTAGGCAAATGAAGACAGGTTAACAGTTAGTTAGTCAAAGTCCGTCCCAAGCCTTAAAGGCTCATCAGGCTGGTGCTTATGCAGGTTTCCGTGGCGTGAAGTGACCGAGCGTACGAGAACCCCCCCCCCCACCCCAGATAGGACGCCAGTCTATTGCGGGGTTAATCCCCAGCAAAAATGCCTATTTTTGGGCCATTTTCAGCTGGGTGGACTGGAACAATGTGTGGTTAAGTGCCTTGCTCAAGGACACAACACGCTGCCTCAGCCGGGGCTCGACCTCATGACCTTCAGATCACTAGTCCAACGCCTTAACCACCTGGCCACACCCCACACAGACAGGTTAACAGGTCATCATGAATGTGGTGGTCTGACAATCGGCTTCTGTGCTGTACACCTCTGACTCTATTTGCACCAAAGAAATGAAGGAAATCCTGATGATACATATATACATTATTAAAATGTATAAATATTTAATTTTGTCTACTTCATTACAGAGAATACAGTATAATAATTCTCCACAGACGGTCTGTATTTAAACATTTTTCTGAGAGCCCCATCACGCATCAAAACAATGAAGTAGGTGGGTATCAGCAGTCGTTGACAGGCTCTGGAGCCCTAAGGAAGATATGGGATTGGAAAGGTGAGAGCAACCATTTTGGTCTTTTGAGGAGAAACTATAAAAAATCTAATAGTCCTAGGGGAAAACTAAAGGGCAGACAGGCAAGTCTGATTTTTTTTAAAAAATTAGGTCTCCCCCTTGGAATCTGTATGGAACCTGCATTCAGTAACCTGTTGAGCAGTTCAGAACCTCTGATTCTATTGTTGGAAGGAACATTTGCAATTTTTGCATGTGTATTAAGTCTTGCATCCATTTCATAGAAATTGCAGTACAGGAAGTCAGTCTTTTGGCCCATTGCATCAGGTTAGTCCACATAGGAGCTTCTTAGATCAATTCCATTTCCTGATCTATAATCTTCTCAGCTCCAGGTCCAATAGATCCATGAACGTAGATAGCTGTTGATAATGCTGAGCATACAGGACTATGGAACTGATCTGTCATACACCATGGACATTGGGCACATCTATCATCAAGGTATTGATGCCAATGTTTATTTCTGTATATGAATTTCTGAATTAATGTATTTGACGGTTTACAATACAAAACCTATGGTAGCGTCCCTTTCTGTGAAGGGAACATGGATTTTGAGGTTACTGGGGAGTCTGAGTAAGATAACTATATTTGAGTGGATTATAGAACTTCATTTTTGCCAGCACTGAGATGCAGTTGTTGTTGATCATTGTTGCCCCAGCAGAGTGTGTGAAATTTGGGCAGCAGTATCCTTGGTTTTGTCTCACTATCTCCTATCTTGGCCACTATGTAGTCAAAGAATTTTATCTTCCATTTTCAATTTTGTCAAAACTAGTTAATAAAGCTGCTCATTGTCTTGCTTGTTAATTGCATTTACTGAAAATTCATTTCAGCGGCACTTGAAAGAAAGCAAGTATATTTTTTGACCTTCATGTTTAATATATGTCCAGAATATTCAGTTTTACTTCCTATGTCAGCAGTAATTCCATCTTTCTTTTTAAAGCACTCCTGGAGATATACTGTGTTCACAGATACCCAAAGCACTTCAACATTTGTCAATCTGAGTCGCTTCTTGGCAAGCAACCTATGGCTATAAGTCTTACTTTGGTTCCTGAGTGCATGATCTAAGCTAATTATTTGCAACTGGGTAAGCTTTGTTTTTTTTCCCCTGGAGATTCTGTCCTATAGGTTATATTACAATCTTGTGTGCACCATTTGATGGAACTTCTATGAAAAATCTTTTGAAAGAGTAATTGGGGAAATACAATGCTCACTGGAAAATTAGTTTCCTTTCATCTTCGATCAACCAGATAGATAAGTTTACAGAACTCTTGGACAAGTGGAGAGGTAGTCGAAAGTGTGCAACACATACTGAAATGGCATGTCTATTACTTTCAGTCTTGCTTTGAATATCAGCTGCATTTTGTACAGAACAATTCAAATAAATAGTGAGACAGACCCTTACTTCAATGGATATTTCAACTGAATTTTTCTGATGGACCCAACAGAAGGAGCTAAATATCTAATTTACTGATGACTCTTGTGCCTACAAACATTAGCTCGTGCCAGCCTTTCACTTCTGCAACACAATTTACTATCCCCAAACCCTTTTAATTTGAGCCCAAAGCTCAATCCCTACATCCTATTCCTTAAACTTCTGATGGGGACTGTCCTCTAGAGCTGTTGCTCTGTCTTCCAGATCACATTCTGGGCATCACTCTGCTGCAAACTGAACTTGGAATCTACCACCTTTACTCTACAGATTTACAGAGGGGATCTTTGAATATATCAATCATTTGAGGGTCATGCTATAGTACACAACAGTTTGGGCTTTTGACTTTTCCTTTGGAAAAATATTATAGTGCAACTACACCTTTTAGATGAACTTGTTTTTGGACATAATGCGAGTATGATCAACGGCTACAGAATAGTTTTGTGGCATAGTGGGCAGCAGCAGCCCTCCTACGACATTACCCAGTCAACTTAATTGGATATTCACCGTTCAGCAGCAGTCAGTTGCTGCAATTATCAATAAACAGGAAATTATTTTCAGTGGTAGTTTGCTTGGTGTGTCTGAAGTTGTAAGTTAAAGGCAATACAAATGCAGTTCATTTCTTGTCAATTTTAAACGTTAACTTTAAGTATGGTGAGTGTGAACCCAGGTGTTCAACTTTGGAGAAAAGTGGACAAAGGGATTTATAATTCTTGAAACTGTATCACCCTGCTAAAACTAATTTCTTGCAAAAATACCTGCTGAATGATTTGAATGGATTTTTTTTTGTTCCTTACCCTCCCAAAATTCTTAACCTAATTTTACTGTGACTCACAGAAGCACTAACAAATGTTTGCCCATTCTTTAAACACAACCTTTTAGTGCATTTGGAGGGAATTAAACCAAGACATAAAATATAAGGATACTAGTCAGCTGAAACTTACTCCATTGACTAGTATCCTTAAATTTTATGCCTTGGCTCAATTATTTGTTTTAAGGCTAAAATATTATCTCACAGATCAGCAAAACTGATTTAGTTTATTCTGTATGAAGGAACCAAAGGCAGGTACTGGCATAATCTTATGGACCCTTCTTAATATTAACACACTACTAATGAAGCACACAAGTACAAATTCAACACTGGAGGTCCAGGCAAATAATGATGCTGTACTAGACATTCTCTATAAATATCAATATTGCCACAAGACTGCACTCTTGGAAATGTTTCCATAGCGCAGGAGTTCCCAGCCTGGGCTCTGTGGACCCCTTGCTTAATAGTAGGAGTCTCTGGCCCAAGAGAGGTTGGGAACCCCTGCTGTTCAGATATTTGCAATCCTAAAACATTGTAAATTTCCTTGTCTCCTCATTGAAGGTTCTTAGCTGGAACTATAGACTGTTTATTCCCCTCCAGAGATGTTGCATAACTTGCTGGTTTTGTTTGTGTTGCTCATCATTTCCAGCATCTGAAGAATCTTTTGTGCTCCACATAGTTTTAGGTTTTTGCAAATATTGCCCAATCCATGAAGATTTTGAGATTACTGTCTCATTGTGTGTCATAGTTAAAGCACTTTAGCAACTTCCTACACAGTGATTCACTTCAATGCACCCTTATAATAAAACTATGCAAACTGATGCACAAGATGATAGGGGTCCTGCAGACTTGGTGGACAATACAATAAGACCAAGGGTGACCAAGGGTTAAGTCTACTTAACCAGATTCTCCTTCAAGTAAGGTGATCTCTACTTTGAATACATGGTGCCATTGCCTTCTAGGGTACAGGATTTGAAAGAATTAAAAGTCTCCGGGGGTGGGGGGGGGGGGGGGGAGGCAAGTATCTCTCCATATCTCCTAAAGGTTTGCTCTCTCTTGAGACTGCCTCAAAATCTGAGCTTTCCAGCACACAGAAACAACCTTGTCAAGTCAAGTCACTTTTATTGTCATTTCAACCATAACTGCTGGTACAGTGCATAGTAAAAACGAGACGTTTTTTCAGGACCATGATGTTACACGACACAGTACAAAAACTAGACTGAACTACGTAATTTAAAAAAAACACAGAGAATGCTACACTAAACTACAGACCTACACAGGTCTGCATAAAGTGCACAAAAAAAGTGCAGGCATTTACAATAAATAATAAACAGGACAGTAGGGCAAGGTGTCAGTCCAGGCTTTGGGTACTGAGGAGTCTGATAGTTTAGGGGAAGAAACTGTTAATTAGTCTGGTCGTGAGAACCTGAATGCTTCGGAGCCTTTTCCCGGATGACAGGAGGGAGAAGAGATTGTATGAGGGGTGCATGGGGTCCTTCATAATGCTGTTTCCTTTGCCGATGCAGCGTGTAGTGTAAATGTCCGTGATGGCAGGAAGAGAGATCCCAATGATCTCAGCTGACCTCACTATCCGCTGCAGGGTCTTGTGATCTGAGATGGTGCAATTTCCGATCCAGGCAGTGATGCAGCTGCTCAGGATGCTCTCAATACAACCCCTGTAGAATGTGATGAGGATGGGGGGGGGGGTGGGAGATGGACTTTCCTCAGCCTTCGCAAAAAGTAGAGACACTGCTGGGCTTTCTTTGTTATGGAGCTGGTGTTGAGGGACCAGGTGAGATTCTCTGTCAGGTGAAGAAATTTGGTGCTCTTTATGATCTCTATCGAGGAGCCGTCGATGTTCAGCGGGGAGTGGTTGCTCCGTGCCCTTCTGAAGTCAACAACCATCTCTTTTGTTTTGTTCACATTGAGAGACAGGTTGTTGGTTCTGCACCAGTCCGTCAGCCACTGCGCCTCCTCTCTGTAAGCTGACTCGTCGTTCTTGCTGATGAGACCCACCGCAGTCGTGTCATCAGCGAACTTGATGATGTGGTTTGAGCTGTGTGTTGCAGCACAGTCGTGGGTCAGCAGAGTGAACAGCAGTGGACTAAACACACAGCCCTGGGAGACCCCCATGCTCAGTGTGATGGTATTGGAGATACTGCTCCCAATTTGGCTGGCTGAGGTCTCCCAGTCAGAAAGTCTAGGATCCATTTGCAGAAGGAGGTGTTCAGGCCCAGTAGGCTCAGCTTTCCGATCAGTTTCTGAGTTGTAGTTAGGTATGGAATTTTTGTTTTATTTATACTCAAATTACATAATTTATAGATAATTGGTTAATTAGAATTTCCAACATGTTAACAACACAAAATTCATAAAAAATATACACAGTAGAAGCAGACAAAGCAGGTAATTTGAGTGGATTATGTCCTACAATGATGCCAAGGTCTCAGCTTCCTGCATCTATGCCTCCTTTAGCATCATTGATGAGAAAAGAGCTAAGTGCTCTGCTTGGAAATGCATTCCATCTGCCTGGCACTGTTAAATCCCCAGTTGGAGGAAGAGTGCTTTCAAAATATTTAAGGCATTGAATCTGAAAGGGATTTAAGTGTAGTTCTCAGTCAGAAATATGTGGCAGTAAATTCCTTTGCAATTTTAAACAAAGGCCAAACATTTCAGTAATGTCATTCTTAGCTGATTTCTGGCCATGCTGCATTTCAGTGGGCTTAAATCATTACTTTAAATGCAGGAAGCTCAAACGAGTTGATCTGGTGCTTGGGTTGCTGCTAAGACAAATGGGTTTTTGCATGTTTCAGCATAAAATTGACACAAATCAGTTACATGCAAACTGCTTCACTTAACAAAGATAGGCTACGTTACCCTTATTATGTAATACATCTTCATTATGTGCTGCATCGTGCGACCATTATTGTTCTTGGCAAACCTTTCTACAGAAGTGGTTTGCCATTGCCTTTTTCTGGGCAGTGTCTTTACAAGTCGGGTGACCCCAGCATAACCAGGACATGTGATATGTACCAGCTGCTTTTACAACCATCCACCATCTGCTCTCATGGCTTCATGTGACCATGATCTTTTGGGGGGGGGGGAGGAAGGGGTATGGGCTAAGCAGTTCTACATCTTGCCCAAGGGCGACCTACAGGCTGGGGAGGAAAGGAGTGCCTTTAATAAAGACTTACCTCTACACTGCCACCCAAATGATGTAATTAGACTAAATTATTACAGGAAGTTCTGTCATATTATGAGCAATAAATTTTATTCATATAAAACTACATTTTAAGTATGAATCATTGGTTAAATCAGTAGAATAGAAATGTACGAGACATTATGCTGTCAACGTGGTATGTTTGTTCCTCAGAATTTAACAAAAATAAAGATTTAATAAACTACCTTCCACATATCTATTCCACAAACTTATTCAAAACTCAAATTTCAACTACATCACTGATAGTGTTTGCATTTTTGGTGTGAAAATATTATAATTGAAAAGTTACCTGTCGAAGAGTGATTATAGATGGAATGTATTTAAATGTAAAATATCTATTATATTTGGTTTAGTAAAATTATTAGCAAATTTCAGGGTAGTATTTAATTTATATTTCTCCTAAGACATACATCAGCAAAAACCTATCACTCTATTCTATTACAGAGAGCGAGAAAACTTAGTTAAGCTATTTCCTTTATTATCACTCTTACTATAAGGATTATTTTCATATATTGGGTTATTTTACCCCATGCTCCTTTGTTCAATAGTTCACAATGGTATCTGCATTTCCTTAAAGCTGTTCTGGAACAGATAGGAAAGATTTGAGGTTAAGCTTGCTACCTTCCTTGGATGAGATAGCTAATTACTGCCATAATCAAATGTACTGTCATGAGTCTACAAATTCTAAAAAGTGTTCTACGTTGCCGAGAATGGGTATATTGCAGGGTTTCTCAACCTGGGGTCCATGGACCCCTTGCTTAATTGTCCTGGTCAATGGCATAAAAAAGGTTTTTACCTTTTGATGATGATTTTTATTGGGCATGAGCCAGTTTAAAACTGCAGAATTGCTGAATAGCAAAACCTGCAGTTCGCTGCAAATCAAATATAAAATTGGCTAGATTTAATTTGGAGTACTGGTCCCCACTGGACATTATCTACTGGCTCACATCCCATTTTAAAACAAAAGTTTTTAAGCTGATACTCAAAATAGATCCCTTCAGCTAATTTATCAAACCAACTACCTCTATTTTATATGACCCTAACTTGGTGGGAGCTTTCACACAAACCAAGGTATCATTTAAGAATGCCATTTAATCCAGTGATTTATGGTGCAAATTTTATTCAATACATCAACTTTACAAAGTAGCCTCCTATTTCTTAACTGTACACCTAAAGTAATTTCTTGACTCACAATTGCCTTAAAGTGCAGCCCAATTTATCCCTTTACTGAGCAATGGACTAGAGGTAGTCATTACTCACGTTCTGCGATCAAAGCTATCAGTGAAGACAAATGAAATGCTGTGTTCTAGCAGTTTAGAATTAGTTTGATTGCTTCACCTGTCGTGTCTCTCTAATCTCACTTAATAAAAATGTTTCTTATTGATTGGTACTGCGATATGCTCTGCTCAATAATTTTCTAGCAATTGATATTATCGGCACACTCTTTTACATTTATCTAATGCAGGAGTTCACATCCTCTGGTCCATGGACCCTTTGCTTAATGGTATTAGTCCGTGGCATAAAAAAAAAGGTTGGGAACCCCTGATCTAATGGGAGTTTTCTGATTTTCCTCTGCCCTCCACCTTCCTACTCCAACTTCTAATCTCATTTTTTTCCAATCCTGGTGAAGGGTCTCGACCTGAAGCATCAACTGTTCACCCTTTTCCATAGCTGCTGAGTACTGAGGCCTACTGAGTTCCCCCAACATTTTGTGTGCATTTTCTGATTTTTGAATAGAGTAATAAATAACGTGTGATTTGCTATAAGATCATTCTTTTGTAATGATTTTTATGATTTTAGTGTATTAGTACTCCTAGCATTTGGTGATTATTAGAAATAATGACATTATTACTGTTACAATCTACAACATCTTTTATATAGAAATAGGAATGAGGACACTTGGAAATTAAACAGACTAGGCAGATTCAATATGGATTTATGAAAGGAAAGCTGCATTTGATTCATCTTAACAGAGTTTTGAAGATAGTGTATGAGGGGTGATTGATAAGTTCATGGCCTAAGGTAGAAAGAGCCAATTTTAGAAAACCTAGCTCATTTATTTTTCCTACATTTACACACTTAGTCCAGTGGTTATGGAGCATATGGATCACCTCTTTGTAGAAGTTGGTGTCTTGGACCTTCAGAAGTGGTCCACAGCATGGGGTGATTGATAAGTTTGTGCCCTTGGGTAGAAGGAAATGAGTTATTAACCAAACTTTCTGCATTTTCACTCAAAGAGTTGAACTGCACGTGCATGTAATGAGAGCTGTATAACTCACTTCCTTCTACCTTAGGCCACAAACTTATCACTCACCCCTGCTGTGGACCACTTCTACAAAGAAGGGATCCGTATGCTCCATGACCGCTGGACTAAGTGTGTACATGTAGGAGGGGATTATGTTGAAAAATAAATGTGCTAAGTTTTCTAAAATTGATTCCTTCTACTTTAGGCCACAAACTGATCACTCGCCCCTTGTATGTGCAGTCCTCTCAGTAGTCCTCTAAATAAATTTAATATGCAAACAGAGCTTCTTAGGTAAACAAAGTAATTGAAGATTGAGAGTGAACAAATCTCTAATCTCTAATCCATCTGTTTTGGGAGTGCAGTGAGAATAGGAATGGTGAGTGAGTGTGTGATTTTAAGTAGTCATTAACTACATAAATGATAGCGAGAAAGGAAAACGAATAACGGGAATGGTGGGAAAATAATTTGGTAATTAAATTGGAGAAGAAGGAAGGAGACATGACTAATAAAGGAGACGGAAACAGTCAGAGAGAAGCAGCAGGAACAGTGTGGTGCGGTAGGGAAACAAAAAAATGCCTTACAGTGGGGAAGGAATTGATGCAGGAGAAATGGAAAGCTAACAACATGTACAAGTGTTAGCTTGCCAGATTTAATGAATATATTGGTAAATGATACCATTTACCAATATATTAAAATCCATTTAAAATGTTGATCTTACTTGATAATTCTCTGCCCTGCAATTTGTCTTAAATATGAGACAGAAAGAATCAAATTCGCATGGTAGTAAGCTACAAAATTGCTTTATTTATTGCTGTGAAATATCAGTAGTTCACCAATAAAGATTCTGAGCAATACTGCTTGTTAACAGCGTGTATGCAATGCTTGAGTAAGCATTTTTCATTTTTTAGAAAGTATGAATTATATGACTGCTTAGCACTGCATGCTAAGAATTGGTAAATGACATTTTAGATCAGCTGAAGATCTTCATGCAGTTTTTCCTGTCAGCAAATATTAGTACTATCTTCTCAGAAGCAGCTTAAGTGGCAGTATCTTTGTGTTGTGTGACAAGCAAGTTTGTTGCTTGTGAAGAATTAGCATCTCTTCAGGAATATAAAACAGCACGAGCTTGTTTACCAATATCCAGAATAAATAATGGATTTAAATTGGGAAGTATTTCAACTAAAGCCGTGCCTTCAGTGGAAATCTGTTCAACTTCTACACTTTGCCTTGATGGAGTATGATTTCCAAAATTACATCAGTGAAGTTTACCTTTTTCTGTTGTCAGTACGTTAATTTACATTCCTATCCTGTCTCACTGGGCCCAAGGTCAGAGGTTTCTATAGTTACAGATGGCTCACAGTGTAGCCCAATCACTGATAACACTCTTAAAGCAATATGCATCTGGCAATAGTGAAAATAAATTCTGACGTTAGTAGACTGGTTTCCCTCAAGCTGTACAAAAGTACCTACTGTATACATTCAACACATTATAGCATTTCAGAGTCAGAATCAGGCTTTTTATCACCGGCATGTGGCATGTATTTTGTTAACTTAGCAGCAGCAGTTCAGCGCAATACTTGATAACATAGCAAGAAGAAAAAAAGTAAATCAATTACAGTAGATGTATATAAAATAGAAATAATATACATTAAAAAAATGATGTACTGCTCATGGGTTCAATGTCCATTTAGGAATCGTATGGCAGGGGAGAAGAAGCTGTTCCTGAATCGATGCGTGTGTGCCTTCAGGTTTCTGTACCTCCTTCCCAATGGTAACAGTGAGAAGAGGGCATGCCATGCGTGATGGGGGTTCTTAATAATGGATGTTGCCTTTCTGAGGCACTGCTCCCTGAAGATGTCTGGATACTATGGAGGTTAGTACCCAAGATGGAGCTAACTAATTTTACCACTTTCTGCAACTTCTTTCGGTCCTGAGCAGTAGCACCCCCCCTTCCCCCCACCCCCCATACCAGACAGTGATGCAGCCTGTCAGAATGCTCTTCATGGTACATCTATAGATGTTTTAGTTGACAAACCAAATCCCTTCAAACTCCAAATGAAATATAGCCACTGTCTTGCCTTCTTTATAGCTGCATTGATACACGGACCAGGAGTGTACAGCAAGTTTAAATGTGTGCCTTTATGTGTGATTTTAAAATATGAATTTTTGTTTATATGCTTAAATTGAAACTTGTAATTACAAGTGGATTAGGAAGTACTTTAAATTGTTATTTTAATCTTCCCTTCAACTTTGTACACCATTGGAATAATGTATCCAAGTATGTTGCGAAATGTTACTTATGTGAACAAATAAGATGTGAAATGCCATAACATGTTGTAATTCTTCTGAATACACATTAAGAGAGTGGGCAGGAAGACTTTAGATAGGATATAAAGTGGTAAAGAGTGTTGATACTCAGTTTGTGAGGAAGAATGGAATAAGTAATAAGAGAGTATTTATTAGATAGTAAGTGTTAACTTACTAAGTAGGCTGTGTTCCTATCTGGGATGCAGGAAGTTTTCATGAAGTAATTAGACAAACTATATGTACATGTGTTGTCTGTAGCTGTACACTAAGTGCATCTTAGGTAAGAATATATGGCAAAGTGAGATATTGCTCATATACTGAGAGACACATGTACATACGTTTAGAGCAGTGGTTCCCAATGTGGGGCGTACGCCCAACAGGAGGGTAATTTGATTTTTAAGGGGAGCAATTCGAGAATGAGTTATTAACAGTGAATTTTTTCTAGTAAGTCTGTGTGAGTATGAGTGTGTGTGCGAGTTAATACATATGTGTATATACAGTATGCATACATAAAAGTACTTGTGTGTATGTGCATGTGTAATTGCGTGTGTACTGTATATATAGTGTATCACCATCATTACAACCATCAAATGGCTTTCATAATTAAATTAATGAATTGACTGATGTAGCAAGGAACGAATGAACAAGTCCAAACGCGCAAGAAACTCGTATGAGGTTGCGCCAATGCTGCTTTTTGCAGTAGCTTTCGGTTCTTGGTGGTGTGAAGGTGTGTACATTGTGTCATCTCTTTTAAACAGTGTATCTGTCTTTGTATGCTGTAGAAACGAATCGGCATTGTTTTATTTATTTATTATTATTTTAATATCACTTAATGTTCTTTTTTTTTTACAATTTCTTAGTAATTTCTTCCTCAGAACTTTAACAGTCCTTTGGTTCTTTTATTTTTCTCTTTCATGAATGCCACGTTCTTTGGGAGCTTGTTTAAACCAAGTTAGTGGTCTTTTAGGCTTCCTCCAGGTGAATAGGAGTTCACTTTTTGAATAATAAGAATTATATATCACCACAGGGGGCATCAGGATTTTAGAGGTGATTAGATGGGGCATGGCCAAAAAAAGGTTGGGAACCACTGGTTTAGAGTCATGGTTACTGGAAGGAGTACAGGCAATGTGGTTTATGCATTCTTTTGAAGTTGCAATTACAGGTGCAGAAATTGACAGATTTCAGTCACAATCTCTTAAGTAATGCAAAAAATTGCTGCACTCACAAGTATATCCTTTCTTAGTCTCAGAACTGTGTATGATAATCCAGATGCAATCGTACCATGGCCCACTTAATTGCAGCACCCAAATCCGCTTGCAGTAAAATTCTTAGTTTGCTTGCTAAACCTTTACTAAACTGATCTATATGTCATTGAAACTGCTCTATGTCCTTCTCACATTAACTCTTCTGTCCAGTTGTTGGCTCTGTTGAACTCAACCTATTCATCCAAGTCACTGGTACAGGTTATAAACTAGTAGATTACCCTACATACAAATGAGCTCTTGCAACCTCACTTAAATATAAAATTCTTAAGTACATATATTCAATCCTAGAACAGCATAACTAGTCTCCCCTCACTTTCCACTTTTGGTAATTACTCTTTCTTATCGGTCTTAAGTGTTTTATTTAAAATGGTATTCATTACAACTTGGATGCCATAACAAGTGAATGTTGTATATTTTCTGACTAATGGGCATATGTAAAGAATGAAACCCTTTCATTATCATGGGAAAGCCTTTAGATTCTGAATAGCTGGGGCTTCAAGCAATGAATGCTGCATCACTTCACCAACCTGATCATCCAAAACTGATTTACTTATTCTGTGCTCTCTGTCCATTAGTCAATCTTCATTCCATGACAATTTACAAGGGGTAATTGATAAGTTCGTGGCCTGAGGTAGAAGGAGGCAATTTTAGAAAACCTAGCACATTTATTTTTCAACATAGTCCCCTCCTACATTTACACACTTAGTCCAGCGGTCGTGGAGCATACGGATCTTGGACCTCCAGAAAATGTCCACAGCAGGGGTGATTGATAGGTTTGTGGCCTAAGGTGGAAGGAGATGAGTTATACAGCTCTCATTACATGCACATGCAGGTCAACTCTTTGAGTGATTATGCAGAAAGTTGGAAGTAATAACTCATCAGTTAATAATCCATCAGTGGTGACTGATAAGTTTATGGCCTAAAGTAGAAGGAAATGAATTATTAACTTCAAACTTTCTGCATAATCACTCAAAGAGTTATCCTGCATGTGCATGTAACAAGAGCTGTATAACTCATCTCTTTCTACTTTTGGCCACAAACTTATCAATCACCCGTCTGTGGACACTTTCTGGAGGTCCAAGATCTGTATGCTCCATGACTGCTGATCTAAGTGTGTAAATGTAGGAGGGGACTGACTATGTTGAAAAATAAATGTGCTAGGTTTTCTAAAATTGACTCCTTCTACCTTAGGCAACAAACTTATCAATCACCCCTCGTATAATCTTAGTTCTATATGGCACTGTTTAAAAAGCTTCTTAAAGTCTAAATACACCACATAAACTGTCATAGAGAAGTACAGCACAGAAACAGGCCCTTCAGCCCATCTAGTCCATGCCAAAACCTATTCCCATTTATTGCACTGTACTATAGCCTTCTGTACCCCTACTATCTACGTATCTATCTGACCTTCTCTTAAATGTTGACATTGAGCTCACATGCACCATTTGGCAGATGTCATTCAATGTGAATAAATGTGAAGTTATCCACTTTGGAAGCTGGAACAAGAGGGCAGAGTATTGTCTGAACGGTGTTGAGTTAGGTAAGGGAGAAATGCAAAGAGACCTAGGAGTCCTAGTTCACCAGTCAATGAAGGTGAATGAGCAAGTGCAACAGGCTGTGAAGAGGGCAAATGGAATGTTGGCCTTTGTTACAAGGGGAATTGAATACAAGAGCAAGGATGTTCTTTTGCATTTGTACAGGGCCCTGGTGAGACCACACCTGGAATATTGTGTACAGTTTTGGTCTCCAGGTTTAAGGAAGGACATTCTGGCAATTGAGGAAGTGCAGCGTAGATTCACTAGGTTGATTCCTGGGATGGCAGGGCTGTCTTACGCAGAGAGATTGGAGAGATTGGGCTTGTACACACTGGAATTGAGGAGATTGAGAGGGGATCTGATTGAAACGTTTAAGATAATTAAAGGATTTGATAGGATTGAGAAAGGAAATATGTTCCGGATGTTGGGAGAGTCCAGTACCAGAGGGCATGGATTGAGAATAAGAGGTCAGTTATTTAAAACAGAGTTGAGGAAGAGCTTCTTCTCCCAGAGAGTTGTGGAGGTGTGGAATGCACTGCCTCGGAAGACGGTGGAGGCCAATTCTCTGGATGCTTTCAAGAAGGAGCTGGATAGATATCTGATGGATATCCGAATGGTCTACTTCTGCACCTATTGTCTATTGTCTATTTGTGCTGGCATCTCATTCCACACTCTCATGACCCTTGAGTGAAGAAGTTTCCCCTCATGTTCCCCTTAAATGTTTCACCTTTCATCCTTAAACCATGACCTTTGGTTGTAATCCCACCTAACCTCAGTGGAAAAAGACTGCATTTACCTTGTCTATACCTTCAATATCTGTCTTGTCCTTATTCCTTTTGCTCTGTTCCTCAAGAGTTTCCAGCAAATTTTTCTAAATACGATTTCCCTTTCATAAATCCAAACACTGTTGGTTATCAAAATCTTTAATAGCATTTCTGTGGTTTTCATGAACCTAAAACATTACTCCCTTCCCCCACCTCCCCACCCTGACCTGTGCCAAGCACCATTGATGGTAATAGACAATAGACAATAGGTGCAGAAGTAGACCATTCGGCCCCTCGAGTCTGCACCGCCATTCTGAGATTATGGCTGATCATTCACTATCAATACCCAGTCCCTGCCTTGTCCCCATATCCCTTGATTCCCCTATCCATCAGGTAAGAACAAGACGATTTGACAGATGAATGTGTGGCTGAAGAACTGCCGCAGAGGACAGGGATTCAAATTTGCCCATCAAACTAGTCTCTTCTGGGGAGTGTATGACCTGTACAAAAGGGATGGGTTACTCCTGAACTCAGGAGGGTCCAAAGTCCTTGCCAGGAGACTTGATAAAGTTGTATATCATGATAAGAGGCTTAGATAGAGTAGGTAACCCAGGGTTTCAATGGCATAGTTTTAAGGTGATTGGAGGAAAATATAGGGGGAATGCTAGAGGTAGGTTCTTTGTACAGATAGTGATAAGTGCATGGAACACACTGCCAGAGGTGGTGGTACAGCTACGAGGGGTGATTGATAAGTTCGTGGCCTGAGGTAGAAGGAGTCAATTTTAGAAAACCGAGCACATTTATTTTTCAACATAGTCCCCTCCGACATTTACACACTTAGTCCAGCGGTCGTGGAGCATACGGATCTTGGACCTCCAGAAAGTGTCCACAGCAGGGGTGATTGATAAGTTCATGTCCTTAGGTAGGCGATGAGTCATACAGCTCTCTTTACATGAACATGCAGTTCAACTCTTTGATTGATTATGCAGAAAGATTGAAGTTAATAACTCGTCGGGGTGATTGGTAAGTTTGTGGTCTAAGGTTGAACGAGATGAGTTATTAACTTCATGAGAGCTGTATAACTCATCTCCTTCTGCCTTAGGCCATGAACTTATCAATAACCCATCTGTGGACACTTTCTGCAGGTCTAAGATCCGTATGCTCCACGACCGCTGGACGAAGTGTGTAAATGTAGGAGGGGACTATGTTGAAAAATAAATGTTAGGTTTTCTAAAATTGACTCCTTCTACCTTAGGCCACAAACATATCAATCACACCTCGTAGATACATTAGGAGCATTTTAGAAACTCTTGGATATGCATATAGATGAAAGAAAAATTGAGGGCTATGCAGTGTGGTAGATTGATCTTCAAGTAGGTTAAATAGTCAGACATTGTAGGCCAAAGAAATTGTACTGTTCTATGTTCTAAACAGTCTTGAAACATGTATCTGACATTTTCATTGTCCTGTTCTTGTGTGTTCTTTCTCCCCACCACTCCCCCACCCCCAAGTTGCGCTCTTCAGTCGTGATGGACTGTGAAGGTTCGATCAGGGCATCAGTAGTGGTGGGGGTATGAAGTTTGTGAAAGAACAGGTCAGGACAGGTGGGGATTGGGAAATATGGATGGGGTCTTTGAGATGAAGTGATGACATTCAAAAGACATTTGTAGTGGAATAAGGGAGTGATAACAAAAGAAGGCTGTAGAAATCCAGTAGTATAACCCAAAAACTAAAATCCACAGTCATGGTACTGGTCAGGCTGGGCTGCATCGAACTTGCCTCTTTCTGTGTGGTTCTTGCTACTTCCAGAACTGCATATGCAAATCAAAATTTCCCAAGAGAAACAAAAGCATGTTGCGTGCCATATGACACTATATTACACATGTAGATATCTCGACATGGGATTGTGCCATATCTATGGAGGATCCTGAATAAATATTCAATTTCATGAATACAATGCAGCAAGTAACCAACTGCATTTTGTTATGATAAACAAAACTACATGAAAGAAATTATAACCCAAACTTAATGATCATCATTCATTCAATGAAGTGTATAACATAAACACATCCAATGAAGTTCTACAATAATATGTAAGAGATATGACAGCAGTGAAAACACTAGTTCTCGAGCAGACCTCAGAGATAACAAACTACTTGTAAATTATTTGCATTGTCCCATCTACATTATCCTTGTAGATTGGTTATGTAATATTATGCTTGTACTTTCCAGTGAAAAGGATTGTGCATCTTTAAACAAAGTAACTTCTTTATTGGTTATACTTAACACAGACTCTAAATTGCAATTTCCAAATGGCTTATTTAGCAGAATTGTCCCAACCACAGAATTCAGCAGCACAGCAGATACATTAATTGTGCTCGAGAATATACACGTCAGCTAATTATTACTCCGTTGTGATGATATTTAACTCCATTCATTTTGTCGTAGTCCTTGTCAAGACTTGAGCAAAGCACAGCAACGTTTCAGTGTCTGCTTGCATTGGCCTTACCTGAGAAATTGGACTGTCGAGTCAATTGACTCCGAAGACTAGTGGTATTATAGTTATTCCTTTCAGCTGCAGTGTTGGCTTTGTTTTTCATTTGAGAGTTTAGTTAACGGCCCTGTTTGGCCATGTGTTTATTGTTTTTCCCCCCCCCCCCGAGTTCTGTTTGCATTAAAGTCTGTGAACTATCAACGCTCTTCAGTGTCACTTGGGCCATATCCGAATGTAGTGACAGCAAAAGAATGGAGTTAAATATCATTACAATGAAGTATTAATTAGCTTATGCGTGCATATTTATGACCACAATTGCCATACCTGCTGTGCTGCCGAATCCTTGGTTGTGACAAGAATAGTCTAAGTTGTTCTGGGTAAAAAATTAACTTCACAACTAGGCATAATTTTAAATGTTATGCTAGTAATGCTATGATAATTTCATTTTTGAAAATAAATTCAGTGCAAGGGATTTCAAAGTACATTTATTAACAGAATATGTATAATATATGCAATCTTGAAATTCGCCTCCTTACAAGTAACCACAAAACAAAGAAGTCCAACAGAACCCATTTTAAAAAAAAGACGATGTGCAGAAAAAAATAAATTTTGCGAACAATGAAAACAGCAAATAACATTCAGAACTAAAATTCAGGAAAGTAAGGCCAATCACAGCCAATCTAGGTGCCGTTAGTTGCAGGCCACAGCCTCAGTTCAGTGCAGATGAATAAATCTCGTGGAGCAGTGAGCTGAACACCGGCCAACACACAACACCCTGACCTTTACATTCTAGCCTGGCACTTAAACTGGCTAAACAACGGGGTTTAGAGCTCCTCGCTTTTGGCCTCAGGCCCCGCCAGCTCAACTCTGTTTTGCCTTGGTTCTACCACTTCAAATCTCCTCCTAGTTCACTTCAGCAGCCAAACATTGGCTCGTTCCCTGCTCTCAGGCCTGGGCCCCACCACCTGAATTTTGTCCGTACACACACCACACCACAACCCTCCTGCACTTTCGCGACTTCACACCATGCAAAAATGCCAGGTCGTGCTGGCGGTTCAAAAGCTCGACTCCAAACGGGAAATTACAGGCTATTGATTGCAGTGATCGTTTTTCAGGCAAAAGTGCGAATTGTAAAGTAGTTAATAGATGCTTTTGCTGCCAGCAGGTCTCACTGTGCTTCACCAGTGCCATCTTGAAATGGGATTTTTTAAGAAACATGGAAAATTTTAAAAGGGGGTTTTAATTTTGAAAGGACTTCAAGATTAATCTGTTTCTGGAGCAGCATGCTCAAAAACTGACTTCGTCCAAATAGCAGTCATTAATTTATCTGTTTGGCATCAATTCATTGTTATGCATTTATGCATGCTAATGTGGAGTAATCCAAGCATTCTTCAACCAGGAACATTAGTCCAGACTGATTATGTGGAGATGTACTGCCTCACACTTGATAGAGGAAATTTCCAGAACGGGTGCCTAGTTGTTAGTCTCAGTCAGAATGATTGCTACGGAAAATGGAAAACACTAGACAAATCTCCGCAATATTCCTCCATAAAATTAGATGCAGATGAAAGCATTGACAATATATTAATACTAGAAACTGTCCACATCATTAGATGGCTCAAGGATTGGGTCATAGATTAAAAGGACAGGTTTAACAAATATGAGACCCAGGACAAATTCATAAGAATTAGGAGCAGGAGTAGGCCATTTGGCCCATTGAGCCTGCTCCACCATTCAATAAGATCATAGCTGATCTAGCCATGAACTCATTTCCACCTATCTGTCTTTACCCCATAACTCTTAATTCCCCTACTATACAAAAATCTATCCAAACTTGTCTTAAAGATATTTACTGAGGTAGCCTCTACGGCTTCACTGCGCAGAGAATTCCACAGATTCACCACTCTCTGGGAAAAGCAGTTCCTCCTCATCTCTGATCGAAATCTGCTCCCCTCAATCTTGAGGCCATGTCCCCTAGTTCTAGTCTCACCTACCAGTGGAAATAACTTTCCTGCCTCTATCTTATCTATCCCTTTCACAATTTTATATGTTTCTATAAGATCTCTTCTCATTCTTCTGAATTCCAGTGAGTATAATACCAGACCACTCAATCTTTCCTCATGGTTTAACCCCCCCCCCCCCATCTTTGGAATCAATCTGGTGAACCTCCTCTGCACTGCCTCCAAAGCCAGTATATCCTTCCTCAAGTAAGGAGACCAGAACTGCATGCAGTACTCCAGGTGCGGTATCAGCAGTACTCTGTACAGTTGTAGCATAACCTCCTGCTCTTAAGTTCAATCCCTCTAGCAATGAAAGCCAACTTTCCATTTGCCTTCTTGATAGCCTGCTGCACCTGCAAATCACCCTTTTGTGATTCATACATGAGCACTCCCAACTCCCTCTACACAGCAGCATGCTGCAATTTTTTGCCATTTAAATAATGATCAGCTCTTTCATTTTTCCTTCCTCATTTTCCAACATTGTACTCCATCTGCCAGATGCTTGCCCACTCACATAACCTATCTATATCTCTCTGCAGACTCTCCATATGTTATGCACAATTTGCTTTTCCACTCGATTTAGTATCATCAGCAAACTTTGATTTACAAGAATACAACTCCAAGATCTGGAGTTATTTGGTGCTGGTATTTGCAATGACTCCCTTAGCTAAATTTTTTTTTTTGAAACTACATGCACCTTTAAAGAAAGTACAAATATTTAGGATTGATGTTTGAGGAGACTAGGTATGTCACTAAAGACTCTAGCAAATTTCTACAGATGTACAGTATTCTGACTGGTTGCATCACTGCCAGGTATGGAGGCTCCAATGAACACCATCGCAAGGGCATGACCTTACCCACCATTAAGGACATCTTCAAAAGTTGGGGCCTCAAGTAGGTGGCTTCTATCATTAAGGACTCTCGTGATCTTGGACATGATGTCTTCTCATTACTACTATCAACAGGAGCTTGAAGGCCCAGACTCAATGTTTTAGAAACAGCTTTTTTCCCTCTGCCACCAGTTCTTGTCTTGGTTCATAAATATTACATCACTATTCCTCTTCTGCATTATTTATTTATTCTAACTTGTTGCAATTTTTACGTCTGCACTGTATTGCTGCCACAAAACAATAAACTTCACAAGATATGTCAGCGATAATAAACCTGATTCTGAAATAAGGAACCTGGTTTCAGAAAAAGTGTCCAAACATTTCAGATGAGGAAGAATTTCTTCTCTCAGAGAATCATGGATCTTTAGAGTTCTCTACTCCACAGAGATAATTCCCACCATGGATGGTCCGAAGACCGGCTGTGAAAGGAGGAGGGCTGGGCTTGGGGCCAGCAATCCCATCCCATAAAAACCCAGTGCTACAGAAATACCAACAAAAGCTCTAAGGACCTCATCCCAAAGAGAGGAAGGATGCACCAGGAAGATGGTCTAAGCTGAAGCAACCTGAAAGACTTGCCCTGGACAGAGGATTCTGGCAAGCTACTGTGGACAGCCTATGCCCCAGCAGGGGTGATAGGGCTTAAGTAACTAAGTACTCCAGAGAGTTGGGCACAGTGAATATACTTCTGAAGTCAGTAATTGACAGGCATCTCAGCTGTATGGGAGGCCAGGTGTATGGGAAAACACTTAGAGCCCAATACTCTCATTCTCGAGGACTGGTGGAGTAGTCTCCAGCTCTGACCAGCCAACTCCTGATCCTTATTAATTTCTCCTATGTTCACAGAGGAGATTGTTTATGAATCCCTGAACTCCTGATTTTGGCAATTGAAGACACTGTTGCCAAAGGTGAAGATGCTTATTTAGGGATTATTAAGAGATCAAGTTAGATAAGCACAGAAAGGTCTGTCATTTTAGGGACTTGGCACAGGGTTCTGGGCCAGTGATAGGTCTAAAGGAGACACAGAGGAATGTAGACCAGCCAACACAAAATGACCCCTGAACGTCTTACCTGGAGTTGTTGCAGGCAATAGAGTTCATATGAAGTTTGGCCACACAGTACTTACAAACTAGTATAACAAGTTTTATTCAGGTTGATCATAGACACAGTTTTAAGGCTTGTTTATTGCGGAGGTAATGAAAGTTAACACCTGACACGTCGAGCAATAGGTAGAAACATTAGGTGGAGTTGACCACAGGGATGAGATGGTTCCAGCACACTGCCCTAAATTATTATTATTTTTTTAAAAACCCTTAGGCCCTGGATTGGTATACCGGCTCAAGTAGCAAACGCACGGAAATAAAACTTCATGATCCAGCGTCCTCCTTCTACCAAGAGGAAAGCGTGAACGCTCTCTTAATAGCCTGATTTCATTCAAAGGTCACACATCCGTTTTCAATACACAATAAGCGCCCCAGCAGGAGCACGCGGTGGATTTGACAAATTTACTCACGGCTGTTTTGCAAGGTTTTCCTCGATTATTTTCACGTAATTGGTGGGGACCAAACCCTGGGGTGCGGCAGCTTTGGAACCGGTGTTTTTTTGCGCAAATAGGTATTCTCCTTCATTCCGGATGACTCTCAGTTTCTCTCCCTTCTTCAGTGACAACTCCTCTGGGGTCCTGGCCTCGAAATCGTACAGAGCAGCGTAGATGGGTCCGGCTTCAATGGGTGCGGCAGGAGCCGGTTTCACCGGCACCTTAGTTTGCAGGTGGGGACCCGAGATAGTAGCGATCTGTCGGGGTCTTTGGACCGGGTTCGAGGTTGGGGCTTCAGGCCAGATGAGATCCCAGAGTGCCCGCAGACAAGGTAGCCAGCCCCGCAAGGTCTCTTCCATGGTACACGCACCCTCTCACTCACCAGCCTTGTTGCGATTTCCATGAAACTGCTTCAACCTCGATTTAAGTATCTTCTGTTAACAAAAGGCTGTCGAAACATTGATCAATACACACAAATTGCTACCTGTAGGAATGTTTTAAACTCGTGGCTTTATCTGGTATACTTTTGGGGGTGGGTCCTCTGAACTTTCTACAGTCGGTAATAGTACTGGTGGAACCGGTTTTCAAGTGTCAGCGGCTGGTATGTGGAAAATGCGCAAATCAGTGCACTCAGGTAAACGCGAAAATGGAAGACTATTTTGTATCGCCGGTAATTTGCACAGTGGCGCTTCAAATTTACCCCATTCGGGTAAAGGTGTTGCCCATCACTGCTAGCACTATTAACACCCGGGAAATAAAACGAAATATTGTGTATTTTGAAACAAAAATGCTTAGGAACACCAAAGGAACACTTTGGTAGCCTCTGGTTTGGTCTCTTCCCTCACCGTTTTCTCTCATCTGTCACCGCTGAACTTGAGTTCCCATTGTGCCTCCGCATTTCACTCGTTACTGTCTTATTTCAGCCCAACCTTAACATAATCCTTTCGCCTTGTGACTCAGCCACGTTTCCCACTTGTCCAGTTCCATTTTAACTGTTGCGATTTGCAAGACCTTTTTAAAGAAGGGCACATCTCTGGAATGTTAAATTGTTTGCTCTCTCCACTGAAAGACCGCTGTTTCATTTTTTTATAAACCAACCTTTTGTTCGATTTCATCAGGTGCTATTAGATAATGTGGTCTGCTCTTTCAATGCAGATACACTGATCAGTGGGAAAATTGGCCCTTTGGCTCAAAAAGTAGTTTTCATTCAATGTAGACTAGTAATCAGATTAGTTCATCCTATTCCTATATCTCTAATCTAATCTTGAATATTCACGGATGTTGTCTTAAGTACTAAGCAAACACTAACTAAATAGCAGGAGATCGACACCCGCAGTTCCACATCAGCTGGTTCAAGCACAACTACTTCCCTTCAATCACTGGGTTCTTGATCCAACAGGTACAAGCATAATCAGTGCAGTTTAGCAACATTGTGACCACTTTGAGCATGGACTTCTTTTTGTTCTACTTGTGTTCATTCTTGTAAAAGTTGTGTTTTTCTTGTGTATACTGCTATATAATGTTATTGCCACAAGTAAGTTTTTCACTGCATCTGGGCATTAGTGCACATGACCATAAAGTTGACTTTGACTTTTAACTGCAGGAGAGAAATCCACAGCTGCACCATTCAGGCTGATGGTAATTTTACTGTTTCCATTTTTAATTATCTCCATTTTATGTCACCTCACTCCAAACCCATTCAAAATGAGACACATTTCCTCCAATCCATACTCTATGAACTCAGAATATTTTTCTTCTGGTGCTGAGACAGAACACAGAGAATCCCTGGTCCACAACTGCTCAAACAACATTTAGTGTGTCTCATTGAGTTCAGTACCTAGGCCCACATAAGAACATAAAAAATAGGAGCAGGAGTAGGCCATTTGGTTGAGCCTGCTCCATCATTCAATAAGGTCATGGCTCATCTGACCATGGACTTACCTCCATCTACCTGCCTTTTCCCTACTATGCAAAAATCTATCCAACCTTGTCTTAAATATATTTACTGAGGTAGCTTCCTCTGCTCCACTGGGCAGAAAATTCCACAGATTCCCCACTCTCTGGAAAAGCACTTCCCCCTCATCTCCATCCTAAATCTACTCCCCTGAATCTTGAGGCTATGTCCCCTAGTTCTAGTCTCACCTACCAGTGGAAACAACTTTCCTGCCTCTATCTTATCTATCCCTTTCATAATTTTATGTTTCTATAAGTTCTCATCTCATTCTTCTGAATTCCAGCAAGTACAGTCCCAGGCAACACAATCTCTCCTCATAGTCTAGCCCACTCACCTCTGGTAAACCTCCTCTGCAAAGCCTCCAAAGCCAGTAAGTAAGGAGACCAGAAATGCACAAGGTACTCCAGCTGCGGCCTCACCAGTACCTTGTACAGTTGCTGCATATCCTCCCTGCTCTTAAATACAATCCCTCCAGCAATGGCCAATATTCCATTTGCCTTCTTGATTGCCTACTGCACCTGCAAACTAACATTTTGTGATTCATGCACATGTATCCCAACACTCTGCTTTCTATTAGTTAACCAATCCTCTATCCATCCTAATACATCACCTCCAAATATATGCATCCTTATCTTATGGATAAGTGTTTTAAGTGGCACCTTATCAACTGCCTTCTGAAAATCCAAGTAAATAATGTCCATCTGTTCCCCTCTATCCACTGCACTCCTTATATATCCTCAAAGAACTCCATTAAGTTTGTCAAACAGGACTTCGCTGAATCCATGCTGTGTCTGCCTGATGGATCCATTTCTTTCCAGATGCCTCAATATTTCTTTTTTAATGATAGCTTCGAGCATTTTCAAACCAGAGGTGTTAAACTAACAGGCCTATAGTTACCTGCCTTTTGTCAACATCCTTTTTTGAACAGCGGTGTGATATTTGCCATCTTCCAATCTGCCAGGTCCTGCCCAGTGTCCACAAAATTTTGGAAAATCATCAGCAAAGCCTCTACTATAACTTCTGCCATTTCTTTCAGTACCCTGGGATGCATTCCATCAAGACCAGGGGACTTAGCTATCTTCAGACCCACAAGTTTTCCCAACACTACCTCTTTGATAACAGCTATTGTAGTGAGGTGTTTACCTCCCATCCATTCATAACATCTCCCGTTGGCACATTAGATACGTCCTCCACTGTGAAGACCGACACAAAATAGTCATTCAAAGCCTCGGCCATTTCCTCATTACCCAATATCAATTACCCCTTCTTGCCCTCTAAGGGACCTACACTCACTTTAGCCACCCTTTTCTGCTTTATATAATTATAAAAACTTCTACTATCTGTTTTTATATTTTGTGTTAGTTTATTTTAATAATCCAGTTTCCCATTCTTTACTGCTCACTTAATGGTACTTTGTTGTTTTTTAAACTTTTCCCAATCTTCCACTTTCCCACTACTCTTGGCAACTTTGTATACATGAGCTTTTAGTTTGATGCCTTCTTTTATTTCCTTAGTTATCCAAGGCGGGCTCTCCACACCCTTACTGTCCTTGCTTTTAACTGGTATATACTTTTGTTGAGCACTATGTAAAATCTCTTTGAAAGTCTTCTACTGTTCCTCAAGTGTCCCACCATATAGCCTGTGTTCCCGGTCTACACTAGCCAAATCCTCCCTCATCCCATTGTAGTCTCCATTGTTTAGGAATCATATACTGGTTTTAAATTGAACTATTGCACCCTCCATTTGTTTGAGAAATTCTATCATACTGTGATCACTCTTGCCAAGAGGGATCCCTAATTACAATATCACTAATTTTACCTGTTTCATTACACAGGAACAGATCCAAGATAGCACGTTCCCTTGCCGGTTCAGTAACATGCTATTCAAGAAAGCCATCATGAATGCATTCTATGAAGTCCTCCTCAAAAGTGCCTCGACCAACTTGATTTATCCAATCTATGTGCAAGTTAAAATCTCCCATGATAACTGCTGTTTCATTCTTACATGCTTCAGATATTTCTCTGTTTATTGTCTGTGCCAGTGTAATGTTATTATTTGGTGGTCGAAAGACAACTCCCAGCAATGACTTATTCCCTTTACTATTCCTAATCCCTACCCAGGTGGATTCAATACTCTGCTCCTTAGATTTTATATCATCTCTCATTATTGCCCTGATCTCATCTTTAATTGTGTTGCCCCACCTCCCTTACCTTCCTGCCTACCCTTCCATATTACCTAATATCCTTGGATATTTAATTCCCAATCCTCTCCACCCTGCAACCACACCTCTGTAATGGCCACTAAATCATACTTCTTTGTACTGATTTGAGCCACAAGTTTACTGACCTTGTTTTGACACTACGGGTATTCAAATAAAATGCCCTTACACTCATTGTGCTTTTAAAATCATGTAATCTTTTGCAATTGACTTTTCTTCACTCCACTCTTACTATTCTCTTTTTTTATGATTAGTTTTTCTTTATCTTTATCCACATTTTTCTTGTTTACTTTATCCATACTTCTCCAATCTGTTGAACCACACCTCTGCTACTTAGTTTAAAGCCCTATCCACAGCTGAGTTATGTGATTTTCTAGGATCCAGGTCCCATCACGGTTCAGGTGGAGCCCATCCCATTGGTGCAGCTCCCTCCTTCCCCAATTCTGGTGCCAATTTCCCATGAATTCAAACCCTTGAGTCACCTCAGTCCTTGAGTCACGCATTTAACTTCTTGACTCTATGCCAATTTGCACTTGGCTCAGGTAGTAATCCAGAGATTACCACCTTTTTGGTTCTGCTCTTTAACTTAGCTGCTCAAATTCCCTCAGCACAACCTCTTTCCTCATTCTAGCTATGTTGTTGGTACTCACATGGATCATGACAACTGGATCTTTCCCCTCCCACTGCAAATTCCTCTGCAGGTCAGATAAGATGTCCCAAACCCAGGCACCAGGCAGGCAACACAGCCTTCGGGATGCTGTATCCTCATGACAGAGAACTCTGTCTATAATATCCCTGATTACCACTGCATTTCTCTTCTCTCCTCCCTGTTGAATGGCTCCCTGAACTACAGTGCCACAGTTAGATTGCTCATCCTTCACAGCCCCACTGTCATCCACACAGGGAGCAAGAATCTCAGACCTGTTGGACAAACTCAAGGGCTGAGGCTCCTCCAGCATCTTCTCTTGGATCCCACTCCCCTCTCACTTGCAGTCACACCGTCTTGTCTCTGACCACAGACCGAATTTGAGGCAGCTAACCTAATGGGTGTGACTACCTCCTGAAACAGAGAACCCAGGAAACTCTCTCCCTCCCTGATGTGCCGCAGAGTTCGAAGCTCAGATTCCAGTTCATCGACTTTGAGCCTGAGTTCCTCGAGCAGCCAGATGTGGTCATCAGGAACCGCAAGGGGATCCACCATCATGCAGCTACAGCACATCACCTGATCCTGCATCGTCCCTTTATTTAATTAGCTGTGATTTAGTGACTTTTTATTCAACCACTACAGAAGTTTTACTTGCTACTTACCTGTGCCTCCTCACCAAAGCCTCAAGTTCCCACTCCTACACTGGTCCACTCACACAATGGCTGCTCTGCTTTGATCCTGCTTTACTTTTATTTGTTCCTGCTAATGAACCACAAATCGACTGGTCTGCCACTAATGCGCCGATTTCCGTGTAATGCTCCTTTTTAAAACTCTTCTCCCCAAAACTGTAGATGTCCAGTTAAAATAGAGGAATGAGTGTACCAGCTTCCGGACTACTCACACAGTCTGCTCGGCACCTGCAGGAGCATCTGTGATACCCACATTGCTTCATTAGTTATCTCAGGTCCCAAAGTACCAGCCTGGAATTAAGACATCCTTGATCCCAGGGAACTGCCTACGAAAAAGAACAGAAGGACTTCATAGTGTGCTGCAAGGCATATTACAGTTTATGAAACTTTTTTTTCACTTCTATCTAATCTCTTGCAAAAAAAATACAGAACTCAGTTAGAGATTTCATTTAAATTATTTTGTCCACTTTGTGAAATTATACTTAAATATACACTCAGTGACCACTTTATTAGCTACACCTGTACACCTGCTATTAATCCAAATATCAGCCAATTTCACACCACAATCACACCACAAAAAACATGCAGACGTGGTTAAGAGGTTCTGTTGCCGTTCAAACTAAATATCAGAATTAGGAAGAAATGTGATCAATGTGATTTTGACCATAGAATGATTGTTGTTGTAAGACGGGGTGGTTAGAGTATCTCAAAAACTGGTGATCTACTGGGTGTTTCACACACAGTGGTCTCAATAGAGAATGGTGTGAAAAGCAAAAAAAAACCCCAATGAATGGTGGTTCTGTGGGTGAAAATGTTTGTTAATAGACAATAGACAATAGGTGCAGAAGTAGACCATTTGGCCCCTCGAGTCTGCACCGCCATTCTGAGATAATGGCTGATCATTCACTATCAATACCCAGTCCCTGCCTTGTCCCCATATCCCTTGATTCCCCTATCCATCAGATATCTATCTAGCTAATTAATGACAGAGTTCAGAGGAGAATGGCCAGACTGGTTCAAGCTGGCAGAAAGGCAAGAGTAACTTAAATCAATCACGTGCTACAATAGTGGTGTGCAGAAGAGCATCTCTGAACACACAGAACACAGCAAACCTTTAAGTGGATTGGCTCCAGCAGCAGAAAACCACACTGGGTTCCATACCTACTAAAGTGACCACTGAGTGTACTTTTATTTTATGCCACAGAGTTGACTTCTATTCAGAGTACAAGAAATGTGTTCTTAAATGCATTGCCTCATGCACATTTTCAATTTCATAACTTTTTTTCTAATTCTTTCCTCCAATCTCTGCAAACACTCTTTATGACTCTCTTCAGTCACCTAAAATTCATTTCTTTTGAAAACTGGTTTTACCTCCTACAATTTTCTTACTATATGAATTTAATTCAGTATATTTACTTTAATTAACAATTCCACTGTTCTCCTGGGTAGTATCTGGAGACATACTTTTCCAAAGCATTTGTCAAATGGACAATTAAGGGATATATCTTCTGAAAGAATTCAGAGAGCATTGGCGAACATAGCTTGAATAGCTTTTGATATCCTGGGATGAGAAGACTTCCAATAAGGAGATTGGCCTATATTTCCTTAAGGTTAGGTAATCTTCCTGGCAAGTTTAAAGCCAAGTGTCAATGTGAGCAAGCAGAGGAATCCTTCAAAAACCCTGTCTCAGGCTGAGTAATGAGGTGAAGAGTATTACTTCATTCAGAGGATTGGGAATGTTTGGATTTCTCGATCCAAATTGACTTAGCCATTGAGTACAGTGTACTCATGGCAGGTTATGGTGGTATCAAAGGATATGGTTTAGGGCAGGATAGGAGAACTTATGTAGAAGTTTACTGCAGTCTTATCAAACAATGAAGTTTTAATAAATTGTACATTCCTACTGCAATCTCTATTATCCACCTCCAGCTATTTTCTTTTTGCTTAAGTATTAATCTATGATATTAAATCAATTGAAAGCTCAATTAAAATGGATAGAAAAAGCACACTAAAAATAGGGTAGATACCTTAGAGACAAAATTAACGATAATTTTCCTTCTAAAATTGTACGTATTTAGTGCACCAAACAAAACTATAACAAAAATTAATAACATCTTTAATTATAATAACCATTGAATGAAGAAACAGGATTTGGTTTATTCAGTTCACAAACTTGTTAGCTGGCCATTCTTTATTCACTGTTTAACCATAATGTCAGATCAGTCACACATACACATACGCACTGATATTATCACTCCAGCTGGGAAGCAGATACAATATACAGCATTATTTGCCTGTGTGCAAGGGGATCTTAGCACTTCACTAGCTCAAAAAGGGTTAAATCTATTATGTATCTAGAAGGCTGGTTTAACTTTCATAACTATTCATATAATTTATTTCAAAACTTGTAATTGAACACTCAAACTTTTTTTTGTTACAGTTAGTTTAATCCATATGTCATTCTATATTTTTGTTGACAAATTACTCTGCCTGTATGGGCTTGTCACTCCCTACACTATAAAAAATATGAATAATTATTGGCAATTTTCCATTTAATATAAGTTTATACATGCCTTCTGTTAGGAATACTATTGCAGAGATTTTATCATAAGCAAAAGATATTCAGCAGATACTGGAAATCCAGGGTAACACACACAAAATGCTGGAGGATAACTCAGCGGGTCAGGCATTATCTATGAAACTGATAAACAGTTGATATTTTGGACTGAGATCCTTCAACAGGACTGGAAAAGAAGGGAGAAAGCACCAGAATAAAAAGGTCGGGAAGGGGAAGAAGTACAAGTTAGAAGGTGATAGGTGAAGCCAGGTGAGTGAGAAAGGCAATGGGCTGGAGATGAAGCAGTCTGATATGAGATGAGAATGGACCATGGGAGAAAGGGAAGGAGGAAGGGCACCAGGGGGAGGTGATAGGCAGGAGAGGAAGAGGTATGGGGCCAGTGGGTAATGGATGTAGAGGGAAGAGGGAGGGGAGAAGAATTACCAGGAGAATTCAATGTTCATACCTTCAATTGGGGAGGCTACCAGGTGGAATATGAGGTGTTCCTCCTTCAAACTGAGAGTGGCCTCATCGTGGCAGAAGAGGAATGGATGGACAGACATGTTGGAATGGGTTTGGGGATTTGAATTAAAATGGTTGGCCATGAGGAAATCCTGCTTTGAGAGATGGAGTGGGGGTGCTCAATAAAGTGGCCCCCCCCAATCTACATCAGGTCTCACCATTGTCGAGGAGGCCATGTCAAGACCACCAGACAGCTTCAAAGGATTTGCAGGTGAAGTGTTGCGATACCTGGAAGAACTGTTTGGGGCCTTGAGTGCAGATGAGGGAGAAGGTGAATTGGCAGGTGTAGCACTTCTTTCACTTGCAGCGATAAGTGCCAGGAGGGATTTTAGTGGGGAGGGATGAATGAATAAGGAAATTATGGCAGGATAGCAGGAAGATGGGGTGAGGACAGCATCTCTTCATGCAGAAGGATGTGGTTTGAATTCAATGCTAAACAGACTGATAATCTCACATTACAAAATATTTAAGAACACTAACATGCTGCATAAACTTGGGTAAAACCTGCCTGGCGTGTGGCAGTTTTTGTAAACTACAACGTACATAATCTCTCAGTGAGTTGACTGTGATAAGTATACACAGTTGAGCAACCATTTGATATAAACTCTGCAAATTATGTGAGGATCTTTGTGAAGCTAAGACGAGGTCCTTCACTGAGTGTGAAATTGTGTTTCGAAAGGATTCCTTGCCTTTAACAGTGAGAATGGACAGGGTCAACCTGAAGATAAGACAAAACATTTCTGAGTTTACAGCTCAGAGAACTTGCTTCCAAACTCATCTAGACCATTTGGTGACAGGCATTGCCTACACATTCTAACACTGTATCAGGATCAACACCTGTTGTTGCATTTCCATCATATAATCAAAAATCAGGTGAGCAATAAAAGTAACCACATCATTAGTAAATTTCCAATTCAGAAAAAAGCACATTATTTAAGGATGAAATATATTGCTGGAAAAGCTTGTGTGTTTTTTGACTTCAGGAAATCGAGAGCAATACACACAAATGGCTGGAGGAACTCAGCAGGTCAGGCAGCGCCTCTGGAAAAGAATAAACAGTTGACATTTTTGGCTGAGATCCTTCTTCAGGAGTTGTGTTTAGGAATTAAAGTTGTTTCTGAAGTTTTGAAACTTTTTTACTGTAATATCTTACAGGATGTGGACATTGTAGCAAGGCCATCTTTTAAAGAGAATAATCATAAGTTTGCCACAGCACAGGAGGCGACTGACTTTATGTCACTGTATAGTAATTCAGTCAGTTCGTTAATCTAGTCCCTTTGAAAAATCTATTTGCATAAGGATTCATTGCACTTTACGACAGTCCATTCTGATTAACAACTCACTGCATTAAACAATTTTGAGCCATATTTCACCTTGATCTTTCTTCAATTACTTGAAGCCTGTGTCTTTCTGACCCTTAGCATCTCCATCAATGGGAATATTTTCCATTTACCCAATGTAACTCCTTCAAGATTTTGAAAAAAAAAAATTATGCTCTTGGGAAAGGATACCCCAGAACCACTTCTAAAACCTCATAACTGAAATCTCTCATCCCCGAAAATCATGTCAATAACTTTTTCTGCAACGTTTTCTGGCATTCAAAGTGCCAATTGCTAGCTGGATATGGTTTTCCTTAGCTCTGTTATTAAAACATTATTTCATGTTGAAATTATATCACAAAATCCCACTAGTTAAAAATATGCTGATCATACTGAAAAATGTTGTCATTTTTCACTCTTACACTGCTAATTTTAAAGTAGTGTTGTTTAAACCTGTAATGTGCCAAATGATGAATTGCTTAAGTAATAAATATATAATCTAGGATATGTTTCTGCAATTAGAATCTCCAATCAATTAACCCAGATGAAACAACAGGTAAACACATCGTCTGCTCATTATCCTTACAAGCATTCCAGCTTATAAGGATAACGATTACATCAAAAGATTTGGGGACACACACAAAATGCTGGAGGAACACAGCAGGCTCGGCAGCATCTATGGAAAAGTGTAAACAGTTGAATTTTTGAGCCAAGACCATTCATAACGTTTGGAGGAAAAAGATGAGAAGTTAGAGGAAGATTGTGGGGAGGAGGGGAGGAAGAAAGAATGGTGTATTGGAAAAAGCAAATAAACTTAATTAAAAATACATTATTTTATCGGCATTATTTCCATCATAATGTTTTCTGCTGGAAACATGCAGTAGCATAAGACTTATCATGAATAGTTTCAAACAATAGAGAATCTGCAGATGCTGGAAATCCAAGCAACACACACAAGGTACTGGAGGAACTCAACAGGCCAGGCAGCATCTATGGAAAAAAGTACAGTCAACGTTTCGGGCCCAGACCTTTGGCAGGACTAAGTGTTCCGGCCCAAAACATCGACTGTACTTTTTTCCCACAGATGCTGGCTGCCTGGCCTGCAGACTTCCTCCAGCATTTTGTGTGTGTTGTCATGTATAAGTTTAATGCAAAGTGCAGTTGAATTAACTTCACTGTGAAACATGAAAAAAAAAGTGAAGCACATTTGACCCTCACAGGCCAGGAACAATGTGAAAATCTCTCAGAAGCACAGAGAGACAATCTGCAATGGACCACCAAAAAACAATAACAATCTAGTGCGTCAGAGGCCCATCACTGAAGATGTTTTGTTTATTTGACGTTATCAGTGACAGGGGAAAACTGCAATTTTCACCACGGGTTCTTGACCAACATTGCTGACTTTATTTTCTGGTTGAAAGTTACAATTACCTGTTTGTAGAGGGAGCAATTGATAACATAGCATTCAACCATAAGCACACCTCCTGTGGAATACAGTGGATTCTGGTTAACTGGCGTACATTGGGATCAGTATGTTAGTTCAGCACCTGCCCCAATTAACCAAAGTTTCATGGGAATAGTTAACAGGTATAAAATAAGACAAACTACCATTTAATTGAGTAACTACTTATTTATTTAAATGCAACACAGAACAAATTTAAACACTACCAATATCTCTACAGTACAATAAAATTGTGTATTAATTCCTAATAGTTATCAACAGAGGAAGTCACCTGTCGTGTTCTTATAATTGACTGTAAATGAACAAAATCAGCACAGACACCTAGTGCAGATATTGAACTCCCTTCAAATAATGCTTCTGACAATTGTTTTCTCCAAGTCTTCATTTTCGGTTCAAGATACCTTCAAATGCATTGTAATTCCTAACTTGTTGAGTAGTTAGAATTGTTTCATTTCACTCCTGGCTGCTTCTGACATCTCCAAGCCTGAATGCTTGCAATCACAGTGAGCAAAATGGTTCTGAATTGTCTTACCGCTTATTTCTTGCCAATTATCAGTGACAAAACCACTGTTTTTTTGAACACAAGCATACGCAACTGGCGCAATTCAAAATCTGATTACTGTTAAGCATAGTATCTAACAGCCATGCAAGTCCATGAGACTGATGCTAGTTTGAAACTGTTCAGCAACAGTCTACTGCCCCAATTAAGTGGCATAGTGCCTTAAAAAAAAAGGAATCCCAGCTACTTTCTCAGTTTGTATTCGTTCTTTAGGGGTTGTCCCAAATAAACAGCTGCCCTGGTTAACTGATCGCCTGATTAACCAGAATCCACTGTATATGGCTCATATGACTCACTTTACCATGCTGAAAGTTTCCAAAGAGTTGAGGAAAACTTAAAATAATGTATAACAAAGTCATAAATAAATAAAACCATTGGACTGCCCAGTAAAAGTTTAAGTTTGCAATTCAGATATTTTCCTAATCGAGAATGTAACAGTTAGAGAATCAGATATTGCACAGGAAGAGCAAAAGTACATGAGCTTTTAATTGAAGCTTAGTTCAGACTGGCTGAGTACATACAGTGTCATGGAGCAAGATTCACTTTCATAGATACAGGAAATTACAACTCAATAGGCAGTGGAAATGGATACAAGCCTTAGGGATAAATTACCAAGCTCACCATGGCAAAGAGGCAACCAGATTCATTGTTATGATGTTTCAATCACTGAAATCAAATCCTGTAATTTTCCAATGTCTATTAGTGGCTGGCACATAATCCTTCTGGCAGCGGGTACTCAGAAACTGCCACTAGGCCAGCGTGCTGATACTTTATGTCACCAAAGGATACATTTGCCACTGTATGATCATTGCTATGTGCCTTACCCACTACAAGCATAATTCAGAAAAAACACCATTGGTTTTCCCTATATCAAGGAAAAATTATGACCTTCATCACACATTTTTCCCAGAAATCTCCAAGTGAAAATTAAGCAAAACTGCAAAAGCTGGAAATCTTAAAAAATAGAAAATGCCAGAAATACTCAGCAGGTCAGGCCACATCAGATTCAAATTCTGACAAAGGGACTTTAAATGTTAATTGTTTTCCCCAATTTCTGCATATTATCTAACAATGTGATGGACATCCTGTTATGTTTATTAGACAGGGATGGATACAGATTCTATCTTAGAACAGAAAATATCTTCCGTACAATCTGGGCTTTTGCTGATGATGTGACTTTTGTGAGCAGTTCTCACAATACTATGTTTGAACACTTCTAAGTCCTAGAATATTTTTGTAGGAAAAGGTTTTGAAGTGACTCTCATAAGACTGCTGGACTTTTTTTAAAATGAAGCTTAATTTTTAACTCCAAGAATTAGTTCTACAATAGTTTTAGTTTTATTCATCCTGGTGATTGCGAGAAATATTTTGATGCTGAAATTGATCTCTGGATTAGCTGCTCAATCAATCAAGGATAGGGTAGGTTTCTCCTTAGAGTTAGACAAAATCCAACCCAAAAAGTTGAGAGTTTTAAACTCACGTCATCCTTTGTTTTACTACTCCTTGACTTTAAATGAAGCCTCTCAAAATGTTTTGGTCAAACTCACCAAAACTGGACAAGGATTCACTAAGGAGTATTCACATCTCTCTGTGTGCATGAGCATGGACCTTTTAACTTAAGGATCTAGAACGGTAGTCTATCAATCCTTAAGCAGGAAACTCAGATCACCCTGCCTATAATTAGGAAGTATATTAATTTTAAGAACTTAGCTGACAGAATGGTGGATCTGACTGTCCAGTTGATGGGTATCAACATTGAAAACATTTTAGGGAAATGTAGTAAGTTTGGAAGTTAAAAGGTCCATTGTTCATGCACATAGGGAGATGTAAATACTCTTTAATGAATCTTATGGTTTTAGTGAGTTTGACAAATGTCACTTGTTATATACAGAATGTTGTTAGGGACAAGGCCAGCAATGTTGATGTCTGTGTAGGGAGAAACAACCGGAGGGAGAACAAGTTTGACTGCTGGAGTTGGTTGGATCATCAAGGGAATTGGAGTTCATTATTACAAGAATGATCCTCACTCCAACAGCTGATTATGGGGTTTTACATCCCTTAAAGAAACTGAGTACAATGTGGCCTTGCTCCTGCAGTTGAACTCATACCTGTCTAGGAATACACTGACCTTAACCAGACCCAATATGGATACAGTAGGTCTTGTAGAAGATGTGGGTGGGCTAGAGAAATTCTGAGAAGGTGCCTTGCAGTAAAATAGCCACAGATCTAAAGACATAAAAGGGTTTTGGATATATTATGTTCTAGGGGTGATACGACTAGTTTTGCTGTTTTTAAAGAACAAAGGTTTTATGTCGAGAAGAACATGCTTGGATGTGGGATACTGTCTTCATTAAAAAAGAAGAGATTCAGTGGTTGATGCTTGCATTCCCTTTGAAAACAACTCTGGAATTCTGGGTGCCACTTACATCACAAAATCTGACAAGTACAGACAAGCACCTGGAGTCCACTGTAAAGGACAATCTCAAAACCGCCACGGTCATATTCCTGGGTTTTATAATTGGTGCCAGAGTTACAGTACATATTTTTCAGAAAACTCAAAGATATTGGATTTTCTAGACGTCCAAAGTACACCACCATTATTTCATGCTGCTCTTTTAAGAGCGATTAACATTTTACTATTATTTATGGACCATTTTATATTTCTAGTTTGTGTTTTCAGTCATAGTTAAGGATGCAATTTGTGCATTAGGAGTTTCGTGTTTTAATTTAATTGTTTATTCTTGCAGTTTTACTTGTTATATTGTTACAAATAAATGTCAAATACTAGCACTTTATTATTCTCAAAATATCAAATGATGTTATTACAACAAATTATATCTTGGATGGTATGAACATTGGTTCTATATTAGTGGGTAGCAATTCATCTGGTGATGAATACTTAGAGGTATTTCCAGCATTTTCTGTTTTTATATCCCTTCATCACTAATCTATAATAACTGCAATTTAAAACATCCAGACCAGTCAATGCACATTACTCTGCAGGTCAGTCTTCGCAATATACTTAGGGATAAGCAGGTTGAATACACCCAGTCTATTCCAAGAAATGGGTCCATGTCCTCCGAAAATATTACTGGCAAAAAAAACAGCAGTTTCAATTTAACCCTGACATAACAAGTCCAATCTTCTGTGACATAATTTACTGAAAAATGAGGGCTGAACAAAATATAACAGTGTATATATAAAGTGACAAGTCCAACAAATTTTTAAAATGGTACAAAGTATAAAAATTCAAGACATAATACCTATAGTTTTACTGATTAAACACTAAATATTTAGCACCATGATCTTGAGAAACCATCTGTTTTGAGGTAACTGATCCTTATATAGAAGAAAATAAGATTTATGTTTACAGAGATCCTGACATGACATTCACTGTAAAAAGGAACACATTTCTTTATAACAGTGCATATTGTAACCAGCAAATATATGATAACATTTTACACACTTAAATCACTTCTGGTTAAAGTCCATGATGATTGAGTGTTGTGTTGATCAGGATTCCGGTATTTGGGTGATGAGAGAGAGATGAATCGTACAGAACAACTCAAATAGTCATGGATGTATTCAGTGCCTGAATGTCAACAGAGATGATATAATCTGCTGATTGTACTTCTTTGGATTGTTAGTAGTTGGTTCTACTCCTCTTCGCAGTCAGGGCAGCATTTGCCTTGTTTCTTCACTGGATTTCTGCAGTTCTGAGGACAAGTTCTCATTACACATTTGGTCTCTGTATCCTGTAGGTAACAAGCGTTAAACAAAACACTTACAGATGATGTACAAAAGATACAATCTAATGGATTGACTTTTATAATTTTTTTTATATAATCTTAGATTCCGTGTATGGTGCTTATCAAAATTTCTACCCTGCTTATACTCCCTATCTCCTGCACATCATAACTTTATGAAAGTAACTTCATCATAACAAATTCCTATACGTACTAATTCCTTATTTATGTTGTTGCTTCCATAAGCCACTCGGAAAGCCTTCCACTGCCAATGCTAACGCAGAATGAAAAACTACATAGGTAATCCATTTATGTAAAAAAATCTGTTGAAAGGATAACAAAATTTGTAGAGAATAACATTATTACTAATGCTTAGAATCTTTCACAGGACACGGCTCCCATTGTTATATCATTATCTGTTATATCATTATATCATTAAACTGTTTTAAGATAAAGTCTGTCAACCAGAATCCAATTAGAAGGTATTATCTACAGTGCCTATAAAAAGTATTCAGCCCCCTTGGAAGTTTTCATGTTATATTGTTTTACAACATTGAATCACAGTGGATTTAATTCGGCTTTTTTGCCACTGATCAACAGAAAAAGACTCTTTTGTCTCAAAGTGAGAGCAAATCTCTACAAAGTGATCTAAAATAATTACAAATATAAAACCCAAAATAAGTGATTGCTTAAGTATTCACTCCCTTTAATATGACACATCAAATCAGCACTGGTGCAGCCAATTGGTTTTAGAAGGCATGTAATTAGTTAAACAGAGATTATCATGTGCAGTCAAGATGTTTCAATTGAGCCAGTATCCTAGCAAAAACTGCACCATGAAGACCAAAGAACACTCCGAGCAACTCCATGAAAAGGTTATTGAAAAGTAAAAGTCAGGAGATGGATAGAAAAAAATTTCCAAGTCACTGAATATCCTTTAGAGTACAGATAAGCCAATCATCAAGAAATGGAAAGAATATGGCATGGTTGTCAATCTGCCTGAAGCATGCCGTTCTCAAAAGTGAGGACAGTGCAAGAATGGGACTAGTGAGGGAAGCCATCAAGAGACCTATGACAACTCTGGAGGAGTTACAAGCTTCAGTGGCTGAGATGGGAGAGACTGCGCAAACAACAACAGTTGCCCCGGTGCTTCACCAGTCACAGCTTTCTGGGAGAGTGGCAAAGAGAAAGCCACTATTAAAAAAAAAACTCACATGAAATCACAGCTGGAGTTTGCAGGAAGGCATGTGAGAGACTTTGAAGTGAGCTGGAAGAAGGTTCTATAGTCTGATGAAATTAAATTGAGCTTTTTGGACTTCAGACTAAACACTGTGTTTGGTGTAAGTCAAATATCGCACATCATCAAAAACACACCATCCCTACTGTGAAGTATGGTCATAGCTGCATCCTGCTGTGGGGATGCTTCACTGCAGCAGGGTCTGGAAGGCTGGTGAAAGTAGAGAGTAAAATGAATGCACTGAAATACAGGGAAATCCTGGAGGAAAACCTGATGCAGTCTTCAAGAGGACCGCAACTTGGGGGAAGATTTGTTTTCCAGCAAGACAATGACCCCAAAGCTACATAGGAATGGCTTAATAACAACAAAGTTAATGTCCTGGAGTGGCCAAGGTAGAGTTCAGACCTCAATCCAATTGAGAATTTGTTGTGGCTGCACTTGAAAAGGGCTGTTCACTCACAATCCCCATGTAATCTTACAGAGCGTGAACAGTTTTGTAAAGAAGAGTGGGTAAAATTATAGTGTCCAGATGTTCAAAGCTGATTGAAACCTATCCACGCAGACACAAGGCTGTAATTGCTGCCAAAAGTATATCTACTAAAAGCTGACTTGAAGGGTGTGAATACTTTTGCAATCAATTATTTCGCGTTCTATATATGTAATTAATTTAGATTACATTTTAGATCTTTTTGAAACAGAAGTATTTTTTCTATTAAAAAAAAGCCAAAAGCCAAAATCCACTTCAATTCAACGTTGTAAAACAATAAAACATGAAAACATTCAAGAAGGGTTAATAGTTTTTTAGGCACTGTAATGCAGAGGCTGATTTCTATAGGGAATTGTTTGTTATCTTACCATTGCATTATTATACTACTTTAATCATTATACAGGAACGGCATCTTTAGCAAGACCTATATACTTTTACTTTTAATACTTTTACTGCACCTCCCAAGTTACAGCTGTACATTTGACGAGGCCACCTCAAGGGGTCACTGATTGCCAGAATTTAGTTCAATCCTTTTATAAGCAATTTCAACTGAGTTATTTAAACAAATCATTAGTTTGAGACACAGTGAGCTCAGCCTCATGCTCTCAGTGTTGATCTCTGGGACCATCTCTGTTTAGCTTTCTTTGTGACTACAAGGGTTTCCTCCTACATCCCACAAACATGTGGGTTGGTGCATTTGGTTGCTGTAAATTATCCCTGATATGTTGATGAGTGGCAAATTCAGGGGTAGTTGGTAGGGAGAATAACATGGGATTAGTGAAAGATTACAGGGAATGGTCACTTGATGGTTGCCTGGGCTTAGTGGGCCAAAGGCTTGTTTCTATGTCGTATAATTTTGAGATGATAACACATAAAATTCTATAGTGTGTGACTTTAACTAAATATCCATTTTAAATGTCCTGTTCTAGTTGTGGTTCCTGTGGAGAAAGTGTATTCTTATTTATGTCATGATACCAGCTTCACTAAAATCTTTACAGTCAATCCTTGCCTCAATACATTGATTAATTTCTATTTTGGCAAAAGTTATTTTATCCACCCATTACATTTACCTAATTTTCCTTCACTTTTACTGAACTTACAACCCCACTCGGGGTTTGTGAGCACAGCTGGAAATATTTGATTCAATGAGCAACAATCCCATTCTGACTTGTGCTTAATGAAAATACTATTATTTCACGACATTATGAATTTAATTTCCTACCTTACACTGGCACAAAGTGCATGGGTCTTTCTCCCAAAATTCACCTTCACGTCTTACATTTCCATTCTTGTCAATGCAGCCTGTTAATTTCAAGTGAGCTTCAAGAATCTCGATCTATTTATTAAAAGATATGAAAAAAATTAACTATAAATTAAACACTTTGATTTTTCTCATGTTACCAGAATCTGTAATTTCTGCGCGCTAAGAACAACATGATTGCTCAGAAACATAAGAAAGTCTGCAGAGGCTGGCAATCCAAAGCAACACACAAAAAATGCTGGAGGAACTCAGCAGATGGCAGCATCGATGGAAATTAATAAACAGTCAACGTTTCAGGATGAGAGCGTTCTTCAGGACTGAGAAGGAAGGGGGCAAGATGCCAGAATAAAAAGGCGGGGGGGGGGGTAATTGGATCCTTGGGATTGTAAGTTTCCACTCTCATCAACTTTTCCAATATCTATCTTTACCTAATACTAATTTCCTTAGGTCCCTCACTCTCTTAGTCACAAGAGGTACTGCAGATGTTGGAAATCTACAGCAATACACACAATGTGCGGAGGAGCTCAGCAAGTCATACAGCATCTATGGATGGGAATAAACAGTTGATGTTTCGGGCCAAGGCAGGGTCTCAGCTCAAAACGCTGACTGTATATTGCCATCTGTAGACGCTGCCTGACCTGCTGAGCTCCTCCAGCACATTGTGTGTATTCCCCTGCATATCTAGTATTTTAGGTAATTTTTTGTGTATTCTGCCATGCACGCAGATACGTAGCTTTTGATCAATCTGTCTGCATTTCATAATCTCTTTTCTAAGTTCTGTTTCTTGCATCATCAAGCTAGTAATCTTCTAATGATTCAGTCAAGATGTTATTCTTCACAAGAAAATAGACAATTAACACTAGTAGAATATTCAAACCTGAAATGTGACCAAAATTACGGCTGTACCTCACCCAATGAATCATTAGAAACCAATCATAGTTAAATTCAGGTTGACCTGATGACAAAAATACTCCCTTGCTTGTATGTAATTACTGGATGGAAAATTACTTGCTTCTGCTTCAGATCTATAGGCAGAATTGGCTTTTATGGGCAGAACAGATTTGTCCATACAAGACAGAGGAGTCAAATGAACTTATTCTGGTTGGAGGTTTGTACTAGTGGTGTTCCACAGGAATCTGTTCTAGGACCTTTGAAAATATGGATGGGTGGGTTATTAAGTTCATAGATGATATAAAGGTTGGTGGCATTGTGAATAGTGTAGGTGATTGCCAAACGATGTGGTGGGATATAGATTAATTGCAGATATGGGCAGAGAAATGGCAGATGGAGTTTAATACAGCCAATTGTGAGTTGTGGCACCTTTGGGAGATTAAACGTAAAAGGGCAGTGCACAGTTAATGGCAAGACACTTAACAGTGTGATGTACAGAGGGATTTTGTTGTCTAACTCTGTAGTTCTTTGAATGTGATTGTAGAGCTTGATATGTAGTAAAGAAGGCACATGGTGTGCCTACCTTTATTAGTCAAGAAATTGAATGCAAGAGTCAGCAAGATATATTGCGGCTTTATAAAACTCTGATTAGGCCTCAGCTGGAGTATTGCATCAGGCCTTGGAGAGAGCGCAGAGGAGGTTTGCCAAAATGCTGCTTGATCAGATGGTGTTTGCAATGAGCAGAGGCTGAACAAACTTGGCTTGTTTTCTTTGGAGTGCTGGACACTGAGCAGAGAGCAGACAGGTTTATAAGATTATCAGAGCTAAAGATAGAATAAACATAGACAGTATATTTTTCCCAGATTTGAAATGTCTAACACCAGAAGGCATGCTTTTAAGGTGAGAGGAGTTAAGTTCAAAGGCGTTGTGTGGGCAAATATTTTTTTAGACAAGAGTGTGGTGAGTGCCTGGAACATGCTGGCAGGGGTGGCAGTGGAGGAAAGTACAATAGCAGCATTTAAAAAGTACTTAGATATGGACATGAATATGCAGAGAATAGAGGAGTATCAGCCTTGTGTTTGCAGAGGGATTGGTTTAGTTTTGCATTTATAGTTTGGTACACTATTGAGGACAAAGGGCCTACTCTTGTGCTATGTTCTATGTTCTAGTGCTGTGAGTTTTGAGATGTCTGATAAGGCCAATGTAGGACTTGCCGTAGGAGTGATAAGAGGTGCTTGAAGGGGAGCAGATGGGTAGCTTTGGCACTGGTGTGCTCCTTCTGCCATTTACATTTATCTGTGCTCTCAACATCAGGTTGTCATAGCTGGGTGGGAGTAGTGGGGAGGTGTGAACTCCCACAATCTATTGAATTCTCCCTATGGCATGCATCTCAAGTAGCCCTTGACAACCAAGTCCAATTCCTGACCTTCAGGTGTGTCTTAGCTCATAAGCCCCATGGAACTATTTCTACTGATAGGAGAAGGTGCAAAGGCAGGTTACTGGGTGCCTTAAGATCAATCTCTCCTTGCAGATGGTGTTCATCAGCCGTGGTTGGCATTTCATCTAGGAGACAGAAAACGCTAATCTTAAATCTCCACTGCCCACTTATGGGGAAGGTTTCAGGAGTAAAACATAATGAAAAATCTAGGGCTGGGATTTCTAAGGCAGTTCTACAGTGAGTTTAGTGCTGACAGCAATGCCTCTGCGTTCCTTTGGATTCATCAGTTCCATTGAGAGGGGAGCCTGCTGCGAGGGCAATAGCTTGCTCTCCGTATTGTGCTGTCCTTGCTTGTGTATCGACTTTGCTAGACAGCTATAATGCAACATCCATGGTCGATCCCAAACAACAGAGAGCCAACAACACATTGACATGAGGTTTTCAATGCCATCTGGAATGCTGCTTCTCCATGGAAAGGGATACCCACAAATTTTTCGGAATATTGAGTTACGGGAAAAGTTTATCCACAAATTGGTGGGAATGTTGTGCACTTTCAAGACCATGCTTGCATCATTTCTTCTATTTGAGGAATGACAGAGCTCAGAATCTCATCTGGACGAATGGATCTGGCACGTGATCAAGTGCCTTGCCCTTTAAGGTAACGTAGGGATTCAGTGCTAGGTAAGGTTGAATGCTGAGTGGTCAAGAGTGAACACTGACATTGCATTGCTTATCCTGCCAGTGAAATTGGGAGATTAATCTGTCAGTGAAACAAAACCACACCCATTCCTGATACATGAGAGGTTTTCTTGAAATTCTGGCACAAATTATATACAGCAATTTTTAAAGAAGTTTTGCTTTATTTGTCACATATACATCAAAACATATAGAGAAATGCGTTGTTTACATCAAATCCAATCAGTGAGGATTGTGCTGGGGCAGACTGCAATTGCCATACCTCCAGACTCAACACAGCACACCCACAACTTACTAACCTAACCATAACTGTACGTCTTTGGAAAGTGGGAGGAAACCGGAGCGCCTGGAGGAAACCCACGCAGTCAAGGGGAGAACATACAAACTCTTTACAGACAGCAGCAGGAATCGAACCCAGGTCAGTGACTCTGTGCTAACTGCTATGCTACCATACGGCTGGAGCTTTATACAGGGATCAAAGCCCGTAAGTGAGAGCATGATGTATCCAAATGCCTATTAATAATTTGGTTTAAATATCCTTGTGCACCACAGGCACATTACTTAAAAACCTGCAACTTTAGTATTAAAGCTTTACCTTCATTGGTTGAGAGACATTGAATATAACAATTGGAACATCATGTTGCAGATATCAAAGCATTGGTAAAAACCACTTTTGGAGCTCTCAACATCACCATGCAAGAACAATGTGGTAAAAGAGAGACCGGAAGTAACTCACCAGGATGTTGTCTGGAATGGAGGGCTGTTGTTATAGAGAAATTGGTATGACTGGGTTTACGTTCATTAGAATGTGGAGGTCTGGTTTTATGAAATTGTGAGGCACATATAAGTAATTTTTTCCTCCCCTAGAGCAGAGTAGAGTAGCACAAGAGTGCTTAGATTTAATGTATGAGGAAAGAGATTTAAAAGCAATCTGAGAGGTATGTTTTCACACAGAGGGAGGTGGTTATGTGGAACAAATTATCTGAGGCTCATACAATTACAATGTTAAAAAAGAATTTGGACAGCAAATTAGACAAGAAAGGTGTGGAGGGATATAGGCTTAATGCAGGGAAATGGGATTAGTATAGGTAAGGATGATGGTTAGGTATGAACAAGGTGGGCCTGTTGCTGTATTCTATTATTCTATGAGTCCTTGGAAATTAAGTAAAGATTAGTAAATGCTCTGCAGCTGTAGCACAACGAGCTTCAGCTTGTTGCTTTGGGAGAAGTTAGAACAAGAAAAACAAGAAGGAAGGTATGTACTCAATGAGCTAATTTGCTTCTAATGCCAAGATTCTTGGTACTGAACTTATGTCAGTTTACATAAGTCAGAATCAGAATCAGGTTTATTATCACCAGCATATGACGTGAAATTTGTTAACTTAGCAGCAGCAGTTCAATGCAATACATAATGAGAGAGAGAGAGAGAGAGAAAAAATAATAATAAATAAACAAGTAAATCAATTACTTATATTGAATAGATTTTTAAAAATATGCAAAAACAGAAATATTGTATATTAAAAAGAGTGAGGTAGTGTCCAAAGCTTTAAAGTCCATTTAGGAATCGGATGGCAGAGGGGAAGAAGCTGTTCTTGAATCACTGACTGTGTGCCTTCAGGCTTCTGTACCTCCTACCTGATGGTAACAGTGAGAAAAGGGTATGCCCTGGGTGCTAGAGGTTCTTAATAATGGACACTGCCTTTCTGAGACACCGCTCCCTAAATATGTCCTGGGTACTTTGTAGGCTAGTACCCAAGATGGAGCTGACTAGATCTACAACCTTCTGCAGCTTCTTTTGGTCCTGTGCAGTAGCCCCTCCATACCAGACAGTGATGTAGCTTATCAGAATGCTCTCCACGGTACTATAGAAGTTTTTGAGTGTATTTGTTGACATGCCAAATCTCTTCAAACTCCTAGTAAAGTATAGCCACCGTCTTGCCTTCTTCATAACTACATCAATATGTTGGGACCAGGTTAGATCCTCAGAGATCTTGACACCCAGGAACTTGAAGCTGCTCACCCTCTCCACAGGACAGGAATTTCCTGATTTAGCAGTCATATGCTCAAATTTTATGTGTCTTTTCACCTAGTATTCTCTGCAAGAAAATCTTCCTTGACCTTCAGTCAGAAAATTAGCAAGCTAAAGCAAATAATTTAAATTTATTGACGGCTGTTTGCCCAATAGCACTAGACCAGGCATGGGCAAACTACGGCCCGCGGGCCATATGCGGCCCGTTAAGCTTTTTAATCCGGCCTGCAGAACTTGATGAAATTATATTAATAAACCTTGTTAACGTTTTTTCCCCGCAATTCTGGCGTTTTCCCAATAGATGACGCACTCTATATACATTTGTGGCGACCCATTTCCTGGCACATCCTAACCGGCTCACAATTAGCCAGCGTTCCGGCTAAGGGAGATAGCCTGCGGGGATTTGCGAGCACAGAGCTTTGGAGCCTCTGTGCCACGGGGGGGGGGGGGGGGGCAGGTTGAGGGAGGCTTAAAAGTGAGGCTGGGGATTTCGAATAAAGTTTTTTTCTTCGACTGCAGTTACCGACTCTGTGTCGTAATTTTAGCGCTGCATGTAGCACACCGCTACACATTGACCTTTGTTGAGGTGCAGCCTATTACTCCACATTTGCGCTTTACTCTTTGTTCGGCTCGACCTATTTGTGTGAACAGGCGTTCAGCGTCATGAACATCAACAAAGCCAGCCACAGATCCAAGTTAACTGACCAACACCTCAGATCCATCCTGAGAATCGCCACAACAAAACTAAATCCAGACTTTGATGCGCTGGCTAAAAAGGGAGACCAACAACACTGTTCCCACTGAAATTAAAAATAAGTCTCTTTGTTGTATTATGTAAAAAATGCATTTGAAAATATTTTTTCAATAAGCCTTACATGTTACATGTCATTTCTGTTAAGTGATGGACATGAGTAGTGCGCAGGTGCACGTACGTTCTCAAAATAAAAAATGCGCTCCAGATCAAATAACGCGCTCCGCATACTGGCGCGCTGTCACTGTTCTGTCTTTGTGCTGGTCGTTGTTGAGTTTTGGCACAGGCAACAATTGAATAAGAAGGAGCAGGACAAGTAGACCTGCATCTCCTACCGTTTTTGAAATAAAGACAGTCAGGAGGAGAGTGATGATGATAATATCTTGAAGGATAACAGAATTTTCAGTGCTTTAAAATAATAACTGTTACTATTAAAAAAGCTGTATTTTATTCATTTAATTTTCAGTGTTTTAAAAGTCATTTCAATAAATAGCTAAATACCATGGGACTTCAAAGACAGATATTTTGTTGTAATGCATTTGTTCATTTTCAATTGAAATTAAAGCACGTTTTCTACATATCCCATGATATTTTATTTTCTCTTATGAGGTGTATTACCAAAACACTCCATCCATCTGCTCCTGGTCCGGCCCCCCTGTCAAATTTTAGAACCCTTTGTGGCCCACAAGTCAAAAAGTTTGCCCACCCCTGCACTAGACAGATCTTGGGACAAATCAACAACATCACTCAAAGATGTTGATGTGAAAATCCAGTTAAGGAAATGGAGAGACATAAACTGGGACAATAGAGGACTACTATTGTCAGGGCTGTTATTAAGGCACAGGGTTAATATAAAATAAGGGAACCTCACTGAATGTGTTATAAATGTTTTTCCAATTGTGTTTGATACTGACTTGAGAAAAGAACTTTCACTTTGTTAAACTCCAAATTCTATTTTAAAAATGGTTGGTGTAATATGAAGTACAACTAATTAAGATTCTAAATTAAATGTGAAAACTGAAGAGTATTGTGACTGAGGAACATCTGAAGGAAATGAGAAAGAGTGAAAATCCTACCTTTCTCCTTAGTTTTTCCAGTTCAGGTGCAGAGGTATCAGCCTGCGTAGAAGAGGAGTTGGAAATCTTTTCCTGAGCTTCCACATCTCTAGAGGAAATATACATAATCCCTTAAAACACTGACAATTTATAGAAACATGACATAAACTAAAACTAAGTGACCAATGACATCAAAATATCAAGTAGCTGCAATTTTTTTTTTAACATTTTAGTATTAAGTAATAAACTTAACAATTCTAGACAGCTCCATACTGGAATTTACAGACCTTTTATTTATATTTTATTAACATCATAATATAAAAGTTATATTTGATAATATTGACCAAAATGAGCAAACAAGATTTTCTATTTACTATTTTTGCAGCGACATTAACTCATTTTAAGAAGTTCAAGAAATTTAAGCAGCAGAGAAATGCTACCATAGTCTGCATTCATTTGCTGACAGCATTTAATGGCTTCATTTTTTTTCCAATATTCTTCAATCAACGATTTTTTTGAAAGAAGGCCTGGGCTTGATTTAAAGTTGTCATCATGTTGGGTATGGAGGTGCACAGAAAAGTTAGTGCAATTGGTGGCTTTTTAAGTGCAGTCCCTGCCCTTTTTTCAGTATTATTTTTCAATTTCCAAGACCAAACTATGTTTACATAGTAACAATATGTCAGATGCATCTGTAGCACAATATTTACAAGGATTAATAGTTGTTCTATAATTATTGGCATCCTACAACATTTTTAACATTTAATGTTAACAGCTATTAGTATTTGTAATATTAATACTTATAAAATTAATGTAAAAAGAGCAGAGAAGAAAGACTTTCTCTAACAAGAGAAAAAAGTTAGTGCAAGATATGTAAGTTCATTCAGTTAAAACCCCCTAAAAGTAAATATTTATTTCGTCTGTGTTTTTTAAAATCATCTGAGGAAACAAGAATGTACAAACTAAAGTATCACTATTACGGCACAGCAGTTACTAATCAAATTGCATTGCTTTTTTAGAATATAGAGGTCAAGTAATTCTTTTCTTCAATGCAGTTAAACATGCTGTACATGCAAAATGGGTGTGTAAACTAGTAAATTAATTTCATATTTATAAAGGTTGAGATGCACATTTTGGTAGAATGACTAAGGCTCCATACTTCTTGGAATTTAAGAGTTCAAATGGGGTGAATAATAAAGAAGGTGGAGAGACAGTGTTATGTTATTAAGTTTTCAGCAATGCACTAGGGATCATTTCTGAAGGATGGAATTTGAAAGCTTGGGAATACTCTGTACACTTAGGAGTGTCCTTTGTATTTATAAGCTCCACATCAAAGTGTGAATAGAAGGCATGGGCAAGACACTTAAAATATTTAGAAGAATGATACCAGAACTGAGAGATAATAAATATGAGGAAAAATTGAAGAAGTAATTGCTTTGGATAAAATAACTTTGTCAGATTCTGTCATGCTCTGAGCCAGTCACAGTCACAAATCCAAGCACATTAGTATCAAAACTGTTTTTCACAGATCACTGAAACTGATAGGAGAACAAGATCACTCTACATTTTTTATGCATAGTGAACACTAATTGTATTTTAAGGTTTATTCAGAATTAGAAATTTTGACAGACTGAGGAACACAAGATACATAATGATCATAATTTAGTTTCACAAATTGTTAACTAAATTTAAACAATTGTAGCATCTTTCAGCCAAATCAGAACAGAAAAAATATTTGGTCAGAATTTACAGGATGAGTAATTTAAACAAGCTGAAGCATAGATGCAGTAAGAAAACCTCCACAGAATGATGAACTTCCAAAGTAAGTAAGGGACAAAATTGCAAGTGGTCTTTCTAAATAATACAGCAGATCTGTTAGTCTCTGTAGAAGAGAGGGAAAAATCTAATGTCATGCATGTGAAGTCCCTGTTGGAACGGCAAATTATTTAAAAGGGATGGAAAGAACAGGTGCAGGTCACATACATTGATGTTTTCCCTGTAAAGTGAGAACTTTATAAGGCATTTCCTAAAATAATGTAAATTAATTGATAATAATTTTCGTAAAGCAACGAAAATGTTTAAACTAACACCAGCCAGCTTGCTGATGGCAATCCTTGTGATCTGTACAACAAATAACAATAATTATTCTGTAAATTTTCATTACACAATGTATCTTAATTAAGGTTTGAAATAAGGTACATCTGATTACCAAGTTATAATCCTCTTCCAGGAAAGGCTTGTTCTGATCTTGCTTTCATAACAAAAAAGGTTCATTTAATTATTTTTTTCTGCAGAACTGAAGAATGTACATTCATTTACCTCTTACTTTGTTTTGTCATCCATTTTTGCTGTGCATCTTTGGATTCTGGGAAACTATATTCTTCTGAACGCTTGCTCTGGAATCTTTGTGAGAGAGTATTGAACTGTCCACGATTTGCACAGTCTAGTCAAACAAACAAAAGTATTTCATTGCATTATTATCAGTATCCAACAATTCTAGTGTGAAGGACGACTTTTCTATTCATTCTCTGAAACATTCACGGACATTAAAAATGAAATCCTTTCAATGTACTCAATAAAAATGGAATTTAATCAATCCTATTCAGACTACATTTTCCTTCTGTGAAGAGATGTTTGCAAATTTGTAGAGGTGGGTGTTTGCACTGCTCCCAGTAATTCACAAGGAAGTAGTTTCTTAAATTATAAATATTTTTCCATACTATTCACTCTGGCTAAACTTTAAATCCCACACGCTGGGACAGAATTAACTAATATCATGCATCACTGAACAAGGGCAAATATCTTTCCAAAATTTTCCCCTTATTTGAAATTTTGAGCTTCCAACAAGATTCTTTCACTTTCTTTGTTTCGTGGCTGTCTGTGGACAAGACGAATCTCAGGGTTGTATACTGTGTATATACTTTTGTTAGGGCATTTTTGGGGTTAGGACATATAGCATCTAACTTTAGCCACCTATCTTCAGATCTGAATATGAACTGTAGGTTAAATTTAAAATGCAACTCTGGACAATGGAATCCTAGAACTGTGAAAACATCAGTTCATTGGAGGACCAGACAATGTGGAGTGCCGGTATGAAGAGACGGGTGAGAGAGTTATGTGTGGTTCAAAGAAAGCAAAGCAGATACATTGTAAATATACAATTGTCCTTTGATCTTTAGCATATAAAATCTGATATAGTGTTAGGTCAAACAGGCCTGTTCCTTCAAAAGGGTATCAATACGATGCCTGCTGTGTCTCATTTTGTTGAATGAAGAGACTACTTCAAGTCTACCAGCTACTTCTCTCTGGTGACTTTGTTCACGTGACAACACATACTTTGACATTAAATGTATTTTGAATCCTTTGAAATGACATGTAGCTGACATTAATGACTTAATGAAGATTATGCAAACCTGTAGTGCACCAACTACACATATTACTGCTTAATTCATTTTCAGTCTTAAAACCATGACATATTTATTCTTTGTCCTTTCCAAGAACAATCTGCAGTTGCACAGTGCTTTTAATATCAGAGAATTGAAGATTAAAAAAAACTGCAGATTATAACAATTTGAAATGAAAATATAAAATGCTGGAATAGCTCAGCTAGTCAGGCACTGTCCATGGAAAGAGAATTAATGTTTCAGGTTGAAGTCATCAGCTGCTTATGGGGGGATTTTGACCAGGAACAGATAAATCTGTTTTTCTTTCCATAAATTTGCCTGACCCATTGAGTTTCTCCAGTACTTTTAAATTTATTTCAGAGAACTTAATGGATTTACAAGACTGTTGTCAGGACTGGGTAAAATTAGCTATGCAAAAAAATTAGATAAACTAGAATTCTTTAGAGCAGAGGAGGCCAAGGGGAGATTTAATTGAAGTATATAAAGTTATGAACAGACTAAATAAAATATATGAAGAGGGCAAACTTCCCTTAGCAGAATGGACAAAAAAAAATGAGTAGAGATTTGAAATAATTGGTAGAAGGAATCGAGGGTCGTTAAGGAAATATTTTTCCTCAATGAGGTAGAAATTTTGGAATTCACAGCATGAAAGGGTGTTACATTTTCAGAAGCAATGCTCCTTGGATGTAGATGTATGCTTGAAGAGCTACATTCTCCTGGGTTATCAACAAAATACCGGAAGGCGGCATTGGGCTGGGTAGCTGTTTTCGAACAGTAAGAATGTGATGGAGAAATGGCCACCATGTGTGACATCAGTTTTCTTCAATCCTTTTTCTATAAAATGATGATGTTTTCATAGCCATGGTGAGAGGTGAATTTTAAAATTGTCCTCAAGGAGGCTTAGGAAATGGGAAAAAAAAGGTTTACAAAAAGAGTATGGGAGTAACAGCAAGGAAACGGAATACAGCAGAGCGAGAGAACAGGCAGCTCAGGGTTCTGAATATTAGAGGAAATAACAGACTGAAGAAAGAAAGAAGACATGAAACTATTTATGCATTGGAGACAGTATGGGTAAACATGGATTGGCATGATGGGTGAGTGGATGTAGCATGATAGGATAGTTTTGGATGTGCTGAAAATTAGATGCAAAATAGAAAGATAGATGGAAAATACATTTAAATAAACAAGTTGGAAAACAAAGTTTCAACAATGAGAATTGCAGATTTACTGATATGACAGTTGAAGACAGTGATAGGGAGGTGAAAATAACTGGTATTTGAGATGCAGAGCATGTTTGACAAGTAGTTAGAAAATAATTACTTATAAATGTCAGGTATGTGCAAGGTAACTTTCTGCTCACTAATGACACTATTAAGAGGAAGCATGTAAACGTGGAAGGGACCAATGGCAGATGGATTTAAGATATTTCAACTGTATGGATTTGGGGATGATGTGGATGTTTTTGTGAAGATGCAGAAGCTAAATGAGGAAATAAATGCAGTTGAGGAAGATTGCGGAAGAGAAACATTTGAGGACAATGATCTAGACCAGGGGTTCTCAACTTTTTGTTTATGCCACGGATCAAAACCATTAACTAAAGGGTCTGTGGACCCCGGGTAGGGAACTCCTGAGCTAGACTAATATGTCAAACACTGTGGATGAATTAAGGAGGAAATGTAAACTGTAGAGAGATGCTGTTATTAGTGATTTTGATCAAGATCTGAATCAGGGAAATATTGGGCAATTGACCTGCAAAGTGACAATGGAATGTTTTAGGGTTTTAATTGTGGTGATACTGAAAGCCACTTTGGAATTTCTGTACATGCATTATTTAACATGACAAACCTGAACTTCCTTTTGATGATCATAACTCTCCAATGACAATGTTATTTTGCAATTAAGGAAACTTTTCAAAACATTTTGTTCTAAAATATTCTGAAATGGAATACTTGTTAGAACATAGAAAAGGACAGCACAGTACAGGCCCTTCAGCCCACGATTCCCTTTTATACAACCCATAACCTTCCATTTTTATTTCATCTATTTGCTTACCTAAGAGTTTCTTAGATGCCCCTAATGTATCAGCTCCACCACTACTCCCACCAGTGCATTTCATGCACTTACTATCTGCGTTAAATCCTACCTCTTACTTCTCCCCTAAACTTTCCTCCACTCACCTTAAAAGGATTTCATCTGGTATTAGGCATGACCACCCTGGGTATAAGGTGCTGGCTGTCCACTCTGTGCAGTGGGGAAGAGACAGTAGCTCACCTCTTTGTGGACTGTGAGTTTGTGACGAGGCTCTGCAGAAAGATGAAAGGGCCTGTGCTGTGCTTCGTCCTGAGCAACTGTGTGACAGAGGCCTCTCTGTTCCCAGGGGCACCCACGGAAACAAACATCAAGTGCTGCTGGCAGATCATTAACCTCGCGACAGATGCTCTTTGGTCTGCCTGAAATTTGTTGGTCTACCAGTGATGCACCATCAATAACTCACTCTGAGACGTGAAGGCGAGATATTGGCTTTTATTGACTGGAAGAAGGAACAAGCAGTGGTTGACCACCATACTACATCCTGGAGACTGAGAGGCCAGGCTCAGGCCTCAATCGCCTTTATACAGGGGTCTGTGGGAGGAGCCACAGGAGCAGTCAGCAGGGGGCGTGTCCAGACAGGTATATGTAGTTCACCACAACCAGCACATCGAAACGTCTGTAGAGGAAAGCTGCTGACTTGCACATTCCAGGCTGCAGTAGTACCTGCAGAGGGAGGTGCTGGGTGAGGGAAGGAAGCCCTTCAATTATTGTAGTAGTTAGTATACCACCCCATTGCAATTAATATGTGTGAATGAAATAGAACAGTAGGGAAAGCAGTGACCATATATGTAAAGACTGGTGTACTTTTGCCATTTTTATAATGAATGAAGTGTATTTTGTTAAAAAAATCCCTCTATCAAGTCCTCCTTTGCTTCAAAGAGAAAAGCCTTAGCTCGCCCAACCTTTCTTCATAAGATATTTTCTCTGATCTTGGCAGAATACTGGTAAATTGCCTCTGCCCTTTCACTGAAGCTTCCACGTGCTTCCTTTTATGAGGCAATCAGAATTGAACACAATACTCAAAGCCTTTTGCCAGATGTTTGCAAATATTGAGAGCCCATTTTGTCCATGAGATCCATCTCCCACACCCGTGATTGTATTTCTACTCAGTTCACTCTCCCAGCTAATCATGAAGATTTTCTCTTCTTCCTGCACACTCTTTTCCTTCTAGTCAAATCATTCCCTCTGTAATCCCTCTCCCTGACCACCCTCTGTTCTTTAGAACTATTGCTCCCACTCCAAACGCCCTTCTCTTTGCAAATTCCTTTAATGTGCTGTCATCTTTCAAATACTGTACATGCTCACGTTCCTGCAGCCTTATTTTTGAAACTCAAATCAAGTTCCTTCCTCTGGTGCAGTACCAGTCTACTCTTGCTAAAGCTATAGATGAAATTTTATTTCTCAGTGACAATGACGAAATAAAGATTCTTATTATTCTAGATTAGCCTGCAGGCTTTGACACAGCCGCTCATACCTTCTCTAATCCCATTTCTCCAGCATCCAAATGGGTGGGACTCATATTTTTCCAGTTTTATTTCTGCTGTCACAGGTACAAGGCTTTTCTTCCCATTCCTGTGCTGTTACCTCTCAAGTACATCCTCAGGAATCTCCGGCAATAGAAGAACCATTACTCAGTTCCATCCTCCCCCTGGATGGCATTATCCATAGCTACACCAACTAGCACAACCACCTTTCTTGACTGATGCTTTAGCACTTAACTTATTCTGAGATCTAGCCTTGGAAGAGCAGGACTAAACGCTGGCAAGTGTCTTCTGTCTCGAGTCACTATCAGATGCTGAACAATATCATTTGCAGTGGACACACCTGACTTGCTTATATGGCCAAGACTGCTTCCTTCCATAATATTGCCCCGGTTCAGTTCACCTGCTGAAACCCCTTCATCCATGCCTCTGTAAGCTCTGAATATGGCTAGTTTAAAGGCTGTCTAGTGGGCCTCTCATTTTACACCTTTCATAGATCTGAGCTCTGTTACTCCTATAATTTCACTTAACTCCTATTTTGTTGCCAACCACCTTGATTTAAAATCCCCGTTCTTGTACTTGTGTCTTTGTCCAAACACGTCCTTACTGCTTAGAACCCTGCAAGATCTCCTTGCTCCTCCACTTCTGGTTTCTTGGACATCCCAAGTTTAATTGTCACGCCAATAATAATCAACTGTTCAAGTCTTAAGAAACGGCAATCATTCACTGATTTTCTTTGCCTCCTATTCATCATCCTCATCCACAATATCCCAAAAACCCTATATCTTTGATGAGCTGTTTCTAAATACATCCAAAATTGTTCTTATATATTGGTATTGAATTTTACTTGATAGCACTCCAGTGAAGACCAAATGGACCTTTGCTAATTGCTATACAGATATAAGTTGTATTTGTTCTTAGGGACACAATTTATTCGAAAGATAGAAAAGGAGAGCATGCTAACAAAGGTTACAGGTTTCTTACCTCATATGTGGATACTAACTTTGAGTCTCAATTAACCTCAATGCATCTGACAAGCAACTTCTCAAAATGTTTTTTTAAACACTGCTTTGTCAAATCTATTTTTGTTCGTGCCACTAGGTGGAAGCAAGAACACTGCAGGGCAGTGTTTTAGCACGTGTGCCAATTGGCTTCCTTCCACAAAGCTGATACTTTGTTCAAAATCATGTGTTTCTTGAATCTGGGAATTGTAGCTTGACACAATGTTTTAATTTAAAACATGTCAAGCCAATATTTACTCTATAGTGTAATCAAGTAAAACTAGAACATTCCTTCAAGTTATTCTATTAAAATTATAAATACTTTTTAGTAGCGTGGCACTGTCAGCACTGAAGCTGTACATAAAGGAAAACCTTATTCACAAAAACGCATCAGCCACTGCTTCATACAGCTGCAGAGATGAGAACAGTTCACAGCTCAGAAAGGGATGGATTGTGCTTTCTAGTAGTTCTTTAAATAAATCATAATGTTTTGCCCAATGTGAGGCATTATGCATATAATCATTAACTGTAGTCAGTCAAAAGCGTGAGTAGAATTTAACATAGAACATTAACGCGTAGAACAGACCTTTTGGCCCACAATGTTGTGCCAAGCCTTTAATTTACTCTAAGATCAATCTAACCCTTCCCTTCTACATAACCCTCCATTTTTTTTATTATCCATAAACATTTTGTACATTGAGGAGCATAAAACAATACCGGCCATTATTTTGTATTTCTCAAAGCCAGAATGACTATTAAATGGAAATTATATTTTCAGTCAGGTTCATATATCTATGTCAGAAAGACCAAGGAACTGATTATTGACTTCTAGAGGAGGAAACGTGAGGTCCATGAGCTAGTCCTTATTGGAGGATCAGAGGACTTAAAATTCCTCGGTGTTATTATTTCGGAGGAGCGTCCTGGGCTCAGCACATAAGTGCAATTATAGAGAAAGCATGGCAGTGCCTCTACTTCCTCAGGAGTTTGCAAGGATTCAAAAGACATCTAAAATTTTGACAAACTTCTTTAGATGTGTAGTGGAGAGTATATTAACTGGTTGCAACACAGCCCGGTACAGAAACACCAATGCCCTAGAAAACCCGATAAAAGGTAGCAGATACAGCCCAGTCCATCATGGGCAAAGCCCTCCCTACCACTGAGCACATCTGTACAGAACGTCATTGCAAGAAACCAGCAACCATCATCAGGGGCCCCCACCACCCAGAACATGCTCTCTTCTCTCTGCTGCCATCGGGAAAAAGGCACAGGAGTCTCAGGACTCACACCACCAGGTTCAGGAATAGTTATTACCCCTCAACAGTCAATCTCTTGAACCAAAGGGGATAACTTCAGTCAACTTCACTTGCTCAATCATTGAAACATTCCCACAACCTATGGACTTACTTTCAAGGACTCTCCATCTCATGTTCTCGATATCTATGACATATTCACTTATTATTATTATTTCTTACTTTTTGTATTTGCACAGCTTTTGTCTTTTGCACACTGGTTGAACTCCTAAGTTGGTGAGGTCTTCTTAATAATTCAGTTATAGTTATTATTCTACTATATATTTACTGAGTATGATGGCAAGAAAATGCATCACAGGGTTGTATATGGTTACATACTGTATATGTACTTTGATAATAAATTTACTTTGAACTTTGATATCCTGTATTATTGTTCTAAACACAGAAAAATGAGTTATGCTTCTGCATTTCAGATACTTAAATAAACTAAAGCTATTACAATAAGCTCAGTGATATAACATGCAATATTTCACTATAATATGATTTTATGTGACATATCATAAATATAAATTCAGTTTTGAATTCCCAATAAGCATCAAACTTCCTTGATTTCTGTTTGATTTCTAATATTCCAGAAGGACACCATCAGTAGGTATGCAGACACCTGAGATATGTTGTGTCAAGATCTCGGAGGATCTAACCTGGTCCCAACATATCAATACAGCTATAAAGAAGGCAAGACAGCTGCTATATTTCATTAGGAGTTTGAAGAGATTTGGTTTGTCAACTAAGACACTTGAAAACTTCTATAGATGTACCATGGAGAGCATTCTGACAGGCTGAATCACTGTCTGGTATGGAGGGGCTACTGCACAGCACCAAAAGAAGCTGCAGAATCTTGTAAAATTAGTAAGCTCCATCTTGGGTACTAGCCTCCGTAGTACCCAAGACATCTTCAAGGAGCAGTGCCTCACTGTCCATTATTAAGGACCCCCATCACCCATGGTATGCCCTCTTTTCATTGGTACTGTCAGGAAGGAGGTACAGAAGCCTGAAGGCACACAATCAGCGATTCAGAAGCAGCTTCTTCCCCTCTGCCATCTGATTCCTAACTGGACCTTGAAGCCATGAACACTACCTCACGTTTTGTTTAATATTTATTATTTCTGTTTTTGCGCTTTTTAAAAATCTATTCAATATACATATACATACTTACTGTAATTGGCTAACTAAATTTATTTATTTATTTATTCTTTCTACGTTATCACGTATTGCATTGAACTGCTGCTGCTAAGTTAATGAATTTCACAACCAATGCCGGTGATATTAAACCTGATTCTGATTCCGGTTCCTATTCCCCAGAAATCAGTACATTATTCACCAGTAGATGCATTAAATTGGATCAGATTGCACTGCTTTTTTCATTGATTTTACCCAAAACAAATCACAATAGTGACCAACAAACCAAATCGTACCAACCACAAAATTGGGTGAGAACTTCTGATTGCTACCTACGTTAGCTTGTCCAATGGCTGCACAAAGTTTGGTCCATACATAATGATGCAAATTATTTTAAATTTGTGCTCCTACCTTTACCAGCATAAACTGGAGCACCTAGCTCTAGAAAACGACATTTGTTGAACAAATAATGGACAATGTAAGCATAATAGATTGTGGCTTTCCAACAAACTGAAATTAAAATGTCACATTGCTGGTACTTGGATGCTTTACACAGCAGACTCAGATAACAAATAATAGAGAACACCTCCAACAGTCCTTTTTGTGCTCAGATTACAGAGTACAAGTTCAATGGTCATACTTCTTCATTCCGGTAAGATTTAGATCAGGCAGCACATATGCAAATGGTGCAGAGAGCTCTCTGTGATACACTGTATGATCTGGCAATGACACACAGGAGCCAGTGCAAGAGGCAAAGCAGTTAAGAGATCCAGGGCTGAGGGCCTGCAGAGAGCGCCAGAGCAAGAGTAGTGGGACAAGGGTGGTGGTTTCTTTGGGAATTTTCCAGTACAATGTCATCTCACCAAGTTAAGAAATGATATGATGCCCAGATGGGTAATTCAGGATTTGCTTATTAAGAGGCTCACTTCTATATATTACACCACAAAAAATAAATAAATTAAATCCAAACTTATCGGATCAGTGTTTCCGATGTAACCAGGAAACTGGTACTTTTTTACATTCTACATGGTCTTGTTCTAAAATTCAACCTTTTTGGACAAATTTAAGACTTTTACTGGAACAAATTACAGGAACACAATTTCCTCATAATCCAATATTACTCTTATTAGGTGATATTGAAGGGATAAAACCAAAACTCAAACTAAATAAATACCAGAAAGAATTTATAAAAATTGCACTGGCAGGAGCCAAAAAAGCTATTGCAGTTACTTGGAAATCGGATACATATTTAAGTATAGACCCTTGGAAGAAAGAAATCTATGGTTGTATTCCATTAGAAAAAATTACTTATAATTTAAGAGATAAATATGAAACATTTCTGAAAATTTGGAGCCCTTATTTACAAAAGACAGGATTAAATCTATAAATGTTCTGAAGATGTAACAATTGGTTATTTGGGGAAAGAAATAAATATACATATTAAAGTTATTACAAATTCCATGGAGCATGTGGAGATCTTCCAACAACTAGGCATTCTTTCTTTCTTTTTTTTTCTATAGGGCAGTTAGGGGGGAGGGGATAAGGGGAGGGGGGAAGGGTTATATACATTGCTTTTCCATACTTCATTTTGTAACTACTTAAAAATGCAATAAAAAAAGTTTTTAAAAAAAGAGGCTCTCTTCTCAAGCAGTCCGCATGTTCAGAAGATTACCTGGAAAACAAGCAACCACCCTCCATACTTCATTTGAGCTGAGACTGAGAGATGATGAAGGAATATGGTGGAACAATACTGAAGGTGAAGTAGCAATGGAAGAATTGAACAGAGGAACGAACTACCTGAATGGCTCAATGATCACATATTCCTGTGGTTTATCTCTGACATGGGGAACACAGTCCTCCATACTGAAACAGCACCATTTAATGAGCTTCTTCCACACTGGAACCATAAGATAGTGAACAAACTTCTAGCATTACAAAATACAAAATGAGCCCTGAAAGATTTTTCTCTAAACACACTGTCCCCTATAAACCTGACTATTAAAATATATAAAAGGCAAACACGAGGAAATCTGCAGATGCTGGAAATTCAAACAACACACACAAAATGCTGGTGGAACGCATCATGTCAGGCAGCATCTATTGGGAGAAGCGCTGTCGACGTTTCAGGCCGAGACCCTTCGTCAGGACTAACTGAAAGGAAAGATAGTAAGAGATTTGAAAGTAGAAGGGGGAGGGGAAAATGCCAAATGATAGGAGAAGACCAGAGAGGGTGGGATGAAGCAGGGAGCTGGAAAGGTGATTGGCAAAAGGGATACAGAGCTAGAGGATCATGGGGCAGGAGGCCTAGGGAGAAAGGAAGGGGGAGGGGGGCACCAGAGGGAGATGGAGAACAGGCAGAGTGATGGGCAGAGAGAGAGAGAAAAAGGAGGAGGGAGAAAAAAACTAAATATATCAGGGATGGGGTAAGAAGGGGAAGAGGGGCATTAACAGAAGTTAGAGAAGTCAATGTTCATGCCTTCAGGTTGGAGGCTACCCAAGGTGTTTTTCCTCCAACCTGAGTGTGGCTTCATCTTGACAGTAGGGGAGGCCGTGGATAGACATATCAGAATGGGAATGGGACGTGAAATTAAAATGTATGGCCACTGGGAGATCCTGCTTGCTCTGGCGAACAGAGCGTAGGTGTTAAGCGAAACGGTCTCCCAGTCTGCGTCGGGTCTCACCAATATATAAAAGGCCACACCGGGAGCACCGGACGCAGTATACCACACCAGCCAGAAAATATGTTTTTACTTGCCTCTGTCCTCTATAATGGTAAGCATTTTATCACCCATTTCTCCAGTGGCTGTCCTCGTCGTCTACATGGGAGAAAAATCAAACAAATTTTCCATTGCAACAGGTGAGTTGCTTTAACTTCCTTTCTGTGACCCTTTAAAGGCCAGCTGAGACTGACATCTTCCTGGCCTTCTGACCCAGCCTCTGCATGAAATGGTGAACTGGTTACCTTAGCTGGATCTTGGAAACTGAATACTGCTTAAAACATTGCTCTGAGGGTACTTTTTCTCTAAACAAATAAACTTAATAACTGCAGGTCAATCAAGTCAAATGGGTCTTTAACTAAAGATAGTTCATATTTACTGAAGCTTACCTTCACAGCAGTCCTGCCACATCCGCAGGTCGATTTGAGGAATTTCCCTGCAGTTGACAAAGCCCTGAGGATAATTTGCCACTCTGAAGACATCGGGTTGAACTTGCTGGATGTTGTCGCCGTTGTCACAAATGACTCGCGCAAGCGAAGCTTGCTTTATCTGAGTCAACTGGGCTGGGGTGAAGACTCCTGGGTTTTCATACCAGAATCTGAGCAAATAAAAATCATCTCAGCGATTCTCAAAAAAGATTTTGTACCTTGTGAGTGGGCAAGTCTTTGTCCCCAGTGGAAAGTTCACAACAAGTTAAAAAAATTGCTCTCCAAGATCCCAACCTGTTAACTATTCTACTGGGAGTTTCGGCAATGGTACCGACTTAACAATTAAAAACAACTAACAGAATTTTGCCTAGATGTCTAAAATGTTGGTAAAATTGCTTTACCATAATATTAAAGAAACTCATTAAGAGATCATTTTAAGTTGTCACAATCAATAAGTGATTAATAGCCCAAATAAAGTTTACTGATGCAAGCTTTCATTTGAAAGCTTTCAGAGACATCTTGGACATTCTTTTCATCAGAACCTGAATACCTTGATCTTCCATAATTTAGATTCAAGCTGTCTTAAAAGTACACTCAATTATAATGTAAAACTACGAAAGAATGGGTTTATTAATAAATCCAGTTTACCAGCTGGAGAACAGTTCAAAATACTTTAGGCTGTGCAAGTAGTGCTATCTTAAATGCAGGATTTTCTTTTTTAGTTATGCTAACCATTGCAATGCTGAAGCAGACAGACAAAGACGACCTCATTCTGTCTTTGGACTACTAAAGAGACTACAGTTTGCATCAACACTCCTGAGCCAAACGTTGCATGTCCATCCAGAAAGCATTTGAGCACGCAGGCTCTCAGTTAGCACAAAGTCTGGTTCAGATACATTTCCTATTTCCATGCTAACAAGGTTCAGCAAAAACATACAGTCAAACAAAAGGATGCATGATTCAACGTGGGGCAGGGGGATACTAATTGGTGGTGGTAGTGCGGAATTGTGAGGGTAAAATTTACCAGCAGGAGATGTAGGTAGGTATGGTGCTGAAACAAAATCCTTTTTAAAGCCCTGATCTCGTCTTCTGCAGTAACATGTAAAGAACAGATGAAGAGATAAGGCCAGGATGAGTTTATGTGAACCAAATAGATTTTGTTATTTGTGTTCTCTGTTTGATTACTGCCATTTTTTTTAGAATGGAACACAATGCAAGACTCTGAAAGGTTATTTATAAAATCACACCTTACGAGAAGTTTTCATGACTCGTTTGAAGTTTAAGAGGTCAAGATCGCTCTGTAAAATGTGTTCAGCCCAAGATGGTTTTACAGCATTTTTGAAACATAACAATGTGCCTCCATCAGTCAGTTCCTTCAAACTGCAAATTGCATCAATATACTTTACAGACAATTCATCTTTTATCCCTGCAACATCCTATGAAAACTGAATGAAGTATTCCACTAACATAAAATAAACTAGATGTAAGAAGAAGCATACCTTACTGGGATTGACAAGCTAAACAGTGGTCTACAAAAACTTTTCCAATTATTAATTGATATGATTTTATGGTCTCAGAGGCAGCAAAATACATCATCCTGCTGGAGCTGTCAGTGCCGTCTGGAGGAGGTCTATGAGAAGAAGCTTACCAGATGCGAGCGACTGTCAGAGGCAGTGCATGCCCCCACTGAAGTGGGTTGCCAGGGCTTTACTTGACAGTGTTACGTATTCAGGCAACAATAAATATATGAGATCGGCAAGGGTTTCTTATAACAAACAACACGTTTATTAAACACAGAAAACAAACCCCCCAAAAGTAAACAAACACTACCGTAACCGGAAACAGCTGCTGAGCGGCAGCCCAAACAGTTCTTAAAGTGGTATTGCAAAAACAGTTCTTAAAAGTGGCATTGCCAAAAGTTCGATATGCTCATGGTCCATTTTAAAAGGAGAGATTTCATAGGACGATTTAAATTCTCTTTCACGTCACTTGCTTCGATCCCCGACGTCGAACTTCCCACGAAGAATTTACGAAACAGAACGGCTTAAAGGCACTGACCTTTCCTTCCACACTATCCTTAATCCTTTCTGGTTAAACCTAGGGATTAACACGACGATAGTCAACGAAATCCTTCCAAATAAGGATCAAACAAAGGTCGCCCCCGTTTCACCATAGAAAGCGATTCTCGATCTTTAACTTCCGAACTTCCAATCTTCACTCTCCACTAATTTCTCGAACTAGCAGAATCATAAAGAACCTGCTGGCAATGACCTTTTAAACTTTAGGCATTAAATAAAAACTTCATCCTTCAACTAAACTAAGTCATTACTTAAAACACGCAGTGGCATGAAGTCAACCTGGCAAATCCAGCCACGAACTGCCCCTCCACACAGGGTGGGGTCTACCTTTTATAACTTGTAAAAAAAAACCCGTCACATGATCTCTACTGGCGGGAAAATGACGTCATTCCACCATCACAAGACCATCACCTCAAGTCCAGTACAGCTTCAACCCCAGTCACGTGACAAGGGCACCACTGTCATGTGTCACGAGTACGTAACAACAGTCTCCTCATAGAGCCCTCGATGCATTGGGCATCGCTGGTACAAGGAGGCAGAGAGCCATCAGCAATTTCACTGAGGCAGCAGGGAAAGGCCGTGGATGAAGAGAGCAAGTCCATGGGGATCTGCAGCGCATGCTCTCTGAACACAAGTCATGTCTTGATCAACCACGGCTGGTCACCCGGGTGAGGTTATCTGGTGTTGAAAGACCCGAAACACCTGATGACCTCAGGATACATCACTCATGATGTGTTCAGAGCATTGTGAATGTAGTCTTCAAATTGTACATAAAAAAACATCTGGAAGTGGTTTATGGACACTTCAATATAAATTATGCACTTTTTCAGTTGATCCCATAACAGACATGTTTCATATTTACCTGTCTCCCTCTCTTAGTCTACGAAACTGAGTACTAAGCAGGCAGAGTAGTGTTGGTCCCACCCTTGTCCCAGGTATCAGATCTTCCACCATCAGAGCGGGCCATAAGTCTATGTTCCGTGGGGTGCCATACAGCCTGTAACATTAAGATTACAGCATTAACATTAATTACTGGGTAACATGACTTATGTTAATCAGCCAGTTTGAGATTTTCAGCATCCAGTCTCAAAGACAACATTTGAAAGATATTGGGCTTGGAAGTGTGACAAAATGCAGGCATTCCATGCTGAACTGTGATTCCGGCTAGCAATCACTAAAGTATCATACATTATAAATTATTTTAGCATGAGAAATTATAAAATATCACATCAGATATATAGTAACATTGATCATTTTAAACAGGGTCTTAGAACAAAACTAATTTAGATTAAGAGCAGCTAAATCAATAATTCTACATCTTCTATGATGAACAAAAGGGTTTATCAAACTAAGATGGCAGCATCCGGTGCCCTGGAGAGAGAGGTGAGCATCACATAGAGCGCATGGAATCAGCTCTCGCCTCCGATCTGGGCTGGCGCTTAAATTGTCTAAATAGCGATTCGCACCTCGCAGTAGGACCCAGCTGCAGCAAAAGGCTCCAGACCTAGACCATGCCACCCAACAACTTACTTCAGGCCCAGATTCTGTTGCCCAGCCTGAAGCCACTCTCAGATCTCAGCTCGGCATCCAGAGGGATCAAACCTCTCAGCTGGGCCAGTTGAGTGAGCATCGGAACTTCTCTGTCTGGGCCCTGACTCCTGGTGCCCGGAGCAATCAATATGAAGTGATGTTTTTAATTGGATTTCTTGTCTTTTTGACTACCAGAAGCTGTCACACAAGTTTGGTAGTGCCAACTTAATCAGAAATCATTTCTAACCTAAATCAGCAATTTATCCTAATTGAATCAATGAACATCCAATTTGCATATTAAACATTATGCAAATTAAAATAAGTCAATATCGAGCTAGACATATCATTTACATTATTGAAGTACTTCCTAACGACCACATGTTGCAAACAATTTCAATAGTGTGAATACAGTCTGTATAAGCTTTGATAAATGATCTATAAACAGAATGTTTCCTATCTAAAACATACAATGACAAATGTGGACAGATATCTATTTAAGTGTAAAAGGGGAGGTGATCCTTAAAAAGAATCAGAGTGCCTTTCAAATAAAGATTTTTATTTCCTGCTTATGCTTTAACTGTAAACATTCTGACAACCATTGCCTATCAATAGTGTCCTGCTTATTCTGCCTTTAACTCCCTTGAAATAGTCTCAACATAATTAAAACACAGCATGAGGATTATCAGGAAAGCAACACTGTCAAGGGGTCGTTGCACGAGTCAAACTGAGAGGAGATTGGGAAAACCATCAATTTCATTTGTAGGCCCATTCTGAAACCAAGTAACTTGGAACAAACATGAATGTTGATCGAAGGGACCAGGTAAATACAACATGCTTTGGCGAATGCCATTTTGTTTTTAGGCAGATTCCTCAGTCTAAGATGGTATGTGTTCAAGCTGTTAAGTTCCCATGCCTAGTCAACATTGACCAGTCGATAAAAGACTAAATATAATTTACTCCAGGGTGGGAGATTTTTCCCAAGAATACAGTGACAATAATCAAAATGGGAAAGAGAAGGATATTTGCATGGGTCAATAATGCTAGTGTAGATGGAGTATTCCAATTTATACTTCATCCTGTGCAGTAATGTTACACAGTGCTCTTGGAGTGACAAGTGGAAAAGTTGGAGTAGTTTTATTTTTCATACTCAGTACAATAGGAGCACATGTTCTATTACAAAAGTTGTATGGTATTTTGTCCACTTACCTTTCTAGCTTTTTTCGAATCTCTGGGTTCTTGATCTCATTTTTTAAATCTTCAAAATCGTGTGCTGATGTGAGGTTACAGAAAACTCTATAGTCATTGTAGGGAGGTATTCCATGATCACGTCCACGCTGGATATTCATGGCTGCCAAATCCAGGGAGACAGCATGCACCATGGAAAACAACTTCTCTGTGAGCTCCAAATTCAAAAGTTCAGTTGGAACCCTCATTTTTCCAGCCACAGCAAACAGCCCACGAAGAAGTGGATCTATGCCACCCTCTTGGATAAGTCTGAATGGCGAGAAGAAAGCTTTGTGCAATGGAAGGTGTCCTTCAGGAATTGGCTGGAAGGATTCATTTAAGCGATAGAGAATCGGATTGACAAGAGTGTGACCAAAGCGAAAAGCTGCTGTTGCAAAAGCATTGACAATTCCAGCATTGATATTTGGATTGTAGCCCTTGTAGTCCCCTAGCATTTTCATTCCAACGTCTCCCAAGATTTTGGTTAGCCAGTGTTCATATGTGATGTGCTGCATTTGTGCAGCAACTATTTTGCGTGCTTCGTGATAAATGGTATCACCATCCCAATGTGGATTGAGCTTCAGAAGCTCTTCTGCAATGCGGTTGTGTTCCCGGAACCACAGGGTGTGCACTGCAGTCAAAGCAATATGCTCATTGGATCTATGATCACCAGCAAGGAAGCATGGAATAGGGCTCTCATTCGTATCCCTCATACACTCTGTTGGTGGGCCTGTGGCAAAAGGCAACAAGTGCTTGCCAGATTTTGGGACAACCTGACCAGTCTTTAACAAACCACGTTGAATGGTTAGATCCCTTAACTCTTGTGACTCATGTTCTGTACTTCCATAAACATTTGAGGCATCAATATAGGATGTCAAGTGATTGATCTGCTCCCTTGGGTAAACTGAGTTCATAAGCAGGGAAGTCATCCCGCTGCCACACACGGGACTAGAACGCACAAAGAACATGCACCGGCCATTCTTCACACGGGGATCATCATCTGGGATTAAAACTGGAAAGCACGGAGGATCATTGGTGCAGAATTTGTTGCATGGCTCCCCGTCGGAAAACCGAGACATACTAAGTGCTGCCACTGTCAGGTCCAGGTCATGGTCTAGAAACTGGCCCCACTGCATTAACAAGTGCGTATATTGGTCATCAGGAGAGATTGCTTCGGTGCCAATCATTGTAGTGGAAACCAGGCGAGGTAGTGGAAGAGAGTGCCTGCTCTCATCTGGGTTCACACTGGAGCCTCTGGGAAGGTTAAACCCGTTTTCATATACAGGCTTGAGAAGTCTTTCAAAAGCAGTAAGTGATGCTCCCCACATCGGGTGCTGCAGGTTATTGCAGGTGCCATCATGTGTTCTGTACTTCAGGTGAAAGCAAATATTCATGCAGTCAGGGGACCGTCTGTGAGTTATACAGCCTGAGATATTGGCAATCATGTTAAGGTATCGTGGAGAGACCAGATCATTATAACGGTAACCTGAAGATGAAAAGTTAAAACATCAGAAACAACAATGTAAAAAAATCACAGATACTGGAATCAAATGAAAAGTGTTGGAGATAATCCGCAGATCAGGCACCGTTGGCAGTGTGAGGAAATTTAACATCTAACTTTTCATTCAAACGGAGAAAGTGAGAAAGCAGTGTATTTGAAGTTGCAGGAAAGTGGGAAGCATACAATAAAAGGAATGTCTGTGATAAGGTTATCCAGGTGATACACTTCCTGATTTGCCTAGTTAACAGATCGATAAGGCCGAGGAAAGACAGAAAAAAGCCCACTGCACAAAGCTGCTACTGGGAATTAGAAACAAAAGTGAAGGCTGAAAATTATGCATCAGCCAGACCTGTGGGGAGAAAACATCTGAGATAATGTTTCATGTCCATGTCTCAGAACTATTTCTGAAAGAATAAGAAAACGTTGGTTTTCTGAAATGATCAAATTCAGTTCTAAGTCCCAAGGTCTATAACATGCCTCATCTTCCGTTTAGTTATTTTTTAACCAGTGTGTGTCTCCTGGGCAACTTTGGTCTCAACCCTATTACAGATATTCCTCTGCTCTCTCCAGCCCACCTTCTCTCTGCAACTTAAACATGCTTCTTTTCTCACATTCTACTTCTGATGAAGGATCACTCACCTGAGATTTTAACTTGGTTCTTTTTACCACTGAATGGGTTCTATAATACACAAATGATTCTTTAGCTTGAGGTAATACTTTCGGTTGGAGTTGAGAAAGAGTTTTCTTTTTCTTTTCTAAGAGACTTTACTTAATTTTGAAGAACTTAACTAATATGGAAGCAAGAAAACAAAGAAGGATTTGCTACACAGAACTGTGAGATATTAGGAAAGAGATCTAGGAGTATTAGTTAACACAGTTTGGAGGCAGCCAAAATGATACAGGGATAATTACTTATTCCATGCAGATGCAGAAACATCTGTATCATTGTATTAGTTAAATGTAATTGGTGTAGATCCAGCCTCCAACACCAAGGCAGGATATACTGGATTTAGAAAGGTACAGTGGCATGGGACAGCCTAAAAGAACTAGGAAGTTAGTCTCACAGGATCTCCCAGTGGCCACACATTTTAATTCCACGTCCCATTCCCATTCTGATATGTCTATCCATGGCCTCCTCTACTGTCAAGATGAAGCCACACTCAGGTTGGAGGAACAACACCTTATATACCGGCTAGGTAGCCTCCAACCTGTTGGCATGAACATTGACTTCTCTAACTTCCGTTAATGCCCATCCTCCCCTTCTTACCCCATCCCTGATATATTTAGTTTTTCCCCGCTCCTTTTTTTCTCTCTCTCTCTGCCTATCACTCTGCCTGTTCTCCATCTCCCTCTGGTGCTCCCCTCCCCCTTTCTTTCTCCTGAGGCCTCCCGCCCCATGATCCTTTCCCTTCTCCAGCTCTGTATCCCTTTTGCCAATCACCTTTCCAGCTCTCAGCTTCACCCCACCCCCTCCGGTCTTCTCCTATCATTTCACACTTTCCCCTCCCCCTCCTACATTCAAATCTCTTACTATCTTTCCTTTCAGTTAGTCCTGACGAAGGGTCTCGGCCCAAAACGTTGACAGCGCTTCTCCCTATAGATGCTGCCTGGCCTGCTGCGTTCCACCAGCACTTTGTGTGTGTTGCTTGAATTTCCAGCATCTGCAGATTTCCTCGTGTTTGAAGTTACTCTCAGTATTTTAATAGAATTTAGAGCTTTCAATGCTAAAAAAAGCTCTAGTGAAGCTGATATAGGCACACTGGTCTCTGTTACAGTCGGCATGAGAACACGTATTAAAATTATGCAAACATATCAAGACATTCTGTAATTCAAAGGGTAATGAAATTATAAATTGCCAGGGAGAAAGCTTTTAAAATGGCATACAGATAATAAGATTATAATGGAGATGGGATCAAAGAACTTGATGAAAAGAGAGGAAGTGGAATTGGGTTTATTGGGTCTATCGGCTATTTTTCTAATCCTAATGTTTTACTTTCTCTGTTATGCTCAGCATCAGACACATTAATTCTGGCTTTTATCATTTGCATCTTTTCTGTGAGCGCTTTCATTTTGTGAATAAACACACTTCATTTTCTTTTGATCTATTTTCTTTGGCTTATTTCAATTATTTTTGTATGATTAATCACAACTCTTTTATTTAATCCTCTTTAAAAAACCTTTTGTCCCAGTTGTTTGCCATTTTAACTTTACACTATAGCAAGCTGTGAGACATATATCTGTTCTTTTCTCCTTCAATTTGTTCAGTACTATTTAGGATGTCCTTTGGCTTCCAGTCAAAACTGACGATTTATAGGTGAAATGTTTTATTTCTTTTTGGGCTGTTGGGGTGATTGACAGTGCCCATTCACCTTAGAGGAAGATGGAAATATATGCTCCTGAAGCACTACAGTAAAGGTATTCCCAAAGTACTGCTTAGGCACAGGTTAGGAGGTGTTTCCCTAGCTGAGGAGCATACAGAAGGGCTACTGGCATATATCCTGTGTAATGGCGTATCATGGAATTTTAAACTTCAGTATCTATTTCCTACAGAAACTTCCAAACTATAAAACAAAAACATACACACTAAAGGTTTCCAAGTTACTTAATGTAGCTTTGGCAAAGTTCCCACATTGTTAGAAATTGGACACGATACTTCATGTCATCATATACCTGTACTATGCAAGTAACAGATTGGTGCAAAAGCTTTACCATCATCACATGATTTTCTCTTGTCACGTACTTATATTGTTAAGGTTCACGGTTAGTCCTTGTTGAACATGCTCCTGAATCAACTGAAGAGTTCTCTCAAAGATTTCACCCGCTCTCGCTGCCTCCACAGTATAGGGGTCACGCGGGTAACGGAATAAGGCCAGCAGGTCATTTGGGGTGCGTGGGCGCCTGTCAAATACAAGCCACAACTTCAATTTTGAAATACTTAGCTAATGACAGGCTAGAATATTATTTATCACAACATGAGAAAGAGTTTGGTGTGCATAGACAGATATTTAGGATTTACCGCGAGAGCACAGGTTCCGCAAACACTACCTTCCAAGATCAATTGCTGTAGGATCAAACACTGTTTAGTGGCCAGGTGGTGTTGCCTCACCCCATCTGTACAATGCTATGCAAGTAATCATTAGCTGCCCACCTAGGCATCATGTATAACGCTTGTAAACAGCAATACGGTTGGTCCTCCATTGCAGAGGAGAAATCTTCAGCGTTCACAGAGACCACTTGCTCGACTCAGTGTGAACATAATTTGTGACAGCTGTTGCCAGGTTTACTTCACAGTCTCTGTTTTGTAAAAGGAAGGCTTCCCATAATAAACGTGACTGAAACATATGTGCAGCATAACCCTAAATAATTGAGTACTGTTATGAATTGGAGCTGGAGCAACACAAACATCTTTGAGATGCTGCTCAGCACAGATTCTCAGCAGTAACAAAGCATGAAGCCTAATAACTCAAAATAAAATGATGATATTTAGATGAGGCCTTTCCACCATCCAAATGCTTAAAATAGATACAAAGCCTGCAAGTGACCCATCATGATAATAATTTCACAGCTTCACAAAACATGCAAATTTAATTTCTTCTGAGAAAATCAAATAAAGAGACCCATGCCATATTTGAAAACTGAGGTAACAGCACTTAAACGTATTCCTGGATGTACATTGTGGATAGAAAAGCTGCAGATAAAGAACCAGGAAGGTTTTAGGGACTCTGAGCAGTGTAACAATTAATGCTGAGGCCTCATGGTTCCAGCAAGCTTCAGTACATTCTGTCCAATACAGAGCTTGCACATTCTCCCTATTACTGTGTGGGATTTCACTGGGTGCTCTGATTTAGAACACAGAACGTAAAAAATCTACAGCACATTACAGGCCCTTTGGCCCACAATGTTGTGCCGACCATGTAACGAACATGGGTTTCCTCCCGTGTTCCAAATATGCCAGTGACAGTAAATTACCTCGGTATAGGTAAGTGGTTAAATAAAATCAAAAGGGAGTTGATCGACACGTGCAAGAATGAAGCAGCAAGGCTACTGGGAATTAGGATTACTGGGAGCTGGCATGGACCTGAAGGCTGAACAACCTTCTTCTGTATCGTACATATAGAGGTCATCGAAGGAAAAAATATTGTTATTTACATATGCAAGGTTAGGCTCTGACCTTAAACATTAAGACATATCAGGTAGGCTCCCTTTGGTTCCTTCAGCAAATATATCCCACCATACCTTTTTTAAAAAAATATTCTTTACTCCTCAAGCTCTCCATGTAAGTTGATACTTTAGGAATCAGATTCCTAATTGGCTGCAGTAGTAAACTTGAAGTACAAAATGAGAGTGCTGAGACTGATTCTATTTTCACTGAACACTCACAAATGTGAATTGCAGGACTGATATACAGGTAGTGGCTGACCTTTCTTACCAAACCGTGGACTCTATCAAGATCATTGTACAGAGAAAAACTATTAAAGCTATTGTACCTGCGAAACCTTGTCAGAAGAGTTATCATACTAATTGCACTCCCCTGCTCTTCTAGCATTGTCTTGAAATTTCCCTTTTTTCTAATACCAGTGCTGCTCAATCCATCTCCATCGTTTCAGACAGGGTGTCACTGATCATAACAATTCACTGTATAAAATCAATTCTCATCAATCAGCACTAAACATTGCCCCTCTTGTCTCAGGTTGTCTTGGCACAATTCGACTTAGTTAGTTTAAGCCCATCTAAAATTTGAAGGCTATAACTTGTTACTTTATGAAAAATTGGCATTTTGACACATTTACAAATGTGCTTTTGGAGGGTGGACTTGCAGGCACATTGCAGTGTCTTTTAGGAATGCACCCCACTTTACTATCTTCTAATCATTGTAAATGTTTTTAATTAATAAAAATCACATCTCTACATCCAGTATTTGAACCAAAAGAAATTAAGCTTGCATGCAAGAGAAGTGCACTCTTTGCTTCTACTTTCTACAGGACTCCCCCATCAGTAGTAGCTGAATCGTTAACAGTTATCACTTTGTTGAGTGAGCCAAATGGGGTCAGGGTTTGCTGCTAGATAACAGACCCAGAACAGACACTGCGGTTTCAAAGTGCTTTATTGTTGTTCCTGGGCCTTCCAGACCCAAGTTGAACTCATAAAATGACAAGCTAGAATGCAACATCTTGTTAATACATTAACCTCATGGGATATATACAGATTAGTAACTGGCGACTAGCCCACTTGAGGATGTTCCATCATTCAATCAGGTCCTAGCTGATCTACATCTACACTCAATCAGTACACTTGGTTCCTTATCTCTTAATATCCTAGCCTCATGAAACATTCTTAGTTTCGACATTTTCAGCAGAACCCAACTTCAAATTTTTTTTTGGGGGGGTGAAATTTCCTTCTTTTTACTATAATTTGTGTGAAGACCTAGTTTTACTTTTGAATGTTTTAAAATTGTAAAGTCATGCTCTTATTTTGGACTCCTCTGGCAGAGAAAATGCATTGAATCCATCTTCCCTGTGAACTTTTTCAAAGCACTTTAGTTAAATCACACTATAATCTTGTGTAGTTAAATTAAATCATTATGTAATTCAGTCTCATAATTTAATACCTTCATCTGAGAATCATTCAGGTGAAATATATTTATTCTGATCCATTTGTAAATGATTATTTCCTTGCCATGGATGCATTAAAATGAAAAAAAACTGCTGAGGATATAAACATTTTATAGCATTCCCAAAAATATTCAGGCAAATTCCGTGTAACATTTCAAATAATTTGGGTTTATCAAAGGATTTGGTCTCAGTGATAAAACTGGGAGGACCCCATGTGTTTCTAATCAGACATCTAAAAGATAGAGCCATTTTTAAAAATAAATTCATGTGAGAATGGTTCACAGCTGAATAAATAGAGGCAGTGCTCAGTCATTTTAATATGTTCACCACATGATACAAACATTAAGGACAAAATGCAATCAGTGCTTGAAATCATCATACATTTGATAAAATTTGCACAGCTGAAGCATAATATTAATGTTCATGACTATGTGTGCATCTACTGTATTTATACTCACAAAAGACTTAACATTTTTCACACATGAAGGAATTTGTGAACATGTTTGCTTAACTCAACGAGAGATTTAGAGATCATTGAATCCTTACTTGTCAAACAAATCCCTTCGTGTTGAATTAATTGCACTGTCAATGCTATTAATAGCTTCCTGGAGAGACTCTTCAACAAAGGTGTCACCAGTTCGCCCACCTTCCAGGGCTGAAAAATGCATCAAAAACACATACATACAAAAACAATCTTGTTTAGTTCCTTTCCTACACACAAAAAAAAATGAAGGACAAGACAGACATCAGCATCAACTACAACACTAAACAACAGATGGCATACAGCTTTACACACTATCAGTCTCTCAACAGCTTGCACATGGTTTCAGTTGTGGGGCCCCTTCTCATTCAAATTCATGGTGTAATTAGGAGTCTGACAATTAACAGTGTTTGAGAGAGCCTTGGCAAATGAAGGCAAACTCACAAATACCCATTGTTTTCTGTAACTACCTCAGTGGTGTAAAATTCAGTTTCACAGCAGTTAATAATCAAGATTTATAAACTGCAATGTGAATATAAAACTAAAATAATCCCTGCTGTGAATCATTAGCAGTGACTTTTTATAATGTTCCTATTATGGTAAATTAATTTTGTTTATTTTTCTTCTGTAGCCAATTTTTCTGCCTAACAATCTAAAAACTGAAATTGCTATTCGTTTGTCATATTTTATCTGCTGGTCAGTATCAATAGTCCCACTGGCACTCCTAAAGTCTCAGTGGTCTGGGTTGCAAGCCAGGGTATCTATGATAATAAACAGATTTAAAATTCCTATTGTTAATGTCTCTGCATAATCCATTCATACTTTTGATTATATATGTCTATGTACATAAAAATGTGCAGGCCTCTAACAATGTAGATGATTGGTGTTGGGATGTGGGGAGAATGTGGGATTATTGGTAGTATTAGCATTAAATGGATGCACCGTGATCAGTATGGATAATGTGGGTCTGCTTCCACATTGCATCTTTCTACCTCTCGGACTGCAAGCTCTAGAAGGTCAAAAGAATGTATTAAGCTAATATCATTAACAGTGACCCCTAAGCTAAGTAGTTTTGGTGTGTTACTGGTTTTGTATGAACTAGTGTTACAACAAGTAAGAGTGAACAGAGTTATAACTCGATACACTTGCAAAGATGTTAAAGAGAGGTTAAGACCATGATTTTGATGTATTTTATATACTTATGCACATTGTCACGTAAATATGCAATGAACATTCATGCTTACTTCTATGGCAAGTTAGGATATTAATTATTATGCTTGCTGTATTTTATACTTTTGGTAGGAAAATTAGGCTTTGTGGATCTCCAGTCCCTACACGCCTCCATCTTCCATCAGGAAGGCCACAAAGCTCTCCGTTTCTTTCTTCACATTAGACCAAACCAGTTCCCTTCCACCACCACTCTCCTCCGTATGGCGGAACTGGTCCTCACTCTCAATAATTTCTCCCACTTCCTTCATACAAAAGGTGTAGCCATGGGTACTTGCATGGATCCCAGGTATGCCTGCCTTTTTGTTAGCTACGAGGAACAGTCAATGTTCCAAGTTTACACCGGTATCAGCCTCCAACTTTTCCTTCGCTACATTAACAACTAAATTGGCGCTGCCTCCTGCACCCATGCACAGCTCAACAACTTTGCCTCCAACTTCCACCCTGCCCTCAAATTCACCTGGTCCATTTCCAACACCTCCCTTCCCTTTCTTGACCTCTCTGCCTCTATATCTGGAGACAGCTTATCCATCGATATATTTTATAAACCTACTGATTCTCACAGCTACCAGGACTATACCTCTTACCAACCAGTTTCTTGTAAAAATGCCATCCCCATCTCTTAATTCCTCCGTCTCCACCACATCTGCTCTCAGGATGAGGGTTTTCATTCCAAAACAAAGAAGATATCTTCCTCCACCATCAACGTTGCTCTCACCCACATCTTTTCCATTTTGCACACGTCTGTCCTCTCCCCATCCTCACACCATCCCACCAGGGATAGGGTTCCTCTTGTCCTTACCTACCACACCAGCCTCTGTGTCCAGCACATAATTCTCAGTAACTTCCGCCACTTCCAATGGGATCCCATCACCAAACACATCTTTCTCTCCTCCCACTTTCTGGTTTCTGCAGGGATCGCTCCCTATGTGATTCCCCTGTCCATTCGTTCCTCCCCACTGACCTCTCTCCTGGAATGTATCCTTGCAAGTGGAAAAAGTGCTACACTTGCCCCTACATCTCCTCCCTGACTGCCGTTCAGTGCCCCAAACAGTCCTTCCAAGTGAAGTGACACTTCACCTGTGAGTCCATTGGGATCACCTACTGTATCCGGTGCTCCTGGTGTGGCCTCCTGTATATCGGTGAGACCGAACATAGATTGGGAGAAAAAGTAGAAAAAACCAGAAAAAGTAGGATTTCCTAGTGGCCACTCATTTTAATTCTTCTTCCCATCCCCATTCTGACATGTCAGTCCACAGCCTCCTCTACTGCTGTGATGAGACCACACTCAGATTGGTGGAACAACATCTTATATTCCGTTTCGGTAGCTTTCAACCTGATACCTTACACATCGATTTCTCAAACTTCCGGTTATGCTACCCTCCCCTTTACCATTCCCTATTTCCAATTCCCTCTCTCACTTTATCTCCTTACCTGCCCATCACCTCCCTCTGCTGCTCCTCCCCATTCCCTTTCTTCCATGGTCTTCTGTTCTCTCCTAACAGACTCCCCTTTCTCCATCTATTTCACCAATCAAGTTCCCAGCTCTTTACTTCACCCCCCCCTCCCAGTTTCACCTATCACCTTGTATTTCTTCCTCTCCTTCCCCCACCCTCCCCACCTTCTTATTTTGACCTCATTTGTTCTCCTCCAGTCCCGATGAAGGGTCTCGGCCTGAAATGTCGACTGTTTATTGTATTCCATAGATGCTGTGTGGACAGCTGAGTTCTTCCAGCATTTTGTGTGAGTTGTTAGGCTTTCTAAACCTCCTCACCTATCTCACCCAGGCTGAGAATCAATGTCAATGGCAAATTTGTTCCATATGCATGTGCATGATTAGTTACTGGGAGGAGAGGAGTGGTCAGATCTGATTTCTGAATGGACATTAAACCCATGAACACTACCTGACTACTTATTTTATTTCTATTTTTGCAGTACTTAATTTAAGTATTATATATATATATATGTACTTACTGTAATTCACATTTTCTTTTCTATTAATATATATTGCATTGTACTTGTGTTGCCTTTATGGTAGTTATTTAGTTTATAATATTTTCGCCTTAGTAATTCATTTGTTAGCATTTTAGTTAAAGTTAGGATTGTTTAAAGTAAATTTGTTGTCTGTGATATATCGCGGCATGCGATGACGTCACACCCGGTTTCGCTGCGTCCTGTGGGAAAATACCGGTTTGGAGAAATGGGAAGGAGGGGGCCACACATGTGCTAGTCTAGCGCAAGAAAGGTTGTCTTTCTACGCACTAGAAACATAGTGAGGCAACGCCGTAAGTCATGAGATAATCGATATGTTGAATTAAAATGTTAACACCAATTCTGTTAAAAGTAATGATGGTTGATAAGGTTTATGTTTTTGTTAGTTAGTTGCGGATAGTTTGTGTTGAAGTGTATTTAAAGCAGTCAATGGCGTAGGTAGATTCTGATTGTATGCTGCACTTTAATGTAATGTAGTAGTTGTAGTTTTACTTTTGCAAGTATTTACGATGTAAATGTAATATCAAGAAGGAAACAAATGCTGTACAAATCTTGTATTGTTTTATCAACAGTTTTCACCATACGTTAATGTGGAAGAGTAAACAGTAAACGGTTAATCTTACTGTGATCCTGTCAGCATTATTTTACACGCTGAGCGAGAACACTACAGTACTGCTGCCACAAAGTTATCAAATTTCATGACATACGCCGGTGATATTAAATCTGATTCTGATGACATTAATATTTTGGGCTGGGATGGTGGAGCAAGGACATTCATGTGATTGTGGTGGAGGAAGGGCAGGAGGGAAGACTGGGAAACAATGTTGGAGGCTGAAGGAGTGATATAGATTGTTGTTATGAACTGAAAGCGTACCTACAACTTGTTTGAAGTGTTGGACTCCATGAGGAGCAACTCAGGATCTTTGCTCAAGTATCGCCACAGCAGTCCTCACTCACAGTGAAAGCTTGCTTCTTCATGGATAAGCTGTGCTGATTATTGGGTATGGACACGAGGCTGAAACCCCTGAAAGTGATGACTAAACGTACGCCACAAACTAAGAGTATTTTGGGCTACTTCTCATATATGTAGGATCTTGAGACAAGTTGATAGACTTACCTGGTAAGTTCCCAAGCAGTAGCTCCCATAAATCTTACATAGATCTTTGCTAACCTACCTCATGAATACTTCCAACCTGAACGGCTACTCGAATTTCCTATCCGAAATTGGCAATGGGCACTTCTGTAGTTTAATTTCAGTCAAAGGCTGATGGTTTTAAATATAAACCTGTACCCTTCACAACTGTTTTAAATTTTGTCAAAGTTTCAATAACATCCAAGGTGGCTCTCATCATTCCCCTTGACATCCCATCACCTCATTTTTAAACTGGGTTTAAACCAGAAACCAGTATAACCATAATTAAATCCATACCAGAAACGCTGCTGAAGAGACAATACCAGTACCCAAAACTGATTCATGCGCATCAATTGTGATTACGTACCAGTGACGGTTAACAGCATATTACTGGAGATGAAACCAAACGCATTTCTGGCAATGCACTCATAGCGGCCCTGTTCGGCTTCTCCAACATCTCGAATAGTTAATGCACCCTCCGTAGTGACTAAAAACTTTCCACTGTCTGTGATTTGTACACCATCCTATTTACAAAGAGTAGGTAAAGTAAAATAGCTTTTGTAAACATAAATATTCAATTATTTCATAACCTATTAACTTCTTATTCTTATATCTGGGAACAGACATTTTAACCAGATCTTTCTCATTTTAATAACTAATATCTAACCCCCTTTTTGTTACTAGTGATGAACCACATTAATCCAGGCTTCTACACTTATTTTAAACTTCAGTTTCCCCATTAGTTCAAGGTGAAAATTGGAAATGCAGTGAAGTTGCAGAGTTATGACAATGCAATTGTAACCATGCGATTATTCAGTTTTATCACCTATCAGAACCCTTAATGAAGATTCAGCTACAAAGCAGGCATTGAGAACTTTTTGCAATTAGTCCTAAATAATGTTGTTCCTTTCACCCTGCATAGTAAAACTGAGGAAAATAGAGCAGGTATTTTCTTAACTTCTGCTGCTTTCATATTTATGAAGCCTATCTCCAGGTGAGGTAGTGGACTTGTGATTTGTTCTCATGTCTTTGAAATTTCCTTCTTGTAATAACTGATTAGAAGAGATGCAACATTATTCCTAAGCAACCTTATCTCGACATGAGGTGAACACATCAAAGATATTCACCTTCCTTGTATATTGACATAATTTAAGAATATTCTTGACCTCATCATCTTGTAGATTCAGTGAATAAAAAGGACATCAGAAGATACAGGGGAATAATGTTTCTAGACTTCTTATTCTCCTGGAAAAATTTGTAGTGCCAGAAACATCGAAAATTCACCTTGTTTAGGAATGAAATAGTGGAGCTTTGTGTAAGTTAAAGGAAGGAAGGAACCTCATTCTAAGAACCTTTAGGAGAATGTTTAATTCCTACCTTGGTCCATGTAATAATCGGGTGAGGCTCCCCCTGTGCAGAGCACTGGATTTCCACATCCTGTCCAGTTTCAGCTGTGGTATCATGTGGTGTGTGAATGAACACAGGTGTCACTGCCCATAAAGAAAGCACAAATCAGAACAAAATATTATATTCCCTCTCCGACATGGCTCCACACAATAGAGGCAAAGGGTGGATTCAATTCCAAGTTACACACACAAAATGCTGGAGGAACTGGGCAGGTCAGACAGTATCTATGGAGAGTAATAAACAGCTGACGTTTCATGCTGAGACTTCATCAGGACTGGAAAGCAAGGGACAAGAAGCCAGAATAAGATGGGGGGAGGAGGGAAAGGAGGAGTACAAGCTGGCAAAGAGTTGGGGAGCCGTGGGGGAACAGTGAGAGTCTCACAGAACTGCTGAAGAGAAGATTTAAACTTCTTCAGTGTAGACATACCCCTCAGAGACTTTACAGTGAAGCAGCAAATCATAAATACATAAGATTTACAATGCTGAAAATCCAGTACAAATACTGTACAAATTTGTTTGTAGAATAATAGAATTAATTCCAATAAAACTTTAACTTTTGCTCAAAATGTTTGTTTTTGATGTGTCTTGTATACTGTTAATCTGCACAACATTTGTCATCAATAGCACAGTCACACTGCAACTGAACTGGCTTGAGAAGATACAGGTCATAAAGGTAAATCCAGCTTGTGTTAGTGGATGACAGCTTATGATACAACAAAAAAAAGACTTCTGACATCTATGAAAACAAAACACGGATCTCACCTATTGACTCAACAGTCAGCTGTACTGGTACATGTCTTGCCCCCACTACACTAATGGCATGACACTCATATTGGCCTTGATCATGGGCAGCTACACCCACAATACGCAGTGTTCCAGTAGACAAAACTGTGTGCCTTCGGTCATTGGGCAACTGACCACCTGAATGAGATGAATAAATAGAAGTGGAAATAGAAGAGTGTGATTATACTGACATGTTAAACTGAAGGCATCATTTTTATCAACTGATGAGTTAGCACACCGAAAGACAAGACATAAACCAGTTAGTCTTTGGTTCAGAGACCATGATATCAATAACTTGATGTCAAGTCATTTGGAGAGATTTGTCAATGATGGATGGTTATACTACAAGAACCGAACAATTATTGGTCTGAATGACTGTGGAGAACAGCAGTGAATTTACTCTGCAAAGCATGTGTGGTACAAGACTTGAAGACCAGCATATCAATTGGCAATGGAATGGCAGGGCTCTAGCATGTGTTCTCAGTCTGTGCAGCAGCAAAATGTGTCTAAACAAAACTGTTCCATCTGATTTATAACACTGACACAGAAAATTATCCAGGTTCATCCAATCCACAAAAACAGGACAAATCCGAACACTGCCTGAACTGTTTATTTTCAGTGATCAGCAAAAGGAACAAAGTGTACTATCTACTGGCACTTCCTAATAATCCACTCTGGGTTTTCTCAAGCCCACTCTGTTTCAGACCTCATCTGAGTCGCCAATGAGCTAAATTGTAAAGCTGAAGGGAGAGTGGAAGCCCGTGATCTTTAAGCAGCATTGTATACATTATGGCACCATTGACACTCTAGTAAAAGCTGAAGTCAATGGGTAGCAAAGGAGAAATACTCCAAAGGCTGGAGTCATACCATGCACAAAGAAAAATAGTTGAGTGACAGAGATCCATCGTCCCACCCTCAGTTCATCACTACAGGAGCTTCTTGAGGCAATGTCCAAAACTCAACAATTCTCAGATGTTTCATCAATGATCTTTCTTGTGTCATTGGTTAGATGTGGAGATATTCTCTGATTATTTAATAATCTTCAATTTTATTCTTAATCCCTCAACAAATGAACCAATTCACGTTTGCAAGAAGCAAGATGTGACAATGTTCAGGCATATATTGACATGTGGCAAGTAACATTCATGTTACCCACACCTATGATTCCAATTCAATGGCATTACCATTCCAAATTTTGCATTATTATTTGACTATTACCTATGACAAGTACTTTAATTGCCGAACTACACAAACACCTTAGCTAAATAACACATCATGACTGGTTATCTTTTGTCAATGACCAATCATCTCCTGATGCCCAAGGTCTTTCTACAAAGCACAAATTGCTCAGATAAGTGTACCAATAATGCTCAGGATAAAGTGACCTACTTGAGTGGCACTGCATCAATCACCTTCATAATTTGTTTCCTTTACCACCTGAACCGAATGGTTGCAGGATGCATCCTCAATGAAATACAGTGCAGTTACCTCACAGGATCCTCTGGCAGCATCTCCCAAATCAGCAAACTCTTCTACCAAAACGAACAAAGTTCAGGGTAAAACCATCACCGCTAAGTTCCCCTTCAGTCGTGCGCCATCCTTACTTGGAAATAAGAATGGTCCTTCATTGCCATAGTCTACTAGAACACCTATGCTGTGATCAACTAAAACTGAGCCGCATGGAAATATAAAAGTATTCACACAGCAAATCTCCAGGAGGATCCAAGATACCCTCATTTTCCGGACACAATGTTTTGTACTTTTTCAATGCCGAGATAACCTTAACTACAGTTTCAATTGCTACAACCACCTACTTAACTTCAACATGTTGAATTTAGTCTGGTGAATTTGCATAATTACATATTTGCAATGGTAGTACATCCCAACCAGCAGAGTCCTTTTATATATTCAATACTGGTGTCTGTTCCAAAAGCCTCAGTACAAACTCCAGATACCCAAAATATCTCTTGTTTGTTACAGTTTTGAAGGATGATTAAAAAGGTTAAATGACAGAGCAGTCCTGTTCTGAATGGTGCATTAAGTGGAAGGGATACGCCTTTAGCAATGTGTTAATAGCAGGGATACTCAACTATTGTCTTCCCTTATGTAGTATCTATGAACAGAATCATAATACCCCACACTCAATAATTAGTTTTACTAGCTACAAAGTATCAATTGGGGGTTAAATAGTGTACAGGTTTTATTTCCTGAAAGTTGGTTCTCATTTTAGTTAATCCAGAATCGTACTATCCATGATTTCATAACTCTAGAATGATTCTTAGCAATGTGACCCAACAGCAGGGTGGAAGAAGCGCAGCAGCTCTGTTTAAGAATGGGGCTCATCACTCTCTTTCTCAAGGGAAGTAAGGGATTGGTATTCTTCGTGGCCATTTTATTAGGTACACCTGTATACCTGCTTGTTAATACAAATATCTAATCAACCAATCATATGGCAGCAACTCAATGCATAAAAGCCTGCAGCTAGCATCAAGTTGTTATTCAGACCAAATGTCAAAATGGGGAAGAAATGTGATCCAAGTGTCTTTGCGGAATGAATGACTGCTAGTGCCAGGTGGGGTTGTTTGTGTATCTCAGAAACCGCTGATCTCATGGGATTTTCATGCACAACTGCTTCTCAAGTTTACAGAGACTGGTGTGGAAAAGCAAAAAAAAATCAAGTGACCAGTAGTTCTGTGGGTGAAAACAGCTTGTTAATGAGAGAGGTCAGAGGAGAATGGCCAGACTGGTTCAAGCTGACAGGAAGGTGACTCAAATAGCAATGTGTTACAATAGTGGTGTGCAGTAGAGCATCGCAGAATGCACAATGTGTTGAACCTTGAAGTGGGTGCGCTACAGTAGCAGAAGACCATACCAGTTCCACTCCTGCAGCTAATAAAGTGGCCACTAAGTGGAAATGACTGCCCTTGTCAATGATACTCAGATGTTGAAAATCATTGAAAAGAGAATATTTTGGGAAGCCAGCTGTCATTACAGTCAGGAATACTGCAAGACAGTGATGGGGATCTGCAGAATATTGGGTTGCTTCCATAGAAAATTAGAACCTAATCTGAGCACAACCTGACCATGACCATTGAAAACCCAACCCCATCCTGAGCACTTAGAAATGTTCTCTATAATCTACTTAATACAATCTGGACCACTGCAATAATAAACGACTCAAATATGCTTTTGGTCTATTTGAAGCCAAATGCAAATCTACCCAAAATACAATTTTCTGAATATTACTTTCTTATTCAAGCAAAGCTTCCCAAACTGGGCAAAGTGCTAAACCAGGAAGATACACCACCCAAAGGTTTCTCCATAAAATATATCCAATTCAATACAAACTTTATACGGAATTGGGCCTTGTGGAACTTGTGTCTGGAAGCCAGGCCCTACTGCAAAGGTCTCCACAATTCAATAAATTGAAAGAAGTTCAGAATTCATCTAAATGTGTCCGGTTAGAACCAATTCATGTTCGCAGAGTTGCAAGGCCCAGACAACAGCCAGTCATGGGATGATATATAGCAAGTAATAAGGAGCACCTTCCAGCAGTTGATGGGACTCAGATATCAGAGATGTCAGCAATATGCCTCTACCATTTTTTTCTTTTCAGGTATGGTTCCTGCTATCAACAAGGACCAGAACACATTGTGCTGTTCCATCACATCAAAGCTCATGTTACTGGTAATAAGACGCAAAGACCCACTTGTTTTAGAAACCAAAGCTCCATAAATCAAAGTATTAAATATAAGAGTTGAAATGTTATGCTGAAGTTACGTAAGACATTGGTGAGACTTAATCTGGAATACTGGATGCAGTTTTGATCACCTACCTACAGGAATTTTTTCCAAAGAGTACAGAGAAAATTTGCAAAGATGTTGCCGAGTCGAGGACCTGAGTTACAGGGAAAGATTAAAAGTTCAGTCTTTGTCCTCTGTAGCATTGGAGAATGAGGAGAGCTTTGACAGGGGTATACAAAATTATGAGGGGTATAGAGAGGGTAAAGGTAAGAGTTTGGGAGAGACTAGAACTGGAGGTCACGTGTTAAGGGTGATAGGTGAAATGTTAAAGGGGAATATGAGGGGAACTTCTTCATTCAGAAGGTTCCAAGAGCTCCCAGGTGAACTGATGAATGCAGATATGATTTCAACATTTAAGCAAAGTTTGAATAAATATATGCACAGGAGGGGTATGGTGGGCAATAGTCCAGGTGAAGCGCAATAAGACCAGTTTGGCATGGACTAGACAGGCCAAAGGGCCTATCCCTGAGCTGCAGATCTCTGTACTCATTATATCCACAACACACAGAGAAAGCTTTCAGCCCAGAGGAAAGCGAGCTTTGTTGAACATACCAGGGTGATTGGTAAGTCTGTGGCCTAAGGTAGAAGGAATCAATTTCAGAAAACCTGGCACATTTATTTTTCAACATAGTCCCCTCCTACATGTACACACTTAGTCCAGCGGTTGTGGAGCATACGGATCCCTTCTTTGTAGAAGTGGTCCACAGCAGGGGTGAGTGATATGTTCATGCCCTACAGTAGTAGGAGATGAGTTATACAGCTCTTGTTACATGCACATGCAGTTCAACTCTTTGAGTCATTATGCAGAAAGTTTGAAGTTAATATCTCCTTATACCTTAGGCCATGAACATATCAATCACCCGCCTGTGGACACTTTCTGGAGGTCCAAGATCCGTATGCTCCACTACCGCTGGACTAAGTGTGTAAATGTTGGAGGGGACTATGTTGAAAAATACATGTGCTCGGTTTTCTAAAATTGACACCTTCTACCTTAGGCCACAAACTTATCAATCACCCCTCGTATTGTGCCCCTTTCTTATCACTACAGTATTCGCCGTTTGGTAACTAATGCTGTTTTTCAAATCATTACAGGGCTCAAAGATGCGACTCTATGTGTTATTGTAACATAGCGATGAGTAATGGCACTCTTGTTATATTACAACAATGCTCAATTCCCAAACAATGCTCTGCTCCATAGGTTATGAAAGCAGCAGCACAACTCCAGGCACATCTTTTTACTTGGAGTCATTTGTCATAAATTCAGTGAATCACTTCACTGTAGTACATACGACTGATTATAAACGCCTGGTATTGCCTGCCTACTTGTTTTATTATCCTGTAAGATATCTCATAGTGTTATTTAATTAGATTAATAAGCTTAATAAAATCAGGTATTGTTAAGCATTTCAGAAACAAGAAATTCAGTAGGGAATTCAGATAAAAAGCCGCTTTGCTCAAAGTCCAATGTGAATACGGAACTCCATAACACAGGATCTGCTTGCAGCAAGTATAGAAGAATTTATGGGAGGCTATACAACAGTGAAGGGAATTAGAGTGTTTGGCTCATTTATCTGGATAATGAAAGGTGGAAGGAGGCTTGAATGGAAATATCAATAGCAAATGACCTGTTTCTGTGCACATATCCAATGCGATCCTACATAGTTACCTCCATCACTTCACTGGTGATCTCCGTGGCAAAAACATGAACAGAGGAGATTTACAGGGTGTTGCAAGGACCGAGTCTAGGACAGAGACTGAGCAGAGTACGTCTTTTTATTGGAACATAGGAGAATGATGACTGTTCTCATAGAGATGTTTATAGAGGGGCAATGTGCACAGTCCTTTCCCCAGGGTTGGGGAATCAAGAATTAGAGGGCATAAGTTTAAGTTAAGAGAGGAAAGATTTAATAGGAACCATTAGAGTAACTTTCTCCACCCAGAGCATGCTCTGTAAATAGAATGAGTTGCCAGAGAGGTGGTTGAAGTAGGTACATTAGCAACATCTAAAATGTACTTGGACTGGTTCATAGATAGGAAAGGTTTATAGGAATATGGGCCAAAAGCAGACAAATGGAACTAGTTTAAATGGAAATCTTGGTCAGCATGGAGTCTTGGCTGTTTGACTGTATGTTAAGAATACAAATTGTATTGAAAGGACAGGCAGGTGGGTGGGGAGGGGGTAGAAATGAAATTAAATCCTTCAGAAGAGGTGACATAGAAGATGTAGAATCCTTGTGGGTAGAGTTAAAAAACTGCAAGGGTAAAAAGACCCCGATGAGAGTTTTATAGGGGACTCTGAATAGTAGCCAAAATGTAGGGTGTAATTTACAATGGGAGACAGAAAAGTTATGTAAAAAGGGCAATGTTATGGTTGTCATGGGGATTTCAGTATGCAGGTAGATTGGAAAAAACAGGTTGGTGCTGGATCCCAAGAGTATACATTTGAAAAATACCTATGAGGTGGCATATGAAGCAGCTTATGGTTGATCACACTAGGAGAAGGCAATTCTAGATTGGATGTTGTGTAACAAACCAGATTTAATCAGTGAGTTTAAGGTAAAGAAACCCTTAGGAGACAGTGATCATAATATGTTAGAATTCACCCTACAGTTTGAGAGGGAAAAACTAATTAAATGGGAGCAGTTTGGAATGTGCAGGATTAATTCAACCTTAAGAAAAAGTATGCTAAAGGGAAAATGAGGCAACTATGGCTAACAAGGGAAATCATAGACAGCATAAAAGAAAAAAGGGTATATAATAAAGCAAAAATTAGTGGTAAACTATAGGATTAGGAAGCTTTTAAAAACAAACAGAAGACAACTAAAAAAGCAGCAAGGAGAGAACAGATGAAATATGAAGGTAAGCTATCCAATAATATAAAAGAGGATAGCAAAAGTTTTTTCAGATATGCAATGAGTAAAAGAGAGGTGAGAGTGGATAATGCAGTGTTGGAAATGACAATGGAGAGGTAGTAATGGGGAACAGAGAAATGGAGGATCAACTCACTAAGGGTTTTGCATTAGTCTTCAATGGGATGACACCATTGGACACTTTAAACACCATTCATTCATTCATTGGCTTCACAATTTTGAAAGCAACAGAAGAAAAGAAGTGAGTGTAGCCACTATTACTAAAGGGAAGATGCTTGGGAAGCTGAAAAGTCAGAAGGTGGAGAAGTTACCAAGATCAGATGGACTACAATCCAGCATTCTAAAAGAAGTAGCTGAAGAGACTGTGGAGGCATTAGTAGTGATCTTTCAAGAATCACTAGACTCCGGAATGGTTTTGGAGGACAGGAATATTGTAAATGTTACTCCACTCAGTAAGAAAGGAGAAAGAAGGGACCTCACTGAATCATTTTGAAGATTGAAAGGCCTATATAGAATGGATGTGGAGAGAATGTTTCCTATAGTATTGATGACTAGGGCCAGAGGGCACAGCCTAAGTGTACAAGAATGTCCCTTTATAATTGAGATGAGGAGGAATTTCTTTAGCCCAGAGGATGGGGAATCTGTGGAATTTATTGTGAGAGACATCTCTGGAGGCCAGGTCATTAGGTATATTTAGATGTTCTTGATTAGTAATGGTGTCAAAGGTACAACAAAAAGGCAAGAGAGTGAGGTTGAGAGGGATAATCAGCGATGATGGAATGGTAGAGCAGACTCAATGGGCTGAAAGGCCTAATTCTGCTCCTATGTCTTATGGTCTTTTGGACTCTATCCTTTTTACTAATGATGGGCACTCACCTCAGTGGATTTTTTCTGGTTTTCATCCCATGTGATACTAACAAGTTGGCTGAGCTGCCAATCATCTTATGAAATTCTCAGATGGTATTTCAGGAGTAACAAATGCCTTAGTTTAAACGTATCTTATTTTTAAAAATGAGTTGCAAGTAAAGATTAGATCGTACCACTGTGATTGGCAGAAGCTCACATATTATAAGCATATAAAAATGTATTTAGGTATCTCTTATAGTCTGAAATAAGCATGTGAATGAATTATAATCCACATAAAAACAGTTGTCAAGTACTTTACAATGCAATAATTATGAGTTAGACATAATTAACAATCACTAGTGCCTCCTGCAACAAAATATTAGCTTGTCCATGTATTTTATAATGGGTCCAATTTCACGCCAGTACAAGTACTATCACTTGCTTCCATATCTAAGGAACATGGAGTCACTGACAACAGCTGGAATTCTGCTTTAAATCATGAATCAAAGAGCTCTCAAAGTGACTGCAAATTTCATGTTAGTTTCATCGTCATTACTATCTCAAAGCTTGATGCATATCATTGTACACAAACAAAATCTGCTGGTAACCTGCTTTAGTCCAGGCAGTCACCGGAGCTGGGGTCCCCTCTGCAAGGCAGAGGAAATCCACTGTAGTTCCTTCCACTACCACCTGGTCTTTGGGAACCAATAAAAATTTAGGACCATCTGGAGAAACAAAAAAACAAAACAAAGTATAGTTAAACATTATTGAATGCATGCATTCCCTCTAATTTTCTTTACAGCTGCATGGACCAAACATTGCTCTGAGCAGAAAATTTTTACGTGGCCTGAAAACTGCGCAGCACTTTATAATAACATTATATAAAATAAAATTCCAGATGCATGGCAACAAAGGCTATGTGCACAACAGCATTTCAGTTGCTGTATGATTGCACACCTGCACAGTTTAGCGGGAACAATGTAGGCAAGACAGAGGAACAGTGAGTTTCTTCTGAAGTTTTGTGTTGGCTGACTATCCAGTTGTACCTAATGAAAATTACTAAATGCTACCTGAGTTGAAATCAGAATAATACACCCTAATCATATGTCATAAGATTTAATGCCTGAAAGCTTTAAGCTGAAATCACACTGGGTTGAAGTGTAAAGGCACCTTCTTGGAATTTTAGGTTAAATAAAGTGACATAATGCACATGGCAAAGTATCTGTAATACCATATGATAGATGGATTTCCTTTTCACTAGTTCAAAAGTATCATTTCCGTAAATTGACAAACTAGCATGTCTAGAATGAATTTCCATTATATAGGTTTAAAGGCTGCAGTTCAGTGTCATTGACTGAGCTTGGTTCCTGGACAGATTACAGCAAGAGAAACAATTCTGTCACTGCAGCCATGATGAATCAATTTATGCAGAATTGAAGTTTCTTCGATCCAACACGAGTGAATCTACAGATGCTGGAAATAAATAAAAACACAAAATGTGGGCAGAACTCAGCAGGCCAGACAGCATCTATGGGAGGAGGTAGTGACGACGTTTCAGGCCGAAACCCTTCATCAGGAGTGAAGTAACATGGGATGGTCAAGGGGGGGATAAGAAGTGGGGGGGAGGGATGAAGTAGAGAGCTGGGAAGTGATAGGCTGGAGGGAATTGGGCTAGGGGGAAGGTGGAAAATTATGGGAAATAAAAGAGAAAGAAAGGTAGGGCTGGGGGGAGATTATAGTGAGGGGGGAAAAAGAGAGAGAAAGAGAACCAGACTAAAATAATAGATAGGGATAGGGTAAGGGGGGGCAGGGGTATCAACGGAGGTCTGTGAGTTGAATGTTCATGCCGGCAGGTAGGAGGCTACCTAGGCGGGAGATAAGGTATTGCTCCATCTACCTGCATGTGGCCTCATCTTGACAGTAGAAGAGGCCAAGGACAGACATGTTGGAGTGGGAGTGGTCTGTGGGATTGAAGTGTGTGGCCACAGGGAGATCCCGCCACTGCTGGAGGATTGAGCGCTGGTGTTCGGCGAAACGGTCTCCCAGTCCATCTGCCTTAACTTTTGGGTTGGGGGTGTGGTTGAGTAATTCTGACTTTAGCTTTCAACCATTTTCATCTTCTTTAGGAACACAAGTAACAACACTTCAATTGAGAAACCCAACAATCACATTTCAAAGGTAAAACAAGTCCGTAGTAAAAGTCCATAGTAAAACAAGTCACTTTCCAATGGCACAAAAATTTTAGGTCAACTAAATGTACGCAAAAGAGGGAAAGCACAAAATACTTATTATTCTTTTAAACAAAAGTTTAGAATTTTCTGACCTGTCAAAATTGAACAACAATCCAGTAGATAATTTGTAAGAAGGGAAAAATCGGAATCAGAATCAGGTTTATTATCACCAACATGCGACATGAAATTTGTTATTTTAGTAGCAGCAGTTCAATGCAATACATAATATAGAAGAAAAAAATAATAAATAAATAAGAAAATCATATTCTGTATACTTTATACTATACATGCATATCAAATAGATTAAAATAGTGCAAAAAACAGAAATACTACATAATGAATAAAAGGGAGGTAGTGTCCGAGGGTTCAATGTCCATTTGGGAATTGGATGGCAGAGGGGAAGAAGCTGTTGCTGAATCGCTGAGTGTGTGCCTTCAGGCTTCTGTATCTCCTACCTGATGGTAACAGTGAGAAAAGGGCATGACCTGGGTGCTGGAGGTGCTTAATCATGGACGCTGCCTTTCTGAGACACCACTCCTTAAAGATGTCCTTGGTACTTTGTAGGTTAGTACCCAAGATGGAGCTGACTAAATTTACAACCCTTTGCAGCTTCTTTTGGTCCTGTGCAGTAGACCCTCCATACCAGACAGTGATACAGCCTGTCAGAATGATTCTCCACAGTACATCTATAAAAGTTTTTGAGTGTATTTGTTGACATACCAAATCTCTTCAATCTCCTAATAAAGTAGAGCCACCATCTTGCCTTCTTTATAATTGCATCAATATGTTGGGACCAGGTTAGATCCTCAGATACCTTGACACCCAGGAACTTGAAGCTGCTCACTCTCTCCACTTCTGATCCCTCTTGGAGGATTGGTACGTGTTCCTTCGTCTTACCCTTCCTGAAGTCCACAATCAGCTCTTTCGTCCTACTAATGCTGAGTGCCAGGTTCTTGCTGCAGTACCACTCCGCTAGTTGACATATCTCACTCCTGTACACCCTCTCGTCATCACCTGAGATTCTACCAACAATGGTTGTATTGTCAGCAAATTTATAGATGGTATTTGAGGTATGTCAGCTACACAGTCTTGTGTATATAGAGAGTAGAGCAGTGGGTTAAAAACACACCCCTGAGGTGCACCAGTTTGATTGTCAGCGAGGAGGATATGTTATCACCAATCCGCACAGATTGTGGTCTTCTAGTTAGGAAGTCAAGGATCCAGTTGTAGAGGGAGGTACAGAGCGACAGGTTCTGCAACACACAATCAGGACTGTGGGAATGACAGCATTGAATGCTGAGGTATAGTCGATGAACAGCATCCTGACATAGGTGACTGTGTTGTCCAGGTGGTCTAAAGCCGCGTGAAAAGCCATTGAGATTGCATCTGCTGTGGACTTATTGTGGTGATAGAAAAACTGCATCGGGTCCAGGTCCTTGCTGAGGCAGGAGTTCAGTCTAGTCATGACCAATCACTCAAAGCATTTCATCACTGTCAATGTGAGTGCTACCGGGCAATAGTCATTAAGGCAGCTCACGTTATTCTTCTTTAACACTGGTATAATTGTTGTCTTTTGAAGCAAGTGGGAACTTACACCCCTAGCAGTGAGAGGTTGAAAATGTCCTTGAATATTCCCACCAGTTGGTTGGCACAGGTCTTCAGAGCCTTACCAGGTACTCCATCGGGACCTTCTGCTTGCAAGGGTTCATCCTCTTTAACGACAGCCTAACATCAGCCTCTGAGACAGAGATCACAGGGTCATCAGGTGCAGCAGGGATCGTCACAGCTGTAGTTATATTCTCCCTTTCAAAGTGGGCATAGAAGGCGTTGAGTTCATCTGGTAGTGAATCATTGCTGCCATTCACACAATTGGGTTTCGCTTTGTAGTAATGTCTTGCAAGCACTGCAAGAGTTGTAGTGCATCTGATGTCACCTCAAACCTCATTTGAAATTGTCTCTTCACCCTTGAAATAGCCGTCCGCAGATCATACCTGGTTTCTGGTACAGGTCTGGGTCGTCAGTCTTGATTGCCACAGATCTAGCCTTCAACAGATGATGTACCTCCTGGTTCATCCACGGCTTTTGGTTTGGGAATGTGCAGTAAGTCTTCGTGGGCACACACTCATCCACACAGGTTTTAATGAAGTTGGTAACAACTGCAGCATACTCATCCAGATTCGAAGATCAATCACTGAATACAGTCCAATCCACCAATTCAAACAGTCCTGTAGGTGCTCCCATGCTCCCCTTGTCCATATCTTCTTGGTCCTCACTAGTGATGCTGTAGCCTTCAGTCTCTGCCTAAACTCAGGAAGTAGAAGTACAGCAAGGTAATCAGACTTCCCGAAGTGAGGGTGTGGAGTAGCACGGTAGGCATTCTTGATGGTGGTGTAGCAATGGTCCAGTGTGTTGTTTCCTCTGGTATTGCAAGTGACCCGTTGCTGGGAATTGCTTAGTGGTTTTTTCAGACCGGCCTGGTTAAAATCGCCCAAAATAATGGTGAAGGCTTTAGGGTACGTTGTTTCATGCATGTTGATCCCATTGCTCATATCATCCAAAGCCTGATTAACATTGACCGAGGTGGGATGTATACTGCTACTAAAGTAACCTTGGAGAACTCCCATGGTCAGTAAAAAGGACAACACTTAACTGCCAGATATTCCAGGTCTGGTGAGCAGGAATGGGACAGCACTGATATATTTGTGCACCAAGCAGAGTTGATCATGAGGCATACTCCTCCACCTCTGCTTTTGAGAGACTCCATAGATCTATCCTGATGGTGTATAGTAAACCTGTCGATCTGAATCGCTGCATCCGGTACAGAAGGAGTTAACCAGGATTCCGTGAAACAAAGGACACACACGGTCCTAACGTCCCCCTTATTCAGAACCCTAGCTCTGAGATAATCGATTTTATTCACCAGAGACTGCATGCTTGCCAACAAGATAATCGGTATCGGGAGTATAAAACCCCATTTCCTTAAACACACTTGTAAACCCGATCAACAGCTTCTTCCGTGTGCGCTTCCAACCACAGTCAGAACTGTTTCCATCAGTTTTAAGCAGTGATAGTTCATTTAAATGCATTAAGACATCTTTGTTGTCTGTACTGACCTTGGAAGCACTTGTGATTTCAGCTGTATCAGGCTGAAACAGAATATTTAATCGTATCCATTGAGAGTACTGCTGAAACTTGAGTTGCCCCTAGGCCCCCCAGAAGTATAAAAAAAGAACCAATGTTGGAAAAAGCACAAAGATTGACTTTTAATATTAATATTGTGGTGAAATTTTCACCTCTTCTAGCTGGAGCTTCCTTTTACCATCCAGAAACACAGCCAAAACTAACTGATCTGTCCTTCTACACACACTGTTTTCACTACAATCATACCTGTAATGTAACTAAAAGAAATCCCAGTAGTGTCTTTTTAGGCCAATATGTTTGTTCAATATCCAGACACTTAAAGTTGCTTGAGCAGTTTCGAAGGATGTCATCACTACAGAAAGAGCCTGGATTGTTCTGCAGGTCATTGAAATATTTATAGCCATCACTAATATCATGCTGAGCCTTAAATGCTTCTGCCCAATCTAAAGGCAATAAACATTACAGGGTCAGATCCTGTGGTCACTTTAACAGAATGTGATAGACAGTTCCTCAGTTAATATTCCATACTATAGCTGGGAATATTTCCAATCACTGCTCAAATAACCATACGCCAAAGCATTATCGCTTGATTCTAAGAAATATCTTCCCTCACTTTTCAATATAAAAATTTAATTTAATCTCTGTCCATTTTTTATATCTATAAAGGCATTAAACACTCTATTTCATCTCTATTAATTTCATATCTGTTCAGCTATAGATCATCAAAGCGAACTTTTGGATTTCCAGACAGGAATTTTCCATCTCCTCTTTCTCATGTCTCCCGAGTAAATATAGATGTGGGAACATCCAAAACAGGTTTTGATCATTTTCCACCTACTGGATGAAGATGATCACAACATATTGCTGCAGACCATTTCGAACGTTGGTCCTTCACAAAACGTGAGCCAGAGATGAACTCATAGCAAGGGATATGACATATAAATCTAGAAAGGTCAATGTTGCTTTTAGTGGAATCACATCCGTGGTGTTGCATTTATTTCTCTTGGTCGCTTTTCAGAATTGACATGTGTGGTGAACTATGTGTCTGTCTGGACACGCCCCCTGCTGACTGCTCCTGTGGCTCCTCCCACAAGCCCCTGTATAAAGGCGATCTGAGGCCTGACGCTCGGCCTCAGTCTCCAGGACATAGTATGATGGACACTCACTCCTGGTTCCTTCTTCCAGTCAATAAAAGCCGATATCTCGCCTTACGTCTCAGTGTGAGTTATTGATGGTGCATCAACATGCAGCCATTGACAGTACAACAGAGTAGGGTGTTGGGGTCATGTCCTGGAAGCTAAGGAAATTATATACATGGTGTGTCTGAAGGTTGCTGAAAAATACTTTTGAGATGGGTTACATTCAAAGTGTTTTAAATTATGAAAAGCTTGGACAATAAGTACCATGCAAGTTTGTGTACAAAAGGTACAATTGAAGTACAAAAACTGAAAAATTAGTAGATGCCTTTAAAGGCAGTGAGATAGTCAGCTTGGAGCAGTTGAACAGGTCTTGCCTGACAAAGGACTTCCTTTTCCTTGCAGAGTGAGCTGAAGTCAGCTTAAGTTTTGAAATCATGGATGACATACAAGTCACAGAAGATTGAATTTGGGTGAAGAGGTATTGGTTAAAATAATTATTTGTGAGTGCAATTGGTGGTGGCAGAATGCATTTTAGTGATCCAAGGAGGTGAGGCAAAGCTAGTCTCACAGATTGTGAATGGAGTCATGAGCCTGAGTGTGCAGACCAAGTGTGTTACTCTCTATTGAGCAGGATCAGGGCCTGTTGATCTGAGGGAGAGTCAGGTAAGTATCACTCTTAAAGTAAATCTACCTGACTAGTTCCCAAGCCAGAAAAGCACTGGCTCAGCCAAGCCCCTAGTAATTCTTGGCTCACAGGCAGTGTGAAAGAAACTTTCAGCAATAGTATCCCACATGATACTGTAGGATTTTCTGAATAAAATGTGCAAGAGTTGTTTTATGTGCTTAATAAAAGCAGCCTTTTACTTCCATTATTAACAAAACCCCCAAAACAGTTGCCATACACTGAATTCACACTCAGTGGCTGTGTTTGTGAATTATGTAGAACAGTTTCTATTCTGACCAATATGTCTCATCTGTCACCCATTACCTTACCCTACAATACAGTCAAACACCACTGAAAAATCCTGAAATGCAATCCAGTTATACACTGCACATCACTGGATCTCATTACACAAACTTAGGGTCCTCTGTGCATCAGTACTTCAGACAGAAGGGACCTGCAAAAAAAAAAATCACACAACATGCCACACAAATCCAGTCCCAGATTTCCACTGCCACTTGCTTTTTTGTGACTCAAAAACAGAACTCAGCAGCCTAATTTCTCAGGAAAGGAACTTGCGTGTTTTTGCTGGAAACTGAGGCTATCAGGAATGCACCAGAGGAATAGAACCTGAATAGGAGGACTGGGCAGACCATCTCTGTTCCAAAGATAGTAATATGGTCACTAAGGAACCGGAATTTCCAATCTCCAAAGACACATTGGTCAGTAGGTTAATTGGTTATTGTAAATTTTCCAGTGATTCGGCAGGATTAAATCGGGGGTTGTTGTATGGTGTGGTTCAAAGTGATGGAAGGGCCTAGTCCACGATGTAACCCAATAAATAAATAACCATGGAGAACATTCCAACTGGCTGCATAACTGTCTGGTATGGGGTGGGGGCTACTGCACAAGATCGAAACAAGCTGCAAAAAGTTACAAGCTTAGTCAGTTCCATCATGGGCACCAGCCTCCACAGTATCCAGGGCATCTTCAAGGAGTGATGCCTCAAAAAGGTGGCAATCATCATTAAGGACCCTCTTCACCCAGGACACGCCTTGTTTTCAATACTACCGTCAGGAAGAAGGTACACAAGCCTGAAGGCACAAACTCAATGATTCAGAAACAGCTTCTTCCCCACTGCCATCTGATTTCTGAATGGACATTGAACCCATGAATGCTACCTCACTACTTTTTTATTTCTATTTTTGCACTACTTACTTAAAATAAAAAATAAAATATACTTATTTTTATTGCAGTTCACAGATGTTTTTCTCTATTTCTAGGTATTGCATTGTACTGCTGCCGCAAAGTCAACAAATTTCATGACATATGCCGGTGACATTAAACTTGATTTGGATTCTGATTCATTGCAATTTCCTTACACAGTAGGAAATGAGTCACTGAAAAGCAATGCACATTATCGCTGTACTGTACAGATCTGGTTTATTAGTACAAAGGCTTGATCAATCACCTCTTGTTACTGCAAAGGTTCAAACAGGCAAAAATCTGCAATTTCTGCAGATTGAAGTAATAAACACAGGTGTGTGATGTAACCCCTCTCTGATGCCACATGTCAAAGCAATGAGTATACTTGCTGGCACTTTTAGTTCTCATTCCTCACAATTTAGTTTTGGTAAATTTTCAGTGAAAGTGCTGGATCATTAGTGGGGCCACTTGGCAGGCATCAGCATCTAGCACTCCAAGGTCAGCGGGAAAGGTGCATGCACAGGATCCAGCAATAAAAACACGACCAGATGTTACTTTCTCCCGCTGTGGCAAGCCACAGATGCTAACTTACAAACACTGTCTGGTATAGCTCATGGAAATACCTGGCAAGGGATATTCTACCAAGGATATCTGCACCTTCAGCTGATAAAGCAGCTTGTAAGAAAGATACTGGTGTGGTCCAATCAAGCACACCTACTTTCAATATGTTAATTATGTCTTTCTACTTTGTCTCAACCTAGAAACACCATAAGATAAAATTCCCAAGAACATAAATAGGCCAGTTAGCATCTTGAGGGTGTTCTGCCATTTAGTAAGGGCAGCAGGGTAATGCAGTGGTTAACATCCTGTCCTACAGTGCTAGCTGTAAGACTGGGGTTGATTCCTCCACAGTCTGTAAGGAGTTTGTACTTTCTCCTGTGACCACGTAGGTTTCCTCTGGGTACTCTGATTTACTCCCTCATTCCAAAGTCATACAGCTTAACGTTAGTAATTTGTGGACATGCTATGTTGTGCTGGAAGCGTGGTAACAAATTCAGGCTGATTTGCTTTGATGCAACTAACACATTTCACTGCATGCTTTGATGTACACGTGACAAATAAAGCTGGTCTTTATGTTTAATAAGATCATAGCCTATCCAATCCAGGTCTTAATAGCATCTTCTTGTTCTCTTCCCATATCCCCTGACTCCCTTGTAGTTTAGACGACTGTCCATCTCTGCCTTGAACAAATCTAATGACTCAGCTGCCACAGCTTTTTGGGGGCCAAAATTCTAAAGAAGCTCAACTTAGAGAAGAAATTAATCTTAAATCTCCATTTTTAAATAGGCCAAATGTGAGTAAATAAATTAATGGATTTTCATGAGGATTACTTGACAGTATGTGATTTTAAATAGGTTTCAATTCATGGATGCTCAGAATAACAAAGTAACACCTCTCCTGTCCAGTCCTAATGAAGAGTCTTGGCCTGCAATGTCGACTATTTCAGATTCAGATTCAGATTCATATTCAGATTCAGTTTATTGTCATTTAGAAACCACAAATGCAATGCAGTTAAAAAATGAGACAATGTTCCTCCATAGGTGCTGCCTGACTTGCTGAGTTCCTCCAGTATTTTGCATGTTGCTCTGGATTTCCAGCCCCTGCAGAATCTCTGCTGCCTATGATTTACCTCTCCTGTTACTGTATTTCCTTATCTTCCTTTTGCATTATCGTAAAGATTGTTACCAAGTGGTGTGTTTCCTGTGGGAGATGTTCTCTCTAATTTAGCTCTCACTGTTCATTAAAATCCAGCAGTCACCGAGGGAACTGAGACAGGCCTACATGTGAAAGATTACTGAAAAGAAAGTGTTAGGGGAAGTTCCATCTGAGAGAGTTATCCCAGAGAGGAGAGTGAGTGTATGTCAACATGTCATAGTAACTCAGTTTACAGATTACTAATTGGAGAGCTTTTCCCCAAGTCAACACTTGGTTGAAGGGCTAGATGTTTGAATTTGTTGATTTATTTGTGTTACAACATGCTAGAGGACAGATGGTGTAATGTGTATACAGAAAAATAATATGTTTTCCAGGCAGGCTAAAGCTACTAAACAGCAAAGAGGCTGAGCTTAATTAAGAACATCCCAGCACTTGGAATAAATCAAACAGCAAATACTTTTTTTAAAAGTCTTTAACTGTTTGGATGATTAAATTCACACACAATCTCATCAACTACCTTTGCAAAAAGTTAAATGAGAATTGAAGTGTAATATGGAAAAAAAAGTACTAACCTGTAATATCAGTTCATTTCGCTGTTTACAATTACTGTTTTAATTTCAGATTGGCAATATTTAACCACTGATGTCATTACTATTGTGTACAAATAATGTTTCTTGGAGTTTACCAATAATTATTGAAATGTAAATATAGGGTTAGAATAAATAATTGGTTAAAGAATAAGACTTGACTTCTTACTGTCAAAAAACTGATCGATTTCTCTACCTATTCAAACAAATGGATGGATGCCATTTGTAAGAAAGAGAAGATACATACACATGAAAATCAAAAGGAACTGCAAAATGTTAGAGGCCATTTCACCCGTTACCTCTTCCTTTGCCACCATCTATGGATCAATACAGTCTTTCCAGGTAAAGCAATGATTTAATTTCCACGTATCAATGTAGCATACCGCATTGTGTTCACAATGTGATCTTTACAGCTACACATAGCTTTATTGTTACAGCTGTATAAGACTGGTCAGACCCCACTTGGAGTACTGTGTTCAGTTCTAGTTACCTCACTACAGGAAGGATGTGGAAACTATAGAGAGAGTACAGAGGAGATTTACAAGGATATCGCCTGGATTGGAGGGTGCACCTTATGGGAATAGGTTTAGTGTACTTGGCCTTTTCTCCATGGAACGATGGAGGATGAGAGGAGACCTTAAAGAGGTGTATAAGATGATAAGAGGCATTGATCGTGTGGGAAGCCAAAGGCTTTTTCCCAGGGCTGAAATTGCTAACACAAGAGGGCACAATTTTAAGGTGCTTGGAAATAGGTAGCGAGGGGATATCAGGGGTAAGTTTTTCACACAGAGAGTGTTGGGTATGTGGAATGCACTGCCGGTGGTGGTGGTGGAAGTGGATACAATAGGGTCTTTTAAGAGCCTTTTAGATAGGTACGTGGAGCTTAGAGAAATAGAGGGCTATGTGCTCGGGAAATTCTAGACAGTTTCTGGAGTAGGTTACGTGGTTGGCACAACATTGTGGGCCGAAGGGCCTGTAATGTGCTGTAAATTTCTATGCTGTATGTTCTTTACAGTGGAGAAAACAAGCACAGACTGGGCGATCACATTAAAGAGCAAATGCATTCAGTCCATAGGGACAACCTATTGCCTGCTCTTTTTAATTCTCATTTCGACCCCACTCTGACCTATTGGTCTGTCACAGCCTCCACTATTACAATGAGGCCCAACACAGGAGCCCATTTTCTGTTTGGGTACTATATAACATACTAGAATTAATAATGAATTATGCAGCTTCAGGTAATTTGAGCTTTCTATCTGTACCAGTTGTCTCTTTGTGATATTAGCTAGCTTGTTTGTATTTTTTTTTTCATTTCTATCTTCTTTTTTCCTTTGGCTGTGGACATGCCAAGCCACCTGCAGAACCAGAGTGGTCAGCAGTGAAAAAGGTGAGATGCTTCAGATTCCTGGGTGTCAGCACCTCTGACGATCTTGTCTTAGACCTGACACAATGATACAATCATAAAAAAGTCATGACTATGCCTTTATTCCATTAAGAATTTGAGGAGATATATGCTGGAGAGCATTCTGACGGGCGGCACCACAACCTGATATGGAAGCTCCAATACACAAGGATGTAAGAGGATGCAGAGGGCTCTATCACAGGCACAACCTTCAAGAGGCACTACCTCAAGGAGGCATCATCCATCACTAAAGACCCTCACCATCCAGGACCTGCTCTCAGTCAACAACTTAGGAACAACTGCCTCCTCTCCACATTAGATTTCTGAATGTTCTAGGCACACATAAATGCTACTTCGTTATGCTCCTTTATTTGCAAATATATATACAGGAATTCATTTTTGAATCTGGATAAGTATGCTGCAGTTGTTACCAACTTCATTAAAACCTGTGTGGATGAGTGTGTGCCCACAGACTTACTGTACATTCCCAAACCAAAAGCAGTGGATGAACCAGGAGGTACATCGTCTGCTGAAGGCTAGATCTGTGGCATTCAAGGCTGGCGACTCAGGTACGTACCAGAAAACCAGGTATGACTTGCGGAAGGCTCTTTCAAGGGCAAAGAGACAATTTTGAAAGAGGTTGGGGGCAACATTGGATGTACAACAACTCTGGTGGGGTTTGTAAGACATTACTTCCTTCAATGCGAAACCCAATAGCATGAATGGCAGCGATGCTTCACTATCAGATGAGTTCAATGCCTTCAATGCTTGCTTTGATAGGGATAATATAACTACAGCTGTAAAGATCCCTGCTGTACTCGGTGACCCTGTGATCTCTGTCTCAGAGGCCGACATTAAGCTGTCTTTAAGGAGAACACTCGCAAGGCGGAAGGTCCCAACAGAGTACCTGGTAAGGCTCTGAAAACTTGTGCCAACCAAGTAGTGGGAGTATTCAAGGGCATTTTCAACCTCTCACTGCTATGGGTGTAAGTTCCACTTATTTCAAAAAGGCAACAATTATACCAGTGCCTAAGAAGAATAATGTGAGCTGCCTTAATGACAATTGCCCGGTAGCACTCACATCGACAGTGATGAAATGCTTTGAGAGGTTGGTCTAGACTGAATTCCTGCGTCAGCAAGACCTGGATCCAGTGCAACTTGCCTATCGCCATAATAGGTCAACAGCAGACGCAATCTCAATGGATGTTCACATGGCTTTAGAACACCTGGACAACACAAACACCTATGTCAGGATGCTGTTCATTGACTATAGCTCAGCATTTAATACCATCATTCCCACAAATCTGATTAAGAAATTACAGAACCTGGGCCTCTGTGCCTCTCTCTTCAATTGGATCCTCGACTTCCTAACCAGAAGACCACAGTCTGCGCAGATTGGTGATAATATCTCCTCCTTGCTGACGATCAACACTGGTGCATCTCAGGGATGAGTGCTTAGCCCTCTGCTCTACTCTCCCTATTTCCATGACTGTGTGGCTAGGCATAGCTCAAATATCATCTATAAATTTGTTGATTTTGGTAGAATCTCAGAAGGAGTCAAGATGGCGTACAGGAGCGAGATATGCCAACTAGTGGAGAGATGTCACAGCAACAACTTTGCACTCAATGTCAGTAAGACAAAAAGAGTTGATTGTGGACTTCAGGAAGGATAAGATGAAAGAGCACATATCAATCCTCATAGAGGGATCAGAAGTGGAGACAGTGAGCAGTTTCAAGTTCCTGGGTATCAAGATCTCCGAGGACCTAATTTAGTCCCAACATATTGATACAGCTACAAAGAAAGCGAGACCGAGTCTATACTACATTAGGAGTTTGAAGAGATGTGATATGTCAACAAAAACACTCAAAAACATCCATAGATGTACCATGGAGAACATCCTGACAGGCTGCATCACTGTCTGGTACAGGGGGGGGGGGGGGGTGGTACTGTAAAGGACCAAAAGAAGCTGCAGAGGGTTGTAAATTTAGTCAGCTCCTACAAAGTACCCAGGATATCTTCAGGGAGCAGTGTCTCAGAAAAGCAGCATCCATTATTAAGGACCTCCAGCACCCAGGGCATGCCCTTTTCTCACTGTTACCATCAGGTAGGAAGTACAGAAGCCTAAAGGCACACACTCAGTGATTCAGCAACAGCTTCTTCCCCTCTGCCATCCAATTCCCAAATGGACATTGAGATCCCATGAACACTACCTCATTTTTAAAATATATATTATTTCTGTTTTTGCACGATTTTTAATATATCATTATACATATACTATAATTTATTTATTAATTTTATTATTATTATTATTATTATTATTATTATTATTATGCATTGCATTGAACGGTTGCTGCTAAGTTAACAAATTTCACGACACATGCCGGTGATAATATCCTTATTCTGATTCTGTATTTATTTTGTAATTTATAGTATTTTTTATGTCTTTGCCTTACAAAACAACAAATTTCATGACATAGAGGTCAGTGATGATTCTGATTCTGACCTGCTGGGTATGCCATCCTGCTCTGTATTTTACAATTCTCACATTCTTTACATTCCTAATTTCTCACTCTCTCACTGCTCCATTGAATTCATTGTTCCGATAAACTTGTTTACAGCTTCACCCTGGATTTACCCAGTCAGAGACACCTCACCTCTACTTTGCCTGCATCTTAACAAGCTTTTTTTTCTCTCCTCTCAGTTCTGACAAAGTGTCTTTCGCTTAAAACATTAATTCTGTTTCTCTTCCCACAGATATGGCCTGGCATACTGAGTTTTTCCAGCACTTCCTGATTTCATGTTATGTTGTATTAAAATGTTAAGTCTACTCACTAATGTTGCTATGGCAACTGCTATTTTCAATGCTTAACCCCATCCACTGCTTGATTATTTTTTAATAGAGGCGGAGTGAAGTTATGGTGGCACCAAACAGTGATTCTTTTGCTTACTCGTTCTTTTCCTTTTCAAGGTTCTTTTGAAGGCCCTGACCTGGAGTTACACTCTGATTTCAGTTCTTCGCAGGAATGGGACCCGTTTTCAGGGCCTCACAACTGGCCGCTTTTTGATATCCCAATGACGTGGTACGGAATGCTAGCACACCTTTAGGATGCCAGATTTTCGTGGCTCTGGAGATGGGTTGATTCTAGGCCGGTGCCTTTGACTAAGGCACCGCGGGAGAACATGGAACACCAGGAGCAGCGGGTTAGCTGCCATGGGCTGTGTCCAGAGACCTGAACATTTCCGGGGCCTACCCTCTGGGCGCAGAGCTCAGAAAAAGCGATGGAACGGATTTTTAACATCATAAATAGGTGAGTTGTTTGTTATGCGTCCCCTCTCATTGTGAAACAGGGACACTTCTTTTTCCTGTTTTAGGGAGAGAGAGGGGTGTGGTAAGTCATATTACCAGGTGAACGATTAGCTACTGCAAGTCTGTGTCTTTATTGATACTTTGCTGCATGCTTGAGTGCTCGGTGGAGGGTGCCGATGCTTTTTTACTGGTGGGGGGGGGGGAATCATTGCCTTGCTGCTGCTTGGGCATGGGAGGGGGGAGCTGGGCGGGGCTTGGGGTTCCAACATTTAACTGCCATTCATTCTTTGGGGCACTCCTCTGTTTTTGTGGATGTTTGCAAAGAAAAAGAATTTCAGGATGTATATTGTATACATTTCTCTGACCTATTGAAACCTATTGACAACTACAGAATTTATGTGCTACTGAAGTACATTTATCTTGTAGAGCAGGGATTCCCAATCTTTTTTATGCTACCTTTAACCATGGGGTCTGTGGACCACACGCTGTGAAACTCTGTTCTAAAGTACAGCTGGTTAAAAAGTCAAGACAATTATATTTATTAGAATTTTTTGATATAGCTTTCACAAAATATTTATCATACTAAGAATTATCTACTCTTCGTTGAAACCTGTAAATTGTACTTAAAGTATATTAATAATCACTGTTAACACCCTAAGACACAGGAGCGGAATTATGCTATTTAGCTGAACCAATACCAATTTATTATGTACCTTGTACAATGATGTGGGCCACAGCCTGGATGGAACCTTCAGTGTTGCTTGCATTACAGTTGTACTGCCCTTGATCTTCAAATGTGACGTTCTGCATGAAAAGTCCACCGGAGGAAGTGATGGTGTACCTTAGGTCATCAGGAATTGGGGTGTTATTACCCTTGGTCCAGATGATGCGAGGTTGAGGATGGCCCGAGACACTACATTCAAGTGTAACGCTTTCCCCGACCAATACCTCGGTGTTTTGAGGCTGAATCACAAAAGTAGGCTTTGCTGGAAAAATATAAGTCAGATTGAATATCTTGACAAATCTGCCATGAACTAAGTTGTTCTTACTTATCAATCATTGAATGTGCTGATATATTTTGGAACTAAATTCTATACAGGATAATTCATTATATTGATGGAATTATGCCTAAATTCTAAATATGTGTTGAAGTAATCTGTTATGTCATATAGGTTATCAGGTAAATTGTACACTAGACTATGGAACTCACTGGCATCAGGCAGAATATGAAAGATAATATACTGTATGGGAAGGAAGAAGCAATAACAAAAAATGAGGGAGAGATAGGGAAGGGGTGAAGAGAAAAAAGATTGGGGTACACACAAAAAGAAAAGCCTACAGCCCAAAACAGCAGAAATTGAATATTTCAGCACGGGATTAGATTTTGGAAAACTATTTACAAGGCTATAACTTTGATTAAGAAAATTGAAGTCATCTCCTTTATCTATTAGTTCAATATTTTCTTAATAATAGAGAATTGTATTAATATTTCAAATGATAAACAGGCCAACAAAATATAACTAAAGTTAGAATAGATTGCAATTTTAAAAAACCTATATCCCTATCCACACAGAAGAGAGATATTTTGCTCCCACTTTTGACGAGGATTTGACTTTAATTGATGAAGTTGCTATTTGCATTAGTTAAACCTTTTCATCACACCATCTACAGCAATAAGCATTATTGCAAAAAGGTGTGGACACAAGATTCAGCAGTGGAATGTTTTGGCCTCAACATATTTAAAAAAATGTAACATAGATTGTTATGCAATTCTGGTACATTACATGTCTTCTTGCACAGCTCTAATGGATATCACACATTTCACTAAAATTAAATATACTGAAACTGTTGATTAAACACCATATGATGTAATTAAAGATGGGAAAAATACAGTTGAGTAATAATTGCAAAACTGCTAATTTAGTAGTAGACATTTTATGTTTTAATATTAAATCCTGTCAACTTAAAATTCACTTCATTAATCATTAAAAAACCATGAAAGTCTGAATAGAGAGCTGAGTGCAATTTAAGATGTGACTAAATGTTCTAAATCTTTGTAAATGTCTGGCTTACTAATGCACCTATATTCAAAGGTTATAAACGGTAATGCTTCACCACAAGAAATAGTGTTTTTTTAAAACTTTCTAGAGCAATTTTTGATAAAATATCTGTTTATAATTTAATAGTACTGAATCATGATTTCTATTCCATATTCTCTCACAGCTTGAGCCTAACACAAATGATCTCACAGCAGCTAACTCAACAATCAATTCTGTCAGCAATAGCTTCTCAAGCAGATGGAGCAAAGCAAACTTGTCGAAAGCAACTACTGACAGAATGGAATCAGCAATGTTATTTTAAAGGCAACATCTATTTAAATATATTATTTTATAAGCATTATCTTTTCTGATATTAAGCACTTATTTTTATGACAGCTGCGAAACAATGAGAAACTTACACTGCAAATCAATGCCACAGATTGTTAACTATTTTCTTTAAATAAGCTTTTATAGTATAATCTTTTAACTTATACAGAGAATCTGGTATTTCAGATTAGAACAACAAAGGGAAAGTTTCCATTAAAGATACCCCTTTGGTTGTTATAAAAAGTCATATAAAATGGCTACTGAGGCAGAAATTTATTAGAAAATTGTACAACCATGAAGGAAAAGGAAGAATTTGAAAGGATTCAGAGAAAAGGAGAAATTATTTCTGTCAATTCCACTTGACAAGCTAGCACTGACACAAAAACTAACAGCTGGAGGAACTCAGTCGGTCAAGCAGCATCTATGGAACGAAAGGAATTGTCAACATTTTGGGTCGCAACTCTGTATTAATTGAATTGAGAACTGCGTTTTGTGACATACTGTTGGTGATATTAAAGCTGAATCTGATTCTGAGTTATAGTGAGAGGTTGAACAGGCTAGGACATGGAGTACAGAGACTAAGAAGTGATCTTACAGAGGTGAATACAATCATGTGCAGTTTTGATAACCATATAATGATATAACAATTACAGCATGGAAACAGGCCATCTCAGCCCTTTTAGTCTGTGCAGAATGCTTACTCTCACCTAGTCCCACCTACCTACACTCAGCCCATGACCCTCCATTCCTTTCCTGTCCAAATACCTATCCAATTTTTTTTTAAATGACAAAATCGAACCTGCCTCTACCACTTCTACTGGAAGCTCATTCCACACAGCTACCACTCTCTGAGTAAAGAAGTTTCCCCTCATGTTACCCCTAAACTTTTGCCCCTTAACTCTCAACTCATGTCCTCTGGTTTGAGTCTCCCCTACTCTCAATGGAAAAAGCCTATCCATGTCAACTCTATCTATCCCCCTCATAATTTTAAATACCTCTATCAAGACCCCCCTCAACCTTCTACGCTCCAAAGCATAAAGACCTAACTTGTTCAACCTTTCTCTGTAACTTAGGTGCTGAAACCCAGGAACATTCTAGTAAATCTCCTCTGTACTATCTCTATTTTGGGTGAATATACTCAGTCTTTCTCCCATGGCTGGGGAATCAAGAGCTAGAGGGCATAAGCTTAAGGTGAGAGGGGAAAGATTTAATAGGTACTTGAGGGGCAGCATTTGTTTTACACAAATTGTGTAAATGGTATATGTGGAATGAGTTGTCATAGGAACAAATTGAGGCAGATACAAGAACAAAATTTGGAAGGCAGTTGGACAGAGACATGGATAGGAAAGGTTTAGAAGGTCATGGGCTAAATGCTGACAAATGGGACTAGCTTGGATGGGGCATCCTGGTTTGTATGGACCAATAGCGCCAAAGGACCTGTTTACGTGCTGTATAACTCTACAATGCTCAGATTGTTTACTGATCCAGATTCTAGCATCTGCACCTCTTGAGTCTCCTCTGGGAACACTTGTACAATTCAAAAATAACCCCCCAACTACAGCAAATAAATAAAGTACACTCTTGGTTGTAATAATTCTTTTTTGAATCCTTACATGGCGTGCCAAAATACCGAAGGATCACTTCATTTGTCTTGACCTCTCCTGCGACATTTTTGGCCATGCACTGATAGGCACCCTGGTCTGACTCTTTTATGTCCTGAATCATCAGCGTGCCATCTTCTAATAGGTTCACACGATGATCATCTTTCATATCGATCTCATTACTGGTGAAAAAGGAAATGATGAACCAACATGAAAACTTGTTTTGTCATAAATCTTATAACCAGTTGGGATTCAGGCAAGAAGAGCATGGGAACAAGTTATCTAACTTGGGAACAAACCATCTTAACTTGGGACCAAATTAATCCTCTTCATCATCTCTGAGTCTAAATCCTGGATATTCATACCAAACAACATATTTTCACTGATCGACTTCAGTACTTCAAGAAGTCTATTACGCTTAGCAATGGTCAAAAGTGCTGGCCTTCCCAGAAATTCCCAGACATGGAAAATAAATGATAAAATATTTGGGAAAGTTGACCAAATATAAAAATTAATTACATTAATTTAGTTGCAGTCTACGTTAACAAAGCTTGCTTATTTGAGTTTAAATTCTATAGCCAACCAGATCCTGCATATTCCAAAAAGAAGTAATTCTGAGGAAATATTACCGACTGTCCTAAAGGGAAAATCTACTTATTCATACAGAAAGGTCAATGTGAGGTATTTACCATGCTGCGAGGGAAAGCCCTTTTCCACTTACAGTCAAGCTGTACCCAAGGATACAAATTACATTATCCACTTTCTCCACAGAATTTCAGCAGAGTAGGTATTTTTCAAGGGTTTAGTAAACCCAGAATAACTCTTCACTAAAAATTGGAATAATTAGTTTGGGGTACATGCCCTTGTGAGGAATAAATTAGGCACAGAAGGACCCATCAGAACGTGAAGGGGTTGTGTCAATCAATGAACTTTTTTTTTATTATAAAAACAGGGGTTTGGGGGAAATTTGAGCAGGCTTTGTAAATAATCTGCACTGAGTTTTGGTTAACCTGTCCAGACACGGATTGAGTTGTGTCCAGAGTTAGAGCTAATTACATAAGAGTTGAATTTACATTTGTTATAGATTGTTAGAGTACAAAAGCTGAAGCAACACAGTGCACTTTATTATAGTTTTTAACTTTTTTATCATATAATTCCTTTGTGCTTTCTTGTTATAGTTCTGATAATATAGTTAGTTTTTTTTAACATTACAACAGTGGTAGTGTTAATTATTTCATAATAAACTTTCTGCTACACTATGAGCTCTGGCGAGAGCTTTACCCTACTCAGATCAGACAGGTAACAGGTATCAGGGAGTACTTTCTGTAAGATTATATCAAGATTACAGTTGGACAGAGGAAATGAAACAAATTCTTTCTCAAAACTACTTTGTAACGTCTTCACCAACTCAAGAGAATCTCTCACCCATGATCATACAAAATAGAGCAGGAGCATTTACAGATGGCATTTAGAATCTTGAGTCATCCGCTGGAACACACAAAACCCAGTGTAAACAGCGGAAGGACTGCACCACCTCTCAAACATATTGTGTAAATGGAAATTCTTTCTTTGGAACATTTTGCATTGAAATCCAATTTTCTGTTGGCTCAAAAATAATTAACTACTTATCACTGAAATCTAATTTTATAGGCAATTACATGGTTCAAAAAGACAAGTAGGGTAAATAAATTAACCAAAGGAGTCGCTTAGCAACTGTTGCCTCTTTTACTATCTGAAATTTTTAGCACCTTATGTCTCTCAGGATGGTCAGAGCAATTTGCATCTAATTAAAATGTAATAATTAGGCTGTTGCTTGGGTAAACATGGCAAGCAAAATGCTCACAGCAAGATCTAATAAATAACAAATTATTTCACAATTAAATGATCAAATAATCTGCAGTACTAACTCAAAGAGAAACAGACGTATGTGAGATGTGTGTTGGCTTGCCTTTTTGCAGTTGTTGAATTTGTAACAATGATATCATTAAGTGAAATTTCTACAACACATTTGCTTGTTTATAAGAGCATCCAAATAAAAAATGAAAGAGGTAAAAAAATCCAAAGTTGCTATAAATTGAAGAGCATTTTTAATAATTCTAAGGAACTGATAGCCATTTAAAATTATTGACTGGAGCAGTTGTTTCAGACCAATAGCACTGTTTAAAACAGCATTGTGTACCTCCTTAGCACACTTTACTGAAAACAGCTATTTCTTAATATGAATCAGACAGAAAATCCTCCAGATTAACTTTTGTAAAACTTGCTGCAATAAGGAGCTCTGTAAACAACCAGCTGGTTCCAGTTGCATCAGCATACTTGAGATGGACTTTGCTGTGACCCCATTGTTCTGATTGACCAAAATGTTAGAATCTTTGAATGTATGCTTCAAAATCAAAATCCTTTCATTGCAACAAAAAATATCTTTTTCCATTTTGAAAACATTGCTCTCTTCCTCCTCTCCCTAACACTTCAACTTTCTCAAAACTAATGCCCCAATTTGTATTCTCTGGTGTGCTAACAACAGCATGCCGTATGTGCCAAATCACTGGACAACAAATTTTTCTGAAGGTGTTGCGTCCTTAGAAATTATTTTTGTGTATGACAGACTGCTTGAAGCTGAACACGAATCTAATTTCAGACTACTTGTATCACGTAGGAATTTAGAGAAACAAGAAATTAACTTTTATTGAATATAACGTGTTTAATTGCCTAACAGCGCTGACGTTTTGCAATAATTCAACTCTGCTAAAAGTGGTTTTTAGATGATTTTCATTTGTACTCAGCGTCTGAGACTTCTTGCTTAAATGTCCAACAATAATCAGCCAGCTCTGATGGATTCCAGTTACCCTGAAACCATTTCTCCCTGACCGCAATTTCCCAGCGAAACCTTTCACCATGCTCATCACTGACAGTGCCAAGATTTGCAGGGAAGAAGTTGAAATGGGAATGCAGAAAGTGAATCCTTAGTGACGTGCTGCACTTCATGGTTTTGTGTGCTTGAAGCATGTTGTCCATCAGCTACACGTAGTTTGGTGCTCTGTAGTTGCCAAGAAAACTTTCAACAACATCCTCGAATGCCTTCCATGCAATTTTCTTCGGTCCCGCTAGAAAATCTTCGAATTGCCTGTCATTGATGGCTTGTTGATTTATGGACCAACAAAACCGCCTTCCTAAAATCTTTGCATCAGTAACTCTGGGAAACATCTGTCTCAAATATCGAATTCCCGCATGGAAATTTATAGCCTTTCTAAAACCCGTCCCACCCTGCCTAAGCATGCCCTGATAAGATAGAAAACTTTTCAGCTAACGTTGTGGGCAACATTTTAATTGAGTGGAATTATGGTTTGAAATCACAGATATTGCTGATTTCAAAAAATGGTCTGTGACTGGGAAATTTCACGGTGATTTTAATGATCAACTGCCCAAAATCCATAAGAAACACCAAAAAGTATTCAGGAAGCAAAATCTTTGTTGTCCAGTGTAGTAGGACAAATGCTCTAGAACACTTTGCAAAACTATTGAACCCCACCTTACCTTATCTTTGGCCAATCTTGAATCAGAATTTTCAAATCTGTGTGATATTTATTCCTGATCCATGCGATCTACTCACTCATCCCATATATATTTTGCTAATTTAATATAACTTCTACTTTTCTTGCAACAATGAAATATGCAGTTGTTCAGAGTTTGCAGTTTTAGAAGGTCTAATACACCTGATGGAATCTTCCAAATTACAATGAAAGGGGCATTGTCTTTATGGTTCAGAAAGAAATTCATCCCATTGAGATCTACAGTAAATGAAAGACCAACCACTAGGTAGAATGATAACATCAATTATTGATCCGACGCATGAGAGTAGGAGCAGCTTTGGCAACTTTTAGTTGTGTTAATACAGTATTGAGAGCAATCTTAATACTGTTTTTGAAAGCAACACACGCAAAATGCTGGAGAAACAGTAAATTAGGCAGCTTCTGCAGAAATGAATAAACAATTGATGTTTCGGGCTGAGATCCCTCTTCAGGACTGGAAAGGAAGGGGAAAGATGACAGAATAAAAAGTTGGGGAGCGAGGAAGTAAGATAGCTAGATGGTAATATGGGTGAAGCTAGGTGGGTAGGAAAGGTAAACGGCTGGAGAGAGAGGAATCTGATAGGAGAGGAGAGTGGACCACAGGAGAAAGGGAAAGGTGGCCTCAATGTGGCAAAAGATGAGGCCATGGACTGACATATCGGAAAGGGAATAGGAATCAGAATTAATATGTTTGGCCACTGGGAATTCTGTTTTTGGCAGCTAGAGTAGCAGTTTGGTCACTAGTAGGCTTACATGCCAGGAGGGACATTAGTGGAGAGGGACAAATGGACAAAAGAATCAGGGAAGTAGCGATCACTGCAGAAAATGGAGAGAGGAGGGAAGGTAAAGATAAATTTGGTGGTAGGATCCTTTTGGAGATGGCATAAGCTGCGCAAAATGATGTGTTGGATGACCTGATGAAGAGTCTCGGCCCAAAATGTTGATGTTCACTCTTTTCCATAGATGCTGCCTGGCCTGCTGAGTTCCTCCAGCAGTTCGTGTGTGTTGTTGGATGCAGAGGCTTAAAGGATGGTTGGTAATGACAAGAGAAACTCTATCACTGTCAAGATGGTAGGAAAATTGGGTGAGTGCAGATGTACAGGAAATGGAGGAGATGTAGCTGCAGATACAGGAGATCTTCGTTCTTTAAAGAAGGATTGCATCTTTGAAGTCTGGAAAGGAAAGTGCATCCTGGGAACAGGTGCAGTGGAGATGAAGAGAATGAGCAAATAGAATAGCATTTTTCCAGGAGGCAGGGTGGGAAGAGGTATAGTCAAGATAACCATGGGAATTGGTAGGTTTATAAAAGATGTTGATAGACTGTTTGTCTCCAGAGATGGAGACAGAGAGTTCAAGAAAGGGAGGGGGGAGGTGTCTGAAATGGATCAAGTGCATTTAAGGGCAGGGTGGAGGTTGGAGGCAAAGTTGACAAAATTGATGAGCTCTGTGTGGGTGCATGAAGCAGCATCAATGTAGCAGAGGAAGTGTTGGGGTTTTTTTGAAAGTCCCATGAAAATCAAGATTTATGTTTGTGAGATTCACAGAACTTCATGTATGACGTCTACTTTATTATTTTCAGCTCAGCGTTCTCCACTGACTTGTTACAAGTTTTATTCTATTTGCCAACATTTAGCCTGCCAGCTCTGATCTAGCCTCCAAGCCCATTAGTGGGCATATCAAAATACAAGCAACACTATTCCAGCTATAGAAAAGTGTTGCTCTTGAATGAATGGTTGCTAGAATGATGGAAAGAAAGTAAGAGAATTTTCCCTCATAGTTAGATGTAATTGAACAGGCCAGTGAGGAACGGGACCTTTCGGAGGCACGCTCTTTGTAAAACAAGTGCATTTTGATTGGTCAGGCTAAGGCCTGATGCTCCAGGCAGTATGACATCAAGGAGGTCACTGAAGAACTAATACTACATGAACACAATCCAGAAATGGGGAAATGAAAGGTGGGTATAGTGTCTGCACTTGCTTGGTTCCTTCCTGTGGGCTGAAAGAAAAATGGAAAGAATCTTCTCTGTTTGTGTATGGAGCTTGGGAGATCTTTCCTATCAGAAGACTGAGCAGCAAACTGTGAGATAAAGTAGACATCAACAATAGCAACCTGGAATGATGCTGAGGCTATGAACTGGAGAGCGACCATGATTCTGACCTCCATGGCCAAAGCAATCAAGTTACAAAGGTCACATGTTTAGAGTTAAGGTCATAGGAAGGCATAATGTCAGTGAGGACAAGGAATGTAGCTCAAGCCACACTTCTGAAGAAACAATATTAGTAAAGACCCATTGTTCTGTGAATAAATACGCCTTTTGTTTGTCAGGTAAGTGAGGCTAAAGATCATGCTGGGGACTAATTTTAGGTGTTGTACTGCTCAAGATGCCATCTGGAGAAAATTTCAAAGTGAAAATTCTCCTAAGGGATCAGGGGTTCAATTTCCTAGTGGACCCTGACATACTTAGAAATGAAGCCAACATTCTTCTACATCATATTAGGCCAATTTTCAAATGCACAATGCCATTTTTTGTTAAATTGCATTGACGTATTTCTGAAACATTTTGTAATTACTATAATTTTAAGCATTCTTTACAGGAGGTGATTTATAACTTTTTCTCAATATTTGTAATAACTCCACGGTTGTGTCAGATTTTCTCCCCTGGGTACTCACTTATTGTGCAACCAGATGATGTTGGGTTTCGGATTGCCCTCTGCCCGGCAGGTGAAGTAAACTGTATTTCCCAGTGTCACGTCTACATCCTGTGGCTCAGAAGTAATACGAGGCCTTTCTATAGGAAGTAAGGGCAACAGTGAGTTCAAATTGCTTTTTCTCCCCCAAGCAGGAAAAATAACAGAAATTATTTTAAAGATTGACACTAATTAGTCCTGTGCTAAGGTTGTGTACATGGAAATAACTGGCATTCCATAATCACTCCTGCCTAAAATAACTAATCTTCCCTTATGAATCTGAACCATCAATCCCTGACATTGGCCGTGTTACCACATGCACTTAAACCCTTTGTAGGCATCTTGCAGAGCACTCAATGTTGTCTTCAGTTGAGAGCAATCCGAATTAGAAACAGAAGGTTGCATTGCTAAGCTTGTGATTTTAACACACTGTCGAGTATGAAACCTCAGTTCATTGCCTTATGTGGCATAAACATAAATGTTTGAGCCAAATCTATGTTTGAGCTGTCACAAATTTACAACCTGAAAACTTTTCTCACCATGCAACACTTAAACATGGACACGTATTGAGTGCCTGAGCTGCACTTTGAGTCAGGCCAGGTCAGCAGCTAAGTATTACAAAATGTGCTCTGGGTCAGAGACCAGCTTGAGTCAAATAAAACAAAAATCACCTTAGTCTAAAATGTTATATATTAAGTACACACAAATCAGCTGGTTAGAAATCTACTAATGAAAATATATCAGCAATCCTTTTTCCACAAAGCTTTTCTGCCTCATCCATTTATTGATTATTTTATTTCTTGAGATTAATCCAGGCAAGGATGTCACTCTTTTGTGATGTAAAAACTACTGTACTGATAGCTGGACAAGTGCTTTATATGAGACATCACTCCTTTTCGATGTGCTCTAGCCAATAAGCCCTGCAACATATTCTGCTTGACCAATCTCCCTCAAACTCACACTTGAATGTCCATATTATCACTTCAGTCCATGGTCTCCTGAGAAGCCCAGTGGGAATATGAGGTATCTTCTACGACAGGTTAAACTTGCAGAATAATATGAAGTGTTCTTTGGTTTGGAACTCAAAGCAAATTGGACTTTCTGTGCTTCATGACTCAAGTGCCCACAGCCACCAATGGCCAATGCAATTGATTCAACTACTTACTTTGTGTTTCAACAATTTCCAGTAATAATTAAGCCGAGTTTCTCTTTCACACCTTTTGAAAGATTTTGTTTTTTTCAGTGCTATCACTGTATCAACTGCTGGGTACCCTGCAGGTCAAAGAGACCTGCTAAAACTTGGCTCACACGTTACTGACTGGACCTCTGTGTATGTTTTAAATCATTTTCCTCCTCAGGCTGAATGTCATGCTCAAAGATCAATCTGTCTGATTACAGACTCTACAATTTAGAAACATGCTCTGATTTCTCTTTTAAGGTATAATTTATATACCTATAAAAGCAACAGATTAAACCTCATTCTTACAAAGTCTTGACATGGAGTCTTGACTTTGACATGGAGAATGGAGTGAAAAGTACTGAAGGGCTTTTGATAATGTAGGTTGAGTACCCTTTATACGAAATACTTGGGGCTGGAAGTGTTTTGGATTTCAGGTTCTTTTGGATTTTGGAATAGATAATGAGAGGATTGCCATAATTTCTGACTCAGAATTTATGTGCTACTAGTAAGCAGTCTTTGTCTTACACTTGTTCATTACAAATATGTACTTAACAGTAAAAATTATTACATACTATTAATATAATGAAACTATAATGGATGCAGGATTACAAAAGCAGCACAGTAACATGGGGAGAATACCTGACTCAGCGGCTGAACTACAAAAAAAACAACAGCATACTCTCAGTCTCCACCTATGACACCATGCTTTGATTAAAATGTTACAGAACACTGTATTTGTATTTTACTTTTTTTAGCCTTTGTGTAAGGTATAAAGGTAACCAGCACCATGGACTTGTTTTGGTGTTAGATTTTCATCAGCAATGCTTTAACAATTCACTGCATTATGTAGGGTATAAAAACAATCAGCATCATAGACTGGTTCTGGTGCTAGATTCTTGTGATCAGCAGACGCTTTAATACTTTAATGTCATGCCTTATCTTAAATTTCTGCAAACAGCCAGCTGAATATTCACAGTTGCCTTCAATTTTCAGTTTGTCGTGATAGATCTTCACTTGTTTCATGGTCAGCATACGGTTAAGTGGCGTATGTTCACTCTGATGCTGACAATACACGACTGAGATCTTCATTTTTTGTTTTATGCAGTGTTTTTCTCTTTTCATTAACTTCTTTTCAGTACATATGTGAGGTCACTGTCTGCGGTGCACAGAGACCCTGGATTTTGGAATTTGGGATAATGGGTACTCAACCTGTACACCAAACACAAGTAGAACAATCCCACAAGCCTGAACTGACCCTTCAGTGATCACAGTCCATACCTTAGCTTCAGTCTGGAAAAGGGCTCCATTTCCAGACTCGTCATTATTTCTGGCCAATGATAGGGAGATATTTTTCCCTTCGTGCCGGTGCTTATACTCATTCTAGCTAAGATTTTGCTGTCGTGCTGTGGATTGGCGTGAGGGAAGCTAATTCTCTTCACATCTGTAAGAACTTTACCCTCCTGCTCTGTCCTGACGACACCAGCTCTCACTGCACCCAACCCAGTATGCTCACTACTGAGACACTGGGCAGACTGCCTAATTGCTTTGCTTCCCTTACAGTATGTCTAAACACCCAAACCATTTATGAAAGTGGGAGTGGTAAATTTAAGTTATTAAAAGTAAAATAAGTGTGGTGTTTTAATTCACCTTACCGCAATTAAACTCTTCTGCTGTTACAGTTGTTATAGAACGTCCCTGAAGCCGACTGGGATGCTCACAGGTGGCAGCTGTCTGGGCATTACCATGTTCAGCGTATTTCTTTAGCAGCTCTGCCAACCACATCAACTCACAATCACAGATCAATGAATTGGAATCTAAGCGACTGTAAAATAACAGTACCATATAAGTTTAAAAGTACGGAAGCTTCAGTTTGGATTAAAATACAACTTTTATTCAACATTCTAGATTAAGATTCAACATCTATGACATAAATTGTATATTAATTCTTCAAATGTTAGTCATTACACGTTTTCAGTAGCATCTTTTACTTGCACTTCCCAAATAACCAGAGCTCCCTCAAACCCTGTGTCTTGAGTTTGCTTATATTTTTTATATTTAAGATCATGGTTTCAGAATAAATCAAATAATTTTATTATTGATATTAAATTTTTTCTGTATCATGGCTACTATTCCCTAAAGGTCCTTTAACTATCAGCTTTTCCACATTACACAATTCAAATGATTACCAAAGATCATGTTGTAACAATACATTATATTTGTGCTGCTTTATGGCTTGAGTTACATTTATAGCCCTGAACATTTTCTAAAAGGATGGTGGAACTGAATGTCTTATGTACAAAAATGGAACAATTGGTAGTTTTGTTAGCCTATCTAACTTAATGCCTGGAGCTACTTTTACTGTAATCCCTAGGAGGTCATGTTTGACCATTGGGAAAAAAAACATCCAGCAAAATCTACAAACTCAGAAACACTTCAGACCTGCAATGTAGAGTGTGTTAAAAATACAGAGCAAGTTAGGGGGTATCTGTGAAGAGGGAAGCAGCTAATGTCCTTGGTTAGTAAACTCATGAGAACTGAACCAAAGAAAGTGTAGGCTAACATTTAATGACCATTCCAAATTAGCCTCAAGAAGTGATTCACCTCATTAAACTGCTGATAAAATGTTCCTTTGCATCACCCAGAGCTTCTTTGCAGAGACTTTGGATGTCATCTTGAATTTCTGTGTGAATTTGAGTTTTTCCATTACATGCGAGGACAATTCTTTTGCATGACAGAAGATTATAAATGTTACATTTTTCTAGTCAAATAATTCATTCATTGAAAAATGAATATTCCCATTTAGTCTTAAATTATGGCTTTAATATTGGATTTCCATACTCTTAGATTCTTTGAAGTGTTTTGAAAATCAACTAAAACAATCATTATGTTTTTGGCCAATGAAGTTATTTGGTAATGTTTTAACTTTAAATACAGTTAAGTAATCAGCAGTTCTTCAATGGAAAAATTCCCCAACCAACATATTTATTTTAGTTGATTTCTAATGTAGGTATAAGATAGAATAAGTTGTTGTGAAAAAATATACATCTGCTATTAGAACCACAATTCCAGACTAAATGTTTAGATTCACATTTCAGCAGATGAATTGTTTGCCTAGGAGATGAAATGTTTCTAATCTTTTGTCATACAAATGTTATACTCATGCATAATGGATAGACAATTTATATAACAGTTCAAGCTGGACTCACTCATCACTTTCTTTAAGACAATTAAGGATTGGCAATAAATGTTGACCTTGCCTATGACAACATCCAGTAAACAAAAAAAGCAGAATCAATGGTCTATTTAACAAAATAATAAATGAAAGTACAACGGTAGAAAGTAAGTTGACCAAACTTTGTAATTCTCCACGATAGATTGAGAACAGTTAGCTTTTTCACAGACAAACTGTGATCATTAACCAGCATAACTATGCACAATTCACAAGCCCTTCTGGCAGAGACAGATAACAGCTTGATTCCCAAAGAAGCTTAGTTGAAAAATTTCATATGGTCTCATCACCAAATTTAAACGCACTGCTAAAGGTAGATAAATGAGTTCATTTTTGGAGCAGATAATAAATATACTAGAACCAATTAGGTTCTAAGAAGTCTCTTTATTAAATGATTAATCAAAGGAAAAGGCAATGGTTCTTCTCTCATTAAAAAAAGCTTCTATTCCATTTATGTGTTAAAATTATAGTGCCAGTTTTAGTCTTGGAAGATCCTGGCACGTAAATTTTATGTTTTGCAGAGACTAGCTACAGGGAATATCTGAAATGTGGCACACTTGCAAACCAAGGTAAAACTGAATCTACACTTTGTGGTCACTTTGTAAAGTACACCTGTATATCTACTTGTTAATACAAATATCTAATCAGCCAATCATGTGGTAGCAACGCAATGCACAAAATCATGCAGATATAGTCAAGAAGTTCAGTTGTTGTTCAGACCAAACATCAGAATGGGGACGAAATGTGACTTTGACTGTAGACAAATTGTAGGTGCCAGATGGGGTGGTTTGAATATCTCAGAAACTGCAAACAGTTTCGTGATCAAATAATCGTGATCAAATCTCTTATGGAGCCACTTTCAAAAGCCACTCAAAGATAAAAGAGATTGCAAATGCTGGAATCTGAAGCAACAAATACTTTGCTGAATGAATTCTGTGGGTCACACAACATTTGTGATTGAAAAAGAAATACTGATAGATTGGAGGTTGAAACCCTGCACCATGACAGAGAGTGGAGAGGGAAGATAGCCAACACAATGATAAGTGGGGGAATGGTGTGACAGGGAACATTGGATTAAAGAGGGGTAGACATTGCCAAACAGGGCAGAAGAAATGTTGGACTGGTGAGACAGAAGAGGTGGATGATAGATGGAGACAAACACACAACAAAGGCAGATCAAAACAGGTGGGGGAGATTAGGTATTGTTCCTTCATTCAATCTGCACATGGTTCTTTGCAACCACCTATAAATTGGGCTGCAATGCAAGGAGAACATATTGGGAAGATAGTAGCCAGTGCATCTGGACACTCAAAAATTCAAGACAATATCAGCAGGTGGCTTTGTACTTACAGTCTTTTCAATGATTCAAGCTGGTAGAAGGTCCCTGGATGTATTCTTGATAATCTATTGTTATGTAAGAATCTACAAAATTAAGAAGAACAGCTAGTTTACAGACTTAGTTAATTTCACAGCACTGGAAAGATAAAAGGTGGCTACATCTTGTTCAGAAGGATTAAAAAATCATTGCGTCCTGCAGAATTCAGTGTTCTGGTTTTATTCTTGAAAGCTCCCTGAAAGCAGTCCAAAGCATACAAGCGTAGTCACAATTATAATATTAATTTGTGCACAAAAAATTCACACAAACTGTACTATATTACTGAAGGTGACTGACGGATGAACTATGCCCAGATAATTCAAGGATATTATTTGAAAAAGATTTTACTCTATCTTTTGTATTCACTAAAAGGGGAAATGAGCTCATAGTTTAAAACCTCATCTGAAAGCTGGCATTTCTTTTCCATTGCACAGCTTTGAAATATCAGATGAAACTTTGTGTTTTAAGATTCTGGAATGGGACTTCATACCAGAGGAATCCAGCACACAAAAGTCAAAAAATTGCACATGGCATATATTACTTCCATACAAATAATATATAAATATTTTTGACAGGAAATTTTCTCTCTATGATTTTATTACAAAAATTCATACACTTAATTTGTGCAGATTCACTTCCACAATAAAATAACAAAGAGAAGATTTTTAATAGCATGAGTGAAGTATTTGCACATCATTATCAGTACCATTCCAACATCTAATGCAGGGGTGGCGAACCAATGGCAAACAAATTACATTTGGCATGTGACTCACAGTGCCACATCTCGATTCTTTACACCCACCCATAATACATAATGATTATCTTCATGGCAAATGCAGCAGCAAATTATTTTTTACAACTTAAGAGCAGTGGGATGTTTTCAGAGGAAGCTATTACCAGTATGACAGTTGCAAAAACACGTGATGTTGGATGATACGCTTTGATTTGAAATCCTTGCAGACCTGGTGTACACATCAGTTTTTGGATAGTGAATGGTTGGGCTAGTTGGCATTGGCTTTGTTCTGCTTATATTTTTTCTTCTGTTGTTTGTGAGTGAACACTGGATATTCAGTGGTAATAATGGTAAAGATTGTTGTAGTTTAGCACCCCATAAATATTTATTTTAGTAAAACTATGTTATTAGAATTTATCGATGAGATATTTTAAAATTGAGTTTACCCTTTACAGCTTGTTCAGAATATCAGATATGCCAACAAAGAAACTAAACGTTCATACGATACGAGAAGCAGCAGACATTTTCAAGAGTGGTGGAGTGGAAGCTTTGACATGATTAAAAAGGGTGATAAAGCATTATACATCTATGTTCTGAAACAGCAGAGTGCAGGGCTGCCTCCATAAAGTGGCATTATGAAACGTCATAAATGGCTTTGTGATAGAAGTGGCAAGAACAAAAACAACTCATTTCTTGTGGAGTCAGAAACAAAATTTGCAGTCAAGTATTTTGATAACATTTATTTCAGGAAAATAGCTTCAACTTAGTTTATTGCTAAACATGGAAAACCTCTCGGTGAAAGGGAATAAGTTAAAGAATCATGACTGGAGTGCGTTCCTTTCCATTTTGATTGTCATTTGTTATTCAGCACATTAAAGTTTTGCCAGCGATCAGAAACACAGTAGAAGAAAGAATATTAATGATGGCCACAAATGGCAGAACAAGTAATTTTTGATCAGGATTTCTAAAATGCTTCACTTATTTGAATCTATCTCCATTATATTTTATTAATAATAAATACATACCACTAAACAACAGGATTCATCCCTTTTCCTTGAAAAATATCCATAAGTCATTACTCAATGATAGTCTCTGCTCAAAATTACCATGGTACACAAGAGAAGGTTTTTTGAACATTATTGCCAATTTGGGCACATGCTCTCATAAAGGTTCACCATTGCTGATCTAATGCATCAAACCAGAGGCAGAGGAATATCAGCACATTTTGAAAAAAAAATGCTATTTCAAACATGCTGATTAAAAATGATCACCTTTGGAAAAACAACTACCTTTACCAAAAAAATACTTACAATCTTTCAAGTTTCGGAAGATCACTAAACGTTTCAGATTCTAACACTTCTATATTATTGAAATGAAGGTATCTGTTAGGATAAGAGAACATTAAAGAAGTTACAGCAAATGAGGAGACAATGTTGCATTTTGTCTAACATTTCAATGGGAGTTATCACTTCCATTCCCATTACTATTTATTATAAATTTCACATTGCACATTTAGACGGAGACGTAACGTAAAGATTTTTACTCATCATGAATATGAAGGATGTAAGTAATAAAGTCAATTGAATTCAATTCAATTTTTGGGGAATCCATTCCTTTAAAGAGGTTTATTAAAACATTCTTCAATTACTACCATAACCTCAATCTAAAGAAGAAGTTAAAATGCAGCAATCTTCATTTCAACTTTGCTGTGTGAAACCAAGCCTCCTTTTTCATTATTTTCATGATAGGTCAACTGGATTAAAATTTCCACTAGTTAACCTGGACAGTCCTGAGCAATTAAAAAAAAAAATCAAATCTCAGTTTTCTCACAATTAACAAAAGCCTTTCAGTGGACAAAATCCAAAAAAAACAAACGAGACAGGAATCAGGCAAGCTACTTTCTGGGAGTCTGATCTCCAAGGCAAATATTCCAGGAGAGCTCCCATTTCATTGAAAGAATATCACAAGGCCCTAGTGGGAGCAGTAGCACATTATCAGTGATCTACAGACTGAATTTCAAATCACATCTTGGCAACTGAGAAATTTAAATAACCCCAGAATTACAGCAGCAAAAATCAGCATCGTTTACCTTGAGACTAGCAGATTGTACAGGAAAGGAAAAATGTCAGGTTTACATAATTCCATGTCTATCAATGTGAATAATGATTACCTGTATCTTTAAATCATAAGCATTTAAGGAGCGACATGGCCTTACCTGCAAGTATCAACTTCATTTTAGTGAATAAAAAGGAAATGTTCAGAAGAAATTGACAAGGGCTCTATTCAACACAGTATTTGCTACGATGCTGTTTTTTCTCAACACCACACTGATGATTTTATGCTCAAATACTTGGGCTGGAGCTTAAACCAATGACCTTCATATTTGGAACAGAGATGGCTGATTCAGGACCAGACCAACATCAGTTGTCTATTCCTCAATTCACAACAACCCTCCATCCACTGTCACATTCTGCAGAGATAAACTCATCTTAGTAGAATGCCAGAACACATATCTTCAGTTTGGTTTGTTATCAAACTACTTGGGTTTATCTTGGTTATGATTACCTAAACTCCAAAGTCACATTTCATTTATATCTATAAAAAACAGGTTAATTTAAGAATGATAGTCATGAACTTGTAGCCTGAGCTTTACGCTCTGCAAGCCTGAATTCAAGGAGCAACAGAAATTACTTGACTGCCTGTACTTGAACAAGCTGAACATCATACCCGTCCTCTATGTTCCAGGGTGTTGATGGGCAATTCCATGAGAGATCAGTTGCATTACTTCAAATAAATAAAGAACTTTTAACCACTCATCTATAAACAGGGAAACTAAATTTCTGCAGCAGCACAGAATTCTTATACTAAAAAATGTTAAGGCTTTGTTAGAAGTGTGTTGTGTCCTTGAGCAAGGCACTTAACAACACATTGCTCTGCAACGTCACCGGTGCCAAGCTGCTTGGGTCTTAGTGCCCTTTCCTTGGACAACATCGGTGGCGTGGAGAGGGGAGGGCTTGCAGATTGAGCTACTGCCGGTCTCCCATACAACCCTGCCCAGGCCAGCGCCCTGGAAACTCCAGGCGCAGATCCATGGTCTCATGAGACTAACGGATGCCTATATGTCAGAACATCACATGGCATAACTGAAATTGGCAATCACATGCTCATTTTAAATGCATCATGAAAACATGATTTTAACACACATGTTTTAACGCACAGAATGATAACATAAACTTACAGCTGTTCCAGGGAAACCAACCCTTTAAAAGCCTGTCTTTGAATTGTCTGGATTTCATTTTTGTAAAGGTAGCTGAAGAGAAATGGAAAATGTTTATAAGACAATAATTTACATATAATTTTGTCAGCTATAGTTCTAATTGCAGGTCAAAATGCGAAATATAACAGACTGATATTTACGAGTGGGAAATTTCTGTCAGATCTATTGATGACTTTCTACATCTTTAATAGAGAGTCAATAAACTTTGGAAAAAGCCGTAAAACTTCCACATGTCCATTAATTACTCTCAGATTTGACTACTATAACACTTCAGAAGTGAATTACCTCAGTGATTATAATCATTTAAGTAGCAGATGCTAAAACCATGGGGTTGCATGAGTTTAACTTCTGAGTAGATTGTACTGGTGTACAACATACTAACATACTTATGACATGAGGTAACATTGTAAGTGCTCAGGGTCATGAAACTCAAACTGTTGATACACTTCACATTCCACTACTTACCTACCAGATGAATATGCCAGAAACTTTGGTAGCTTTGCCTTATTACTTGAAGAGTATTGCTATGAACTGCATTAAGTTGTCATAGTGATAAAAAAGCCCTTATTCTCCTCAATTCAGATTCTATTTGACACACTTTGTCACCCAACCTCAGTGGAAAAAGCCTGTTTGCATTTACCCAATCTTATACCTCCTGTAATTCTGTATACCTCTATCCAATCTCCCCTCATTCTCCTGCGCTCCGGGGAATAGTGTTCCAATCTATTCAAACCTTTACCTATAACTCAGGTCCTCTAGTCCCAGTAACATCCTTGTATTTTTTTCTGCACTCTTTCAATCTTATTGATATCTTTCCTGTTGGTCGATGAACAGAACTGCACACAATACTCCAAACTTGGCCTCACCAACATCTTATGTAACTTAAATATAACCTCCCAATTCCTGTAATCAAGATTTTCAATTATGAAGGCTAAAGTGCCAGAAAGCTCTTTTTATAATCCTATCTATCTGTGACTCCACTATCAAGAAATTATGGATCTGTATTCCAAGATCTCTTTGTTCTACCACACTCTCCGGTGCCCTACCATTAACTACGCAGGTCCTCCTCCTCCTCTGGTTTATCCTCCCAAAGTGCAATACTCACACTTGTTTGCATTAAATTCCATCTAATATTTTTCAGCTCATTTTTCCAGCTGATCTAGGTCCCACTGTGAGCTTTGATATCCTTCCTTGCTTTGTCCACTATGCCCACAAAGTTAGTGCCATCTGCAAATCTGCTGATGTAGTTAATCATATTATCATCCAAATCACTAATATACTGTAGATGACATATAACAGCACTGATCCCTGTGACACTCCACTAGTCACAGTCCTCCAATCAGAGAAGCAACCATCTACTACCATTCTCTGGCTTCCCCTGCTAAGCCAATGTTGAATTAATTCTCTGTTTCATCCTGAATGTCAAGCGGCGGAACCTTCTGGATCAGCTTCCTATGGAACTTTGACAAAGGTTTACTAAAGACAATGTCCACTGCCATCACTTCATCAACGTTCCTGGTAACCTCCTCGAAAACCTTATAAGATTAGTTAGAAACAACCTACCATGCACAAAGCCATATTGACTATCTCTAATCAAATCTTGGCTATCCAAACATTTATATATCCTGTCCCTTGGATATATAATTACACCTGTTTCTACCAGTGCTTTACTTGATACCTATCCATTACTTACATGCTTCTCCCCTTTTATCTCTCTAATTCTGTTTAAAATTTCTTCACTCCAACTATTGCTTCCCCCCCCCAGTTTTACCTCACCTATCTCTGTTATTCATATGGATATATACTCTATTTGGACTGGATCAAAATCAACAGTTCTCAGTCAGTACATGTAAAAGAGTTTTGATTCCCTGTAGTAGTTTCAGTGATCAAACCACAGTATTGATTTTCAAAAACAGATATGGACAGTTCTTATTTTGATCATCCGCCTAACACTTGGATACTTAAAATTTTCAATATTCAGATTCAAGATTGTTTAATATCATTTCCATCACACAAGTGGAAAGGAAAATGAAATAATTGTTACTCAAGATCCAATAGACACAATAAAAACAAACTAAAGAACACAATACGAAAAAACACAATAAATATAAACACGTAAGATAGCCATAGATTGATTGCATGTCAATAACATGAAGCTAGAGACTGGAATGTCTGTACATAAATTGACTGACAGAAATGATAAAGTAATGGTGGTGGGATGGGTTAGAGGGTGGAGATATTGATCAGCCTTACTGCTTGGGGAAAAGTAAGTGTTTTCATTCTGGTGGTCCTGGCTTTGATGTTACGTAGCCTCCTCCCTGACAGGAGTGGGACAAACAGTCCACGGGCAAGGTGGGTGCAATCCAAGTTGATAATAGTGTAATTGGGGTGATCAGGGAGGGTTAGCACCTCTGATGGTGGGCTTGTCATGCTCTGCCTAGGGGCAGCTCATCCACCTTTGGTGCCCAGCTGGCACCCAGCTCTCACCTGTTTCTCCAAGTAACTGTTTGCATGCGTCAGAGGCCACACCCTAGTACATCGCTTCAATAGGCAGGCTAAACCAAGTGGGGGGTAGCTGGGAACCCCCAAACCTGGTGAGATAGGAATACGAAGACAGTTTGGGCAGACTGGGTGGATGAGATCAACTGCAAGGCACAATGGCCGAGAAGGCGGTGCTGCCATACTTTGCGGAGAGCAAAGGGCAAGTTAAGGTACAGAAGGCATCATGGCTATCCACTGCAGCCGAGGCAGTTTCCAGTCGTGACAACTTTTTGTACCATTGGACCAAGATTTTTGAGGCTGTGAGAGTGGAACTGCTCCAGAGCAATGACTTTTTCACTATAAAACTCCTCCCAGACAGGTTACATCATCGTCGGAAATGATGGACAACACACACACAAACACACGCACGTACGCACGCGCACGCACGCACACACACACACACACACACGTGCACACACGCACACACACACACACACACGCGCGCGCACGCACACACACTGTAAATAATTCAATTGAAATCCTGGTATCAATAGAAAATTAAATTTCCTTGTAGTATAACGACTACTTGACTGAATGGACATAAAATGTTTGTCTTTTTTCTGGTGTTGTTGCTACATGAAAAATGGAGTATTGTCTTATTCTGTCTTTCATGAAACCTTTAGTCTCAAAACTATTTCAATCACATTTTGTGGTCTTTTATCCAGTTAGACATACCAGGCCTTTGCTGGATTTCCTCAAAACCGATATCCTATGAACTTCACTTGCCATTAAAGCAAATTGAAAATTTGGGGACAAGAGTTAGCAGCAATTTCTTTACTTAATGAAAAGCCCATATTTCTTGCTACTCATGGGATAATCTATAGTAGCTGTGAATCTTGTAAGGTTACTACCTCTTATCTGTGATTTGTGCCATTTCTGTAATGGCAACTGAATGTCATGTCAGCAGCATACACTTAATTCCCTGCTGTTTGTTGCAAAAAAAAAGAATATAATGCAAATTTTCCCTTTGAATATATTCTACATGAACACAATGAATGTCAGGACAATCATGTGCACCAAATACACAGAGAACTAGTTACATACTTTTCCTGTAAGTACTAAGTGATTATTAAAGAAATTTATTTTAGTGGCAACCTACAGGACCGGAATGCTGACATCAAAGCTTAATAAAGCGTTATGTCAGGAAGAGAATTCAGCTCAATATGAGTGTTCCTAGGGATAGGCTAATAGATATGGTGGCAGTGATAGGCTGAAATGTGTTTATTTCAGTTTAAGAGGATTATGGGTAAGGAGGGTAAACTTTGAGGCTGGATCAGTAAAAGGACTTATGATGCTGTTGCCATTACAGAGACCTGGTTGTGTGAGGAATGGCAGCTCAGCACTCTTAGTGTTCATTGTTTTAGCCATGATAAAGAAGGGGTAAAAGAGTTGGAGGGGTTGCACCACCGATGAGGAAGAACGTCTCAAAGAGGACATGCCAGAGGGCTCATCCACAGAGGCAATTTGGGTAGAGCTCTGAAATAAGAAGGGTGAGATTAACTGACGTGACTATATTATAATGCCCCCCCTTCTCCTAATAGCAACTGAGAAGTGAAGAGCAGATATGTAAACGGATTACGGAAAAGTACAGGGGCAAAAGGGTTATCATAATGGGGCTGTAACTTTCTCAGTTTTGATTGGAACTTCTTGATACAAGAGGCTTAGGTTGGGCTGAATTTTTTTCTTCAATGCATCTAAGACGAGTTCTTGAAACGGCATATCAAGAGTGCTCAAGAGGAGCTTAGGAGGGACGATGGCGCCTAAAGGCGACTCTTTTCCTTGCATCTTCGGAAACATCTCTATTAATACCTTTAATATCTTTATGTTTCCCTTTCAGGGTTCTTTTGAAGACCCTGACCTGGAGTTCCACTCAGGCTTCGGTTCTTTGTGGGAATGGGACCCATTCTCGGGGTTCCACAACTGGCCGCCATTCGACATGCCAAGGCTTTCACCTGAGAATCTCGATCGTGTTTGGAAGCCTAAGATCTTGGGGCTCTGGAGACGGGTGGATCGAGGGTCGGTGTCACGGTCAGACACTTGTGTGTCGTCGGGGAGGCTGGAAAATCTTTCGCTGTGGGCCCGAAGACCCGAGGTCTTTGCGATCTTCGAACACAGAGCTCAAAAAAAAGTGACAAAATGGACTTTTAAGATCGTAAACCAGTGGGTTGTTATGTCTCCTGCTGACTGTGAAAATGGGGGACACCTCCCTCTCCCTTTCCAGGGAGAGAGTGAAACTGTGGGTTGTCGAAGTCGGATGAAGTGCGAAGCTTTTGGGGTAACTGCTAGGTCTGTGTCTTTACTATCACTTAGCACACACCTGGGCTCAGTGATTATACCGATGCGTGTTTAACTTCGTTGGTGGGCTGAGAAGGGATCGTTGCTTGCTGCCGCTTACGCACAGGAGGGAGGGGAGCTGGGGGGGACTTTGGGGTTTTCATGTTTAACTGTCGTTCATTCTTTGGGGCACTTCTCTGTTTTCGTCGATGGTTGCGAAGAAAAAGCATTTCAGGATGTATATTGTATACAATTCTCTGACATTAAACTTGACCTTTGAGAAAATATAATGGACCTGGTTTTTGGAATGAGCTTGGTTAAGTGACCTAACTGACTGTGGGTAAACATTTTAGGAATAGTAACCAGAACTCAATACGTTTTAAGGTAAGTAGAGATAAAATCAGACCTTGTGGGAAGGTACTAAATTTGAGGAGAGCAAATTACAACAGGATAAGAGAGGAGCTAAGGGGAATTGATTGGGAGCAGCCTTAAATTCCAGCTGAGTGGAGTTTAGGATTGGGATGTTCTAGTAACGAGGATGGTAAGGCAAGAGAAGTTTGGATCACCTGAGTGATTGTAAATTTAGTCAAGGAGAAAAAGGAAGTCTACTTGAGGTTTAGGAAGCTAAAATCAGACTTGGCCCTTGTACAATACAAAGATAGCAGGAAAGTGCTCAAGCGGGCAATTAGAAAGGCCTAAATGGATCATGTAACGTCCTTGGAGAGCAGGATCAAGGAGAATCCCAAGGCTTTTTATACTAATATTAAGAAAAAGAAGATAACTAAAGAGAAGGTAAGCCTCTCAAGGATAAAGGAGGGAATTTGTGCTTGTATTCAGAGCAAGTAGCTGAGGTACTATCTGAGTATTTTGTGTTGATATTTAACAAGGAGAAGGATTTAGAGGGTAATGAATGCAGACTGGGGTATGAAAATGTGTTGAACATTTTGAGATTAAGAATTATGTCACACTAGGTCTTCTGAAAAGCATAAAGGTGGATAAATCCCCAAGGCCTGGAGGCATAGATCCCAGAATATTGAAAGAAGCAAGTAAGGTGATTGCTTGAGATTTTACAAATGTGTCCTCACTAGAAACAGATGAGGTCCCAGAGGACTGGGTAGTTGTAAATGTTGTGCCTAATTCAAAACAGGGAAGTAGGGATAATTCAGATAATTATAGACCAGTGGACTTCACATCTGTGGTAGAGAAGCTATTGGAGATGAGTCTGAGGAATGGTATTTATACATATTTGGGAAGATATTCAGATATTCAGCATGGCTTTTTGTGAGGCAAGTCATTGTTTACAAAACTTGATCGAGTTTATTAAGGAGGTGACAACGACCTTGATGAAGGTCAAAGGAATACAATAGGATATAGACCAGTTACAAATATGATCAAAGATGTAGCAGATGCAGTTTAATCCAGGCAAGTTTGAGATTTTGCACTTTGGGAGGTCAAGTGGAAGGAGAAAGTATACAGGCAATGGTAGACACCATAATACAGGGTGCAAGTCCACAGTTCACAGAATGTGGCTATGTAACTGGATAAGGTGTTAAAAGTGGTGTAAGGCATAGGGGTTTTGAGTACAACAATAAAGAAGTCATGTTGCAATTGTATAAAGCTTTAGTCAGACTGCACTTGGGGTATTGCAGAGGATGGTGCCTGTGGAGAATCTGCGGAAGAGGTTTACCAGATTGCTACCTCCATTAGAGGGCATGAGTTATAAGGAAAGATTGTGCAAACTTGGGCTATTTGCCTTAGAACACCAGAGGCTGAGGGAAGACATAATTAGAGGCTTAAATTATGAAAGCCATAGATAGGGTAGGAATGTTTTCTCCCAGCGTAGAAATGTCAAACACCAGAGGAGATGTTTTAAAGGTTATTAAGGATAAGTGTAAAGGTAACATGACTGGCAATTTTTTCCCTGTAGAGTGCCTGGAATAAGTTACGAAGGGTGGTAGTGGAAGCAGACAGTTTGGAGAAGCTAGGAGACTTTCAGAAAGACTCATGAATATGAAGGGTATGGAGGGATATGGATATGGATGAGGACACTTAATATAAATTGGCATCAATATTGGCACTTCGTGGGCCAAATGGCCTGTCTCGTGCTGTTCTGTTCTATACTCAAGATGCATATGACTAAGCTTACAGAGGAAAAAATACACAACTGGAGACTGGCATTCATCTGTTAATATTTATGAAAATAATGATGTAATTAGTTGAGAAATCTGGCTATCCAGCAATGCAGCTGTTTTGTATTATGCATATTTAATAAGTGCACGGATACCAGGCTTGTGTATCAAACATGTGTTATGAGTAAATTACTGTGAAAAATATCAGCCAACAGCAAATTAACAAATTAATCCTATTAAATGTGACTTCTTAATACTCATTTCATAAATCAAAATTGTAAAACAGAATTTAATTTAATTGTGTCTATCTTAGAACACAAGAAATATTTCTGCATATTTACTGAGATTAACTCACAGATACTTCAGGTTTTCCAATTCTTCAAATGCCCTCCATGGAATCCCTTTAATTTGGTTATTGTTGAGCAACCTGAAGAGACAGAGGAGTCAGTAATAAACAAATGCATCAAAAAAAGCTTGCAGTTTACACAGAAAGATTTCATGGCACTCTCAGGAAAAAAGATACAGCAAATAAATCAGGAAGGATTGCTGCTTCCACTCCTCCGAACCTGTAGATATCACACATTTTGTCCCTGTTGCCACATAACTAAATATATGGGCGGCTCCCTAAAGATATACAGTCTGAGCTCCTTGGATCTCTTCCCACTTCTCACATTCTGAGTTGATGATCTCTACAAGATATCTGGTTTTCTATCAGCCCCCTCTCCAATCTTCCTGACTCTTCTTCTCAAATCTGTCCTACAGATCATCTCCTCAGATCTTTCCCAAACCCTCCCTCCCTGTCTTGCTCTTTGCCCAATTCTTCCTCCACTACTTAACTCCAACTCTATGACCTTTTCCTAACCTAACATCCTCTGCATGACCTTCCAATCTGCTCACAACTCCCTTTCTGTACTTATCATTTGTCGTGGTGGGAGCTCTTGTGCCTGATTGAAAACAAATAATAGCTAGTTTCTCCAGACTCAGAATTTAAACTAAAGACTCAAGAGACTGTAGATGTTGGAACCCAGAGCAAAATACTAGTGAACTACTGGATAACTCAATGGATCAAACAGCACTTGTGGAAGAAAGAAATTGTCAATGATTCATGTCAGGATGCTTCAGCCAAAGTATGCTTTAACTACATATTCAAGAATATTGATTTTATTATTTAAAATATTAAAAACACACAGACCCAGCACAGTTTTTGGGAACATTTTATTCAGTCTGCAACATGTAATTTTAATTATTTGTCCCATTCCATCTGTAATAGTGAAAAGGCAAGAGAGATTAAACAACAAGATGAGAGGCAGTTCAAGGCAAATGGGAACATAATGGATCTTACTATATAATAAAAGTTCGATTCAGAGGTGAAAATGGAAGAAGCAACTTAGCTGAATATTGCTTCACTAAAATCACTTAAATCATCTTCTCTAGCAGAAATCTACTAGTTTTCTTTTAAAATATGTTCAGAAGAAAATATACCCTTTTAAGGTTATGTTCACTTTTTAAAAAAATGAATCTAATACCTTTCCATTTGTAGCTCTCTTTTTGAGCTAGTTGAGTGGATTTGCTAGTTTCTTTTATGAAAGGTAAGCAATTGAGCAGATAATTGCATTAAAAGAGATTAGCTGTTTACATAACATCTTTCACATTCTTGGAACATCCCAATCATGATGTAATCAATGAAATATGAATGAAATGGACAACATTCATCAAATTGTCATTCTCTCAACCAAGCTGATCAGGGTGACCCTGCAGCATACTTTCTGACCATTACTGTGTAGGCAAAGATCACCACGAGACCACAGACTGAGGCCATTCAGCCCATTGAGTCTGCACTGCCATTCCATCATGGCTGATCCTGGATTGCACTCAACCCCATACACCTGCCTTCTTGCCATATCCTTTGATGCCCACACCAATCAGAAACTATCAACTTCTGCTTTAAATATGTCCACAGACTTGGCCTCCACCACAGTTTCTGGCAGAGCATTCCTCAGATTCACTACTCTGGCTAAAAAAATAAATGCTCCTTACCTCTTTTCTAAAAGGTTGTCCCTCAATTTTGAGGCTGTGCCTCTAGTTTTGGATACCCCCACCATAGGAAACATCCACCTCTTAGTCCTTTCAGCAGGTTTCAATAAGGTCTTCACGCATTCTTCTTAATTTCAGTGAGTACAGTTTGGCCAAAAGTTGCCAAATGCTCCTCATATGTTAACCCCTTCATTCTCGGAATCACTCTTGTGAACCTCTTCTGGACTCTCTCCAATGACAACACATCCTTTCCGAGATACAGGACTCAAAACTATTGACAATACTCCAAGTGCGGCCTGACTAGAGTCTTATAAAGCTTCAGCATTATCTCCTTGCTTTTATATTCTTCTCCCTTTGAAATAAATGCTAACATTGCATTTGCCTTCTTTACCACAGGCTCAACCTGTAAATTAGCCTTTTGGGAGTCTTGCATGAGGATTCCCAAGTCCCTCTGCACCTCTGATGTTTGAATTTTCCAACCATTTAGATAATATTTTGCATTATTGTTCCTTTTACCAAAATACATTATCATATATTTCCCAACACTGTATTCCATCTGCCAGATTTTTGTTCATTCTTTCACTTTGTCTATGTTCTGCTGCAATTGCATTGCTTCTTCAGCACTACCTCCCCCTCCACATACCTTCATATCATGCACAAACTTTGCCACAAGGCCATCAATTCCATTATCCAAATCACTGACAAACAATGTGAAAAGCAGCAGACCCAACACCGACCCCTGAGGAACACCACGAGTCACTGGCAGCCAACCAGAAAAGGCTCCCTTTATTTCCACTTGGTGCTTCCTGCCTGACAGCCATTCCTCCATCCACTTCCTACATTTCACCGGTTGCCTGACGTGGAAATCGTTGATGTTTATCAACTGTATTTTTGGGGTGGGGGCGGGGGTGAGGTACTTAATTTTAACATGTACCAGCACAAAAGAAAGGCATGGTTGAAAATCATCACTGGGATTTCCATATCAGCCATCTGCAAGGAAGCAGCTTCTTTCAACATTTAATTGTTAATAAGAATTCCCCTGCTTTGTTGGCTGGTATTTTGGGCAAATAGTTCTCTGAATGCATGATATTTTTAATCAAGTCACTTATCCACCCTCACTACTCCTCTCCACTTAGAGTCTCTAAGTGATTCAGAGGCTCCGGGTATAGCTGAGACCTCCACGACTTTGTTATGTGAAGAAAACTTGGTAGGGTCCATTTTCTGAATGCTACTGCTGCTGATCTTGGAGAGTTCAGCTCCCTGCATCCCAGTGAGGGGCTGTTTTGTTGGTAAGCAAACATCAGAAGCTGGACAGTTTACTGAGTGGCGATTGGCACCTTGCTTGAAAATACAGGTCACATCAATCATTCATTGCACATGCACAGTGATGTTGGCAATATGTATGACAGTACATGGGCTAAACTTCCAGAGGTTTTCTGTGGGTTTGTAGATTACATTCAATCGCCTGCCTTATAGAAAGATTTTGCTACATGAAGGAGCTTTTAGGCCAAGGAGTTTTAAGTGACAGGAGCTTTGAGTCTAAGCAATAAGTAGATGACAGGGAATGGATCAGCAGGATTTGAAAGGCCAAGTGTGACTGGAGTGGATTAATGTAAATAAAACAGAAAGAGATCTCATAGTTTATGGGTATTCTTTTGAAATACACATTCTACAAGATCTCCTGACTTCCAATGATATTTCTACCCTAGTGTATCCTTTAATAAACTGCACATTGAACTGTCAGATAGGGTATTATTTAGGGATTAAAACAAAGTTCATGCTAATCCATCTATTAAAAATGAACTCATTATTATGCTTCATGGGAATGCTATTCATTAATAAAATGGAGATATTGAAGTGATGATCCAAACTCAAATAGTAATTTTGTTGGAACCCTGCCAGAGGTAAAGAAAAGATAAAGACCATAAGTCAAAAATAATCTGTAGGAGCTATCAGTTAAAGTGACATTAAATCAGAATATAATCCTACCCAGATCTTCTCTACTTCCATACATGGAAGAATAAAGACATGTTGTAAATACTTCAAAAATAATTTTTCTCACAATTAGCACAGGTCTACAAGCACCAAATGTTTAATTTCAAATGTTTTAATCTTAATGTTTCTTTATCCATGTACACTTGAACTCACAATTTCTGTTTGCCTCAAATGGAGCTCACATATTTAAACTTCAATTAAAAAGAGTCTGGCTTTCTCTATATGCTCAAACACTTCTGAACTAAGCTGTAACAGTCTGCCAATTACATCTTGTTTCATATTTGAGAAAGTTCTGGCTTACCAATTATTTAAAAAAGAATAATCGATACTACACATGTTGATGTTTGCTGAGGCATCACTTGGAGGTCAGAGGGACAAAAAGTCTGAATGGAGAAAATGACATGTTGAAGGTAGATGAAACAGACGACAAAAGATGCTTCTGAAGGATAGGGCAAGTCTAATTAGGATTAACTTGGAGAGTAGAAGAACAAAATATTTTTGAAGGGAAAAGAGAAAAAGCAGCTTGAAAATGAGTGTTATCGAGATGCTGCAAGCTCTGATTGACAAGCAAAAAAGCCCTTGGTTATCAAACTAGCAAATGAACTGACATTTCCGAGATCTTTCAAATAATGAAAAGAACCTTCTTTGTCAAACAAGAAGACATTTAAATTTAGGTACTGTAGGTCAAGAAGAACGAGGATGATATGTAACCATAGATGTTAGGTAAAAAAGAAGCCTTTACTTTTTAAATGGTAAATACTCTTCAAACTTTGAAAGAAGCTTACAACATGTAGAGTGAACTCTGTAAACACACAGGGAGATTGGACATATGTCTGTCTGTATCCAAAATTACAAGCATACTGAAGTTATGTTTGTTGTTGGACATCACTTGCTGTAAATTTCACTGCATTCCATTGATTAATTTGTCAGCGTTGCACAGAATGATATAATTGCTGATGAACAATATCCTAGAGTGCCCTTCAAATGGGTGCCGAACAGGAAGGGTTGAAAGGCAAGTAAGTTACCCTATTGTTAAATTACTAATGGCCACATCTTTAGGACCACCACCTACATGTCACAGACCTTCCCTCCTAGGTACTCTTGGATCTCAAGCCTGACAGTAATAACATCGATTTTTCTAACTTCCAGTAATTTCTTCCCCCCCGCCCTTCTCTCTTTTTCAATTCTCCATTTTGCTTCTCCTCCTACCCCTTTCCTTCTCTTCAGCTGGTGCACCTCCTTCTCTCCAATCAGATTCCTTTTTCTTCAGCATCTTTCCTTTTCCACTTATCACCTCCCAGCTTCTTTCTCACTTCATTCCAATTTGCCCCACCTGCCCATCTTCTCCCTGTGCTGCTTTCACATATCACTTGCCAGCTTGTACCCCTCCACCTCCCTCCACCACCTCATTCTGACTTCTTTCCCCATCCCTTCCTTTCCAGTCCTGATGAAGGCTCTAAACCCAAAAAATTCATTGTTTACTCCTCCCCGTATATGCTGCCTGACCTGCTGAGTTCCTCTAGCATTTTGTCTGGTGTTGAGTTTAAAGGAATGACTGCAGATCCTTTTGAAAAAGTACAAAATTGGATTGAAAAGATTAGATGCTGGAGGATGTTTCCTTTGATTGTGAGGCGTGGGGGAGGGGTCCAGCACCAGGGGCACAACATCAGAGGAAGAATGTATTTATAATTAAGATAAAAAGAAAGAGGGTAATGAACCTTTGGAGTTCTGTGCACCAGGCCAAGGATCCTCAATCATTATGTTTATTCCAGCTACAGATCAAAAGACACGGTTAATCCTGTAAAATGATGCTGAAATAGAAGCTATACCACGATCTTAATAAATGGCAGAGCAGGCTCAAAGAGCCAACCTCTTCAAACACTCATTGTCTAGTTTTTAGATAAGTCCTGTACCTAATGAAGTGGCCTCTGAGTGTATGTTTGTGGTTTTCTGCTGCTGTAGCCCAGCAACTTCAATGTTCTACGTGTTGTGTATTCAGAACTGCTCTTCCACACACCGCTGCTGAAATGTACGGTTATTTGCATTACTGTTGCCTTCCTTTTGGATCGAAATAGTCTAGCCATTCTCTTTTGACCTCTCCCATTAACAAGAGCCTTTCACCTACAGACCTGCCACTTAGTGGATGTCCTTTTTTTTTGTTTTTTTGCACCATTCTCTGTTAACTAGAGATTACTGTGCATGAAAATCCCAGAAAATCAGCACTTTCTGAGATGCTCAACCATCCTATTTGGTACCAACAATCATTCCATGGTCAATGTCACTGAGATCACGTTTTTTCCCCATTTTGATGTTTGGTCTGAATAATGACTGAACATCTTGAGTGTGTCTGCATGCTTTTATGCATTGAGTTGCTACCTCATGATTGGCTGATTAGGTATTTGCATTAATAAGCAAGTGTACAGGTCTATCTAATAAAGTGGCCACAAAATGTACATTTTAATATCTTATCTGTTTTGAATATTTGAACAGTTATAATTTTACAGGTATTTTCCTGATATTATGTAGGAGAAAAATTACTAGTCTCCTGATAGGATAAAAGAGTTAATGCTTTTAAGCACATAAGCAATAGAACACCTTCTAGAAATCGAAATAAATAACGTCCATCTGTTGCCCTCTATCCACTGCACTCATTATATCCTTAAAAAACTGCAGTAAGTTTGTCAAACAGGACCTGCCTTTGCTGAGTTCATACTGCATTTGCCTGATGGATCCATTTCTTTCCAGATGCCTCACTATTTCTTCTTTAACGACAGCTTATAGTTACCTGCCTTTTGCCTACATCCTTTTTTGAGCAGTGGTGTGACATTCATCTTCCAACCTGCCCAGAGTCCAGAGAATTGTGGTAAATGATCACCAAAGCCTCAACTATAACCTCTGCCATTTTTTCTGTGCCCTGAGATGCATTCCATCAGGACCAGGAGACCTGTCAACACTTAGGCGCAAGTATTTGCTTAGTATTACCTCTTTAGTGATAGCTATTGTATCGAGGTCCTCACCTCCCATCACATCCATATCATCTCTCTTTGGCACATGTGTCCTCCACCGTGAAAACCAACATAAAATAGTCAAACAAAGCCTTGGCCATTTTCTCATTACCCAATATCAATTCCCCCTTCTCGTCCTCCAAGGGACCGACATTCACTTTGGCCACCCTCTTCTGCTTTATATAATTATAAAAACTTTTACTCTCCTTTTTTATATTTTGTGCTAGTTTATTTTCATAATCTTCTTTACTTTATCGCTCGCTAATGGTTCTTTGTTGCTTCTTAAAGTTGTTCCAATCTTCCAGTTTCGCACTACTCTTGGTGACTTTGTACACACGAGCTTTTAGTTTGTTGCCTTCCTTTATTTCCTTATTTATCCATGGCTGGCTCTCCACACCCTTACTGTCCTTGCTTTTAACTGAAATCTACTTTTGTTGAGCACCATGAAAAATCTCTTTGAAAGTCTTCCACTGTTACTCAACCATCCCCCCATTTAGCCTGTGTTCCCAGTCTACTCTATCCAACTCCTCCCTCATCCTGTTGTAGCCTCCCTTGTTTAGGCATAACGCATTGGATTTAGGTCAAACTACTGCATCCTCCAATTGTATGAGAAACTCAGTGATGCTGTGATCACTCTTTCAAAGAGGATCCCTAACTACTAGATTGCTAATTTTACCTGTCTCATTGCACAGGACCAGACTTAAGATAGCATGTCCCCTTCTAGGTTCAGTAACATGCTGTTTTAGAAAGCCATCGCGATGCATTCCATGAAGTCCTCCTCAAGACAGCCTCAACCAACTTGATTCACTCATTCTATGTGCAAGTCAAAGTCCCCCATGATAACTGCTGTTCCATTCTTACATGTCTCAGATATTTCTCTGTTTATTGCCAGTGCCACTGTAATGTTATTATTTGGTAGCCTAAAGGCAACTCCCAGCAGTGACCCTTTCCCCATACTATTCCTAATCTCTACCGAGATAGATTCAACATTCTGCTCCTTAAATCTTCTGTCATCTCTCCCTATCACCCTGATCTCATCCTTAACTAAGAGCAGTAACCCACCTCCCTTACCTTCCTCCCTATTACCTGATATCCTTGGATATTTAATTCCCAATTCTCTCCACGTCTCTTTAATGGCCACTAAATCATGCCCCTTTGTACTGACTGGTGCCTCAAGTTCACGGACCTTGTTATGAATACTCTGGGCATTCAGATAAAGTGCTCTTACACTCACCGTGCCTTTAAAATCTAGAAATCTTTGTTTCTTATGCACTCGACTTTCTGCACTCCACCCTTCATTTTCTCTTTTTTAACTTTTGCTTTTACTTTATCAACACTTTTCTCTTTTACTTTATCCATACTTCTCCATTCTGTTCAACCCACTCCCCAACTATTTAGTTATCCACAACCCTAGTTATGCAAAATTTGATAAATACATTTACATGCAGATTTGAAGATTTTCTCTGCACAACTGAACTTCTTCAGATTTGAAAACTGTCAGAAATCTGTCCTTGAAGGTTGTTTTAAATAGCAAGCATTGTGCACTGTTTATAAAGCATCTGAAAACCATTACCAGTGAACTGAGATATTTTAGTATAGAGAACCTAATGGTGGTAATCCAACTGCTTTTAGCAACAAACAACATAACAGCATCTTAAAAGCTATACATAGCTTCTAGCAAAACAACCCATCCCTCTACAGTATATTGTCTGTACTGAACAACAGCTGCAACAGGTTAGCCAAATTTGTGTGGTTTTGTCAGATAGTGGATTAACACAAAAGGTAGATCTACTTTGAACTTTTGACAGATGTTTTCAGGAATGGTCAAAGTAAATATTTTGCTGAAGAGTTAACACAAAGGAAGGAATTTGGCTATTACACTCCCCCTCTTCTGATATAGCAGCACTTTTACAAATCACACTTTGACTTGGCAAATAATCATGTAGAATTTGCCAGATTTCATGGGAAATCTGTAACTGCCATCTTTTCACCAGAATACAAAGAACACACTTTGCTTAATCTACTCCCTGAAGTATACCATAAAGGAACATTACTTCTGATTTAAATTCTAGACAATTACCTTTCCTTAACTCTTCTTCCTCCTTTCCCCTTCACCCCCCCGTCTCCTTTTCCACCTACCGCAATCTTTCACAATAATGGATTGTTCATAATGAACAACAACACACACAAAATGCTGGTGGAACACAGCAGGCTAGGCAGCATCTATAGGGAGAAGCGATGTCGACGTTTCAGGCCGAGAGCCTTCGTCAGGACTACCAGCATTTTGTGTGTGTTGTTTGAATTCCCAGCATCTGCAAATTTCCTCGTGTTTGCTAGTTCATAATGAATCTAGTTTAGAGCAGCATGTGAAACATTTCAGATCTGACTTACTTTTATTAATACAGGTATCCCCCGCTTTACGAATGTTCGCTTTACGCTGCTTCGCTTTTACAGAAGACCTACATTAGTAACCTGTTTTCACATTACAAAGAGGATTTTCACTTTTACAAAAATTTTTCCCATGTAAATTAATGGTTATTCACTTTATGCCATTTCGGCTTAAGAAAGGTTTCATTGGAACACTCTACCTTTGTAAAGGGGGGGTGGGGGAGACACCTGTATAAAGGAGTTAAATAAATAACTAAGCTGCAGAATGCTTAATCATATTTGTGGATTTTAGCTGGGCTGCAAAGAGATAATTTGATATCCTTGTGCTTCGATAGATTTGTCTCGCCATACTTTTCTGCAATACTCCCAGTCTGCCAAAGACCTTTGCTTAACAGTCGCACAATAGTTACACCACTAATATTACAGCATCTACTCAGAACTACACATTAAATTTTCTTCAAGTATCTGGTATGAAACCCAAATCTAGAAACTTCCAACCTGAGACCAATCAATTTAACTCATATCATGCCCAACTTTTCCTCAGTTCCTTTTCCAGTCAGATCAGGAGTTGAAGCTCATGCAGAGCTCTCTTGGCTATGAATGTCACAGGTTCACAAAGAATCATGATTCATAACATTCACTTTATAAGACAATTCCAACTTTTCAATTAAATTCTTGATTGAATCTGGAAATCAGAGTCAGGTTTATTATCCCCGGCATGTGACATGAAATCTGTTAACTTAGCAGCAGCAGTTCAATGCAATACATAATGTAGCAGACAGAAAATATAATAATAAATAAAATAAAAAATAATCATAATAAATAAGTGAATCAATTACAGTATACTTGAATACAGTATAGTTGAAAAGAAAAAACATGCAAAACAGAAATACTGTATATTAAAAAAAAGTGAGGTAGTGTCCAAAGATTCAAAGTCCGTTTAGGAATCGGATGGCAGAGGGGAAGAAGCTGTTCCTGAATCGCTGAGTGTGTACCTTCAGGCTTCTGTATCTCCTACCTGATGGTAACAGTTAGAAAAGGGCACGCCCTGAGAATCTACCAACAATGGTTGTATTGTCAGCAAATTTATAGATGGTATTTGAGCTATATATACACAGTCAAGTGTATATAGAGAGTACAGCAGTGGATTAAGCACACACTCCTGAGGTGTGCCAGAGTTGATCATCAGCAAGGAGGATATGTTATCACCAATCCACACAGACTGTGGTCTTCCGGTTAGGAAATCGAGGATCCAATTGCAGAGGGAGGTACAGAGGCCCATGTTCTGCAACTTCTCAATCAGGATTGTGGGAATGATGGTATTAAATGCTGAGCTATAGTCGATGAACAGCATCCTGATATAGGTGTCTGTGTTGTCCAGGTGGGTCTAAAGCTGCGTGAAGAGCCAGGTTGCATCTGCCATTGACCTATTGTGGCAATCGGCAAATTGCAATGGGTCCTGGTCCTTGCTGAGGCAGGAGTTCAGTCTAGTTATGATCAACCTCTCAAAGCATTTCATCACTGTCGATGTGAGTGCTACTGGGCAATAGTCATTAAGGCAGCTCATATTAGTCTCCTTAGGCTCTGGTATAACTGTTGCTTTTTTGAATCAAGTGCGAACTTCCGCCAGTAGCAATGAGACGTTGAAAATGTCCTTGAAGACTCCCGCTAGTTGGTTGGCACAGGTTTTCAGAACCATACCAGGTACTCCATCTGGACCTTCTGCCTTGCAAGGGTTCACTTTCTAACATCGGCCTCCGATGCAGAGATCACAAGGTCATCAGATGCAGCAGGGATCTTCACAGCTGTAGTTGTGTTCGGCACCGGTGTTCGGTGAAATGGTCTCAAGCCCCCACACTTCTTCCCTCACCACCATCCCAGGCCCCAGACAGTCCTTTCAGGTGAGGCACCACTTCATCTGCAAGTCAACTGGGGTGATATACTGTATCCGGTGCTCCCAATGTGGCCATTTATACATTGGCGAGACCCGCCGCAGACTGGGAGACCATTTCGCCGAACACTGGAGCTCAGTCCTCCAGTAGTGGCGAGATCTCCCTGTGGCCACACACTTCAATTCCACAGACCACTCCCACTCCGATATGTCTGTCCATGGCCTCCTCTACCTTCAAGATGAGGCCACGCGCAGGTCGATGGAGCAATACCTTATCTCCTGCCTAGGTAGCCTCCTACCTGCCGGCATGAACATTCAACTCACAGACCTCCGTTGATACCCCTGCCCCCCACCTCACCCCATCCCCATCTATTATTTTAGTCTGGTTCTCTTTCTCTCTTTTTTTTCCCCCCTCACTATAATCTCCCCCCAGCTCTACCTTTCTTTCTCTTTTATTTCCCATGATTCTCCACCTTCCCCTAGCCCATTTCCCTTCAGCCTATCAATTCCTAGCTCTCTACTTTATCCCTCCCCCCACTTCTTATCCCCCCTCGACCATCCCATGTTACTTCACTCCTGATGAAGGGTTTCGGCCTGAAACGTCGTCACTACCTCCTCCCATAGATGCTGTCTGGCCTGCTGAGTTCTGCCAGCATTTTGTGTTTTTATTCAACACATTCTGTTTGAGATACTTACAATAAAAAACAAAAATGCATAAAAACTACTTTCATTTCCATTATTATTTCCTGTTGTATAATACCTTTTATTCTAGAAAAAGAAAAGACCAAATGGGAACATTTCTTGAAGGGAGAAGAGAGTTCTTTACTCCCACACAGTGTATTTATAAAGTTAATCTACTCTGCTATGCATCAACAGGTGCCACAGATTAAATCCCTGATTGGCTGTGTGCAAGTCCCCATCACATCAGATCGAACATTTCTCCTGCTGATGAATGCAGGAAGCCATTCAGTGACAACTCACTGAAGCACACAGAATAATTTCTTCTTGGTTTCTGACTGTGATGCTCCAAGGCCAGCGTGACATGTTAGCTCCCATTAAAGTGAGTGAACCTGCTTTTAGGATCCAAGTGGCCATTATCAATATGCATCGTGAAGTGGGTCATGAGGACAGAGAGCATTAGCTATTGGTTTCCATTGGAAGCAAAACTAAAAATATGTTGGATACTTTCTAAAAGATGATATATGCTATTTTAGAAAATAGAACAGTCAGAAAAAAACTCCCTGTAATTACATTTCTTTTCTATGGTCCTTTTGCAATCAACAATAAAGTAATACGAAAACATTGAAAGGGATTTAAGATTGTTATAAAATGTATGGAAACAAAAGAACAAAAACAATTCCTGCAGATGGCAATTGACAGGCATAATCCCAAAAGAAAATGAACTAATTTTTCTGAATGCATTGTGAAATAATATCCCAATAAGATGAAGTTAAGTCATAACATTTGCTCTTTAGAGGACTCTTCATTAATAGTTCATTATTCAGTCAGCAACAGCCTTGTTACTGTACATTCAGAACACAAGCATTAAATTTTTTAAAAATTGAAAGGAACATATATGGGAACTAGGCAGCTTAGGCCTTTTGCCTCAAATATGGAGTTCATATCCAGATCAGTTTGATTAGTCTTGGAATAAGCCAACAGCATTAGGCTTCTTTAATGTGGTATTTCTTATTAATAACAATCAAAATTAACAGGGGTGGTGGGGGAAGAAGTGATGTACCAATGCTCACTAAAGCTTTCTTGATAAAGCTTTCTGGTGCAGTCAGGTGCCTACCATAACACATTCAGTGCCCAAGACAAAGTCTCCCATTCTGCAATGGTTAACATTTCAATCTTGACCATGGATAGACTTGCAAATACATACACCAAAAAAAAAACAAAATCAGCAGGACAGACAGAAGCTATGGAAAATCAAAAGTCTCAAGAGGATATCTACATCATTCTGAAGGTGTAGATGAACAAAAAAGGAAAAGACCAGGGGAAAACAGACAAGGATCTCCCGCCAAACCTCCAGCCCCCCCCACCTCCACAGTCACTATACTGGATGGATATCAGTATACAGTTAAGTGGAAAAGTGATGATGAAGAGAGGAAAGAGACAAGAAGAAAAACACAATATGATATTGGCTCTGTTATCAAGTGATAACCAAAGGAAGTAGGATTGGTGACAGATATTCGAAAGAGTGGACAGGACCATTAGAATCAGCAGGATGAGTGGTGTGTCAGTTCCATGGAGTTCATATGGAATGTTTTAAAAGGAAAATTTGACGGACAGAGGAAGCACTTGTGTTTCTCTAACATGTTCATCAATTTATCTATTACCGTTTATTCTCTATGGATAAAAGGTCAGAGGTCTGCAAACAAAAAGAAAAGCTGTCAGATTTCCTAAATTTGCATGATAGCTTGGATTTCCACTTATAGTAGCTATTATATGCTTAATCCAAAACAAAATTAATGCATTGATTATGCAATGGTCTACTTGAGAGAACATTACAGAATAGAAAATTTTGATTAATGAAAAGGTATCAATTCACTGATTAAGACAAGATATGCCAGGACTGCTTTTTATTTCAAAAACAGGAACTCACTACCACTTTGGAGTTTCTATGGATGCTAAAATAAAGGATATTGACTGGTTTTGGAGGGACTGTACAAACACCCACCAATTACAGAACCTAAGAGTGACTGAATGGTTACAGCTCAGAAAAAGTCCATTGAGTCTACACTGGTTCTACATAGTCAGTCTCACTCCAGCTTCATCCCCAGTGTCTGCAAATGTTTTTCCTTTCAGATGCAAAGTCAGCTCCCCTTTGAAAGTTATAATTGAATGTAAGTGAAAAGACATTTCTATATCAAGGCATAATATTATTTAAAAGAATATTATTCAAGTTAGTGTAAGTTTTATAGACCACAGCATTTGCCAGCTAGCAACTTGGCCAATAACAAACAAAAGCCCTTTTCTGCCTTGGAATAGAATGCTAGAGCCCTGAACCTGGCATACTTAAGATTCATAAACAAAGTTCTCTATTTCCTGTTATTTTTCTATAAACAAGATTTATTCATTTCTATTTTTCTTCAACATTTAACTAAAAAACAGAACAGCATGGTGTGTTACAGCAGAAAACCAGTTTTATATCTTTAAAGATACACTGCACTACTTTGTAACATTTTGCAGCAGCACTATTTCCATTTTTAATGTGAAATGCCAGAGTGATTGTGGCATTTCATTTTTAATGTAGTGGTTACAGTCATGAAAGAAGTATGAATTTATACTTCTGAATTAACATGAAAATCAAAGTGAAAACGTCTTCTTATGTAAATAAAACCAAACATACGTGCATGCAGAAGCTATTCAAATTTGATAGGTTTTAATAATATCAAAAGAGCTGAAGTCTACAGAAAGCGGAGCAGTGTAGAGTTCATTTGTCCTTATCAATGGTACAGGTGATGGCAGTCCCTGCAGAGCCCTCCCTTCACTCTCAACCTCCCTACAGCCTTTGATAATGTTGAGCATATCTCCTCCACTGTCACTTTTCCACTGTCCAGATGTGAGTGACTGACCTCTTGTGGTTATCTTTGTAACCAATCATCTCAAAGTTCAAAGTAAATTTATTATCAAAGTACAGTGGTGGTAGAAAGTTTGTGAACCCTTTAGAGTTTTCTCTATTTCTGTATAAATATGACCTAAAATGTGATCAGATCTTCCTAAAACTAGATCAGTCCTAAAACTAGATAAAGAAAACCCAATTAAATTAACAATAAAAAAATTAAACCTGTTCCTTTATTTATTGAGAAAAATGATCCAATATTACATGTAATATTACGTAAAATTCTGATCACATTTTAGGTCATATTTATGTAGAAATAGCGAAAATTCAACAGGCTTCACAAACTTTCTAGCACAACTGTGCATATATATCACTATATACTATCCTGAGATTCATTTTCAGTTGGGCACACTCAGTAAATCTAATAATCATAATAGTATCAATGAAAGATCGCACCATCAGGGTGGACAACCAGTGTGCAAAATACAACAAAATGTACAAATGCAAAAAGAAAAATAGAAATAATAATATTGTAATTATCATTATTCTTATCTTTTCTCAGCGGAAATTGGTAAAACCTGAGGTAAAGCCATAGCCAAGCATACTCATTTCTCAATTGCTAGGAACTGATTCATCACCATCTTTGACTTAGCCTACGAATGTGGTGTCGCCAGCAAACTTAAATGTGGCATTAGAGCTGTTCTTAGCCACACAGCCATAAGTGTAAAGTGAGTAGAGCAGAGGGGTAATCACTCGATCTTGTGGTGCACCGGTGCTGATGGAGATTGTGAAGCAGATGTTGTTGCCAATCTGAATTGACTGCTGTCTGCTAGTGAGGAAAATTAGGATCCAATTACACAAGGAGGCATTGATGCAAAGGTCTTGAAGCTTCTTGATTAGTGTTGAGGAGATGACAGTAACGAATGCCAAAGTTGTAGTTGATAAAAAAACATCCTGATGTGTGCATCTTTGCAGTCCAGATGTTCCAGGATTGAGTGAAGAGCCAATGAAATGGTATCTGCTGTGGACCTGTTGTGCCAGTAGGCAAAATGGAGTGGATCTAAGTCGCTTCTAAGGCAGGAGTTGATATGTTTCATCTCCAGCCTCTCAAAACAGTTCATCATTATGGATATAAGTGCTACTGGATGATAGTCACTGAGGCAGGAAATCAGGTCCTTCTTAGGTATCGGTGTAATTGAGGCCTGCTTGAAGTAGTTAAGTACCTCAGACTGCTGAGGTGAGAGGTTAAAGTTATCAGTGGACATTCCAGAAATTCCTGGCAGACTGCTCAGAGGATGTGCAAACCAGCTAGCAGATGTTCTCACTGACATCTTCAACATCTCCCTGAGCAATGCCACCATTCCAACGTGCTTCAAGGCCACCACCATCATCCCCATGCCAAATAAGTCTTCAGTGTCCTGCCTAAATGACTACCATCCCATTGCACTCACATCCATCATGATGAAGTGTTTCGAGAGACTCGTCATGAGGCACATCAAGACCCTGCTGCCCCTCTCACTGGACCTCCCTGCAGTTTGCGTACCGTCCCAACCGCTCAACAGACGACGCGATTGCCATCACCCTCCACCTGGCCCTAACCCACCTGGACAAAAAAGACACATACGTTCAAATGCTGTTCATAGACTTCAGTTCAGCATTCAACACTATCATCCCTCAGAAACTGACTGGAAAGCTGAACCTACTGTGCCTGAACACCTCCCTCTGCAACTGGATAGTAGACTTCCTAACTGGGAGACCTCAGTTAGTCCAGATCGGGAGCAGCATCTCCAACACCATCAAAATGAGCACGGGGGCCCCCCAGGGCTGTGTGCTCAGACCACTGCTGTTCATTCTGCTGACCCATGACTGTGCTGCAATACACAGCTCGAACCATATCATCAAGTCCACCGATGACACAACCGTGGTGGGTCTCATCAGCAAGAACAATGAGTCAGCTTACAGAGAGGAGGTGCAGCGGCTAACGGAATGGTGCAGAGCCAAAAACCTGTCTCTTAATGTGAACAAAACAAAAGAGATGGTTGTTGACTTTAGGAGGGCACAGAGCGACCACTCCCCACTGAACATCGACGGCTCCTTGGTAGAGATCGTAAAGAACACCAAATTTCTTGGTGTTCACCTGATGGAGAATCTCACCTGGTCCCTCAACACCAGCTCCATAGCAAAGAAAGCCCAGCAGAGTCTCTACTTTCTGCGAAGGCTGAGGAAAATCCATCTCCCACCCCCCATCCTCATTACATTCTACAGTGAAAAATGTTGTCTCGTTTTTACTGTGTACTGTACCAGCAGTTATGGTTGAAATGACAATAAAAAGTGATTTGACTTGACAGTTGATAAGCACAGGTCTTTAGTATTCAGCTAGGTATCCCATCAGTGCCAGAAGCTTTACCTTCCTGAAGGAGGAATGCATGTCAGCTTCAGAGACAGAAATCACAGGATCATCGGGGGCTCTGGGAATTTGTGATGGTTTCTCCAGGTTTTGACAGTCATGGTGAGCACAGAAGGCCTGGAACTCATGTGGGAGCAAAATTTTGTTGTCACGTATGTCACTTGGTTTCACTTTGTAAGAGGTAAGGACATTCAAGCCCTGTCACAAATGTCGAGCGTCCTTCACTGATTCAAGTTTAGTCTGGAATTGCCACCTTGCCCATGAGAATACTCTCTGGAGATCGTACCTGGACCTCTGCTCGGGCCCTCAGCAGATTGTGGATCTCATGGTTCTTCTGAATGAATTTGTGGGGACACACTCATCTACGACTGTTTTTATAAAGCCCACGGCAACCATGATGTATTCGTTCAGAGCCGTAGACGATGAACATAAATTGAAGCAATCCCGTAGCCACTCCTCTCCTTCCCGTAACCACCTCTTTGTTGACATAATCTCTGGAGCCTTGCTCTTTAGCCTCTGCCTGTACGCAGGTAGAAGGACAGCCAAGTGATTCAATTTCCCGAAGTGCAGCCTGGGCATGGACGAAAGGCATTGCTTTTCTTGGTGTAACAGTGGTCGAGTGTGTTGGGACCTCTGGAGTTACAGGTTATTTGGGCAGGGTTTTCTTCAAACAAGCTTAGTTGAAATCCTTGACTATGATACTAAATGTGTCAGGGACTGTTTCATGTTTGATAATAGCATCCAAGGACTTGGTTATAGTTGGCCATTTGAAGCATGGAAACTGAAATCAGGATTATGGAAAATAGAACAGTAGGCATTTGATTGTTAGGTGTTCCAGGTCAAGTGAACACGAGTATGACAAAACTGCACATCACAGCACTACCGAGATTTTATGATGAAACACACGCTTCCACCTTTTGCCTTTTTTGAATCAGTATTTTGGTCCATTCTGTGTATCGAGAAGCCTTTGGGTCGCCATATCTGGCATACTCCAAGTACGCCATACCTCAGTAAAACACAGAACACAGCAATTTCTCATTTCCCTTCAACACATCAATCTTGTCCTCAGGTCTTCAATTTTGTTCTCCAGTGACTGCACATTTAAGGCTGACTTATAGTTGTGCATACGGGCTATGCGCAGCCTATGCCGTAACCCTGATTTTCACTTCTGTATCTCTCTACGCCGTAGCGAGCATGCGTTGATGTGCACCAAAACGCTAGTTGGCAGTGAGGTTTCTATGCCACTGTGTTGAGTTTCTTCGTAAGAGACATGGATGAGGAAATGCATTTCAAACATTTTCGCATGTCAACAGGTAGATTTGACAATTTGGTTCACCTATTTTGTATTGGTGTACACACAGCCAATAGACATGGTGGAGAAGAAGCAACCGGAAATGCATAGGAGGAAATGTGATGCTACCAAGTGGACCAATCACAGTTGTTGCAGTCTGCGTCACTGCAATGCGTGAGTAACTTTTCTAGAGAGGTGCACGTCACCCTACAGCGTAGGGTACAGTGTAGGTACGGCGTAAGGTATACAATACCTATGGCATAGATGTGACACACAAATATAAATCAGCCTTTATTAACAAGATGCTGGACAGAGGGGGTCTCATTGCTCTGTGTTTCAGCCTGGCTTGGAACGACCTCCCCCCCCCCCCCCACTCCTGCCTTGCTTCCAGCTATGCTGATGTACCTTCACCCACTTAAAGGTGCTGTGCCTACTTGTTTGAGAGTTACTGTAAGTCTGCTGAGTCCTTCAGAAGATCGTGAAATCTGTAACTCATTACGTTGATTTAAAAGTATGGTGTTTAAAGGGAAATTACATGCTGCGGATTGCAGTGAGGGTAATTCAAAAGAAGTATATTTAGAAGTTTTGTAAAGGCACAAGTTAATCCAGGATAGCTCCCACAATGCTAAGGGAAGGATGCGTACAATTAAGAGTTGGATTTGTTTTGTGAGGAAACAACATTAAATTGGTTTATTAGTATATGGAGGTGAAAACCTTGCCTCGTACACTGTTCATTTAGATCAATTCTGCCTGATGGAAGAAGGAAAAAGAGTGAACATCTAGGATGGGTGGGGTTTTGGCTGCTTTACTGAGGCAGAGAGAAGTGCAGACAGAGTCCTTGCCGGAGAGGCTGCATTCCGTGGTATAGTGAGCTGTGTTACGCAAGGGAAATCTCTGAAAATTGTGCCTCTCTGCAGTATGGTGGACATGTGAGACATGAAATAGTGAAATTTACACATGAATTCCCAGAGAAATGGCCATCCAGTAATTAGATCAGATTAGATTCAACTTTATTGTCATTGTGCCGAGTACAGATACAAAGCCAATGAAATGCAATTAGCATCTAACCAGAAGTGCAAAAGAATAGTGTTATTTATAAAATAACTGCAAATAAAAAGTGCTACAGCATACAAATATAAAAGTACTGAGACAGTACAATATTGGTGCAATACTGTTTAGTGCTGTGATGTGAGGTTCAGCAGGGTCACAGCCTCAGGGAAGAAGCTCTTCCTGTGCCTGCTGGTGAGTGGAGGCTCCTGTAGCGCCTACCGGATGGGAGGAGAGTAAAAAGTCCATGGTTAGGGTGAGATGCATCCTTGATAATGCTTTTTGCCCTGCCCAGGCAGCGGTTATGGTAGATGTTCTCAATAGTGGGCAATTGGTTGCTGATAATCCACTGGGCAGTTTTCACCACCCGCTTTGCAGTCCAATATGGGACAATTGCCATTCCACACTGAGATGCAGTTGGTGAGTATGCTCTCAGTGGTAAAGCGGTAAAAGTCTGTCAGTATCCTAGGACAGAGGTGAACTTTCTTGATGCTTCTCAGGAAATAAAGGTGCTGTTGCACCTTTTTGATCAGGATGGAGGAGTTCAGGGACCAGGCGAGACCCTTGGAAATGTGGACACCAAGCAATTTAAAGCTTGATAGACGCTCCACTACAGCTCCATTGATGTAGATGGGGACGTGAGTGTGTCTCCTAAAATGCCTGAAGTCCACAATGATCTCCTTGGTCTTCTGGGTGTTAAGGGCCAGGTTCTTGTCTGCACACCACGTGGCCTGGCGCTGGACCTCGTCATCCCCTCTGATCAGGCCAGCCACCGTGGTGTTGTCTGCGAACTTGATTATAGAGTTGGAACCATGTACAGGAACGCAGTCATAGAGAGTACAGAAGAGGGCTCAGCACACAGCCTTGGGGCACGCTGGTTTTCAGAGTGACAATGGAGGAGGAGAGGTTGTCTAACATAACAGATTGGGGTCTGTTCGTCAGAAAGTCCAAGGTCCAATTGCAGAGGGATGAGCTGATACCAAGCTGGTGAAGTTTGACAGTCAGCTTGGAGGGGGGGGGGGGGGTCACAATATTGAATGCTGAACTAAAGTCAATGAACAGCATTCTGACATAAGAATTGGGGCTGTCCAGGTGGGTCAGGGCAGAGTGAAGTGCCATGGAGATGGTGTCCTCTGTTGACCTGTTGGTGCGATAGGCAGATTGATGGGAATCCAGGGTAATAGGCAGACAGGATTACCCTTTTTCAAAATACACCACCACTCCCCCTACATCTCATTCTCCAATCTTCTTCAATTTCTAATTACAAGATCTCAACCCTCTTTCCACATTACTTTGCAATTTTTTTCAACAAAACTATGAACTTAATACATAGATAGCAATACACTGGCATTGGTTTTAGAGTCAGACTGAGAATTACACACGATCACAGTGAAGGAAGGAATTGTTTTTTTATCCTCAGCAACACCTCCATTCCTCTGAGGTTTAACCATGTTTATACAAACAGATGCAGTACTTACAAAGCCATACCATGCCCTCATCTTGGCCTCTCTGACCACATCTCCATAATGTTAATCTCAGCATACCAACTGCTGCTAAAAATGGAGAATCCAGGTAAGAGGACCATCTAATGGCCTAATGAGGCAGTCTCTATGTTTCAGTACTCTTTGAATGGAACATCTGGCAGACATTCAAGGAGGTTGCCACGTACGGAGAAGACCTTCAGGAATATGCCTTATCTGTCATTGGCTACATCAGTAAGTGTGTAGATGACGTTGTCATCTCACGGCCCAATCAGAAGCCCTGGCTGAACGACGAGGTGTGCTCCCTACTAAAAGCCCGCGATGCTGCCTTCATGTCTAGTGACAGAACAGCTCTCAGACCACCCGGGGAAAACCTCACCTTAAACATCAAGAAAGATCCCATACAGCCTGCTTATGGACTGTTTGCCCCACTCCCTTCAGGGAGGAAGCTACATTGCATCCACGCCAGGACTACCGGACTCAAAAACAGTCACTTTCCCCAAGCTGTAAAGCTGATCAACACCTACACCTACTAACTGCACCACTACTTACCTATTTCTCATCAGTCACTTTATAGCAGCACTATGGACATACAATCAATTTAGATTTATTGTGTTATTTATTATTACTACTATTGTATTCTTTATCTTTTGTGTCTTTTTTGTGCTGCATCAGATACGGAGTTACAATTATTTCATTCTCCTTACATTTGTGTACAGGAAGTTACATTAAACTATCTTGAATCTTATCTATTTCATTGGAAGTACAACTACAATACACAGCTGTCATTTGAACGGAAAATGCTTTGAGATTTCCAGAGATTCCTTTCATTAGTGATTTACTAATCACAATATCTTCCTGACAGAAAAAACCCCTCAACATTGATGTCTATCTGGAAACCTATTAGTTCAAGCCTACAATTCAAACTAAAAGGCTATGGTAATTACAACTAAAAAATCAAATACAAAGATCTCACAGTCAATTGAAATCTGCAAAAAGGCAACTCAGTTCTGCAATGTATACATCTAAAGAAACAAAATAGGACAAAATAAAGTCATTTTTATCTAATTAAGCTAATTATGCCTTGTACATATGGCATCCTCTCATTTCCCCTCCCCTTCCCTCAACCCCCTTATTCCCCCAATCAGGAGCATTACATCTCACTCAACGATTTCGCACTGCATATATCCTGAAACCTTTCCAGAGTTTATGAAACACTCAACATGATCTACTTGTCAACCTAAGTTCTTATGTTTCACCTCTTTAATACAATTCTGCTCAGAGAGAATAAAATGATCCCAGGAAGTGACTCACAATGTGTTCAGATTCCTCAGTCTCTTAAAGGCTGCTGGACGGATTTCCTTAATGCGATTGAATCGCAGGTCCCTGCAAAGATACACAAAAGCATATAAGCATATAAATGTTTATAAGGTGACAGCAAGCACAGGTTTTTATATTCTATTAAGTAAAGTTTCAACAGATTTTGTCAGCTGATATATGTATAATTTGTTAAAATTTAAAGGCACAGATTTTAAAGGCAATACTTTAAAAAGGTTTGTTTTAAAGTGAGTGCGGGGAGGGGGAGAGAGACCCAGTAATTGAAACACAATTGAAATTCCCGATGAAGTGTCTTGGCCCGAATTGTAGGCTCTCCATAGATGCTGCCTGTTCTGCTGAGTTTCTCTAGCATTTTGTGTGTGTTGCTCTAGATTTCCAGCACCTGAAGAATCTCTTGTGTTCATAATTCACTGGCAAACAGTGTTAATTATTTCAGCAACTCATGATTGGAAATTACCTTTTCCTGAAGTGGAACTAAATAACATTCATTTCTGGGTCATTTCATGACACTCAGCAAATTCCTCTGATCATTTCCTGGCATAGCTCATGACTGTTCTTTTGACATGCCAGATGATGTTATTACGTCATTAGCTGATGTCATCAGAATTTCTTTTTCAGAGGGTGGTGAATCTGTGGAATTCATCTCCACAGATGGCTGTGCACGTCATTGGATATATTTAAAGCACAGGTGTTAGCTTCTTGATTTGCAAGGGCGTTAAAGCTAATGGCCGGCTGGTGCCGCAGTGACATCAGCGCCAGACTCCGGAGCGAAGGTTCCTGAGCTCGAAGCCAGTCCGGTCGCTCCCAGTCAAGCTTTCTATCCGTGCCGAGTTGAGTGTTGAGCTCACAACTTGGCCTCATAAAAAAAACACACTGCACTGTGAGAAGGACGCGGGGGACCACTCACAGAATCTTTCCTCCAAGACAACCACTTTGGTAAAAAAAAAAGTGGTTGTCGTGGCTCTGGCAGGGTATGGGGAAAAGGCAGCAGAATGGGGTTGAGAGGGATAATGAATCCAGCTATTATGGAATGGCGTTGCAAACTCAGTGGGATGAATGGCCTAATTCTGCTCCTATGTCTTGTGTTGACTACAACAGAAGAGAACTTTTCCTTTTGCAACAGAGCAAGAGAAACTGGAACATGTTGTCCTGGGAAGGATCATCTACGTTGCCAATGGAAAGAATCGGATGGGATAAAGTTCTCTAAGTGCACTCACTGACACAAGACTTCTGCTTCTCAACCTCTTACCTTCACTAGCTCCTCTGCAGATATACGGCAGTGTAATTCAGTATAATTATTGATAATCTCATTCCACTAGAATATCAGTTTGAATTTGGCATTGTGGAAGTCTGTATGGTGGAAATTCAGAAAAGCAAGCAGCGGTTGTAGGGTGACTGAGGTAAGTTATTATGGTGAGTCCTCATAAGCCGTTACTAGTATTCCCAGGATCCTTAGGTTGCTCCCCCACCAACTATGCCTTCCTTTCTCTTGGTCATCATTCATTTAGTAAAATCCCCTGCCCTCACAATACTTTTCTTCTATTGATCAATCCCATAAGTTCCCACATGGGGTCAAGTTTCATCGTATTGCTGCTCTCCCTGCCACTATTCCTTTGAGAAGAGAGGTTCATACTCAATGATTCAGAAACAGCTTCTTCCTCTCTGCCATTTAATTTCTGAATGGCCCTTGAACAGATGAACACTACCTCACTAATTTCACTGGGCATCCTGAATACTTTTGGGTATATAGCGTCTTATGGATTTTGGGCTGCTGATCATGAAAGTCACCATGAAATTTCCCTATCATGCATCATTTTTTGAAATCACCTATATTTGTTATTTCAATTCCTAATTCAAGTCAATTAAAATGTTGCCCACAACATAAGCTGAAACGTTTTCTGTCTTGTTCAGACATGCCTGGGCAGGACAGATTCTTCCTGGGAATCAAGGTCTTAAAAAAAACATGGAGTCTAGAGGAGGTAGACAAAGATGCCATGATGTACAAGTCAGGAATGGAAAATGACACTGATACTGATCCCTTTATGTCGAGTGAGCCTCATCTGATAACTTAATGACCGAGTCAGAGACTTGAGTTTGTCGAAGTCAAAAGCAGAATTACTGGGTTCAAGGTGGAATCTGCTGCCACCAGGCACAAAATTTCTGTGAAGGATTTCAATATTTGTGACTGATGCAGTTAATTAGATTAACTGATGCCAAGATTAAGAAAGGCATTTCTTTGATTCTACAAATCAAGCAGGTCACCAGTGACAGGTATTTCAAAGAACTTCTAGTGGGACTGGAGAAAATCACATGGAAGGTATTCAAGGATGTTGAAAATTTTCTTGACAACGACAGAGCAACAAACAACGTATAGCAGGTGTACAATTAAACATTTTATATTCAATGAAAGTTAATTTCTTCTTTCTCCATATTCCTACATGATACAAGTAGTCTGAAATTATATTTGTGTTCAGCTTCAAGAGGTCAATCATAAACAAATAAAATGTTGAGGAATTAATGCTTCAAAAAATTGCTCAGTGTTTTAGTTTCTGTTGTTTATTATTTAGCATTTTCAAAATTCAAAGTTCAAAGTAAAATTTATTATCAGAGTAGATACATGTCACCACAGACAACATTAAAACCAAACCCGCAAACAGTAGGTAAATTATTCAATTATAAAATTTTAAAGAGCCGCATTTTGATAAAAAGCAGCTAAAGTCATTCATTCGTATTTGTCTCAATGCATTAAAGAAGTTTTGAATTTCAAAGGTTTTTTTTCTCTTAAAAGGTTTTTTTGTTAAATTGTTGATAATTTTGGATAGTGTTAGTTGAGGAGGTATTGTAGCGGTGTGCTACACGCAGCGCTAAAATTACGACACGGAGTCGGTAACTGCAGTCGAAGGAAAAACTTTATTCAAAATCCTCAGCCTCACTTTTAAGCCTCTCTCGACCTGCCCCCCGTGGCGCAGAGGCTCCAAAGCTCTGTGCTCGCAAACCCCCGTAGGCTATCTAATTGTGAGCCGGTTCGGATGTGCCAGGAAATGGGTCGCCACATAACCCCCCCCTCCCAGAACCGGCGATACACCCCCCAATGTCCACAGTCTGGGCCGGAACCTGCTTGGGAGGTCGGCCTCTGCGCCGAGGCGCCGGAAACTCGGCTGGTTGCGCCAGGTCCACATGGGCCGGTTTGAGGCGGTCCACCGTGAAAACCTCCTCTTTCCCCCCAACGTCCAGCACGAACGTGGACCCGTTGTTCCGGAGCACTATAAACGGCCCCTCGTATGGCCGCTGCAGCGGAGGCCGATGCCCGCCCCTTCGTACAAACACAAACTTACAGTTCTGTAGGTCTTTGGGTACGCAGGTCGGGTGCCGCCCGTGCTGTGAAGTGGGTATGGGGGCCAGGTTACCGAGCTTCTCGCATAGTCTGCCCAGGACTGCTGCGGGATCTTCCTCTTGCCCCGGTGGGGCTGGTAGGAACTCCCCGGGGACGACCAGGGGCGTGCCGTATACCAACTCGGCCGACGAGGCATGCAGGTCGTCCTTGGGCGCTGTGCGGATGCCGAGTAGGACCCAGGGAAGCTCGTCCGCCCAGTTGGCTCCTCGCAGGCGGGCCATGAGGGCCGACTTCAGGTGACGGTGGAAACGCTCCACTAGCCCGTTCGACTGTGGGTGGTAGGCAGTGGTGTGGTGCAGCTGAGTCCCCAAAAGGCTGGCCATAGCTGACCACAGGCTGGAGGTGAACTGGGCGCCTCTGTCGGAGGTAATGTGGGCCGGTACACCAAAGCGAGATATCCAGGTGGCGATCAGGGCTCGGGCGCAAGATTCGGAGGTGGTGTCGGTGAGCGGGACTGCCTCTGGCCATCTCGTGAACCAGTCCACGATAGTCAGGAGGTGCCGCGCTCCGCACGACACTGGCAGGAGGCCCACAATATCCACATGAATGTGGTCGAAACGCCGGTGGGCGGGATGGAACTGCTGCGGTGAGGCTTTGGTGTGCCGCTGCACCTTGGCCGTCTGGCAGTGCATGCACGTTTTGGCCCATTCACTGACCTGTTTGCGGAGTCTGTGCCAAACGAACCTGCTGGAAACCATCCGGACAGTTGTCCGGATGGAGGGATGCGCCAAGTTATGAATGGAGTCGAAAACACGGCGCCACCAGGCTGTCGGGACGACGGGACGGGGCTGGCCGGTGGCAACGTCACAGAGTAGGGTCCTCTCACCCGGGCCCACGGGGAGGTCCTGGAGCTGCAAACCGGAGACTGCGGTTCTGTAACTCGGAATCTCCTCATCCACCTGCTGCGCCTCTGCCAGTGCCTCAAAGTCTACCCCTTGGGAAAGGGCATGAAAGGTAGGGCGAGAGAGCGCATCCGCCACGACATTGTCCTTACCCGAGACGTGCCGGACATCCGTCGTGTATTCAGAGATGTAGGACAGGTGGCGTTGCTGGTGGGACGACCAGGGGTCGGACGCTTTCGTAAATGCAAAGGTAAGCGGTTTGTGGTCCGTGAACGCGGTGAAGGGCCGACCTTCTAGGAAGTACCTGAAATGCCGGATTGCCAGGTAGAGCACCAACAGTTCCCGGTCGAAAGCACTGTACTTGAGCTCGGGTGGCCGCAGGTGTTTGCTGAAAAACGCCAGGGGTTGCCAGCGACCTGCGATGAGCTGCTCCAGCACCCCACCGACTGCCGTGTTAGATGCGTCTACTGTGAGGGCGGTAGGGGTGTCCATTCTGGGATGTACTAGCATTGCGGCGTTCGCCAAAGCTTCCTTCGTTTGAACGAAAGCGGCGGCGGACTCCTCGTCCCAGGTAATGTCCTTGCTCGAATCCGACATCAGGGCGAACAGGGGGCGCATGATCCGGGCAGCTGAAGGGAGGAAGCGGCGGTAGAAATTGACCATACCTACGAATTCCTGAAGGCCTTTGATCGTGGTGGGTCGGGGAAAGTGGCGGACCGCATCTACCTTAGCGGGCAGAGGGGTTGCCCTGTCTTTAGTAATCCTGTGGCCCAGGAAGTCAATGGTATCGAGTCCAAACTGGCATTTGGCGGGGTTGATTGTAAGATCGTACTCACTCAGTCGGGCGCAGAGTTGACGGAGGTGGGACAGATGCTCCTGACGACTGCTGCTGGCTATGAGGATGTCATCCAAATAGATGAACGCGAAGTCCAGGTCCCGTCCCACCGCGTCCATTAACTGCTGGAACGTCTGTGCGGCATTCTTCAGGCCGAACGGCATGCGGAGGAACTCGAAAAGGCCAAACGGGGTGATGAGAGCCGTTTTGGGGACGTCGTCAGGATGCATCGGGATTTGATGGTACCCTCGGATGAGGTCTACCTTGGAGAAGATCCATGCGCCGTGCAGGTTTGCTGCAAAGTCCTGAATGTGCGGCACAGGGTAGCGGTCCAGTGTGGTAGCCTCGTTCAGCCTGCAGTAGTCGCCGCACAGTCTCCAGCCTCCCGTTGCTTTGGGCACCATGTGCAGGGGAGAGTCCCATGGGCTGTCGGACCGACGGATGATCCCCAATTCCTCCATCCTCTGGAATTCCTCCTTCGCCAGTCGGAGCTTGGCCGGGGGAAGCCGCCGAGCGCGGGCGTGGAGGGGTGGTCCCTGGGTCGGGATGTGGTGCTGTACGCCGTGCCTGGGCATGGCCGCTGTGAACTGCGGTGCCAGAACTGATGGGAAATCCGCCAGGACCCTGGTGAAGTCGTTGTCGGACAGCGTGATGGAGCCAGGTGAGGGGCTGGCAACTGGGCTGCACCCAGGGAGAACGTCTGAAAGGTCTCGGCGTGTACCAGTCTCTTCCTGGGCAGGTCGACCAGTAGGCTGTGAGCCCGCAAAAAATCCGCACCCAGAAGCGGTTGGGCTACGGCGGCCAGTGTGAAGTCCCACGTGAACTGGCTGGAGCCGAACTGTAGCTGCACCTAACGGGTGCCATAGGTTCTTACTGTGCTGCCATTCACGGCCCTCGGGGGGGACCCGGTGCCCTGCTGCGGGTGTTGTAACTCGTCGGAGGTAAAACGCTGATCTCAGCCCCAGTATCGACCAAAAACCGGCGTCCCGACCTTCTATCCCACACATACAGGAGGCTATCCCGATGGCCAGCCGCCGTAGCCATCAGCGGCCCTGGCGTTTCCCGGGAACTTGCAGGGCGGGCGACAACGGCGGGCTTCTGCGCACCACCGCTGGTGGTAGAAGCACCAGTGTTCATTGGGCCGGGGGTTGGCGGGCTCTGCGGCTGGGCCTGGACTGGTTTGCTGCCGGGAGAGTGGCTGGGAGATCTGTGCGATGGACGCCCCGCTCACCTTTTTGGTGTTCCACAGCAAGTCTGCCCGGGCTGCCACCTTCCGGGGGTCACTGAAATCCGCGTCGGATAGCAGCAGGCGTATGTCCTTGGGCAGCTGCTCCAGGAATGCCTGCTCAAACATGAGGCATGTGTGTCCGTCGGCCAGAGACAACATCTCATTCATTAAAGCCGATGGAGGTCTGTCGCCGAAGCCATCCAGGTGCAGTAAACGGGCAGCCCGCTCGCGCCGTGAGAGTCCGAAAGTCCTGAGGAGCAGGGCTTTGAATTCCGTGTACTTGCCGTCTACTGGGGGCGACTGTACGAACTCCGTGACCTGGGCCGCGGTGTCCTGGTCGAGGGAGCTCACCACGTAGTAGTAGCGGGTGTCTTCTGAGGTGATCTGGCGAACGTGGAATTGGGCTTCGGCTTGCTGGAACCATAGGTTCGGGCGCTGTGTCCAGAAACCCGGCAGTTTCAACGAAACCGCATGAACAGAGGCGGTGTCGGTCATTTCTGGTCCAAAAATCGTTTGGACCGTCGGGGTCACCAATTGTAGCGGTGTGCTACACGCAGCACTAAAATTACGACACGGAGTCGGTAACTGCAGTCGAAGGAAAAACTTTATTCGAAATCCTCAGCCTCACTTTTAAGCCTCTCTCGACCTGCCCCCCGTGGCGCAGAGGCTCCAAAGCTCTGTGCTCGCAAACCCCCGTAGGCTATCTAATTGTGATCCGGTTCGGATGTGCCAGGAAATGGGTCGCCACAGTATCATGGTTAGCACCGAGGACTTTGAATTGTGTGATGGGAGTTCATATCTCTGGTAATCATTGGAAATAGGTGTGTAAATTCAGTAGAGAGTAGCCTAATAAGTCTTGTCGCATCCCCGTAGCATTTTCACCTGATGATTTATCTTGGCATAACTGCAGATAATATCGTAATATAATATTCAAAAGCGTTTTTCTCGCGATACTTTGCTATAGGCATGTCTGGTTGAGTAAAGCGGTCATCTCTGACTTAGTCAGATAGTTTTTCTCATATTAGCTCATATTTTTCTCTTTACCTTTAACCCTTCATCATGTCAAAAAGAAGGAAATGGAATGATGACTATGTATGCTTTGGTTTCACTTGCACATCAGGAAATAATGGCTTGCAAAAACCCCAGTGCATTCTTTGTAGCGTTGTGTTTTCCAACTCAAATCTGAAGCCATCCAAGCTTCAAGAGCACTTCAAGGACAAGCATGGTGGAGCTGATGTTGAAGGACATGATGTTGGGTCATTGAAAATCAAAAGAGCTCATTTTAATTCACAAGGAACTCTTCCAAAATTGGGTTTCGTTTCTGTTGAAAAACCACTACTTCTTGCTTCTTACCAAGTGGCATATAAAGTGGCCAAATCTCAGAAGACCCATGCAGTTGTGAAAGACCTCATCAAGCCATGTGCATTGGAAATGGCAACAATTATCCTGGGCAAAGAAGCAAAAAAAAAATTGAACAGGTGCCCCTATCAAATAATGTCATTCACCACCGAATCAGTGATTTGAGTGAAGATATTTTGGACCAAGTCATCTCAGATGTCAGAGCTAGTCCTCTTAAAATCTCTATTCAGTTGGATGAGTCAACTGATGTCTCCAGTTGTAGTCAACTCATCACATTAGTGAGGTATGTCAATGATGGTGCTGTGAAGGAAGATTTCCTGTTTTGTAAAGACCTGAAAACAAACACAATTGCAAAGGATGTGATGCAGCTGGTGAAAGACTTCTTTGCCAAACTTGATTTAGATATCAAAGTCATTGGCTCTGTGTGCACTGATGGGGCACCTGCAATGCTTGGAAATAAATCTGGCTTTTCTGCATTGATGAAAAAGGAGATTCCAGACTTGCAAGTTACCTGTTGTTTTCTTCATTGGCATGCTTTGGCATCAAAAACATTGGCTCCAAATTTGAAGAAAGTCCTTGATACTTGTATGAAGACCATCAACTGGATCAGGGGGCGTGCTTTGAACCATTGCATCTTCAAATCATTTTGTGAGGATCTGGGAAGTGAGCATTCAGTTTTACTTTTCCACACAGAAGTCCATTGGTTGTCACGAGGACAAGCTTTAACCTGATTCTTTGAACTGCGGGAAGAAATCAACGTTTTTTGGAGGAGCATGAATGTGATCTGGTTGGGGCAATGGAATCACAGGAATTCGCCCAAATGCTGGCTTACTTAGCTGACATTTTCACTCATGTGAATGACCTGAGAGTTTCTCTTCATGGAAAAGGGATAAGCATATTGAAGGCTTGTGAAATGTTGAATGCCTTCAAAGAAAATTTACGCCTTTGGCGTCGAAGGATGGAAAGAGGCAGTCTCTCAAGTTTTCCTTCACTAGAAGAGATGGTTGATGATGTTGGATCCATAACTCTTTCTGTGCGTGAAGAAATTGTGGCTCATTTGTAAATGCTGTCAGATTCGTTTGATGGATATTTTGCTGCTGGAGACCTGAAGATTTCAGAAGAATGAATCATGAATCCATATTCCTACGATTTTTAACTCTGAGATGTAACCTTCTAGCTAACACTGATGAGTCTCCTCAACTCTGAGGTGTAACTTCCCAGGTAACAATGATGAGAATCCTCAACGCTGACTTGGGCAGCAGGAGACTGGAATGAGTTTACGTCTCTCTCGACTTGGGCAGCGGGAGACTGGAATGAGTTTACGTCTCTCTCGACTCGGGCAGTGGGAGACTGGAGTGTGCTTGGGACAAACATTACTACCACTTCTCAAGGCACACTGGCAACTGGCTGAGTGATGACTCGTGTCTCATCACTCAAGGACACAAGCCACTCTTTGTCACACCTCCTGAAATTCCATCTCGCACTCCCGGTTGGGAACCCCTGTCTTATTGATTTGCGGACAAATCGAGCACTTGAAATGCAATTTGAAAGCAAGACTTTGGAGGAGTTTTGGTGTGCAGCACTGGATATGTTCCCAAGACTTGGTGGAAAAGCACTCCATGTCCTTATACCATTTGCAACAACATACCTGTATGAATCTGGATTCAGTTCTTTTTTGTCAATCAAGACAAAATCTAGGAATTGCCTGAATCCACAAGCAGACTTGCGGATTGCAGTCAGCAAGAAAGTTCCATGTTTTGACAAAATCATGAATGGGAAGCAGGAGCAAAGAATTCATTGAATTTTATGTTCACAATTAAGGATTGATTTTACCGTTTACAATTTTTTCTGAATAAATTAGAATCTAATTGCTCGATTTATATTTGCATTTTATGCACTGAGTTAAAAGGTTATTTTTTTTAAGTTCAATTTGTTCATCCGCAGTATTGTATGTGGTTCAAAAATTAGAAATTAGACTCCTTCATCTTCAAATGTGATATTAATTTTGTAGGGGGTGCGAACATTAATCAAACATTTCCTAGGGGTGTGGGGCATAGAAAAGGTTGGGAACCTCTGCACTAAATAAATAAAACCATCATACCACTTGATCTAAACGAGTGGCAAGAGTTATATTTTCTTTCACCTATGCTATAATAAGATTTAAAGAATTAAGCCTTTCCCTCTTCAGACCAAAATTTTACCTCAAAGCCAGGTTACACAACAAGCAAATACAATGAGTGACTAATAAATTAATGAACAATTTTGCAGAGTCCAGGCTAAAGATATTTCAGCTTGGCAAAATGAGCCATCCTGAACAAACATATTGTGAAGAAATAAGATAGAAGATTCTTTTTGAAAGTAAATATTAAGGGATTGCCCATGGTTAAATTACATAACTTCTATCTAAAGATGTGAACAAGTGACCCAGAAAAGTGTATTTGAATCCCACATCAACAGCTGGGGAATTTACATTCTATGAATTAATTAAGTCTGAAACAAAAAGCTATTGTTAAACCATGAACTGCTGATTTGTAAAAACATGGGGTTCATTGATTTTCTTGAGGGAAGGAAATCACCCATCCTTAACCAGGGTCACCTAAATGTGACTTCAGATCTACTAATTTCATTGATTATTAACTGCCTCTGAAATGAACTAATAAGTCACTCTGTTCAGGGCACAATTCAGGATATATAATAAATGTTGGTCTTACCAGCAGAAGGCTCGATATTCTTGATTAAGGTACAGATTGTGCATCACACAGGTGATATCAGAAGGATGCGATTTCTACAGGTATTCAAAATTGCATTTTCAATTTAACCAATTATTTGTAATCGAGTTGTGAAAGGCATCTGCTTTTACTTGTCCTTCTCAAGAGAAAAACTCCATCTTAAACATTTTTCCTTTTTTTTTCACCGTTAAACTGGCACTAAATGGCGACTCCTTTGCTTGCATCTTTGGAAACAGCTCTATTTCCATCTTTAATATATTTATTTTTCCTTTTTAGGGTTCTTTTGAAGACCCTGACCTGGAGGTACACGCTGACTTTGGCTCTTTGCAGGAATGGGACCCATTCTTGGGGTTTCCGGACTGGTTGTTGTTTCGGCACACCAGGAGCTGAGAGTCTGGCTCAGATTTGGAAGCCTAAGATCTTGGGGCTCTGGAGATGGGCGAATCGAGGGTCAGTGTCACAAGGTACAAGTTAGGAGCCTGATGAAATATTCTCCAGTTGTATGGATGAATACTGTTCCAAGACCATCAGAACAAAACCATCCACTTAACTGACATCCCATTCATCAAGCCGAACATTTACAAAGATGAAGATTAGTAGTTTTGTCAAATGTACATTGAAACACACAGTGTAATGTGTCATTTGCATCAAATCAAGTCACTGAAGATTGTGCTGGGGGTAGCCCACAGGTGTTACCATGCTTCTGGTGCCCACAGCTCACTAACCCTAACCGTAACTAAATGTCTTTGGAACGTGGGAGGAAACTGGATCACCCAGAGGAAACCCACTCAATCATGGGGAGAAACACAAACTCATTACAGAGAGCAGTGGGAATCAGACACCAATTGGTGATCGCTGGCAATGTGAAGTGATTGCACTAACTACTGCACTACCGTGCTGCCTGGTTGATCCCTCAGACACAATTATACTTCCCTCCATCTACTGTAATTTCTCACACTAGTACTACAGCACTCCTCAAACTCCTACCCATTCTACTGGAAGGACAGGGGAAGCACAGGCTCGGGAAGCCCACTAGCTGGAGCTTCTCTGCTGAGAGGCCTGCTGTCCTTACTGGGAAATGTACTGCTATCCGTTCATCATCACAGTTTCTAACCCTGTGTGGTGAGGCTGAAGCCCCGCTCCTGCTGCTTCGAGCTTCCTGTCTATAGTCGCACTTCCATTCTGAATGCTCTTGCTTGCTTTTATTGTTTGCATGATTTGTTTCATTCTCTCTCTTCATGTTGGTCTTTTGGGCTTCTTGTTTTGTGCCTGCCTGTAAGTAGTCGAAACTGAAGGTTGTATAATTTATACACACTTTGATAATAAATGTACTTTGAATTTAATATACTACAACGACCTTGCATTATAAGTGAAGAAGGACCTTCACTTGATAGACTCATAGAAACACAGAAAACCTACAGCACAATACAGGCCCTTCAGCCCACAAAGTTATGCCAAAGAATATGTACAAAATGCTGGAAGAACTCAGCAGGTCAGGCAGCATCCGTGAGTAAAGAGCAGCCAACATTTCAGGCCGAGGCCCTTCATCAGGAAAGCCCACCCTCAAGTTATGCCGAACATGTCCCTACCTTAGAAATTACTAGGCTTACCTATAGCCCTCTATTTTTCTAAGCTCCGTGTACCTGTCCAGGAGTCTCTTAAAAGTCTCTATTGTATCTGCCTCCACCACCATCACCGGCAGCCCATTCTATGCACTCACCACTCTCTGAGTAAAAAACTTACCTTGACATCTCCTCTGTATCTACTCCCCAGCACTTTAAACCTGTGTCCTCTTGTGGCAACCATTTCAGCCCTGGGAAAAAGCCTCTGACTAACCACACGATCAATGCCTCTCATCATCTATCAAGTCACCACTCATCCTCCGTCGCTCAAAGGAGAAAAGGCCGAGTTCACTCAACCTGTTCTCATAAGGCATGCTCCCCAATCCAGGCAACATCCTTGTAAATCTCCTCTGCACCCTTACTATGGCTTCCACATTGTTCCTGTAGTGAGGTGACCAGAACTGAGCACAGTACTACAAGTGGGGCCTGATCAGGGTCTCCAATAGTTCAAGGCAGCTAATTGTTAGCACCTTCACACAGAAAATTAAGAATAAACAATGAATGCAGATCTAGCCAGCAACACCTAAATGCTCCCAAGAAATTAATAAATCGAAAAGGACACACAGATTTGGGAAAAGGGGAAATATATGGCAAAGGAAATTTAATAAAGAAATCGATGAAGTGATGCATTTTAAATGAATAGAGTCATTGTAAAATTTAAAATGGAAAATCAAGGGTGCAGATAGTTGTTAAAAATATGAAATCTTACTCTTTTTCAACAATATCAGCTCATTAAGTCAAATAAAGGATGGGTTAGGCCTCTGCAGGAATATTCTGTTCATTTCTGGAGAATTGTATTTTAGGAAGGATTATAAGACCTCAGGGAGGATGGTTTTATGAAAGAGAAACAGCGTTCAACAAATTTGCTAGAGCTCTATGTAAATCTACCAAACAGGGTGAATTATAGGGCATCAGTAGAAGTGGTACATTTGGATTTTAAAAGGTATTCAATAAAATTCACATAGAAGGTTCCTGTACAAGAAAGCAGGGTGTGTAATTTATAAAAACTGTTCATGCTGGTTATTCTAAAATTCAAAAAAAACAGTAATACTGAAAACACTGAGCTGGTCAGGCTACATCTATGCAATTAAAAATCAAAGATCCTTCACCAAAATCATGCTACTGGGCAAAGTATATTGGCAGGGTAAGAAATTTGGCTAATTAATAGAAAGGAGTAGGCCAGGGTATTGGGGTCACTGCCGGATTGGCAATCAGTACCTGGTTTGGTCCCAGATACTGATTTCTTTTTATAACCTTTATTAATGACTTGGTAAAGTAATCAGGTGTACTGTAGCAAAATTTGTTGACAATACAAAATAAAAGTAGTAACTTGTGAGAACACAAACACCTAAGTGATAGAGGTAAGTTAGGTGCTAAGGAAAATGTACTGATCTCCATCTGGTAAATGTGATGGGCAAACCGACTTTGAGATGGGGTCCAGAGTTGACCCTATGAACTGTGCTGCTATTGAGAGAGAGAGGGGGAGGCGTCCAGTGCAGATGTGTGAGAGAGAGAGAGGGACAGGATTTAATGTTATGGTTCTTCGGCTGATTATTTACCTTTGCTCCAAGGACACTTTTTGCCTGCTTGTTAAGATTCCTGCAGTGACAGCAGGGCAGAGCCGATCGATGGACAGCCGGTGTCCAACATGTGGAGATAAAAAGCAGGTCTGCCTAAGACACAGGGAGACACACCACTGGACACTGAACGAGCATTGTGCACCCATGCGAAGGTGGGGGGTTTTAGAGGATCGATTCGGGGAATCGATCAGTGGCTCACAGTGTGTAAAGGTGTGACCGGTGGGGAACCGTTCGTGTGTCCATCCTCGCCTGGGTGATAGGTCCACCACTGAAGAATGGTCGTACTTAGCATGGTCATAGTCGGTGACCACAACAGGAAGACAATGGGAAGATCGACGGTAACGGCATCACCTCTTGTCACCTCTCTATCTCTCCATTGATACCCAAACAACTACCTCGAACTGAACTGCACCATATTGTAAAACTGTATCCATTTACCCCTAGCTCTGAAAGAGCCTGGTTTTGGTTCCTATTTCCACACTTCTGTATATGTCATTGCTAACCTGTTTCATATATTTACATTTTATAGTACTATATTGCTTAGTTTACTAATAAACACTATTAGTTTACGGTACAAATTAATATTTAAACACAAGAGATTCTGCTGATGCTGGAAATCCAAAGCAACGCTCACAAAGTGCTGGAGGAATTCAGCAGGTTAGACAGCATCTATGGAAATGAATAAACGTTTGACGTTTCAGGCTGAGACTCTTCATCAGGACTCAGAAATTAATACTTAAAGGGAGTAAGACAATAAAATACGAAGTGAGCTGGGGGTCCCACTACATGACACAAAGGAAGTATACAAGGACAACATGCAATTAGGAAGGATAATGGAAGGAGTATGAGGATAAAAGACACCAAAGTTCTGAAGCAGCTTCAGATGGTGTCAATGAGATTGCAACTGTGATACTGAGGTCTAAATGAAAAGGTTCACTTCATTGATTCCTGGGATGAATTAACATATGAAGAATAATTGGGCAGGTTGGGCCAATATTCACAGAGTACAGAATATCATGAAGTGACCTAATGAAATATAGGATGGCCTGGGCCACTTGGGCCTGCTTCTATACTGTATCGTTAAGCTCTGTTGATTTGGACTACGTAAGTATTTAGTATAAATGCGCACAGTCTTCATTATGCACGTGCGCATGAGAGGAGAAAGGGGTATTGTGGGTTGTAAAGGTGGCAGCCCTCAGATACTGAATGGAGACGTTGAAAGTAAAGTTGTTTAATCAGAAGAAAAATATGTCCTTGTTGTTTGGGCCTTAACAGTGGAAGCAGAGGATGGTTTCCAAAGATAGGATCCCACTGACATTTGATGAAAGCAAGCCTTTCAAACCTGGAAAAATGAAATGGAATATGGAGTCTTATTTCGGAACTGGAGAAGACAAAGCCGGCCTTGGCTGATGCAGTGTCACTTTTGGGAAGAGTGAAAGAGAGCACGTTGGGCATTTCTGTGGAAGACTCGAACAAAGATGACGGTATGAATATTAACATAAATACACTTGACAGTTTTTTTTTGAAGGAAGAAAAGGATAGGATTTATGCATATTCAAATTTTGATAAAATTTATAGAGACAATTCTAAAAATTTGGCTGATTATATAATTGATCACATTTGAATTATTGTACAATATACGTAAATACAAAATGGAACTTCCTGATGCTATATTAGCTTTTAAATAGTTGGATACTGTGTGTGTAGATATTTAGGACAGACAGCTAGCATTAACTGCATGCACAGAATATCCATTTGCATCTAAGAAATCAGCATTGAAGAGGATGTTTGGGGAAAAGGCCACTAAGACAACAATCGGAATTAGTTTGAGTCAGGAAATGGCATACTTCATTGAGAGAAAACTAAAGTATAGCAAGCGTTGATCCCAGAGGGATCAGACAAGGGTACCGCTACCTGGCACAAATCCAATAAACAAGTACAGTGGGAGATCAAAATGTGTGGTATGTTAAAGTATTTCCAACTGGGCAAGAAACTGTCTGCACAGAACTGAACAAGTTAGGCCAACTGAAGAAAATAACAAACCTGAATCTGTAGAAGAGTGCCATATCACATTGTTTGCAAAGGAATCACTTACTATTGCAGAGACACTTGAGGCAGAGATTTTGATGATAGAATCTCCAAGATCTGCATACGCACACACAGTGTGTGGAGAAAAATGGCTTAAAAGCTATGTAAGTGAACTAAACCAGAATGGTGCAGAAACTGGAAAACACAGATACACCCAGTAACAAAGCATTCAAATTTAGAGATGGAGAGATTGTACTTTCCACCAAAAGAGTGAACACTCCCACAAAAATAATGCAGAGAGAATGCTACATTGAAACGGAGGTGGTACCAGTGGATATTCCATTACTCTTGAGTAATTTTCCCTAAAGAAAGCAGGAGCAGTACTCAACACAGAAAATGACCAAGCTACGATGTTTCAACAGCCAGTGTCTCTTGAGCTCACCAGCCCTGGATTTTACTGTGTGAAGATTCTAGACAAAGACATTTCTGAGGACCAATGTCAGAATGAAGTATCAACTGATAATTCTCAATGCCATCTTAAATGCAGTCTCTCCACCTTGAGTGGTCATGGGTCAGGGATTCTCATTGGATAACACATGCAACTAGGGCTTCAATACTTGGAATGATACCCTGAAGAGGGATTGGTTAGTTCGTTTATCTTTTCAGCTAATTTGGAGAATTTTGTGGGAGACAGTGATGATATTTGGGTTCATATTTAGATACAGAATACAACACCTTTAGATTTTGCTGTAATTAGTCCAGTCCTCAAAAGCATTTTTATGTGCTGTTTCTGAAACAAAAGCTTGACTTATCATCCCCCACTACATATGTATGAGAAACCAAAATAATAATTTCAAGAGTCTGATGAATGTTCATATTTGTTTCAACAAATGGCATGACTAGTTTTCCCTCTCTCTTCATTTATAATAATTGTTCTTTCTTATCAGCCTTATGATGTCATTCATGTTTATACAATGGAGATATAGTTACCATATCAAGTGACTTGTGTATATTTTCCAGCTTACAAAATCAACTTATGGATGTCTGTAACAATAGAGCCTGTTTCTTAGCCAGATGGCCCACCAAGTGCAATAAACAGATATAAGAAGTACGGGGATGAAAAAGAATGAGAAGTGATCAAAATTAAATACATTTTGGAGAAAAACATTGACATGGCAAAGCTGAGCAACTTACAGCCAGTGGCAGATGTGCTAGGTAAGAGTGGCTGTTTCTGAAGACTGGCAAGTATTACTCAAATGATCTACAGCAAAAAGCAACAGTGACACACAAAGGCAACCTGAAGCCAATGAGTGGAAGGCAGACAAAGGAGTATGAGATAGGCATAGACAAATCTCTCGAGAACCGTACAGATGAGGGCATGATTTAAGCTTATGTATAGGCTGATAGGAAGAAACTTGTCAACGTTACATTCCCCAGCCACAAGCAGAGGCATCTGGCTCTTATTATGGTTTCTATACTTCACCAGAGAAAGATCCCATTGTATTACTGAGGGAGTCTTTATTTTGAAATGTTCTTTTAGAAGTATCAAATTTCACCAATACTTTTTCTCTGTTGCAATATTTTACTTGTCCCTTGACAGTCTCACAACCGGAAAGAAATTACAGATTGTTATTTTTCTGATCCAGCTGGTAGATAGTTCACACATAAAACCGAGTTGGGATCAGCATACTTCGTTTTTATTTTTGGTTTGGTTTGTTGACCTTTCTTCATATATTACTAATATTTGGCAAAATTGGTTAAAGAAAATTTCACTTGAGGAATGAATCAACTTTTGGTATCTACAAATCCCAACTAATTGGTAAAGAATGTACACACACATTCAAAATGTAAAATTAAATAAGTGAATTTGCTTCTGTACTGTTTATTTTTGCTAAGGCAAGATTGCTAATGAAATAATAAATATTAAAATTCTCATCTAATGGTAACAAGGTATACAAACTGGTGAGGTGTAGATATGCACATTGATGATTTAGAAAATATACAGTTGTAAAACAGAGAACTTGCTGGAGTTCAGAAGAATGAGGAGAGATCTCATTGAAACCTATTCAATACTGAAAAGCCTGGACAGTGTGGACATGGAGAGGATGCTTTCCCCAATGGGGGAGTCTTGCACCAGAGGGCACAAAGTCAGAATACAATGACGTCCTTTTACAACAGAGATGAAAAGGAATTTCTTTAGGAAGAGATTGGTGAATTTGTGGAATTCATTACCACCTGTAGCTGTGTAGGCCAAGATATTGGGTATACTTAAAGTGGAGCTTGAAGGGCTCTTGATTAGAAAGGTTGTCAAAGGTTATGGGAGAGAATATGGGATAAGGTTATGGAATAAGGTTATGGGAGATAATAAAATCAGCTATGATGGAATGGCAGAGGAGACGATGGACCAAATGGTCTAATTCTGCTTCTATGTCTTATCATCTTAACACTGTTTCAATGAGTCAACCTCAAAGAAATGTTGATAAATTCTGGACGTCAATGACTCTGCCCCTTCCTGCTGTATCACTTGAATTTGAAGAGGACAGAGAAAGCAAAAACTAATCCTTTGCAACTTTTCTACACAAAACTAATTTAAGACTAAAATGGAACTCTCAAAAGTTTGGGAAGCTGCTACTTAAGTAGAGGTTCAATCATGTGGATATTAAAAGAAATGAATCTTCATACTAAAAATATCTAAAAACCCTGTTACTTCTGCCTTTTGTAAGAGAATAAAACACATAGTGCAGTTCAGGTCTTTCACATACGTTGAATGGCTTGGGGTTTAGCAGAGCAGAATTTTCTGAACTATTATGACTAAAACTATCTGCATATTTTTGTTGAATAGTGGATTAAGTTCTCACAAACCAGCTGAACATGGGTTGCTTTATTTTCTAAGTCTTCGATTGAGGGATGCTTTGCTCTGTCTAAAATATAATCCAACAAAAGCAAAATAATCCAACAAAAGAAAAAATAAACTCTCTTTCTTCAAATTTGAGGTATTTTTCTCTGGAGGCTATGAAAGCTAACAATAATCTTGTTAACTGTCGACATTATTCAATAAAACAGCTAACGGGCTTGATGAATGAAAACATTGTCATTGAAGAGATGGCTCTATGTACTGACCCCATTTCCCAGCAGACTGTTGCTACCCCTGCATATCTCCAAATGAATCCTCAGTCTACATAACATTCACTACCAATTTAAAAGCAGAATTTAGGCCCACCTTTATTGCCTTGTCTAATAAGGGCAAGGGGTCTGATATCTGGATTCTTCCAAAATCATGTATGGTGGATTTCAAATTACAGAAAACTTTAAAGTTTGCAGAATCGGTGCATACATCATCCATGACTTTTATTGAACGTGTTCAGAATTTTTTTCCAAGCCAACATTGCTAAAGAGACAGAATTGCATGCTTGGGCAATTTCATTCATGACTATTACAGTTTACTCCCCTTTTCATTCTCATCTTTGCAGAATGTGAGCACTGCCCAGCTCACTAAGGGCCACTGTGCATTTCAGACCTTTCTGCAAGGTAATTGCTTATTTTATAATTACACCTTCGAAGTTCAATATTCAGAAAAAATATCTTATTAATTTAGGTATTTGCCATTATATACTACTGAAATTCATTTTCTTGCAGGCATTCACCATAGAAGAAGGAAATACAATAGAATTAATGAGAAACTGCACACAAAGACTGACAAACAGCCAATAAGCAAAAGAAGACCAACTGTGCAGATAGATAGATAGATAATACAGAGAACATAAGTTGTAGAGTTCTTGAAAGTGTGTCCCTAGGTTGTGGAATCAGTTCGGTGTTGAGGTGAGTGAAGTTACCCACACTGGTTCAGGAGCCTGATGGTTGAAGGGTAACATCTATTCCTGAAATCAATGATGTGGGCCCAAGGCTTCTGTACTTCCTTCCCAATGGCAGCAACGAGAAGAGAGCATGGCCACAGTCCTTGATGTTTACGGTTGCATGTGGCAGAGTTAATGCAATAAATCTTCTCATAAAAAAGTCACTGAGGAATCCTTTCTTTGTTTATCTTGGGTCTTGACCGCACTCTAGGTTAAACAGATTCATGATTAACATCCTCCACTTCCTCATGCCTTCTATTTGCCTTCTGCTAGTGATGATTTAACTGCTCCAAGAGTGGAGGATGGAGTCTTTAATTTCTCAGCAGAATGCTGCAAAATCACCAGTTTTATGCAGACGTTTTTCAGCTTTCCTTTAAGTATTTCTTCAGTAAAAATCTTCACTGTCTTTCACTTTGTCATAAATAATGATTTCTTTCCACTCTATTTCCCCAATTATTCTGCTGGCTTTTTCACCATTGTCAACCTATAAATCATACAAACTGGAATATATGTGCATAAGTCAAAGTGGCAAGGCTGATTAAGAAAGAGGCTAAACGAAAAGCATATGGAATCCTGGATTTTATAAACAGAGGATTAGAGTACAAGGGCAAGAAATTCATAAAGAACCTTAATTAAAACACTAGTCACAACTGTGTCCAATATTGTGCACTGCAGTTCAGAAAAGGTGTGAAGGGTTTAGAGTAGGGACAGAAGGGATTTATTAAAAAAGATTCCAGAAGTGAGGGATTTTGGTTACTTGGATTGGCGCAGTTAATACTGATAATTAAGGTCATGTACAGTTCAAGTAGAAGAGATAGAAACAGATCGTTGTGGTGGTGATGTCAAGAAGCAGGGACATAGAGTGTAGGTGATCTGCAAAGAACCAAAGTGATAAAAGGAAAATCTTTTCTATCCCTGCAGGGAGTGCTTAGAAGCGCCCAGAAGTACTTCTAAGAAAAAGAATTGCAGAGCTGTCGATAAAAGAGTGGGAAAATGAGACTTAATCAAGTGATCTTGCGTAGGCTAGTACAGACGCATTGAGAAACAGACTTCCTTCTATCATTCTGTGAAATGAGACTGGTCATTGTCTACATGCAAAATATCTCCTCTATAAATTATTCTAACAGCAAAATATATGAACAGTCAAGTAATGTACAGGTTACAATATGGATGACAGACTTCTACAGAAAAACAACTGCTCTATGTAGTTTTTCTCCCATAATTCCAGGAATCAGAGCTTTTCTTTACATTTCAAAAATACTTTACTCTGCATCTCAAACCCCGGCAATCCTTCAACAGATGAAGTCAGTCTTCAGATACGATGGGCTTTGTATCTGAAGACTGACTTTCACTCTAAATGCTATGCTTACTTTTATTGCTTGCACAATTTATTTTTTTTCTCTCCTCACATGGGGCGTTTGCTGGCCTTATTTTATGGGTTCTTTAGGCTTTGTTTTGTGGCTGCCTGTAAGGAGACAAATCTCAAGGTTGTATAATGTAAACATACTTGGATAATATATGCACTTTGAACTTTGCATCCTTTTTGTTTTATTTTTTCCTGGCAAAACTGATAATGTCTCATTTTCATCATTCATAGATCATTGGCCAGACTGTTGTCCATTCACTTAACCTGCCAATATCCCTAATTTAGCCACCATCTGTTGTCAAAAATATGCAAAGGCCTATAGGCAAAGGCTTACCTGGCCTCCTTCTCCTCCTAAGAAACAAAATGGCTAATGCTTGGGAACACATTATGTTGCACTTTAACCCACATCTGTTCCCTTAATGATCTCTGCTGTTTCACACAGTAGCTGGGGGACAGTCAGCACTATCTGTGTCTTGGCATCCCACAGGAGGGGAAACCCTAAGATTCTGACAAGGGCTTACACTACTAAAAGGGAACTTTGGTTGCATTTTGGCTGTAACAAAGTAATTTACTCTACCCTAACCTTACACCAATAACTAATAATCAGCATAAGCCTGATTTCCATACAATCATATCACCCACATCACCCAATAAATTGCAGACATTCACTAAAGCCCTTCCCCTTACCATGAAAAAGATGATGGGACAAAAAGAGGCAGAACAAAGAAATAAAGTACAAGGGTGTCTATATGTTATAACACAATCACAGGGGCAGCCAAGACTAAACACAAGATTAAACAGACTAAATGATTCTTCTAAATCACTCCTAATGCTAAAATAGGGCAACATAAAGGGATCATGAACTTAGTGATTAATCTGTGATTTTCTTTGTTTGTTTGTCCAGTTGTTGGAAGGTTTTTTTTAGTGTATCAATGATTTACACGGGGAAAGAACAGCTGGTATTAAAAGAAATTTTTGGTGGTTTAATGACTGACTTGGAATTAAATTGTTTTCAGATGTCGATGGCTCAATGTGCTTTCCTCAAGAATTTGAGCATCCCAGGGAGAATGAAAAGAGGCCATCCAATGCATGACCTTCGCCAGAAGGAATTGGGAAAGCAGGGAGAAGAAAGTTCCTGGTGGGTGGGGGGGGGGGGGGTATCATATCAGCCAGGAGTCTTTCAGGAACAATTTTGCTCACTTCAGCCTTCAACAATAATCAATTCCTCAGATATATTTGCTTTAATAAATTGCCTGTGGTTGTGATGAATCAATGACTGCAGTCACAGCTGAAGTCTTAAAGCAGGACAAGGACTGTACTGTCTGTGGTTATCTAGATGACCAAGAGTCTATCACATATTGGGGTTCTTTGCCTGGCACTGGAGATGTCATGAACATCTTGCAGTTTGCTATACAGTGCTCCTTAATGGATTAGTAACTTAATCTCCAGACTTTAATTGGCCTATGGTGCAGTTGGAGGGAGGTTTGCTGCTGTTGCTTAGAGTTACAGAAGGTTATAAAGGGTGGTTTGGATGTTCTTGGCGGGCTTTTCTGAGACTGTCATGCAGAGAGACACATCTACTTCATTCACTCCTGTTACAAATAAGCTCACAGAGCAAGCACAAAGGCTGTAGGCTTTCTCATCTGGATGGCTTAGGTGTCAGATGCCAACTGACATTTTCATAACCTTAAGGGGATTACTGTGATCATGACTTCTTCTTCCAACTTCAGTCTTCCGTGGAAAATACAGATCAATTCTTGCTTCAGGTTAGCAAGAGTGTCACTGATAGATATGCTGCATCATGCCCAGTCTGGAAGACTTGCACTTGTGACCAGCAGGCTTATAATGAGAGCTGTGGTCCTCTGTGCTTGGACCACTTAGAAAAGCAGCAAGATACCCAAGTTATTGTTGCTGGATTGTCATCTTTGTGAGTTTTCCACTGCACTTGCAGACCAGCCAGACAAGAGCAGCGAAGGAAGAGAAATTAAACAAATGGAAGGGGCTGAATTTGAAAGGAAGGTGTGAAATGACCAAGACATTCATAAGGAATGGCACTAAGGTCAACCACACCTCCATGCTCAACAGGTACACCCAATGTTTCATTGCTAGTGTCATGTTCAATTCTCCCCACATAGTGAAGTGCTTCAGGACATGCTACAGCTCTGCCCTTTGCAGACTCGATGTGTACCCTCCACTCTTGCTGCTCTACAAAAGCAAGAAGTAAATTTTGCATTTACTCTTCCTGTCTGAATAAATACCGTTTTTAATATATACAATTTATTCCAAGATAACTTAAATCCAGGCCAAAAAGTTCCAGTTTACGAAAATGTTTCTCCTAATTGTTTCCCTTCACACTATTATTCTGCTTTCAACTGGCCAGGGGCTAAGATGGTTCTCTTATTTTAAGGTGACTGACACTAAATGCTCTGAATGTTGCCTTATGTAGGAACAATAAAATAGCATCATTACCTTCAGCGAACAATATAAACCAGGTTTTGAATTTGTTGTAATGCTCCCCCAGGGCGATGGTGATAAAGAATTAATACACAATTAATTCCTCCAGGTTTCTTACTTACACTGATACATAAAATAACCATCCACGTTTTCTGTGTACATGACGAGCACATGTGGGAAAGAGAGATATAAGTATATTTTGTTTTCATGAATTTCTGTGATTGATCACACAGAGAAACATTAATAAAACCCAAACCTATAAAACCCAGCCTATAATTAGCCAATTTAATAGTATAAGAGTAAATATATCATTTATGAAAAATCTTTCTGAAGACTTTGTACATTTTATAATTAAAGTAAAGCTTCAAGGGATTTGATTTTGAGGATGAGTTTTTTTGCTGTTCCTTTGGTGTTCCCTGACAGTAGTAGGAGCAATGCATCTCTTTTCTATCTTCATTGTGTTCTGTGTTGCATGTTATGATAGTTAGGCACGTTGGTGGGGTTGTGGTGAAAGTAAAGGGTTTAATTCTGTATTCGTACTTTGTTTTGGGCAGTTTAGAGCTGGGAACTGCCAGGTATTAGATCTTCTGTTGGTGGTTTAATTACATTTGAAATTGCTTAACTCCACTTAACTTTCCTTAAGTACATATTGCGAACTTGGAATTTTGCAGAACCAAGGTGAGGCGAGCAGAGGCGGTTGAGCCTGGACCCGGGCCTGAGAGCGAGGAGAGACCCAAGGTTTGATCTAATTGAGCGCCAAACCAAATTGGAAAAGTTGGGTACGGGCTGAATCGAGGTGACAAGGCACTAGCCTGAGAGCGTATTGAAGCCACAGGGTCCAGATCCAGGGACAAGGTCTGGACGATTTAAGCGCAGGGCCAGTTTGAAAAGGATAGGGTGCCAGGGCCAGAGGTGAGGCATAGCCAGTTCTAATCGCTGCTCCTCGAGGTTTACTCATCTCTGTGCTGAATTTCAACTTGTTACTCCGTCAGGTTTACTCATCTCTGCACTGAAATGTAGCTGTGGCCTGCAACTATCACAGCATGAACTCACCTTTGTGAACTTCAGTTCTGAATGTTATTCGCTTACTTCTATTGTTTGCACATTTTTTTCCTTTATGCTGTATATTGTACTTGGATATACTATTTTACGTGCTGCAACTTCTAAATCTACTAAGACAGTAAGTTGATCTAATCAGTGCAAAGGGCAAAGTCTGGTTTAAGATAATGCTGGTCAGACACAGCAACGCTTAACTGGCAGCAAGCAAAGTTACCAACTACTCTATTAATCACACTTCTTATGAACGATGATCACTGCAATCGATAGCCTATAACTTAACTTCCGGAGTTGTGCTTTTGAACCAACTGTACCACTTGGCCGTTTTGCGGTGTTGCAGCCTTGAAGGAACACACACAAAATACTGAAGGAACTGCTCAGATTTCCAGCATCTGCAGATTTTCTCTTGCCAGAGTCTTGGTTCATTGTGACTGTGGTGACAGGGTGGGGCCCAGACCTGAGAGGGAGGAACCAGCTGATGTTTAGCAGATTTAAGCAATGGGATTGAAAATGTTGGATACAGCTCAATTGAGGCAGCGATGCCTGAACCCAAGAGCGAAGAATGAGCCAATGTTTGGCCACTGCTGAAATGGGCTTGGGGCCAAATCGAAGCAGCAGGGCCCAGGCCTGAGTGCAAAGAATGAGCCGATGTAAATGGTTGTGATGTTGGGGCCAGAGGCAAAGGAGAAGCTGGTATTCAGCCCACTGCTCTGTAAGGTTTACTCATTTCTCCATTGAACTGAGGCTGTGGCCTGCAACTAACAGGCTGGAGTGATGACTGGATTTTCATGAATTTCAGTTCTGAATGTTATTTGGTTATGGTACTTTTTATTGTTTGCACGGTTTGTTATTTTCCCCCCTTACACTGGGTGTTTGAAGTCTTCTATAATGGATTCTATTGGGCTTCTTTGCTTTTGTGGCTACCTGAATGGAGATAAATTTCAAGGTTGCATACATACATACTTAGATAATAAATGTACTTTGAACTTTTGACAATGGTCTGTAATCTGCGCATGTAATGATGTCAAAACTGTCAGCACTTGCGATGATGTAGACATCCAGTCAGTGATACTGGGTATGTTGTTAGCGGATGCAATCAATACAAAATCAGTCATTTGATGTGACCTTTGGTCTTTTATGAATAGCTGTCAATGTTATAACGTCTGGTTGAGTTTCTAATATGCAATGTTTGAACTGGTGTTGAACATTTTTTCTAGTTTAAGAATATGAGTTTTATAAATATGCATCATTTTCTCAGAATAATATTTAAAATTTACTTGACTTAAGTAAAAATATTTAAAATCTTTTATGTCACTTTAGTCTTAATCCTTATTTTGCATTCCATACAATGATTAACATGTATTCTATAAACCTAGCTTTTTTCCCCTGCTTTCCAGTCATAGAGAATTTTTCAATTAGCCTGTACGCTGACTTCTATTGTACACTAAATATTGTGTCAGAATAAATGTCAAGGCGAACTAGGTAAAATGAACAGAGTCCACAGCATCTCTGTGACAGTGTCAGTGTGTTCCGAGGTCTCCAGTAAGTTCTACCTCCTTGTCATCAGCTAAAAGTTGAGTCATTCAGGCCAAGGAGGTTTAACTTTGCCAAAGTGATCTTAATTGCAATTGGAAAAGGTTTTGAATCAGAAAACATTTTTTCCTGCATAGTCAGCAACATACCAACCAGCAAAATGAAAGAACTAGAACAACTTCAGTAAGCCAAGTGTCCTTTATTAGCTTCTATGATTCTATTGTTCAGAACGCCATGTCCTATTTTATAGAGATTAGCATGCAAGTTTTAAGTCTTTAATTCTACGGGAAGAGACTGAACTTAGGCTGGTAACCATAAATGGGTTATGGTTATGCCAATCCAAGTTCCCTAAGCTATTTTCCTTGCTACTTCACTCTCTTCCTTTGAAGCCTTTCTCATTAGCAACCATCTTTCAGAGTATCATTCCTTCTCAGTGAATGCTGCACTAATGGCATTCGACAAATGGAACCATCTTCAGTGATGATTAAAAAGGCATCCTCAAGGCAGAACACCCCCTGCTTGCAAATGCTTTCACTTAAGTAGAAATTTATTGACATAAGGTCATATAAAGCAGAACAAGGAGCAGTTAACAAATATTTAAAGTTGGATATATTTTTCATTACGAGGGGCATGACTTACATTACAGCTTACTAAACAGGCAGCTCATCCAACTAGGGTAGCAGAAAGGCTCGACTA